>NC_070603.1:41254583-41869791 GCF_027172205.1 Podarcis raffonei
TGTTCTGCAAAAAAGAGATGGAGAGATGAAGGCAGAGGAGACCATGTTAAGTTAATTTGCATCCTTTCAGCTATGTGTGTTCCAACCCTCTCCCCTTCCACAAGTTCATCCTTCTGGAAGGATGGTGTTCCTCCCTCCCTCTGCCAGAGTATAAGAGCAGTAATGGCTAATCTGCATTGCAATCTCTGCTTCTGCCTGTCAGATCTTGACCTTTTCTGTATAAAACAGAGGTGAAAAGCATAATAAACAACTTCCTGGCAATTTACTGTGGATAGCTTTTCTATCAAACTCCTTTTTTTTAGTGGTATGAAGCTGGTTTCAATCCAGATGCAGCAGAAACCCTGGTTAGTCTTAGTGGGTGAGGTGGGTGTTTGCTTTGGAGAAGAACTGGGACAAAAGCAGTCCCACAGACCACAGTTAATTCCTTATTGGGCTCTTTCATATGAGCGTACAGAATTCAGGTTGGAGTATTTGTCCACTTAGTCCTGTAGTGTCTACTCTGACTAGCAGAGTTTAGCTTCTCAAGAAAGATGTTTCACATCACCTGTTCCTTCTAACTGGAGAGGCCATGCATGCAAAATGTGTGCTCCGTGACTGAACTATGGTCCCTGCTCTTTTTTTAACATTTGCATTAGCCTTCTGAACAGGGTTATGGAAGTGGATCAACCAGCGGGCCAGATTATTGAGTTCCCCCACCCCTGGCAGGCTGTTTTGATTGGTGGGTGGAGCCTAATGACCTGTCAGTCATAGTGATGCCAGGTGATCCATGCCACAAACCAAGCCCAGCCAAGCAAGCCTGGAAGTTACCACCAATCAGCTAACTGGCACAATCTTCAAGCTCTACTACCTGCAGGAGTCAGCTATACTATTGAGTTCCAGAACTTTATGGCATAGCCAATCCCAGCTGCCTTGCTCTGGCCACTGACAGCTACACTGGCAACCTCACCTCCACTTGCCCCATATCTGCCATCATACATATGGGTGGGTGTGCTTTGAGGAAAGTGGCCTCACAAGCCAAACAGAGACTTGTGCCAGCCCTAATTAGACCCATGGTCCCAGTTCCCACTGGCACACTATAAAGTTTGTATGCCTCTGGCTAGCATATGTTGGGGGATTAACAAATAGCTGTATCAATCTCAGTATCATTCCCCATTTATGAATTTCTCAGTAGCATCTGTCTGGCCTTTGTGGACTCACAGCACACTGAGGCACATGGACCATTGATCTGACCCAACATGGCAATTCTTAATGTCTATGACATTGCCCTGTTCATCTCTTGTAGCAACCTTAGAAAATAACAATTTTTAAATGGCACAAATTTTCATGGACCGCAGGCCACTTCTTTGGATGCATGGCTGTTTTCCTGGATTACAGGTACACACACAATTCTTTGTAAGGCTGGATGGGAGAGGAATAATAAATGGTGAGGTCAGAAGGAAATGGAATGCAGGAATTACCAACAATGATAATTGCATTATTAATGGTAGCTTCTCTCTCTCTCTCTCTCTCTCTCTCTCTCTCACACACACACACACACACACACACACACACACAATAACATAGACATCCTGGCATTGATAAGCTGATGAACACATGCAGCATGGCTAGAATGGATTGTGTCAATGACACAATCCAATTATTGGATGCCTTCTGAGGTCTGTCACTTGTGGTGGTGCATTGAAAACAGGTGTGGGCAATAAGCATGGTTGGCTGGAGGTTCAGGAAGAGAGCAATATTCTCACTCCCTCTATCCCTCTCTCTCCTGCTCCCCTCTCCCCTTGAAACACACCATATGCAGGTTTAAAGCCTACACCACTATGACTCTAAGCAAAGATTAGATTCCACTGAAACTTGGGAAGCGTTTCATCTTCCTCGATTCCTACATTTTTCTGTTTCATTTACTAAGACTCCAGGCAATAAAATGCTGAAACTGTATGCTAAAGGAACACCGAAAGGAGATGTAGATGACAGAAGAAATGGGCTATTAGGGGATGGTTCAGATGGTTGGAAAGGAGCTTTGTGCAGCAGAGAGGCTCCCTCCACTCCTTTAAGCAGGTGGTTGCCCAAAGACCATCAAATACATTACGTGGTAACATTCCTGCATGCACCAACTATATTCTTGAAGAGCTTTCAGCCATGATGGTGGTTCACATGCAAAATGTCCTGTGTGTTTGGAGCAGGGACTGAGATACTAGGCACCAGCACTGGGCAGAAATGTTTTGTGCATGCACAACACTTAGGTGTAGGAGAAATCATGAAAACCTCATGTAGGTTTTTGTGTGTGCCACATACAGCTCTTGCACCATGTATGTATAAATGCATGCTGAAGAGCCACAGCTAGTCACAAACTCCTAAATGCATGAATGTGCATTGGATTAGATGCATGTTTATGCAGCTTGTGCAATGATCTACCACGTGACTTTCCTGTTGCTGTTATTTCCTCCTTTTTATATGCTTGAAGCAGTCCAGCCCCTCAGTTGCGTCCAAAGTACAACTTTGCAGCTTAAGTGTTAGGGTTTGTTGCTGCCCTCGGCTCCTTTGGGAGGAAAGGCAGGAAATAGACTGAATAAGTAATTGGCAAGATAGAGCTGGGTTTGAGTTTTTAAACCCTAAGCTACTACTTGGGGTTTGTAACCAATAAGAAGCAGGCCATTCAGGAATTCAAAATTGGTCATGAAATGATATAATATGTGTGAAATGATATGCATGCCCTTACCCCAAACAGCATACATTTAATTACTTCCATTTGCCTGGCTCTTAAGGCTTTCTGCTTGCAGCAATGCATTTTAAAAGCAAAAATAGTCAATTAAAAAGCAATAAATAAATGACCAGTTAAAACATACATCACCATCCTTTGTCAAACCTTTGCCAGTTGGCTTAACTCCTGCTGTCGAAAGCTGTCTCCTAATATCAAAGTCTTGCAATGTGTTCAGAAGATGCACAGACTCAATCTTAGCCAAATCTCCGGGGGGGGGGGGAGTTATGGAACAGCTTCTGTTAGAAAACCTTTTCCCCCTACATGGAGTACAGGAATATAGGAAGCTGCCTTCTACCAAGAACTGATCCATCTAGCTCAGTACTGACTGGCAGTGCCCCTACAGGATTTCAGACAGAAGTCATTCTCTGCAGTTTGCCTAGCCAAAAAACTCACACCCAGAATGTATGCGAAGGGTCATTGTGGGTCACAGTCTGTAATGGCAGCATTCATGTGAATTCCTATAGGGTTAGGGTCTCTTCTGTTTCTTAGTTTTATAGGGTGTGGTGTTGCCCTAAATAGTGTTTTTTTAATTCCATAAAGCAGAATTTAATTAGTGATCCCATTGATGACCTTCTTTCACATGCACTTTGGGAGGACTTGGGATGCTGCAAAGGACATTTAGCTCCCTCAAAAAGAATTCAATATTTTGACTGATTCTGGTGATGTAGGTCAGTCAGTGTGTGTGTCCTGGTCTGCATCATGCCATCTGAGCAGGTCAATGTTTAGCAGAAATCACAAGGAGCATTTTCTTAATTTTGTTATGACTTCACTGTTTGTTTAATATTACATTTATAACACACTTTTCCTCTAGTGAGCACCAGTAGCCCCTTTTATCTTCACAGCAACCCTACCAGGTAGGTAATTCTCAGAGATAGTGGTGGTTCGCCCAAGACTGTCCAGAGAGGCTCTATGATTTTCTCTCTCCATTAGTATCCTCATTAGTGCTGCCAGATCTTCTTGTTTTCATACTCCAGAAAATAAAATTCATGCTCCTAATAGCAGCTGAGCAGCTGAAAAGCTCCTCTTGATATGAGAAAGGAAACCCTGGAGCAGAATTTAACTGTTCCAGAGGTTGAGCCTGCATTACACAGGTTCCCAAGGTCATCTGGGTCTAAAAAGGGCACACCATAATAACCTTCAGCCCAGACTTCCAAACAGAGGCTCTGTGTCACTTAGGGCTGCTTGTGCAACTTGCCAGAGCGATTGTGCATCTATGTGCACACAGGCAAAGTTATGAGAGCTTGTTTTGAAGCTGGACTTGACTGTATTTTCCCAGGTAACTTTTTACAGACAGCATGCGAGTTCTGGTACTGGACACAATTTGAATATGTGCTGCTACACATAGTGGTGGGTGGCGGTTGGAGGGGGGGAGAGAGAATGAATCATTTACCTACTGAACAGATTAATTTGGAGGCTATGTATTTTCTATAAAGCGTTGCTGCCTCAATTGCACTGCTTTCTTTCCTCCTCGTACTCTGGTATCTCCTTTAGCTGAGATTCCTGCATTGCAGGGAGTTGGAGCAGATTGCCCTCAGAATCCCTTCCAACTCTATAATTCTGTGATTCTATGATTAAGACTCCTCCCCCCTTATTTATCCATTAGGAAAAGTGTTCTGATCATACCAATTTCATCGTCGGAGATGGCTGGAATCGGCTTTGTCTAACAAGGAGGAAGTATAAATTAATTCAGCCAGATCCTCTTCCATATTGCAACTTGCTTGTGAATTTCTCAAATTATGAACATTTATTAGAGTAATTAGTCTTGGGGAATAAGTAGTTGGGCTTTTTCCAGCTGTGAGAATCAGTATAAATGTGTTTGAGAAGTAAGGGCTTCTTCTTATATAGCCCCCCCCTTTTTTTCAAAATGAAGATGACAAATCTAATGATCAAATATTAATGGCTAAATGTGAGGAGGATTTTGCTTTTGGATTTGAATATAAGACACACAAGCACTTTCTGCCTGCCTTGGGGAAATGGGAAACACAGTTGCAGTAAGCATGTACAAATTAGCAGCTGTTTTAGAGTATGTAGACAGGGAGTAAACAAGAACCCCTCAGGGATACTTCCAGGCAAAGAGCTTTTCCCAGAAATTGCAGCAGGGAAACCTGCCCTAACTTTGGAGGGAACTCCTGCAGTTCATTCGCAATTCTGACAGCCATCTGAATCAGCTTCTCCCCGTCTCCATCCTCCATCTGTTGACCCCTGATATTTTAGGACTCCAGCTCCCATTAGTTATAGCCAGAATGGCCTGTGGTCAGAGATGATGAGAGCCCAACCACATCTGGAAGGCACCAGGTTGGGGAAGAGGCATGGAGTGGTGAGAGGTCAAGTCCATTGCCGCTTGGTAGCTGTCTTCCAAGGAACTAGATCAACCTTGTCCAATCTGGTGCCCTCCAGATACTTTGGATCATCCCTGATCATTGGCCAATCTGGCTGGTCCAAAACATCTAGGAAGCATCAAGCTGGGAAAGACTCAACTGCATGGATCAATGGCCTCCATCAGCCCTTTTCATGTGCTGTTGCAGACAGCACATCTGCCACAGCTTTGAGGAAGACTAAAGAAACAGGCAACCGCTACACAACACATCAAGCCAACAGCTTGTTGGAACATGAGGCTGGTCCGTACTTTGTATCTGAGTCTGCGGTTGCACAGTAGAGGTGTTTTATGACATGCCAAGCAAGGCTCTTTGCCAAGGAGCCTGCGATGTGTGGACTGAGTATAGAAAAGGTTCTGCAAGGAACCTGATTTCATAGCACCTACATGTTGCACCAAATGAGGACAACTTGCAGCCCTTGGCCATTAGCTGCAGAGCCCACCAAGCCCCAGGAGAGACCTTTCCAATCCGCTGCTGCCCAGCTTATCAGCCATCAGCTGGGTGCTGAAGAGAACATTACTGTTCCTGTGCTGTGGGCACAGCAATCTCTGCTGCCCAGGGATTGCTGAGGAATGAAGGTTTCATACTCCCCCGGCCACACACACACATCAACCCTGATACAGCCTAAGTGAGGGGGCAGAGAAGGGAAGATATATGTTGAAAGGGGAAGGTGAATAGTACTAGACACAACCACTGCTGCATGTGGTTCCTGGGAACAAAAAGCCTGCCTCAAAATCCAGCAAGCAGATGATGGAGAGGAAATGTTGGCCAGATAGGGGTGGGTGGCTGATGTGGCCAGAGAACAAACAGGGGTCAGAACTGTGATTTGCTCATCCTTCCTGCTGACCAGGAGAGCACACTTCAATGTGACTAGCCCCAGTTCTCAATTTAGAATAGAATCATAGAATCATAGAGTCGGAAGAGACCACAAGGGCCATCGAGTCATCCGATTGGCACAGAGTGAAGTTCAGGACCCTTCCACCCACCCTGGGTAATGCCATGTGCCAGGGCAGCTTTGCTCCCTTCTCTTTGACTGTCCCCACCCCCACCCACCTCCTCTTTCTTTTTCGTCTGTGCAAGCAAGTTCATTCCATTCATCACATGAGCAGCACTGCAGATATTAATTTAATGTCACACGTGGCTGCAAAAAAAAATTAAAAAATGGCTCTAGACCCACAGGAGTTTCCTTGGCAAATGCGGCATACATCGAAGAGTGGAGAGGCGCTCCTTTAAATAAATCATCCACTTCAATAATTGATGTGAGGAAACCATGGTGAAAACTTTGTGCAGGGAGCTGGGGGCAGAGAGGAGAGGCCTGCAAATGGGCCTTCTTTATGATGACAATAACAGAAGCGGGTGGGACCTGGTTCATATTAGTAGGGCTGTGTTGAGAAGCTTCAAGTTCAGCCCTTTGGGAGGTCCATACTTCTGGGGAGATATTGGATATGGTTAATGATGATATAAATGAGTTTTCTGAGAAGCTGTTAATTTAATGCTTCCTTCCCCAAAGGCAGGTTAAAGGCTTTTGGACCCGACGTCTGAAATGAGAATAGCTGGCTCCCTCGTATGGGTGGAGGAATTGAGATCCATTTTGTTTGCATTGGTTCTGTGTCTTTCCTTGAGAATGAAGTTTTTAATAAATAAAAAAATCTGCCAGAAGTATGACAGCAAGAGTCCCACTATTGATAACCAAGTGTACTTGCACTTACAGAAATTAATAATGTCCATGCTGGTATATATAATGCCAGTGGCAGTCATCTTATTCTTATTATTTATAGAACACCATCAAAGTGCATAGTGTTCTACAGAGCAATACAAACAAAAAAGGAGATCGTTACCCAAAGTAGCCTGCAATCTAAAGATTGATGGTGAGGGAGACAATAAACAGGGAAGGGGAAGGGAGGGAGGCAAGGTGGAGGAGACCAGAATAAGGAGGGATGGATGTGAATGGAGGCACAGGGTGGAATCCAACATGGCACTGAGGCCAATGTTCTGTCAGCACAATGATTTTATTAGGAGGAGGACTCATTAGTAGAAGACATGTGCATGAGCCTCTGCTTTTTCAGCGGAGGACTAGGGGCTTATCAGTTGAAGTATTCAATGGAAAAGGTGAGGTTTGAGAAGGGAATTTGAAGGAAGGTGGAGGCAAGAGGTTGTTCAGCAGCAGAGGTGTTCTGGGAATGAGTTCCTGGCTAGACAGGACCAAGTTGGGCTGCCCCCAGGTGCACAAGTATCTTACTGTCAAGGGATCAAGCCAATGCTTTTCCTTGGGCAGCTTGCCCAAGGGGAAGGCATTGCCCCTGCCTAGAGCAGTGCTCCATAGTGAGGCTTTAAGGGTGTGCAGAGATGATATGTGTGAGCTTCTATTACTGAGCATATTGCATCAACTTAGGTGCGGGGAAGTCCCTGAGTAAACTGGTTGCCTGAGACTCCTAATGTGCAAGGGTTGCCCTGTACTTCACAGTATCAGAATTCCTTTGATTACATCCCCTTGTTGACATGTGATGTTTGAAGACTGCAGTAGGACTTTTATCTCTTGCTGACTTGGCACTTCCCTCTTTGATTCTGTGAAAAGCAGGAGGAGAGTGTTATCGTACCTTGGAAGTCAAATGGAATCTGTTCTGGAAGTCCGTTCAACTTCTAAAATCTTAGGAACCCAAAGCGTGGCTTCTGATTGGCTGCAGGAAGCTCCTGCAGCCAATCAGAAGCTGCAGAAGCCCCATTGGACATTCAGCTTCCAAAAATAGTTTGCAAACCGGAACAGTCACTTCTGGGTTTGCGGCATTCGGGAGCCAAAACGTTTGGGAACTAAGCTGTTCCAAAACCAAGGTACAACTGTACTTTGGAAAAGTGATGTGGCAGGGAAGGATTTGTGCCAATGCCATTCCAGCCCCGTGATTATGGCTTCAGCAGAGTTGCACCAGTGATCACCTCAGCCTTTTCTCTGGATCTCTGGCTTGTTGCTTAGGTCCTTGTTTCAGCTTCAGCCTGAAGCAGTCATTTGCTGCACATCCCATGGAGTTCTTGTGAAGCAGCATGGAATCAATCTTGCTACCTCAGGAAAATTGCCTTCTCTCTTACTGTGGACATTTTTCAGGGCACACTGAGTTGAGTATGTGCCATATGCCAGACATTGGGCTGGCGCAAGTAGAAACAGAGCATAGCACTTTGAGGAAAGATTTTTGTGAATTCTGTTCCTCTTGAACCTTATAAGAGGAAACAATATACCTCTAAGGACATGCAGATATGCCTCTGTTGGTGGGTGTAGGAACCTCACGCCTAGGTGCTGAATGTGGCCCTCAATATCTCTCTGCTTGGCCCTCAGAGATCTCCCCAGACATGTGCCCTCCCTAGACCACACCCCTCACAACTGCTGCTCTGCAATTTCCTTAAGTGCTTCTGCCTAGCTAGAATATGGTTGCAAACTGTGATTAAGCCTATTTGTTTTCCTAGATGGAGAGACGTGAGTGTATTTATGTGAGAAAACTCCAGCTTTTGTATGGCTGGAGTCTAGACTACTGTGCAAAAGTAAGAATCACATCTGGTGCTGTTCCCCCTGTTTTTTGCATTGGGACCCACCTACCACTTGCATGTGGCCCCCAGAAGGCAATGTGGCCCTCAGGCTGAAAAAGGTGCCCCAGCCCTGGTCTCAGACCAGTTGCTGCCTGACATAAGTAGCATGCAGGCCTGGAAGCCTGTCTTTGCCCTTTTGCCTCTTGTTACATTTTATTTATTTCTTGGATAACCCCTCCTTGTTTCCCATTATTCCATCCTTTGTTGCTTTCTTGCACATTTTGTAACATGCACTGAGATTGCAAGGGAGTCTCTGGGGAATTGAGTAATGCATTAATGAGCTAACAGGTTTTCCAGAAGATGCCTGAAAAGTGAGCCCACAATTGGCAAATCCACTTAGGGTGAAGTGCAAGCTGCCCCACTTTTCCCAGCATGTCCTGGGGAGAACAGCTGGCGCTCTCATTTCTGGAGCTGGAGCTTTTTCTTTCTTTCTTTCTTTCTAGTATTTCTTAACAGAGAGTGGATGTGCTTCTTGAGCCCCGGGGAATGTCATGTTCCAGAAACAAAAGAGTGTGTTTTGCATTCTTTCCATCTATTCGGTGCCTGCCTGAAATTTGCCCCCTCATCTGCTCAGCTTTTCAAGCTCTGCCTTCCTCTTGTATCCAAAGGCTGCTGTGAGTGTTTTGAGGCAATGTCAACAATTATCCAAAACAATGGATTTATTTCCAAAGCATTTTGGGCACCCAGCAATCTGAATTTCCTTACCTGGAGTCTATGTGGGACTTTGGACTAGACAGTGGTTTTTGATTGGCATGCACTGCACTTTACATATCTTTAACCAACTCTGCCCCGAGGACCTGGTGACTATATCAGAATCTAAACCAGGTCTATAGTACAGAAAGGAATGAACCATGCCAAATGTAAAACTGTCCAGCAATGCCTGTAGCCTGGACAGTAAAAGCTGGCCCATATAGAAAGATGCTAAAGTGCTTTGACTCAATTCTGAGAAAACAGAGTAGTTGCCAAGAACAGAAACATAAAAAGCTTCCTTATGCCAGGTGAAACTATTGGTCCATCTAGGTCAGAGTATTATCTATGCTGACTTGCATTTCTCTCTGGGTTTCAGGCAGGGTTCTTTCTCAGCCACAGCTGGAGATGCTGGGACTTTCTACATGCAAAGTATTTGCTCTAAATCCCCCAGAATGCTGTTCTGTTTGGTTTCATCCCAGTGTCTTGATAAGAAAATTAGGTAGCGATGAGAAGGTACACTTAGACTACAGTCCTTCACACATTGTAAAGGTAAAGGGACCCCTGACCATTAGGTCCAGTCATGACCGACTCTGGGGTTGGCCGAGGGAGCCGGCGTACAGCTTCCGGGTCATGTGGCCAGCATGACTAAACCGTTTCTGGCGAACCAGAGCAGCACACGGAAATGCCGTTTACCTTCCCGCCAGAGCGGTACCTATTTATCTACTTGCACTTTGACGTGCTTTCAAACTGCTTGGTTGGCAGGAGCAGAGACCAAGCAACGGGAGCTCACCCTGTTGCAGGGATTCGAACCGCCAACCTTCTGATCGGCAAGTCCTAGGCTCTGTGGTTTAACCCACAGCGCCACCCGCGTCCCTCTTCACACATTGAAGGAGTAGTAAAACCAGTGGCCTGCTCAATGGTTTTAGCCTTGAATTTTGGGAGGGAGGAGAAGCAACAGCAGCAATGAAACACCAGGGACTAAGCTGTCCTCAGCCAGTTCTGCTTGCCTGTAACAATGAGAACTACAGATCATGCCCAGAATTCCAGCAAACTCTTCTCTCTGGTTCAAATTAGCAGCTGAAGCTCATCCAATTAGATTCCTCCCCGCCCCCAAAGTACCAGGCAGATGTGTTCTTACAATAGGACATTTCCAGCCTTTCCTAGTTGCTAGCCCTTATGGCTGCAGAAGGGCTAGAAATCCCACTGAAATCCCAGAAGCCAGAGAGAATCCACAATTAATCCCAGAATCCACAATTAAAAACCCAACAATCAATTTCTGAACAAATGATGCAAAATGAGGGAGCACATAGTTTAGTTTATTTATAGAGGTTGCACAATTTGGGGTTTTCTTGGGGCAGAATTTGAATGGCTGTGGCACAGAATTATAATTTTTGTTCAGCATGGAATATACGTGGTCTTGCCTGTTCAGGAGTTTTGGCAGCATAAAGCTTAGAGATGGAGGAGCAATGCTCCTAGAATTTTATTTGTGGAAAAAAATCCTTCCTGATCCTTTTCTGCATAAAAAATTTAATGTACCGCTACATCCAGCTACATCCCTGTCAGAGCTTTGCTGGCAATGTGCATGCAGAGTTGCAGCCGCTGGGGACGAAAGCAGCAATTTATGACTGCGATGTATATTTCATGTGGCTTTAGTGCTTTTCCTAGTAAGAGGCACACTACACAAGGAAAAACTTGAGTGCTAAAACATTTTCTTGCGTCAGAGGAGCAGGCTTCAGCCAGCCAATCTGAGCCAGAAATCCCTACAATGTTTGTTCAATACTCTAGCTGCTGTGTTTACTACTCAGTTTTAGAAATCAGAAATGTCAGAGCCGCCATCTTCACTGCCTTGCCCAGCAGTGGCTTTCCCTCGTTGCTTCAGGGGTTAAAAGCTTTTGTAATGACAAGCAAAAAAATAAATAAAATGGGTCTGCTAGGGAGGATTATCCTTGCCCCTGGTGGCTTGTTACTGCTCAAAAGATGGATGAGTGTCTTTCACTGTAATATGTATCCCAGCTTGTGGGATGGGGAACAAGAATCTTTGCCTTCTTCCTTCTATTGTTGCCTCGTAATTTTATTCCTCTATATGTCACAGGAACTTCCTCGTCTGTTACAGCCCTCAGCATTTGTCCACTGGAAAATGATAAATATTAATCAGAGAATTATAAAGTCGGAAGCAATCCCAAGGGTCATCTACTGAAGTTTGGGTGAGTGGAAGGGAGCTCAGGAAAAGCTGCAATATTTTGTTCTAATGAGGGTTCTCTCAGGCTGCGATCCTAGACAGGCTGACTTGGGATACAGTTTTATTGGACATGCTGGGACTTGCAGAGGATTGTACCAGGTGTGGAGAATTTGTGGCACTCCGGATATTGGTCTACAACTGCCCTTGTGGCTGACCACAAGTTATGCTGGCTGGGACTGAGGGGAGTTGTGGCCTTCCAAATGCTGTTGTACTGCAAGTTCCCCATCCCTTCTCAGTACCAATGATGACTTCTGCAGGTGGAGTTCAGAAGAGAGAACAAAGTCTGGAACACTGGTGTTCATGGGAACTGGTTTCCTCAAATAAGCTTTGGTTGCAGAATTAACCAGCACTTGCATATGAATATTGCATTTAGCTGTATTTGGTCCCCAACTGAGAGTCTAGAGGGAAGTTTATTTGTTTTAACCTGCTGCTGTTTTGTTTTTGTTTTTTTTTGTTTTAAAAAAACCTATTGTTATGGCATTAGCAGATACAAACACATGCCAGGAGGCTGTGGAACTTTAAAACCACAATATGCAGTAAACTCTGTGGATTGGCTGGAGATGTGTTAACGGTATAAGTGGAAAAACACACATAAGACACCAGGAAGCACCCAGCCAATGAGCCAAATGTCTCAAGACGCTGATGAGTTTTTATTATTAGTTAAATGGCCTTCTACAGAGGCTTTCTACCAGAGACAGTATATGTATAATATATTTATCTGTCTCTGATAGAGAGCCACTGCAGAAGGTCTTTTGGCTGAAATGCCTAGGGCTATTAATAGAAATTGATCGGTGTCTGGAGACACTGTCTCTCTTTTTAGCATAACTGTATATAAGTTCTGTGTCTGCTTGCCTGCTGCCCTGGAACCTCTGCCCTTGTTAAAACTGTGCTTGCCTGTTAATGGGTTTGTGACTGCAATGAAGCCATTGGGGGGTCAGCTGCATATCCATCGGATGCCTTTCTTTCTTAGGCTTCTCCATCAGCGGTTTCCAAACTGTAGCCCACGAGCTTCACTTAGGTCGTCTGCAGCACATCTGTGGATTTGGCATTGAATATTCATATTGATTTTTAATAGGCATTTTTGTTGCTTCTTCTGATGATTGTACTACATTTGGAATTCTGTGGAATTCAATCTGTTACAGCGATGAAATGCAATATGTAAGTAATAAAAGAAGCAATAAAAGTACAATTAATAATCATGCAGCAGCTACAGCAGGTAGAAAAATGATTATGTACACCAAGCAAGTTTCAAGAGGCCCATGGGCAAAAAAATAAACAAATTTGGGAACCACTGTTTTACAGAGTCTGTGACCTTGACCTAAGAATGTTTATGCATTATACTTATATCCTACCTTTTCTGGGAGAGGCTAAGATAGTAGTGATTGAGTGATTGGACAAAGGTTACCTCGGCTCCATGGCTGAGTGGGGATTTCAACCTGGATCTCCCCAGTTCTAGCCTCTCTCATGACTGGCTCTATGGTTATGCCTCATTCTGTGCCTTGGATCCTCCATTCAATCATTCTCACTATTGGCCCTTCATGTTAAGTTGCCACCAAAACAACTGCCAAGTCTTCCTTCCCATATGCCCAGCAGTGTGTGTTGGATGCACACTAGTGACTAACATACCAAAAGGGTAGGCCATCCTAGTTTTATGCTTGGGTCCTCTGTTGTAGTAGTGTGGTGACCATCCTGGAGCATATTCTTCCTTGGAAGTTCATATAAGGCTGCATGGCTTATTTGCTATGGCTCAATATATTTTGCACCTGGTCTCTTTTCTTACCAGCTGAACTGCTGATAAATTGAGCAAACCTGAGCAAATGGCTCAGCTTCTCAGCTTCTCTCTGAAGCTGTTTTCTCTCTTCTCTACTCAGCCTTCCCTCCCCCCCCTTGCCTCTTCAAAGTATGCAGCTCCCCTCAAATTGGGAGCGTTTGGCTGAGAACATTTAGCTGAGCTCTGTGTCCTTAGATTTATTCTCTCCCATCCTCGACTGAAGAAACATAATCTTCCTCCATGCTGTTCTGTCCCCAGTCTTTACCAAGTCATCAACCGCCTGCCTTCTCTTCTCCCCACCCACTGCCTTAAGGTCATGAACCTTTTCATTCCTGAAATATTTGATTTTAAGTCTTTAGATTTTAAATATCTCATGAGAATCTGTGAGGGGGAGGGATTATGGAGCAGGCGAAGGATGATTCAGCTCAACAACGTAGCTGTGGTAGGGTTTTACTGCTCTCGTGTGGTGTCTAGGATTCAAGAGTTGCCATGGCATTTCTGATTCTCAGAACCATGGGGAACTGCTCTGGTAGGCCTGAACTCTGTGACTTACTTTTAGCAATTGCCCTCTTTTAAAGTCTCATCACATGAATCAGCACCATTTGTGTAGTTTTGACCCTGACTAGCCTCTTGGCTCTATACCAGTGTACCCAGTTCCTTCAACTTTTCCTCACAGGAATTGTTTTCTATACCCCGGACCATCTTTGTTGCTCCTCTGAACCTGTTTCTCTTCCACTAAATCTTTTCAAATTTGTGGTGATCAGAACTGGACACAAGGAGAATAGTGTGCACTTGGAAATTCAGAAGGCAAACAGCACAATTTGCTTTTGTGGCTTGAAGAAAAGTCAGGATTTTAAGGCTGCCTCATGCAGGGAACTATAGCACTTGGTGGGGTAGAGCGAGAAGAAATCCTAGATATTTTGTTGTTTCCTGTTTGGTATTTGTATATGTGCTTGAAACTAAAAAACAGAATTACGGAGAGAGAGAATCAGACAAAGACAGAGAGAAACAGGAGAGAGAGAGATGGAATTGGTGTACATAAATGACTTGGGACCAAAGTACTTAAAAGAGCACCTCTCCTACTATCTACCAACCCAAGCCTTGAGGTCTTTGGGGGAGACCCACCTTGCAGTCCCACCAGCAGTTATAGCTCACTGTGTATTGATGTAGGATGGAGGCTTCTCTGCTATGGCACCCTGGCTGTGCATCCTATAAAGATTCAGGTGGTCCTTGGGCAGACTTTTCAGCATCAGTTGAAGATGCACCTGTTCCTTTGGAGCCTTTGGAGAGCAAATATTATCTGGCGTACAACAGTTACTATTATTTTTGCTTCTCTATTGAAGATTACTTATAGTAGTAACATTTCTATATGATTTTTTATGTTTTAATAATGGTTGTGTGATACCTTGTATCTCATCTGATTACTTTGCAAGTCACTTGGGATTACTTTGCAAGTCGCTTGCAAGTCACCTGGGATGAAGGGTAGTTCCGAAATGAAATGAATAAATAATGTATGAATGAATGGTGGTTTAACATCGACTGTGTCCAGATCTGATAACAGAAGCATGACTTTCACACTGTTTTGTGAAGAGCCATTATTTTGCACCTTCACAGTGCCCTGTCCAAGGTGCTGACAAATGGACCACCTTGTTTATACTGGACCCTGCAGTACTTCCCATCACTTCTGTTTTACCTGCTGTGACCTGAACTTGACTCTGACCTGCCTGTCTTGAACTCACCTTACTAGATGTGACTCTGCCTTATCTGTTGTTAGGCTGCTCATCCATTAAGTGCCACTGTGCCATTATCACTCAGGTACTGTGTGTTAGGATATTTCCGTTCCACCTTAAAAGGGAGCAGGATGTTTGTATAACAGCCTGCGTAAGTTCCTGTCTCACAGGATGTTTATGTTGTAAGTTCGTTTCGTTTTCTGGCTGTTTTGCCTGAGCAGTCGGAGCAGACGGTCATGCCTTCTTTGTTCTGACCTACGCTGAATAAAACTGTAAATATGCATGTCCTGCTCTCATGCTTGTGCAACTTTTTGCTGTGTGAATTCTGCTGTTATAGTGTGCACTAAGCCTGAGGCTTAGTGTCGCTGAATTGCTGATATTGCCTGACTACGGGAGGTTGATGGATCGTCCGGCACCGAGCTTGGGGGCTCAGATGGACTTTATCTCCCTGGCAGTATCCCATCAACAGGTTATGGGCCCAGATTCACGGCACTTGCAGGAGTAAGACAGCGACAGACTGCTGAAAGGTATGTGCTGGGAAAGTGAAAGCAGAGGCTTTTCTGCCGTGGAAGAAGTCTTTGATGTCCGGCAAAACTAATTGGCCTGGGAGCCGAGCCAGAGGCATCGTGATTAATGGGCTGTCGAGATAAGACGTCTTAAAAGGCTCACGGCTGAAGCAAATAGCTGAGATGGATCTTTTACAATCCTCTGAAGCTGCTCCGTGTCCACTAAAGCTAAATGGCCACAATTATCAGACCTGGGCAAAATGGTGTGAGAGTTTGCTGCGTCAGTTTGGAGTCTGGCATACTGTATTTGAAGCCACTCCAGTTCCTCGGACAGAGAAATGGCAGGGCCAGAATTTGAAGGCCGTGGATATTATAGTTTTATCCGTCTCTCTGGAGGAAATAAAGACGCTTGCTGGAAATCTCACGGCACGTGACATGTGGGATGCTTTGAAAAAGGCCCACCAGCCAATAATCCCAGCCCAGTGTTTGAATGCATCGGAGGTCCTGGCTGTTTCCCAGAATGCTAGTGAATGCAGGGATGCTGAGGGCACCGGTTGCAAGCTGCAGGGGGAGCAGACTATAACGTCATCCCAGGCAGCATTCCAGCCTCCAGGGGGAGCCAAGGAGTCGGCAGCTGAGAGCTCTGTTTCTCGTGAGAACCAAGGTCAGAGCCTTTGCAGAGGCCGGAAGACCAGATGTAAACAGAGCAAGATGCTTGCAGGTGGCCAGGAGCAGGGGGGCAAGTTGCAAAAGCCCACGCCAGTGGAAAACAAGGCTATGTTTGCTGGCACAGCTCCACCAAAGGCTAAAGGCACGTCTGATGGCCAGGAGCAGGGGGGCAAGTTGCAAAAGCCCTCGCCAGTGGAAAACAAGGCTATGTTTGCTGGCACAGCTTCACCAAAGGCTAAAGGCAAGCTGCAAAAGCCCACGCCGGTGGGAAACAAGGCCAAGGCCAGGTTTGTTATTGACTCTGGGTGCTCGCACCATCTCACCAAAGACCGCCATCTGTTTATCTCCTTCACACCTCAAGATGGAGAGGTCCAGCTGGCTGATGGAAGGACTTTGCAAGCTACAGGAGTTGGGACTGTGAAACTTGAAAGTCTGCATACTACCATTAAAGATGTACTTTTTGTTCCAGGAGCTGCGGACAATTTGATTAGTGTACCACAGCTGACTGGGCGTGGTTTTGAGGTTTCCTTCAAGAGGACTGTCTGTGTCATCAGAAAAGGCAAAGAGGACATTTTGCATGCAAAGTTGATGGATGGTTTGTTCAGTCTAGCTTATGATGACAATGCTGTTAAATCTAATGCTGATACTTGTTGTGTTGCACAAACTAACAAGGTTCTTCATGCAGGATGCATTCATGATGCACATCGAAGATTTTGTCACCTCTCTTGGCAAGCGCTAGCCAAGATGCCTGAGTTGGTTGAAGGTTTGGACATCAAACCTTGCAAATTTCACATGAAATGTGTATCTTGTGCAGAGAACAAGGTGAAGGTTGCTCCAAAAGGCAAGGAGTCTAGCAGGCAGGCTTCCAAACCCTACCAGCTAGTTCACGCAGACCTGGTAGGTCCTCTAGCGCCCTCTTTGGGTAGAGCAAGGTACTTCATGGTTCTAATTGATTCTTTTTCCAGGTACATTCATGTGTTTATGCTCGAGCAGAAATCGCAAGCATTTCCTAAGTTCAAGGCATTCTGTGCTTGGTTGGAGAATGCTCACGGTAAACGTATTGGTTGTCTGTTTACTGATCGAGGCGGGGAATTCACTTCTCAGCAGTTTGAAGCTTTCCTGACTGAGAAGGGAATCCAGCATGACTTGTCAACGCCTAGATCGCCATGGATGGATGGGCTTGCGGAGAGAGCAAATCAAACGTTGCTGCAAGGGATAAAAACCTTGTTGCATGATGCCAATCTCCCTGAGAAGTTTTGGGGGGAGGCTTTGGCAAATTTTGTTTATACTTTTAACAGGAGACTGTCATCACCTATAGGCTGCACTCCCTATGAGAAAATGTTTGGTAAGCAACCTAATGTCAAACACATGAGAATCTTTGGTTCTGACATGTGGGTACACACCCCACAAAGCAACAAGCTTGGGAAGCGTGGGGCACATGGTTTGTTCATGGGGTACGAAAAAGGTGCATACAGGGTATGGATGACTAACTCTAAATCCATTAAGTTCACGAGGAGTGTTGAGTACAATCCTAAGTGGGGGGGGAAATGTGGGAATTTTCCAGAGTTACCCAGAGGAGGATGAAGGTGATGTGAAGAAAGCAGATCATGCTGAGAAAGCTGAGGAAACTGAGGATGATGATGATGATGATGATGATGATCAGAGTTCGAATTCCAGTTCAGTGGGCGGCGCTGCTGCTGCTGTCAGTGACAGTGATGACACAGCAGACTACAAGAGCGCAAAGGCCTCAGTCAGACCATCTGATGAGTCTGACAATGAACTGGAAGAACCACTGTTCACCATTGGTCATTTTTCTCCTAAGAAGGAGGAGATGAGTCCAGAAGACTTGCGTCTGGTTCGCAGGTCTGAAAGGGCGACCAAAGGCAAACCTCCAAAGAGATTTGCTGATGAGTTTGCTAAGATGGCAACTGCTGTTCTTAGTAGCTCAGAGAAGGTGTGGGAACCTTCAAGCTTCAAAGAGGTCCAGGAGTTAACCTCTAAAGATGCTGAGCCTTGGCTTAATGCCATGAAGGCTGAAGTTGATTCCTTAAACAGGAACCAGACTTGGGAACTGGTACCGGTAGTCCCAGGAATGAGACTGGTTGGCAGCAAATGGGTCTTCAAGGCCAAGACAGACCAGAATGGCAAGGTTGTCAGACACAAAGCCAGATTGGTTGCCAGAGGTTTTTCACAGGTACCAGGGCAGGATTACCACGAGACCTACTCACCCACGGTCAAATATGAGAGCATTCGGCTGATGCTCAAGATCGCTGCGGAGGAGAAAATGCATGTTTCCCATCATGACATAAATACAGCTTTTTTGTACGGGATTCTGGGGGAGGAGCTGTACATGCTTCCACCTGATGGGATGCAGATACAGAAGGGAATGGTCTGTAAACTGCAGAAATCCTTATATGGTCTCAAGCAGAGTGCCAGGTGTTGGAACACAAAACTCACTGAAACGTTGCTTTCTCTAGGTTTTCACCAGGGCAAAGCTGATCCGTGTGTGTTTGTCAAGGAGGAGGGGCAAAACAAACTGTATTGTTTATGTTTTGTTGATGATCTTCTGATGTTTTGGAAGAATCAGGCTTTCTACCAAAGCACCCTAGCTCAGCTGAAGGAGCACTTTGACATGAAGGATCTTGGTGAGGTATCCAACTATCTTTCTCTGCAGGTGGAGAGGGACCAAGCAGGTAATTTTCTGGTACACCAAACACAGAAAATTACTGATGTATTAACCAGGTTGAATTTGGTTGATGCAAACCCAGCAGACACACCGATGGTGACAGGTTACCAGGTAGATAGTACTGCTGAAGCGTTTTCTGACACAACGCTGTACAGATGCATTCTAGGCAAGTTGAATTTCATTGCTAGATGTTCAAGACCTGACATTGCTGTAAGCACTAACCTGCTGAGCAGACATGCTAACAATCCTACTGTTCAGGATTGGAAAGCTCTGAAGCGCATAGCCCGGTATTTGAAAGGGACTATGCACTACAGGCTGAGGTTCACCAGTCAGAAGACTGGAGGTCTTGAAATCTTTGCAGATGCAAGTTTTGGAAGTGACACCACGGATGGTACAAGCACTTCTGGAGTATGCTACATGTACAACCACTGCCTGTTTGACTGGTTGTGCAAAAAGCAGACAACAGTTAGCCTAAGTTCCTGTGAAGCAGAACTCAATGCTCTGTCATTTTCACTCATGGATTGTGAATGGTTGATGCAACTGTTTAAGGACATTGGGGTTTCTGTGAAATGTCCTATACAAGTGTATCAAGACAATAGATCTTGTTTGGCTTTGCTGAACTCGGAGAGTTGCAAGCAAAGGACCAAGTACTTGCAGATTAAGCTACATCGTGCAAGGGAGTGTATTCAGAAAGGACTCATTCAGGTGTCCTACATGCCAGGAAATGAAATTCCTGCTGATCTGTTGTCTAAGGTTGTTAACAGAGAACAACTTAAGGTTTACGCACAAAGGTTGCAATTGGGTTGAACCACAGGTACTACAGGTTACACGGAAAGGGGGAGGATGTTAGGATATTTCCGTTCCACCTTAAAAGGGAGCAGGATGTTTGTATAACAGCCTGCGTAAGTTCCTGTCTCACAGGATGTTTATGTTGTAAGTTCGTTTCGTTTTCTGGCTGTTTTGCCTGAGCAGTCGGAGCAGACGGTCATGCCTTCTTTGTTCTGACCTACGCTGAATAAAACTGTAAATATGCATGTCCTGCTCTCATGCTTGTGCAACTTTTTGCTGTGTGAATTCTGCTGTTATAGTGTGCACTAAGCCTGAGGCTTAGTGTCGCTGAATTGCTGATATTGCCTGACTACGGGAGGTTGATGGATCGTCCGGCACCGAGCTTGGGGGCTCAGATGGACTTTATCTCCCTGGCAGTATCCCATCACTGTGCACACCCTATGTTAGCTGTGCAAATGTGAGACTGAATAGCTATAGCTGAGGCATGAATAGCTATATCCAGATGTAGACCTTTCAGAATGTGTGCTTTCAAAACCAGGATTGCAGGAGTTTAGTTTCTTCTTAAGCAGAAGAAAGTGTGGACCCTGGACCCTGAGAGGGCAGCAGGCAGAACTTTCTGCTTTATGGACCAGTAAAGGACACAGGGCCAGGATTCATGTGTTTGTTTCAGGTGTGGCTCCCTGCATTGCCCTAACCTCTCCTCTCCTCCAGGACTTTAAACTGCAGTCAACCTTTCAGCTTAATGGATACTGTGGAAAGGACCATGGACTTCTCTGTGGCCATTTCCCTCACCATCTCATCAGGGAGCAAGCAACAGGCCACTTACCTCCTTTTGGCTTAGCTGTAGGGTTCTACCATTGTTGGGCTTATGTATGATGCTGCTCTCTGCTGCCAGCATTCATTAGAAGCATGAGGACTGTTTGCATATGCAGTATTTTCTGTCACAGCAGGTTAAGAGTGTGTGCATGGGTGATTTGTTTGTTCAAACACTACTTTCTTGCATACCTCTAAGGGTATGCTGGTAGGATGGATTTGACCGAATTCTTCCTCCTGTTTTCTCACACTGGGCATCTGCATGTGGGACATCCCATTTGAAAATAGGATGTCCCCACTTGCTCCATGGCAGCTGGGATTCTCCCACCACCCATCCTCAACCTAGAATATGAATCCAGCCCATTTAGTGTAGAGAACAAAGATCTTCTTGAACTGAGAAGCCACTTGGTCACATGGAACATGCTCAGCTTCTTTGTTTTCTTACCATGGGGAAAACAGAGCAGATGAGAGTAGGAGATGAGATGAAAAGCAAAGGCGGCATGGGGGCGGGAATGAGCCTCTCCAACAAGGAGAGAACATTCTCCCTACTAAGCCACCTACAAATATAGCTCTTAATAGAAAAGGCAGCTCATTTGGAAATGCTGTTTTTGCCACACATTTGCTGCATGTGCCATTGCCGAGTCTGGATCTGCTGTATCTGGCTCAGGAACCTCTTTTTTTAAAAAAGAAAGAAAGAGAGAGATAGAAAGAGAGAGAGAGAAAGAAAGAAAGAAAGAAAGAAAGAACTAAACCGTAATTTGTTTGTGAATAGCAACCAGCAAACACTTAGAAAACTGGTTTTAGTGACTGTACAGTACTTACCATGATTTAATTGTCTTTGAATGAAATCTCATTGTTAAAGGAGGACTCCAAAGATGACCAATCTAACGAGCTATGTTATAACTGTACCATGGTTAAGATCTAATCAAATGTGTGCAGGGGAGAGACATGCTTTTAAATGAACTGTTGTCTGTTGAAAGCTAAACAAAACAATCTACAAAGCTGGTTAAAAATGGAGAGTAGAAGAGAATCATGCTGAGTTGGTGCAGTCTTAATTGAAGTAATAATAATAATAATTAGTGTGCATCAGAATTGGATGAATCATGAAGCAAGGCAGCTCAGGTGAAGCAGGATCTGCATGAGTCAAAATGGGGGTTGGGGCTGAAGCGCTTCATGGTGCCTCAGTAATCCAGACATCAAAAATTGCTGCAAACAAGCTCTGCTGAAAGCAAAAGTAATGTGTCTCACCTTATTACAATGCCAGGGTAGTGAGATGGAGGAACTGAGAGCAATCACTAGAGTGGTGGCAGGCCAGAGAACAAGCTCCACTGACAGATCAAGCTCATAATCCAGCAGTGGGGAACCTCTGCCCCACAAACCTAATTAGGCCCACCAGCCTCCCATTTCAACTTCCAGATATGATGTCAGGTGTGGGGCAGGTAAAGATGGGGTTTCCTGCCAAAAACAGGGTTTTCAGGCCCCACCAATCAGCTGATCTTCAGTGCCTGCAAAGTCCTGTGCCATTGCAAGCACTGCTCTTTGCAAGCACTGCCAATCTACTGATTGTTGCCATCTGCAAAGCCCTGCAGTTTGCAAGCATCACCAAGCAAATGATCATTGGAACATGCAAAGTGCTGTGCTTTTTGCTCATATACTTTGAATTCAAACTGCATGTCATTGTGATGTCAGGTGACTGACAGAAGGCGTGACCTTGCCTGCAACTTTCATCAGATTCCACCAATTATTTTTTTAAAAAAAATCTACATATGTTTATGTAAACATATAAATAAATATAACATAAATATAGCACAAATATTCTGCTATTTGACAGGCTTTATCCACTCTTCAGGGGCAGGTATGCCTGCAGATTTTGGCTACTTTATCAAAAGTAGGGGTATTACCACTATTTTTAAAAATCAGTAGTAAATTGGGAAAGGAACAATGCATACTTGAACAGACACTGAGACAAGTTAGGCAGTGTACAAAAGCAAAGGTTGGCCGTTTTCTAAAATGCCAGATGGATCTCTGAACCACATCTTGTGGTTGATGCACATCTCTAATAATAATTCTTAAAAGCTCAACAAATTTCAAATACAGCTGTTCTCAGAGTTTTTTGAGCTGTAACTTTTCTTTGAAATTGGAGGAGGGAGGCACAAGGAAGCTCCTGTGGATGATTTTAATTGGAACACACTGGGCATTTTATGACTTCAGTTTTCCAAGAATAAGCTGCCTAGTACCAGCTTGTGACTCATGCACCCTCCCCTCTTTCTCGCACTTGCACACATTTCACCAAATTGCTGCTGCCTCTCCACTTTGAAGGAACACGGGAGGAATGTGTGGAGTAGGCATTTAAGGAAGATAGGAAAGGGAAGGTAGAAGCCAGTTTTTAGTTAACAGGTGATTGAGTGCCATGTAACTAAGCCTGTACTGGGGTGAGGAACCCGTGGCTAATCCGATGTCTCTGGACTGTCTCCCACCATCATTAGTTATTACCATGTTGGTTGAAGCTGATGGGAGTTGGAGTCAAATGGTCCAGGTCCCCCATCCCTGGCATTTGCAAACTAGAGCAGCCTCCAAAGCAACCTCCTTCCCCACTGTCTGGGAGAGGTGTGCCAGTATGAGCACAAAAGAAATTGGCCATGTGTGCTTCCCTAGCCTTTTCTTTTCTACTCCAGCTAAACAGCCCTTCATAACCAATATGGTGTGCAAAGAGTTCTCAGTCCAACAGTGATGTTATAGTAATGTCTGCAGTGTCTTGAGGATGCGTTTAGTCTTCTTTGAAAAATGTCCTTTCAAGAGCTGTAGCCCATAGCTATTCCCCACTCATGTGCAGAGAGCGATTTTATTTTTCCCCATCATGATGCAGCTGTAGTGACAACTTGTCGGACCGGCTTAGCATCACTTTGGAAGTGCTATGACATCCTCTCCTGCTCTCAGATGCATTCTTCCCTCCAGGCACAAGAGCATATCGAGAATGATATATCTAAGGAGCTTGGTTTCCTGGCCCCCACTCCCATCATCATCATGGCAGACCGTGGTTGGAAGTGACACGGCTTTGCATTTGTAGAATGTCAGGGTTCTTAGGATGGATGTAGCAAACTCCCTCCACCCACCCACCCACTGTCAGAGTGAGAAACCACCCACCACCTTTCCAGAGGGCAGGAGCAAACTTTTGTTTCTTAATAATGCCACACAATTCTCCTCCAGCCTGTACTTTCAGAAAGCTGTCAGTATGCAGGCCTGTTGCTAGTGGGTGTTGTCAGCCTTCTGCCTTTTCTGCCCAATGCCATCTTGGAAGCAGATTTCTAGTGGTGGACAACAGAATGAGTTCCATTCCCATATGGCTTGCAGTGCCCATATGGCTCTTCTGAGAAGTTGCTTCAGCTACTCATACAAATGTGGTTTCTGGTACAAATTTCAAAATTGTGGCACCCAATGAAATGTAAAATCCTGCTATCTGTCTCAAACCCGAGGGTGTGGGGCATCACCAAAGAGATCCCATTTTATGCCGTGCTAGGATTGCATCTATAACAGCGTTTGAAATTCTCCAGGCGGCAGGCACATTTTGCACCTGGCTATCGGCTGCTTGCAACCAAGTGAAGCTGCCCAGGTGCCAGGATGGCGCCCGATGTCTCCACCATCTGGAGGTGCATGCCTGAGGAACCTTGGATCTTGACTGTTTTCACACAGTAGCAACATACCCTGTAGATTTCTTTTCATAATATTATATCTGCACAGCCAGAATGAATTTCAGGAACCAAATTGAAGCCATTGAAAAATATGACTTTTGAGCTGCCTGGCCTCCAAATGGCAACTAGGTATAACAACAACAACAACAACAACAACAACAACAACAACTTATTTATACCCCACCCATCTGGCTGGGTTTCCATTTTGGCAACTGTAACTCTGGTTTAAGGAGGCATTTAGTACCTAGCTTAGCGACTCACTAAGCTAATATATCTGAGTTTCTAACACTAACCTGTAATAGCAAAAGTTTCCCAAAATGTGTGTCATGATCTCAGTGAAAATTGTAGAGGGGAAGGAATTGGGTACCTGTGGTGACGTCCTGTAGTGGAAGAACCAGTCCAAACTTTTCCTTAATCCAAACATTTTGCAGTTTGGCACTAGCTTTGAGGTGGTTTGAAGCACAGAGAAAAAGAAAGCACCCAATTCTCATTCACCGCTCTCTCCTTGGGAACTCCCACTCCTGGGCTCAGATACTCCAAAGGCTCTGCACTTGAATCTGTTGCCAGGATCAGTGAATGGCCTTTGAATGTGTGACAAAATTGTCTGCTTCCTTAGCTGTTCTATTAACCAGTGAATGGTTGATTGAGAGATTGCCTGCCTCTTTCCTGTTCATCTTCTTTTGGATTTGACACAGGGCTCCCTGTTGTGACTTTGGGGGAAGTGTGGCAACAAGGTCTTCAAAGCCCTCTCACCCCAAAAGGAATCTTGTACCTGTATGTGGCTTTGAAGTGCAGCAGCCCATGTCTAATGACTTCCCTATTCCTCTGACACTGAATGTTCCATTACTTCATCAACACGCTGGAGATAATTGGCAGGTTGTGAGGAATCTATTGCCTCTCTAATTGGACCCATACCTTTTATGAATGTACAGGGCAAGGTTGATTCCATCTCTGAGGATAGCATGAGTCAGTGTACCAACCTGACCCATATATTGACATCTGGTTTGTGTAGTCCTCTCAGTTCTTTGCCGGCAGCAGTTTCCACACAGGCTACGACAGGCTTCCGGCCATGTCATTTTGCCACAAGTGTATGGCCAATATGTGCCAGATTCAGCTCAGATCCCTGTTTGACATATGCCACCACAAATGTCGCTTTTTGAGTCCAGCTTGTGGCTGCAGCATACCAATGTCTTGTTGGGTCTGGCATGGTTGGAAATCCACATGGACTGACTGAAAACCTGCTCTTAGATACCGAAATTGTGAGTTGGCCCATAGGGAATGGAAAGTAAGAACAACTTTTTATAGCTGGAAAGGGAATTCTCAATGGACACAGCTGAAATAGAACAAAAAATACCCTGCACTTAAATAGAATTCAGTATTTAATATTTACTGGCTGTGGGGGCAATGTGGGGTAGGGAGGAAAAGTTAGTGCTTCAGAATTTAGATGGAAAGTTTCTTTGGCAAGCATGCAAATGCTTCCAGCACTGATTCGTTTTTTAAAAAAATTCCCAGTGCCAAATAAACTTAGGGATCACTTCCCACTTCTAGATAACATGAATATGCACAATATATGAGAAAGATGCACCTTTCCCCCAGGAAGAATATGCAGCCTGTTTCTGGAAGTTAGTTAGTTTGTATGGGATAGATCAGGCGTCCCCAACCTTTGGCCCTCCAGATGTTTTGGACTGCAATTCCCATCATCCCTGACCACTGGACCTGTTAGCTAGGGATCATGGGAGTTGTAGGCCAAAACATCTGGAGGGCCACAGGCTGGGGATGCCTGGGATAGATCTAACTCTATGATGTGAATATCACCACTTCCTAGGCACAGGCCTTTTTCTTGCCACCTCCTTGGGGGAGAGCAGAGAGAGAGAATCTGAAGAGGCTTAGAACTGTGTCTTGTTATATGACTTTTAATAATGCACCCCTCCCCTTTAACGTGCTTTTTAAAAACTGTGTGAATTTGTTCTAATGTATCACGTATCCAGGGAAACAGCCATTTATAGCTTGATCCATAGTCCCTGGAAATCTGGTTGCTGAATTTCAAGTGATCTAGTAGATATGTGATTTTCTTTCCTGTGTTCATACCCATTCTTAGCAATGCTGTGGCTCTGCCATATTTGCTCTAGAGCAGCCTTCCCCAACCTGGTGCCCTCCAGATGCTTTGGACTACCACTGGTAGGAGTTTTGGTCTAAAACATCTGGAAGGCACCAGGTTGAGGAAGGCTACTCTAGAGAAACAACATCTGGGCTCTTCAAGTGAGGGAGCACATGCATTGCCTCTGCCTTGTTTGAAAACAGTGGGACTGAATATATAAAATGGGGTGGGGTGGTTAAATATGCAGATTAGGGGGGGGGAAACATGTTGTGGTATATTTGTGTGCCTACATGGCACACCTGACTCTCAAATGTCTTTTAATAGCCCATGTTACCTTACAAGCCTCCCCCTCTGTCTCCATGTTCTTCATGTCTAATCTTCTTCTGTCTAATCTCTGTCTACTTTGATCTGCCCTTGGCAATCAAGACATTGCAAATTTTTACCAATGTCCAGTCAAACAGCAGTGCAGAATTCCACACGTATAAACTAGCAGTCACTAGAATGATTCCAAGTGGAATAAGCATAAGTAAAGTCCATCCATGTTGCCATTTCAACATTTGACCTTCTCGCAAACTTACATGTCTTTATTTATGGCAGAGCCTGATGTTCTGAAGGGAAAAGGGGCCATTAAACCAGTTTCAGAATTGAAGGATGAGAAACCCTTCCTGATCCCAAGCAAGACAGTTTAAAGCCTTTTATTCATCCAGTTCTGTTTAGATGCTATTTCATGTGTATCTCAAATTTTATGTTCCTTACCTTCACATCCCTAATAACAGGGGAATTGTCTTTTGATCTTGATCCTTAATATATGAATGAGTTAGCAAAATGTCCATCATTGTGACCAAGGTAAATGGAAGCAAAAAGAGCGCCTGCAAATAGCAAGACCCCCTGGATTCATTTGCTTCCATCTGTGGTGGTGTCAATCAGTGGAAGCTGGACCACCAAGTGTCAGGGGCAGCAGAGGGCAAGCTTTTCTCCCTGTGCAGTTGTATCTTATGTGCAGCCTTTTCCTTTTTCCTGTGGGAGAGGATGGAGGCCAAATTACCAAATACAGTGGTACCTCTGGTTACATACTTAATTCGTTCCAGAGGTCCGTTCTTAACCTGAAGCACCATTTTAGCTTATGGGGCCTCCTGCTGCTGCGGCGCTGCCGCCGCGGGATTTCTGTTCTCATCCTGAAGCAAAGTTCTTAACCTGAGGTACTATTTCTGGGATAGCGGAGTCTGTAACCTGAAGCGTATGTAACCTGAAGCATATGTAACCCGAGGTACCGCTGTATATGCAATCAGCTAAGGAGTCTGCTCAATGACACCAAATCACAGAAAGACTATTACCTGCCCCCTGAGCACTCCAGTTGGCTTGGGAGCTCATATTTGGCCCAGCCTTCAATGATCTTGCAAAGTGCATTCTACTTTTTGGCAGATAGGAGCCATTGAGACTCAAGCCTACACTTCTCTTTATAGCCTGCTCCCTCGTTCTATTTCTCAGCTACCGTAGATGTCAGGGAAATGCATTAACTGCCTCTCTTTGTGACACAGATTACTACAAGTACGCCTCCTCAGGTTCTATGAAAAGTAAGGTACAAACATAAGGGAAAATATTAATAGCCATTATTGTACCCAATCTTCCCTTTAGCTGAAAGAGGTGTGTTTGATCAAGCCATTCTTATAACTTGAGTTCTTCACTTTTAAGATTGTTCTAGCTTCTGTTCTTTGTATTTTGTTCCAGTTCATCTTTCTTTTCGGTTCATCATCGGTGCTCAGAAATGTTGCGCCAAACTTTTGCATGTGCATACTTGTGTGCCATTTAGCAGTACCCAGTTCTAACTTGGCTGACACTGCATTTCATTGCTTCCCTCTTAAAGTGAATCCCACTCGGGATTAGGAACAGAAAATGGGCAAATGCAGAATTATTTGGCTCTAGGGTAATTCATCACTGCTTCCCCTCTTTCCTCTGAACAAAAGAGAAGCCAGGAAGCATTAAAGGAGCTTATTTCTGGGTGTCTAGTTCAGCCGAAACTTTCACACTGAGGAAACTTACCCAGCCTGTCTCAACGCAGAAGCTGCTCCCCATCTGTCACCAGCATTGTCAGCACTGCTGGAGAAGGAAAACACTTCAGTTCATTGACAGCTGGAGCTGTGACACGAGTGATCTGGCGGCAGCACAGCTGACAGGGAGCTGTGTTTTGCAAGGGCGAGCAAAGAGTTGCAAGATGGTAAGCCACCATCTTGCAGAACCCATATGCCTCTTAAGCACAAGGCTTCCCCAAAGAATCATTGGAAATGTAGTTATGGGTGCTGGGCATTATAGCTCTGTGGGGTGAACTACAGTTCCCAGGATTCTTTGCAGAAAGCCGTGTACTTTACATGTATGATGTGGCTGTGACTCTTTTTATGTTTCTGATGGAAGCAACTAATGGAACCAAATGACCATGATTCTTAGGATCTGAGACACATGGCTCTTGGGAGGTGTTTCCCCCCCCCCCCCCACAATTCTTTACCTACACTGGCTCCATGCTTGTGGTAAATAGTCTAGTTGTTTCAACAGGTCTTTCTGAGCAGAAGCTGCAGTGTCTACAGGTTCACTAATTTTGACAGACCTTGGTACCTCCAAAAAATTGTTGCCACAGCCTACCCTTGCTCACTCCAGCAAAAAGGAAATGGCTTTTATTTATTCATATATTTCTAGTATTTCTTACCTGGGTTTTGTTTGACATCACCCTGTACTCAAGGCCTTGGTGATAGAGTGAGCGTTTGCCCTTTTTTCTAGCTCTGAACTGAGGAGAGGTCTCGGCTTCGTTGTGCCAAGTCTCAGAAACAATCAGCAGCAGGAAAAGAGAAGAAGAAGAAACCTCACTGATCTTTCAGGTGTCTCCAGGGCTTAACACACATTCAGGGAGCCTGGGCTCCATGTTCAGCAGGAGAAGGATAATTCTCCCTGATGCTGCACATGCCAGATAAAATGATGTGAAGGGCATTTGTAGACCCTTGGCACTGCAGTGTTGGGTTCTGCTGCAAACTTGAGCTGTAGTCAAAAACAGAGGGATTTTCATCCAAACACAGATGGCAAGTCACAGCAAATTTATGCTGATAAATTTAAACTGCATAATTTGTTCTAATCACAGAACTTTGGTTCCTTTTTGAAATTATTATACATTTAGAGGTATAGTTAACATGAATAAAACCCAGTGGCATAGCGTGGGGGTGCAGGGGGGCCGGGCGCACCGGGCGCAACATCTGGGGGGGGGGCGCACTCACACTCGCAGCTCTCTGCCCCTACCTGGCTCACTCACTCTCTCTCACTCACTGCAGTGCTGGCTGTGCGAATCCGATCCGAGCCGCCGGGTCGCCGCCCACTGTGGAGGGGGTGGGTGCCAGGCATGCGGTGCGGAGAGAGGGCGAGGGACTATCTGGGGGAGGGACAGTGCAGTGGCCGCCCAGCACAGCGCTGAGCGCGGGAGAGAACCACACCAGACCAGACCAGGCAGCAGCAAGAAGAAGCTGGCAGCGGCGGCAGGTTAGGGGTTAGGGGGCGCAAATTACTTGCCTTGCCCTGGGTTAGAGGGCACAAATTACTTGCCTTGCCCCGGGTGCTGACAACCCACGCTACGCCACTGATAAAACCTATATAAATTGTAGCATTATCTAACATGTTCTGCTTACCAGTGAACTTGGAAAACTAGGGCAATTCAGCTTGCTATGTACGTGGTTGTGGGGGTTTTTTATATTTGCTTTAAATCAGTAACCATCGCCTTGCAAAACAAATGACAATCTTGAAATTAAGGATGATTTCTGCTGAAAGTGGTTGGGATTGCACTGTAGTCCCAGTGGCTATGGCAGCATTTTTCAATGGAGACTCGTTAAAGAGAATTGGTTTCTAAAATCCAAGCTGGATTTAATGTCCAAAGCTGCTTCTTTTTGTCAAAGTCAAATGCTTAACAACAACATCTATGCCCAAGAAGAAACCCACCCTAGTAGATACTAATTGAGAAGGGTCCAATGCAAAAGTCTAGATGTAGCAAATGAGTTCTTTGCCTTGGGATTGAGCAGGATATCTAGGGGTGAGCCTTTTGACCATTTAGGTGTTCATAGGAGTTTATAAATGTCCTCAGGCATCCAATTTCCATTTGCTTCTGGTCTTAGATAAGAAAGAAGGCTGATAACCCCACTTTCAAAGTGTGTTACATGTTGGGAGATTCGTGTTGAACCTTTTGACCAGTCTTGGAGATGACTTTTTACAATGGAAGAGGCATGCTTGATTTCTAACATGGATCAGAAGTTGGGGGGCACACCTGTCTGCAAATTGCTCTGACCAGGAAGCCCATACCCAGAGGTGTGGTGGGAAAGCATTTTGCACATGCTCAAGTGTATGCTTATCTCACCTCTTTCAGAGCTGAGCACTCACTCTGGAAATCGGTTTTGAAATACGCTGGTTCAGGTTATGCCTTGTTCACACATCTTGGAAAGGGAGGTGTTACAAAGAAGCTCCCTAGCTTCCACACCCCCCCCCACAAGGTAGGACCACTGAGAGGAGCCCTTTGTGTAGTTCACACATGGGGGAGAACCACCACCACCTGCATTCTGATACCTCAGTCTGAACATGGAGAAATATGAATTTCAAATATATGGTAATTCAGTAGCTTTAGGTACAAGAGTGAGCATGGTTGAGATCTTCCAAGTCAAGGCCTCATACTTGACTTTGTGTTTCTAATTTAGGTATTTCATTAAAGAGTTAGCATAAAGCAAGACAGAAATTATAGGGTGCAATGAATAAATATAAGCAATATAGTCTGCTATCTCAAGGTCAGGGAACCTATGGTCTTCCAGATGTTTCTGGACGTAGATGCCCTTCATTTCTGATCACTGGCCAAGCTGGTTTGGGCTGGTGTGAGTTATAGTCCAATAACATTTGGAGGGCCACAATCCCCAACCCTGACTGTTAGGCTCCAACTGACTGATCACTTGCTTCCTCATGGCCCAAAGCACCGCATAAAATTTGCTAGCCCTTTGCTAGCCATTGGACGTTTGCTTGTTCCCTGCCAGAACAGAACCTATGCCACTGGCATGAAGAATTGTGCTACACTGGAACTGATTTTAGGGTTTGTCCAGCCTCAAGAGGTTAGACCACAAGACTGTCTCACTTGTTGCCCGACAGAGGTTGCTGCACTCCAAATCCAATTGGCCCCAGTCAACATGACTTATAAGCAGGGGTGATGGGAGTTGTAGCCCAGAAACATCTAGAGGGCTGCAGATTAGCCACTCCTGGTTCCACAGGTATGCAGGATGGCCAGACTTAGCACGTTTTGAGCCCGTGGAAAAAGTTATTGGGAGGTGTAAAGGGAAACCATCTACTCCTTGTTTACCAACAGGATGGAACCACGGGGAAAGTATCCAGGTATGTGTATGTGTTTCTGAGAAGATTCTGAAGAAGGAGAAGATTGGGGTTTTGCCTTGTTTCAGGTGGAAAGGAAAGGAGGTATTTGACTGTTTGAAGAATCAAAACATCCGTATCAGGATAAGATTATCAGGAAAGTTGCAGATGATGACCCCAGAACTACTGCAATACAGTGTTTTGCATCACTCTGGGTAGATTCACATATAAATGGCATATGAATTATAAATTGCATATAAATTCATGTGTATGTAGTCTTCCTCTGTTCTGCAGTGATGGCCTGGAGCCTGCAAGGGTAGAATCTGAAGTGGTATATTGGACCACATCTGCTCATTAGGTGACTCACAGTTAGGGAACATCAGAAGATAATTCTAGAGCTGTGTTTAATGAACTAATGAAATTCGCACAGACACATGGAGAGGGGGAGAGTATGTTTTTTAAAAAAACAAAAAACCTAACAACATAGACCGCAGCCTAGCAACAGCATGATGCACCAATAGAGAAACTGGAACAGTCAATTCCTCTGGGGGAAAACAAATGTGTTTCCAGTTTGATTTCCTTTGAAAACTGCACAAAGGAAATAAGCAAGGAACTGTTCCTTCCACTCTTCATGATTTGTTATAGAAGCAGATAAATGTTGTCTGTAAATACAGCGTGCAAGTTAATTCAGGAAGCCCCTTCTGTGCAGAATGATAAATGCCCATACAGCCAATATCCTTGCCTCTTGTGATCTGGACTTGTTTGCAGAAAGCATGTCCCAGAAGGAAGCAGTATGGAATTACACTCCCCCCCCCCGCCCGACTGCATGGGCATAGCAAGGTTGTACTGCAGTGGCCTCTTGTGGCACTTGTTCTTTTTTCCCCTTGGCAAAAGCAAGGAGGGGAGCTGGATCTCCTTAGGAAGGTGAGGCCTAGGCACATCTGGTAGGCCTTGGGTCAGGTCAGACAGTCTGTCGGTAGGTGGCAGTAGAGAGATTCCTTTGGTATAGTACGGTGGCACCAATTTATTTGTAGGTCTCTGTATCTTAGTTCTCTGGTTTAAAATCTGTTGTCAGGAAACCATGTGGGAGAAATGCTCATTGTGCTATTGGCTCTTCTCTCCCATGTTGTACAAAGCTCTGTCCTCCACAAACGCATATGTGTCATTTCCAATTCATCTACCATGGCTGTGGGGAAGAGAAGTAATATATCAACACTCTGACCTTCCAGCCAGATGGCATCTGTCCATGCCTCTGTGTTGTTCTGGTTATTGCCAACACCTGTCTCCTGTCTCTCACCCAAACTGGAGACTGATGACCATTCAGGGGTTGAAAAGGCAGCAATGGCTTCAGCGGAAGCTGAGGGCCCTCTAAGTATCAAGTAGGCAAAGGGAAGCATGAATATGGAAGTTGCCTGGTGGGTGATTCCTGGCCAAGTGACTTACCTCAAGGGCTTTGTGCACGTGTCATATTCTCAAAGGGCCTGTGATGGGCTTTGCCCAGAAAGACACTCCACCTCCTTTAGTAGGGCATTCTGTTTGAAGAGTGGCAAAAGGATAAAATGGCTGCTAGCAATTAATTAAGTGTGTGTGTATAATTTATATGCTGCTTTTCAGGGCAAAGCTGACAAGAATAAAAACTACAACTCTTCCCACCAGCCACTGGCATTCAGAGGCATACTGCCTCCGGCCGTGGAGGTGGAAGATAGCCATTGTGGCCAATAGCTTTAGATAGCCTCATCCTCCACAAATTTGTCTAATCGTCTTTTAAAGTCATCCAGGCTGGTAGCCATCTCTACCTTTCACGGGAGCAAATTCTGTAACTTAACTTTGCCCTGTATGAAGAAATTCTCTCATTTATCTGGCCTTAATTTTCATTGGATGACCTGAGTTCTAGTACAGTATATATACCTCTCTAATTTCTCATTTTACTCATTTTCTCTAAATTAACCCCCCTCCCACTGCTGCCAAAGGTTATACCCTTGCCTCATTGGGGAGTTGATCCCACCCTTGGTAATTTTGGTTTTCCTCTGCCTTCTGAAAGGAGTGAGGCACACTGTCTTGCAACAACTTTGTAGATTATCTACCTGATACTGCAGCTGCTGCATTGCTTCTGTTTGCTCTGTATAAACTGATTTATTTTTTTGCATTGTTTACTCTCACTAACATCCTGTCTGATATTTGAACCCTCTACTTTGCTCATTTTCCTTCGCCTGAGCAACCACAGTGCAGGTAGATGGCAGCATATGTCTGTTTTTATACTCCTTCCCTTGTGCAGCATGAGATATCAGCATGGTAAACTTGCCTCCCCCCTGTGCTAGCTCACCTACAGGTAGAAGGCCAACTCAGAATGACACCCTTAGGGAAATGCTCTCTGTACAATCTATAGGGGAGCCTCTACTGCTTCTCCGTCTCTGGCATTGTGTGGATTTTTAGGCCTTTCCTGTCCCATTTTCTTCTTCATAGAATCATAGAATCATAGAATCATAGAGTTGGAAGAGACCACAAGGGCCATCGAGTCCAACCCCCTGCCAAGCAGGAAACACCATCAGAGCACTCCTGACATATGGTTGTCAAGCCTCTGCTTAAAGACCTCCAAAGAAGGAGACTCCACCACACTCCTTGGCAGCAAATTCCACTGTCGAACAGCTCTTACTGTCAGGAAGTTCTTCCTAATGTTTAGGTGGAATCTTCTTTCTTGTAGTTTGGATCCATTGCTCCGTGTCCGCTTCTCTGGAGCAGCAGAAAACAACCTTTCTCCCTCCTCTATGTGACATCCTTTTATATATTTGAACATGGCTATCATATCACCCCTTAACCTCCTCTTCTCCAGGCTAAACATGCCCAGCTCCCTTAGCCGTTCCTCATAAGGCATCGTTTCCAGGCCTTTGACCATTTTGGTTGCCCTCCTCTGGACACGTTCCAGTTTGTCAATGTCCTTCTTGAACTGTGGTGCCCAGAACTGGACACAGTACTCCAGGTGAGGTCTGACCAGAGCAGAATACAGTGGCACTATTACTTCCCTTGATCTAGATGCTATACTCCTATTGATGCAGCCCAGAATTGCATTGGCTTTTTTAGCTGCCGCATCACACTGTTGGCTCATGTCAAGTTTGTGGTCAACCAAGACTCCTAGATCCTTTTCACATGTAGTGCTCTCAAGCCAGGTGTCACCCATCTTGTATTTGTGCCTCTCATTTTTTTTGCCCAAGTGCAATACTTTACATTTCTCCCTGTTAAAATTCATCTTGTTTGTTTTGGCCCAGTTCTCTAATCTGTCAAGGTCGTTTTGAAGTGTGATCCTGTCCTCTGGGGTGTTAGCCACCCCTCCCAGTTTGGTGTCATCTGCAAATTTGATCAGGATGCCCTTGAGTCCATCATCCAAGTCGTTGATAAAGATGTTGAATAAGACCGGGCCCAAGACAGAACCCTGTGGCACCCCACTAGTCACTCTTCTCCAGGATGAAGAGGAACCATTGATGAGCACCCTTTGGGTTCGGTCAGTCAGCCAGTTACAAATCCACTGAGTGGTAGCATAGTCAAGACCGCATTTTACCAGCTTCTTTACAAGAATATCATGGGGCACCTTGTCAAATGCCTTGCTGAAATCAAGGTAGGCTACATCCACTGCGTTCCCTTCATCTACCAGGCTTGTCTACCAGGTTCCCTTCATCTACCAGGCTTCGACGGAGCATAATTTGGAAGTGTGTGAATGTTTTTGATTCTTATCAATTCCATATGCAATGTGCCATCATTGTCCCTCTAGCTGTCCTTTCCCGCTGCACTCAAGCTGTCCCTGCAGACTGCTGGAGTGTAGTCACATTTCCTTCATGCCTTCTTGGTTGCTGTGTGCTCATTTTGCATCCTGGCCACTCTGCTTTAGAGGAAATAGAAGAGAGAGAGACTGATTTGATGCCATTGCTTACTACTTCTTTAGAGCCTGGGGATCTGGGTATGCAGTACAGGCATGATAGGAGTGCATTGTAAGCATGTAGTTATCCAGACTTAGTGGGGTCCTTGATGGGACCAATGACAAACTCTCTGCCCAACTGACCAAGTGGGGGGGAGGGACTGGGGAAGTGAAGAAAGGAGCGCTCAATGAGCTTTTGATATTCCTGGCTTCTTTTTGTGATGGATTTGGCTGCTCTCCCCACCTCTCTTTCTCTCCATCCCTCTCTCTCATCCCTGCACCTGAAGTGACTGACTTACAGAAATTATGCTTGTGCGCAATTCTGACTGTGATTGCAAAACCAAGAGGTATGTAATGTGCAGCAATTATTTGAGAGATTGGAGACCTTCCGCTTATTTTTTTGAGATGAGTGATGGAGATATTTCATTTCTTTTTACCTTGCCTGAACTATTATTCCCTTTGTCCCTTTCCATTATGTCCATTCCTGAGACCAGCCATGGCATTCCATGAAACCTGCCTTTGCTTGAGCTTGATAGTATTGGGGTGGGGGACAGGATAGTTCCCTTCATTCTCAGCTCCTCCCCACCCCTTCCTCCTGGGAGCACCATTACTTTCTGCCACTAGAAATCCCTGTGCTCTCCATGTCTGTCATGTTCTGTTCTTCAGCAGATGTTTTTGCCCACACAGTCTGGCTTAGGGTGAGGAGAGCAGATTGCTGGCACACACTCATCGAAGCCATAAAGATGCAGCATCAATGTTTTCTTATCCTCATTTCCTTCTTAATGCTAAGTAACTGGATCCATGAGAGGAGCACTAGGAAGTTGATACAGCAAACCCTTTACTATTTGCCAACAGTATATTACAGATGCACAAGCATCTCTGAAGGTTTTAGCAAATCCTTTTTAATTGATGTGTGCCATGGAATCTGGATGCCCTGTGGCTGCTCCCAAGCTGAGGCTGATTCCTAGCATCTACAAGTTGTGATTCCTTTGGGTGAGTTATCTGTTCTGTTCTGGTCCTTCGGAGAAGCCCATGGAGCAAGTCAGGTCAGTTGTCTCAGCACCATGGAGAGCTCCGAGTGAGCAACTTGCACTGATAAAGATTGAAAGTGAACTGAGAGTTTTTGAGACACTTTTTCCAACCTGACACTCTCCTATGCTCTTCCTCCCTTTGGAGAACTAGAGTCTTTTAAGAGTATTAACCCTCAGGCCCGAAGATGGGCACTTCTCCAGCATACACTACCCACACCATTGAGCTAGTAGGATAGTGTGAGATGCATTCAGTTCCTTAAGCCTGCAGGAAGGCACCCATGGCGCTTTGGTTTTATGGGCCATTGTGCTGTGGCATCAGGTTCGTTGGACTCCTGTCTGCCAAACTCTGGTTCAATGGTGCCCTGCTCACCAGCATCAAGCTCAGAGCCAGAAGCCTGCCTGACTCCTTTCTCAATGACACTATAGCTACAGACTTTGTTTTCTGGTCACTGTTGGACTCCATGGTCATGACATTATGCAGCCAACTTTGTATTTAATCCCCATTTTCTCTTCTCCCCACTTCTACCCACCACACTGCAGCATCCAACTGTACTTCCATGTTTTCATTCAGCTGATGTATACACAAATGCAGAATTTACAGAAACTTAACTGGTTGGGTGTGGATTCCTCTCGTCATTCAATAACTTTCCAATGAGTGTTCATCAGTCTCTAGTATTTGGATGCTGGAAAAGTTTGAGAATGGATAATTCAGTAACCTGTCGACTCTGTGCAACAGTGTGTGCTTTGTGTTGTGCTGTTCTTCATTAAATAAAATGGTTGTGCTTTGATCATGCAAAACCTGCTGAAGTCAAACATTCACCTTGCAGACTGAAATGCACATTCCTGGTATATGTGGGACCATTGACAACTTGATATTTGACTGAGATTCTTTTAAACAGAATGCCTTCTGGTAGACTGGGCAGGGGAAATCTGTCACTTCTTGTCAGCCTCCAGTTGGGTTCAGATCATTTGTCCAATTTCCAACAGTTTGGGGATTGTTTCAAACCCACCACTTTTCGTGAGATCACCAGCTGTACCTCAAACTAGGAGTTTGTAAAGGTGGGTGTGGCTTGTTCATGGGAGAGCAGCAATTTTGGGGAGGAATCCAGCGTGTGGGAGAGATGCTTATTTTGTTCTTGGAGAAGAACACCTACCTGCAGCAGAGTGGTAATTCTTTATTTAAGGAAGCTTGTATTGCAGCACTACCTTTATCATACTTTAGAATATCATTTTGCCATTAGTCAGGCTTTGTAGGTAAAGTTCTATGCTATTTTTGTTACTTGTTTTTCTGATTTCATGTTCTATTTTGTGTTCCTTTTTTAAGCTCTTTATTTACATGGCAGGGATTTTGCTGAAGTTCTTGCTTTACATTGAGCAGAATTCAGTTTTGTGATATTTCAAGCACTCCATCTACATAAACCTTTCAGCTTGGCAGACAGAACAACCCCCTTTCCTTTGTGCTGTTCTGAAAGTTCTCCTGATGCCCAACCAAGCCAATTGTGGGAGCATGGGTGAGGAAAAAGAAGGGCAAAAGCCCCAAAGTATGAGCAGAAGCCCTTGGTGATGTTGGAAAACCTTGATGTTAAAAATAAGGAAATAGTGCATTCCTGGTGTTCCTCATTTGTTGTTACCATTTATCTCTAACTTCTTGGATAGAAAAATGTGTTGGGATGATAGCCACTATCATGGATTAAGCAACCTGCTTAGCCTTTTCACGTCTAAAAAGTCACTCAGGGACTGGTCCAAATGTGATCTTGGCAGGATCATTGCTTGAGACCATAATAAAGGCTGTCCTCAAATACCTCCTTGTGAGGATGGCACAAAAGGCATAAGTTGCTCTCAAGACTTGGGAGAAAGTCCACTTCACTGGTTGGGAGAATGAATAGGGTGCTAGAATGAGGGACACTGAGTATGCTTTCACTGTACTAAACTATAGAGCAGCATTCGACAGCCTCTGGTGAAAATTGTTTTGGTCTGAAATAGATGTCTGATGTAGTACTGTGCTGCAAGTTCCTCAAGGACTAAGTGTGAAGAGTGAAAATGACATCAAAGAAGTGCCAGTGGGGACTCAAAAAAATAATAATCTACATATATAGAAAGAAAGACATCCCAATTTCCACAACGGTAACTCATCTCTGGCTTCTGAATTGTGGCAAGTGTACCAGAGAGCCATGCTGAACTTGCTTTCACGTCAGTTGTGTTACGCTCAATAACATTTTCTTCCAAGCAACTGTTCTGCTTATGTCTGGTACCATAAGAGGTTGTTAGAAGCAGCCAGTCCCAGGAGGAAACAGATAAGCTCTTCAATATTTATGGGGCAAAGATATATTCAGTAATCCCACAGGGAAGGCACAAAACAGTGGGAAGAGTGTGTGTGTGTTTGTTTTAACCTTTCCAGTGAGTGGAAGCGTCATTGTGGAGGAGGCTGTATGCTACTCTTCTTCCTCCAATTTTTATTGTTTTCTCTCTCTGTCCCTGTTTGTGGAGCGTGTAGAACAGCTCATTTTCTTAAGCCGCCTGGGAGCTTCTTGCTAAGCCTATTTCTCGCTTTCTTTCCAGCTGGCACTTAGAACATGCTGTTAAAAATAAGCCAACTTGCACAGAAGCACATTGGCTGGTCGTCCTTAGCTGCTTCAGAATTCGACCATTGTTCCATCCTCCATTCTTATTGCTGCCAATGCTTGGCTATGGTGCCTTGCTACCTTCCTTCCTTTAAAGAAAAGGAAAAAACCAAGTTACAATTTTATTTGCTCAGGTTGACATGTGCAATTTGGGAACCACAGCTCAGTAATGATGGGAGATGATCTTCATTGCTAGAGTGTTTGCTTCCTATTAAGACAGAACTTGTTTGAGGATAGCAAGGCAAAGCCAAGGTTTGTTATTCTGTTTAAAATGTAATCCCACTCCCACCTAATTTCTTGCATACTGCTCATAATATTACAGAGTGCCCTATTATGAAAAGGAAAGGGCTCTAGCTTTTAAACCCAGAGGTGGAGAACCAGAATCCAAAACCTAGAGGGCCACAGGTTCTGCATACCTGTTTTGAGTGACTGCTACATCTGTACTGCAGAGAACTCTTGAGTGGAGCACATGAGGTATCCAGATATCTGCCGAAAGCAGGGAGTTCCATGGCATAAGACACTAAAAGATCAACCCAGCAAATGAATGTAGAGGAAGAGGGCATCCACAAATGATGTAACCATGCAGGCAACTTGGTGTGGGAATCGCCATTACTTTGGGCACATTGTTGTATGCAGACAGGAGTAACTGAGAGAGTGAGAGGAGGCATGAAGTCGGATATTCGCTCGTGCAAGGAATGGTGTTGGTTCATACTGGCTGGTTTTATTCCTCCACTGCCTTTTATGAAAGGGGGAATTGCTGTGCAGCAGCTGCTGCAGATCGCTCTCCAAAGTCTTCTGCTCCTTTTATTTGGCTTGCTGGCTCATAAACCTCATTGTGCTCTACGAGGCACAAACTGTAAATAAATAAAGAATATCACTGCCTTTTTGTCCAGACCTGAAAGGCTGTATTTCCTGAGAAACCAGCTGGAAAAGGCTGCAGGCCCAATAAATTAAAGAAATATAAGAGAAGTTCTCGTGGAATCTGTCTGTTTAGCAGCTTCCTTCTGATTCAGATGCAACCCAGCCCAGCCTAGCATTATACATTCTGCTAAATTCATGGTATGCAGGTTTATGAGCTACGTCACAATGAACAGTGGGTCCTCTTGAAAAACCAGGGAGAGCTATTTATCACATTGATTACATGGAATGCTGTTGGGTGTGAGGAGAGACCTCAGCTGACATCCATCATATGAAAACAATGCAAAAGGGCATAAGTACTTTGTTGCGTGGTTGTTGTTGGTGGTGGTCGTTGTTTATTGGTTTCTAGTTTTGCCGCCTTCTTGCTAAATTTTAAAGTGTGACATTTGGGAGCAGCTGAATGAGGAACCTTTAACTTGGCTCTTGGTGAATGAACTGCAATGTCATTATGCAGAGTCTCTCTAGGAGTCTCCCAGGTGCTCCCTCCAGGTCCAGAGGCAGTTGTTATGCTCTGCATATCAGTTGCTGGGGGAGCAGCAGTGGGAGGAAGGCAGCTAGTGCCTTTTATGTCCAGCTTGTTGGCATCTGGCTGGCCGCTTTGGAAAATAGGATGCTGGACTCGATGAAACTTTTTGGTCTGATCAGTGAGGTTCTTATTTTCTTGCCAAGTGTCACCTGTGTTTGGAAGATCTGAGAATCGGTTGGCATGCTTTAGCTGAGCTGTGAAGGCTTCTTTAATTGCTCCTTTTGGTAGCTTTTATCCTATGTTAAGCAGTTGCTCTGTGGGGTTTGTCATCTAAAAGACTGACCCTCCAATCAAGCGAGAAGCTTTCTTCCATACAAACTTGCATCCTCTCACAGTCCTCAGTTCCTGCTGGAAGAAATGCCTTAATAGTGTCCCTTCTCCTCACATTTTGTTAATTGTTTCGTCTGAGATAGCGATGTATAATCCTTTAGAACTGCCTCAGAGATATATAACCACAGTGTTGATTGTAATAGCTTTCTTGGTAATATGAATGGTTCATGAGAGTGGATGGGGAATGGATTATTTTGAACCATTTCAGAGGTTTCTATGCATAATAGCAGCAGTAACACTGCATAGTTTGATCTAATTCCCATCAGCCTTACTCATGCACATTTATTCTCCAGGGCAGAATCACATAAATACTTAAAGCACCCACAGCACATGCCTATAAAGATCTTTCTTTAAACCCTTCAGTGAATCACACTCCAAAGCTCCTTGTTGCTTATCACTTGCTTTTTCCTGATATTTAACCCATATTCCCTCTTTGGATAATTGGGCCAATTTCTTCTCCTTCCCTCCATCCAAGTAGCTCTTCATTTTGAATACTGCTGGCATTCTTGCACAGAATCCTTGTGCCATTTTTTTTTTAGGCTAAACACATGCTCAGTGACATGCCTTCTGCACCTGTTCTCATCCTTGCAACATTTCAGCATTTCTAATTTGTGAGAAGTACTGTATTTTTGAACTGAGGAGTATAGAGCTTGCTACTTGCTCTAGTAATTCTTGTGAGTGCTAAGCAGCAGTAATGAATGCCCAGTACAGTAACAGCTCATGGAGAGATGGGAATCTTTGGCCTTATGGAGGATGAGGTGATCAATGGCTGCTAGCCACAATGGCTATGTTCTACCACCACTATCCAAGGCTGCATGCCTCTGAATGCCAGTTGCTGTGAATTATAAGTGAAGATCCTGCCTGTTGGCTTCCCAAGGGCAGTGGTTGTCCACCGTGAGAGTGGGATGCTGGGCTAAATGGACATTTGGCCTGATCCAGGAGGACTCTTCTTGTGTTCTTAGGTCCTCATAGCCCTGCAAATCTGCCCCCTACTTATGTGCTAGGAAATAAGTTCCTCTGTGCATTACTATATGGCTCTTCCTACATAGACTTATTCTGCATCATTGCTACAGTCCCTGAGGCTGCATCTCTCCCTTCTTCCCTACCTGCCCCCTGCCTCTTGCAGCCTCCTGCGTGTACAACTCTATTGGAAAGGTAGAGGGTTAGCCCAAGCTGTGACTTTTAGTTGTTCAGCTAGGCCATTTTTTAAATGCAGATATTGCAGGGGTCTTGGGGACCACCAAAACTGTGATCATGGTGTGGTGGCATCATAGTATCATAGCAGAAAGTTGATAGGAACAGTTCACATAATACTTGAAAATTAAGAATTGGAAAATTGGGGAAGTGGTCTTTAAGGGGGGCATAAGAAACCTATCGGGGGCAGATGTGACTCATGGCTTAGGCACCCCTGATTTACCTATGCTCTGTTCAGAGCATAACAGACGTTTCCTTGCATCAGAGCTAGAAGTTACAAGGCTTTGGCTTCTGCTCATTTGTCTAAAAGGCAACACAGAAAGTGTAAGTACTTCAGAAGCTTAGTGAAAAGCTTGTGGCACATTTAAGAGGTATTTAGTGATGCTTCTGTGTTGTGTGTGATCTGTGATTAGAAAGATAAAAGCCACAGGGTAGGGAGAGTGGTCTTTTGTAATACCATCCTCGGCAGCAGTCTTGTGTATTAGTGGCAATTTGGCTGGCCACAGGTGCATCTTCTGCATGCTTTAAATTGCTGCATGCATTCCTTAGCACAGAGCCCCCTCCATGAGGGAATGGAAAGGGATCTAGAGAAGTGTGAGCTATTCCTCCTTCTGATCCTTCTCCCATTGAGGGTGACCTTAGTTGCTCTGTCAACAAGCCAGCAGGGCTTGAAGAGCTTTTATTTTCATACAAGTTCAGGTAATCCTGGCTGATGACTCTGGCTTGGTTCACATTACCATGACCTGATGGAGTTATTCTATCCCAGTTCACATTCTCCTGAAATCTCAGTGCATCACCAACATAAGACTTAGTTGTCCAAGAGGCTTTTGGAACTAACTGCTTTGCATGAGGTGTCGGGGGGGGGGGGAGGCGAGCGAGGTATAAATAAATATAATGATGGTGATGGTAATGTGGCTCATCATTGATATGAAACTATTGGGGGAGGTTTTAGGGGGATTTGGGATGAAGTGTCATTGATGTGCTGATGACCCTCAACTCTTAATTACCCTTCCCATAATTCTCCCTTTTCTCTAAATTGTGAGTGCTGCTGGCAGAAGTTTTAAACCGATGTCCTGAGTTGGTATTGGGCTGGTTGAAAGCTAATAAGCTGAAAAGCAATTCAGATCAGAATTGTTTGCGGGTGGTCCAACTCTCATAAGGGCTGGTATTCAAACAGTTCTGGGTGGGCTGGAACACCCCTTGCAGCTTGCAGGATGATATTAAATCCAGGTCTCACTTTGGATGTCCTGGTAGCATCTGTGGCATGAAGTGCTTTTCACTAGTTTAGGTTGGCTCCTTGCCAACAGAACCAATCACCTTTATTCAGGTTACTTTGATGCATGGTGTGTGGGGCTGCTTTAGAAAACCATTCAGAAACCTCAGCTGATCCAGCACACAGTTAACAGCTTGTCTGGTGTAATGGAACATTTGTTGTCTGTACTTGAATCATCTTTTAAGAGCAGGCTAACTAAAACACTGCTGAGGCATATCATTGCAACAGGACACTCTGACCACACAGGTCATCTTGGAGGGAAAAGCATTCTGCTAGTGACAGTGTATAGGCAGAATAAACATAATGTTGTGCGTTCTTCTTAATAAGTTATCAGCAGACTGAGTGCCAAGGTAATGGTGACATGCTGAAGTCGCAGTGACTCTGTAGTCATGTTAATAAATTATTAAAAAAATTATCTGCATAGTGAGGGCAAAACCATAATTTATAATCGACATGGATGGAGGAATTGAGGGGATGCTTCTCCAATTTGCAGATGACACTAATCTGGGAGGGGTAGCTAATGCTGCAGAAGACCTAATTGGGATTTAAAATGGCCTTAACAGATCGGAGAGCTGGGTCCAAACTAACAAAATGAATTTCAATAGGGACAAATGTAAGGTTCTGCACTTAGGCAGGAAGAACGAGGTGCACAATTACAAGATGGGGGACACTTGACTTACTAGCAGTACATATGAAAAGGATCTAGTGGTCTTAGTGGACCAAAGTTTAACATAAGTCAACAGTGTGATGCAGCAGCAAAAAAAGCTAATGCTATTCTAGGCTGCAGCAACAGAAGTATGGTGTCCAGATCAAGGGAAGTAATAGTACCACTCTATTCTGCCTTGGTTAGGCCACTCCTGGAATGCTGTGTCAAATTCTGGGCACCACCATTTAAGAAGGATGTTGACAAGCTGGAATGTGTGCAGAGGAGGGCAACCAAGATGATCAAGGGTCTGGAAACTAAGCTTTATGAGGAAAAGTTGAGGGAGCTGGGTATGTTTAGCCTGGAAAAAAGGAGACTGAGAAGAGCTATGTTAGCCATCTTCAAATATCTCAAGGACTGTCACATGGAAGAGGAAGCATGCTTGTTTTCTCCTGCTCTGAAGGTTACGACTCAATGGCCAATGGCTTCAAGTTGCAAGAAAGGAGATTCCGACTAAACATTTGGAAAAACTTTCTGATAGTAAGAGCTGTTCAGCAGTGGAACAGACTCCCATGAGAGGTAGTGGACTCTCCTTCACTGGGGGGTGGGGCGTGTTAAGCAGAGGTTGGATGGCCATCTGTCATGGATGCTTTAGCTGAGATTCCTGCATTGCAGGGGGTTCTATGATTCTATTGATACAGCTAGCTACTTGTCCAGACATTCTGCCTCACAATACAGTATCAGCATGTAAGACCTGGGTGTGTCAAGATAGATTATCTGGAGGAGCGAAGATGCCATGCTTACACTGTTACCTTCTGGGAGAGTCATTTATCTTGCTAACTGTATTGCATTGCAGATCAATTTCACAAACAAATTTTACTGCTTGGCACAGTGTCAGCTATGTTCCACATGACCTTATTAGCACCTTCATTTCATACTGGTAACTCTTTCACTAGTTTCAGTTGTGGGATGGGAGACATTCACATTAGTGTGTGGGAGAAAAACAGCAGAGCCTTGTGACACCTTAAAGACTAACCCATTTATTATGGCATAATATTTCATGGACTACATTCCCCTATATCAGATACGTGAAATGTTATTGTCTGTGTGTGCATGCACATGCTCACACACATGCATATATGGTTGGTGGCAGCAACTGTAATCAGTGAAGTCCAGTCAGAGAGATGTGTGCATGTGCGTTACGTGAACTGCAACCCCTTCCTCTGTTCTGCCTGCTTAGGCAGCCCACCCTATCTCTGAACAGCCGGTGCTGATGCAACCTTTTTGAGATACATTAATATGTGGTGATGCTGTCATTCCGCAAACATGGTCCTCATCTGCATGGGCATCACTGTGAATGCTAATTGTGTTGGCTTGTTAAGCACGAAGTCACAAGGAAGCAAAGCATGAACAGTTCTGGGTTCATGCGGCTGCCTTATTAGCTGCAAGGCTGCGGGCACTCAGCATTTAACGTGATCAAGTTTCTCTTTTTATATAAGTGTTCTTGTTAGGGATGCATGACGGACTCTGTGTCTGCTGGCAAGCTTTCTAGCCACAGTTTCCAATAGGAAGCTATGCAGAAGGAACTGAGATTGAAGCACAGCCTATAGAGCAGTGATGACCAGATTTGACCCTCCAGCTGTTTTGGGACTACAGTTCCTATCATCCCTGACCACTGGTCCTGTTAGCTAGGGGTGATGGGAGTTGTAGTCCCAAAACAGCTGGAGGGCCAAGTTTGGCCATCACTGATCTAGAGTAACGTGCTAACGTGTGTGTGTGTGTGTGTGTGTGTGTGTGTGTGTGTGTGTTTTCCGGTGGAGAAGGATTTCTGTTGTGTGACTCAGGGTGATGCTGGGAAAACTCTTAAGAAACAAAGGCTACCTGAGCTCTGACTTGATTCACATACACATTTGTTGCTTGATGACTGCAACCTCAAATCTTGGCTTGCATATATGAATGAGCCATCGCAGATAAAATGCTTCATGGAATTTTCACGTTCTGTCACCTTGCTTTACCTTGAGTACAATGTATTTGGTTTACAGTCTCCTCATTTCACCCTCTGAACTTCTGCAGAAGCATGCCTTGTTGATGAAATTCAGAGGTCTAGAAATTTTCTGATTCATTAAATCTCTGCACTCTGCCCCCACCCCCTGCCAAGTACCGTACTTTTCTGTGTATAACACATACACACACACACACACCGTGTATAAGACACCCCCTATTTGGGGGGGAATCCAAATTAAGAAAATGGGGGGAGATTGCCCGGAGTTGTTGAGGTTTTTTTAGGGGGGATTGCTGAAAATCGTTCACCTGACTGTCCTATGCTGCCACTCGCATGCGTCACAAAAGCCACCGATCGTCTGTCCCCTCACCGGCAGATGCCAACCATCGCCCGCCCAATTGACGCAGAGACACACAATCAAGAACAGCCCTTGCCGCAGCCACCAATAACATGCCTGATAGCCGCTGACAATCTCTGGCTCGTGGAAGCAACCAATCCCACATCCCCCCTATGCACTATCCATGTATAATACAACCCCAAATTTTAAACATCCTATTTTAATTTTAAAAACCCCTCGTCTTATACACAGAAAAGTATGGTAAATAGAGCAATCCTTTGCTGTGTGATATATTGGAATCATGCATCTTTTTTTGAAGTACTAATAATTGGCTCTTATCCTGGGGTACTAGTGGCTAATGTAACCAATTGGTTGAGGCAGTGGGAGGAGGAAGGGGGTAGAAAGTTCATCTGATAGATGCGAATTTGGCAAACATCAATATATAGCACTTCTATTTGAAGAAAGGGAGCCTACACATCACAGCTGTTAGAGACAGAACTGACATAAGGTGTTTAGAAAGCTTTCAGATGGGTAAAGGATCTTCAGTGAAATATGAGTTTTGAAGCCTTTAGATTTTATGGTTTCGCTATGAAGATCAAACTGCTGTAAAGCTAAAGGAGAAAGATCTGTTCGGGAGGAAAGTACGATGGGTATACGTGGTCTAGAGACAAAAAAAAGATGAAGAGCAAAGAATAGCAGAGTGGGTGGTTACTAAAAAGAGATGAAGGTTCAACTATTATGTAGATACCAAAGGAAGGGAAGAGAAATAAGGTGGGAGTAGCCATAAATTTAAGGGATGCGGGTGGCGCTGTGGTCTAAACCACAGAGCCTAGGGCTTGCCGATTAGAAGGTCAGCGGTTTGAATCCCCATGACGGGGTGAGCTCCCGTTGCTTGGTCCTGCCAACCTAGCAGTTCAAAAGCACATCAAAGTGCAAGTAGATAAATAGGTACCCTTCCAGCGGGAAGGTAAACAGCGTTTCTGTGTGCTGCTCTGGTTCGCCAGAAGCGGCTTAGTCATGCTGGCCACATGACCCAGAAGCTGTCTGCTGACAAACGCTGGCTCCCTCGGCCTGCAAAGTGAGATGAGTGTGCAATCCCAGAGTCGTCCGCGACAGGACCAAACAGTCAGGGATACCTTTACCTTTACCTAGCTATAAATTAGATATTAGCTAAAACCATCCTGAAGGACAATGGGTTGAGAAGGTTATGGCTTAGATTGGGTAGCACAAGGATGATGTTGGTTTTAGCGCTTTGTTAAGGCAACGGCTTGAGGTATATGCCCGAGTCAGGGATGCTAGGCTGATTTATGTACAAGTACAACAAAAAGCCACACTTAGCTGCGGTTTGCCACATGGCAGTTTTATTTACATTTGAGGAATGCATTATACACAAGGCAAAGGAGTACAAATGTTTGATCTGTGTACTATTATATTGAAAATGGTCGTTTCTGTGTTAGGAACTCATTGGTTCCCCCCTCCCTTTTAAAGCAAGTTTCATGGATCTATAATGCAGCTATATTTAACATTATGGTCACCTGTCTTGAAAAGGATACTGTAGTACTGGAGAAAGTGCTGAAAGGGGATATTTAAATGAGCTGGGGGTGAAGGCAGAATGTATTAATTATGAACAATGGTTTAGGAATTTGGGAGGGTGGGGGATTTTAATTTTAATTTGGTCGGTGGGGAATATGACTCCAGAATGTAGGAAGAGCCTTTCTAGATCAGACTCAAGGCTCATCTAGTCGGGCATGCTGTTTTCACTAACGAAGATTAAGTGGTTATAGTACACCATTATGTCTAAAATTCACTCAAGGCAGCTTACACAATAACAGATAAAAAATACAATTCCATTTATGATGAAGTAGAATACATTTTTTTAAAACCACACCCCGTCAAATAAGATCATTGATGAAACCATTAATAAACAGACAACCAGCTCAAAGATAAAACTCATTCCCCCCGCCACCACAAAGGTTTCTCTGTCTTGAATTACATTTTCCTTCTTTTCTCTCTCTCTTTAGGGCTGAAAAAACAGAAGTCCTAAATGAAGATCTCTTGCAGGTACAGTGTTTATCTTTCTGACATCTTCTCCAATCATTTGATATTGTACACTACTCCATGCGCAAAATACAAAACTAAACTTTGAAGAGGCTGGTTTAGCAGGGGCTATTGGATGTATGAGAAATCTATCCATCAAGTCTTCACAATGAACGTTGGAGGATTGTGGAATGCAGTCTCACTGGCAGCCTCTGAAGGTCAAAAAATTTCTCTTGCTTACACCAAGGACCAAGTAGATCCAGTTTCAGAGAAGCCTCAAGCTGTAGCACCTCCATATTGACTTAGAAAATAGCATGAATGGGGGGGTGATCTCTTTCAGAATTCTATAGTAGCATATATATGTAGAGAGGATACCAAATATAATATGTGCCTCATCAGCAGAACAGTTGCCTTTTGTTCACTTGTGTTCCTTTGGTGGTGAGAGAGGTTGGGGTTGGCCTAGGGTGTGGTTGTTCATTTGTGATTGGCTGTGTTGAACTTTGTTTTCGTGTGTGAGTGGGGTGGGTGGGCGTTTTGGAGTGAACATCAAAGAACCTACACAAGCAATGCTGACACCAAACCCTACATATAGTAAGTAAAATAGTAACACCGTCACCCGACCCCACCCATCTTCCCCCCTCTCCACCTCTTTCCCCCTTTTCTTCCCAAAGTCTCAACAAATGAAACTGATTTGTAAAAATGTTACATGGGGGTGGGGAAAATATGAGAGAGACATTGCAAACACCTTTGTAAAACAAGAAAATCTTTAATAAAATAAAAACTAACCTCCCCCCCCCCAAAAAAAAACAGTTGCCTTTTATGGCTCTTTTAAACAGGTGGTCAATGACTTTTTACAGGGCAGGTAGTCTCTAGTGACTCTTCATTTTTAAGAAGGAAAGTTTGGGGCAACTTCTGAATTTAACTTTTCACTGAAGTCAAGGATATTTTACGCTAAAAGTTGGCTCGCAATTGATCACTGGAGACATTGCATACAGCTCAACTATCCAAGTCTAAGTTACTAAATAAAAATGCAGGATCTCTTTGAAATGTGAAACTTGAGAACCTAAACGTGAAAACCTAATACCACTGTCCCTTTCACATTTCAAAGGGATTCTGCATTTTTATTTAGTATCTTTGACTTGGACTGTTGAGCTGTATGCAATGTCTCCAGTGAGCAAGTGAGAACCAAAGAGCCAGCTCCCAGTTCCTGGATGTGAGCATCTGCCAGTTTATTTTTATTATGATTTTTTTTAAGTCTCAGCAGCAGTCTCTAACATCTTCTCTTTCCAGGCCCCCAAATCAATCCTGGGAGAAGTAAAGGGGTCCCACTACCATTTTTGCTAGAGTGCATGCCAGATAAGCTGTCTATGCCTATTTGCAGAAGATATGGCATCTCCCCTTATGAGATCAGCCAGATAATTATGCCATTTTCCAAAACTGACTAGTCTCTAGAAGCCAGTCACTTACAGTAGGTATTTCAACAGTGGCTTCAGGTACATTCTTCATTTGAACATTCGCTTTTGGGTTGCCTCCATAATTCCAAGCCTTTATTTTGCAGTTGTCCTTTTAGCATCTCATTATGTTGCTTCCTTTCTTAATACAGACACAGTTAGTTATCTCCATTCAGGAATCACACTTTATTAAGTTCCAGCTTTTGTTTCAGGATATTAAATTAAAATCAACGCTAAAACAGTTGTCTCTCCCCTCTCGAACTTTTAACCGCAGTGGTTTGTCTGTAAATTAATGGGATTAGAATGGGTAAACACACTTATTTTTGGATTACTAATGCACTTCCATAGCTAGAGAGTGGTGTTTGGGCTTGGTAAACCAAACATGGTACAAACCAAACATTGTACGAAGTGCATCATTCCTGAATGCTGAAGTAACATAGGAAGTGACTGAGGATGCCAAAGTTCAGATTTTGCTGGCATCTTGAGTGCCATTTCCTGCATTTCTGAAGATGCTCAAGTAATCAAGGAAGACTGGGAAGTATAGTTTTCTAGAATACTCATACACTCAAAAGTACCCCTCAAGCATTTTGGAAAACTATATTTCTTGGAGATCCTTTTGCCTGGGACGTAGTTTCCAGATTGCCTGGCATCTCTGCTATCACAGCTTATGGGCCTGGTTTTTATTTTATGTCACTTGTAACTTTTTAATTTAAACTCTAGTGAAATCCTATCCAACTCAGAGTACCCTTCTTTGTAACTTCATTTCGGAGCCTGATTCAGAGTGCTCCCTTTGACATTTGAGTTCTTTCATGACTTGGGGCCACAGTGACTGAATAACCATCTCTTCCCATGTGCACCTAAACGTGCCCTGTGGTCATCAATGTGGGCTCTTCACCAGGTTTTCCTGCTAGTTGGAATATTGTGTAGTATCAACAGGAAAAAGGTCCTCCTCAGCAATGACCTCACATTTAGAGAATGCCTGCCTTGTGGCATCAGGCAACTAACTTTTCAGTCTCACAGATTTTATTAAACCCTCTGTTATGTGGTCTTTTAATGTGTCTGTTTTACTTTCTGGAGACTTTTAAGGTCTGTAGTACCTGCTGCTTGGTATAATCTTTTAGCTTTTTGCCATGTGTTTACAATGATGGCTATCTTGGTGTTGTCTATTGAATGTATTCTTTTTGAATTGCATTATCTTAATTTGCTTTAAATACTTGTGTACTTCACCCTGAAAATGATCGTTGTTGGGTGGCTAAGAAAAGAGCCAGGAAAGAAATAAATTGTGAAATCTGATAATGTTAATCAACTATTTATTGTGTCATTTGTTCCTTAATTGTCATATAGTCCAGCGTGTTAAAATTGACTGCTGATGAATGGAGTATGCAAGTGGACACTTTAAGGGGACCCAGAGGGCAGGGCCTATGTGAACTGAATTGGTTTTCTCTCTATGTCCAGATAGCTGAGAGCTGAGGACGAGCACCTCTGATGTGATGCCTTCTTGTTGTGTTCATCCCCAGGTGGAGAAGCGTTTGGAGTTGGTGAAGCAGGTCTCCCACAGCACACACAAGAAACTGACAGCATGTCTTCAGGGTCAGCAGGGATCGGATTCTGATAAGCGCTCGGTGAGAGATTCCAGCACCCACCAGACAACAGAGCTGGGTTCATGTCTCTACGTGTTTCACATGGAGAAGAGGCAGGAGGGAGGGAATCAAGCTGAGAAAACAGCACAGCTAGCTTTCCTCCCCTCCTGCGTGTAAATTGTATGTGAGTGTAAGAGTTAGTAAAACAGGGGTTCGTGGGGGGGTTTAATAAACAAATAATATTGTTTGGAAATAGTGTCATTTTCTGGGAATGAAGTGGGCTCAAACTGTGATGTGATGGATTTAAAAACAAACCCTAAATTCATACAGCAGTTGCTTTTGTTGCAGAAGAAATTGCCTTTGACATCGCTAGCCCAATGCTTGATGGAAGGTTCTGCTATTCTAGGGGACGACTCCCTGCTTGGGTAAGATTCTTCCCATTCAAAATACCCACCTATTGGGCAAGATACAACTCTCTCTCTCTCTTTTTTAATCAGTTCCAGTCACAATAATATTCCTCAGCTGAAAGGCCACTTCAGTAGGAAACATGTTGGTGGATTTATTTAAAATATTTATACCCTGCCCTTTCCTTTATAAAACATTTAAGGCAGCTCACAAACAAGAACTGTAAAATGCATTAAAAATAAAAGGATTGCAAGTCTAGCGTTGTAATGAAAAATCCTTTTGCCTGAACCAATTTTAATAGCTTCTTGCTACTTTTCAATTGCCACCCCCTTTTCCAACCAACCTTTTTCAGGTTGGGTCTCCTCAGTCTTATTTCATGTGCTTTAAACATTTAGAGACACCCTTTCATGTAAAATAGCAAGGCGGTTTATAGCATAAATCAATACAAAAGACAATAAAAAGATACTAGGTGTTGCCTCTGCCATGGCACCTTCGCAGGATGCAGCAATAAGTTGTCGTTTCACACCAGCCTGTGTTGTTACAAATAAACCAAAGCATGTTAGTGGAATGACACAGAACCATTTTGTGCTTCAGATGATATAGAAGCCTCTTGGCCTGCTGCCTTACAGAGCCTGCATGATTAGTGCTTCAGATCCTCTCTCTGCCACACATCATCTGTCTCAGGCCTATGACCATCTCTGTACCTCTCTCTGTCTGTGTCTCTTGTTTGCCTTTCCATCTCTGTCGCTTGCCGTACCACTTCATTGCAATTGTCTGTTTTCATGACCTGCAGGAAGATGCTGAAGTTATGTGGGGAAGCAGAGGACAAGCTTTCTCAAGAGCTCATCCACTTTGAGCTGGAAGTTGAACGGGATGTGATTGAGCCTCTCTTCGTATTGGCTGAGGTGAGAAAAAACACAAGCGGTGGCAGTTAATAGCTGCAGTGAGCACTGTTTTGGGTTGTTCTGATGTGTTGGTATAAGTCAGGCATAGGCAAACTCCGGCCCTCCAGATGTTTGGGACTACAATTCCCATCATCCCTAGCTAACAAGACCAGTGGTCAGGGATGATGGGAATTGTAGTCCCAAACATCTGGAGAGCCAGAGTTTGCCTATGCCTGGTATAAGTGGTATGACCTCTAAAGTAGGGGGGACTTGCGGCACACCAGACATTATGCACTTTTAATTCCCTTCAGCCCCTGCCAGCTTGGCCAGTGATCAGGGATTATGGGAGTTCAAGCCCAGCAAGTTCCCCTACCTCTGCTCTAACAAGAAGGGCCTCTGAAGCAAGGGGGCAATTCTGAAGAAGATTCAAGAAGGATAAGAACCACATCTGCAATGAAGGACTTCTGGTATTTGGCCCATTGGACGTTGGGTGCAGGCAAGGAGCAGGACAGTGCTGGCTCAACAAGTTCCCGTTAGGTGAAAAGACTGAGAAGCTAGTAAGGCTCATGGGCAGGTAGAAAGACATGAGTTTGGCTCTGTGGGAAAAACTCAAGCTATGGGTTCATTAAGCAGCAAGGCTGGGAGAGGTTTCTTTTAAAAAATCATTGTGAACTTTCTCCTCACAGTGTGGCCTTTGAATCCTGGTATTTTACACCAAAACATGATAACCACTTTAAGTTGCTCCATGTGGTTAGCCTTTCTGTTTGTCTTTTGCTGCTCCCTATATTGTCAGAGGAGGGGTGTGTGTGTTCTTGTTTTGCCATTACAAGTTCACATGCACAAGACCAAACAAGGAAATACTCACTTTGCAGAAATGAAGCTAGACTATTTTTAATGAGAAGTTGAGTATATTCCAGAGGTGCTCCTTCTTCTTGTGGGTCTACTTTCAAATCAGGCATTTTGGAGCTGAGGGGATAGTAGATGCATGCACCACTGGCTAATTAGGTGTTCTCTAGGATAGGGACGTGGGTGGCGCTGTGGGTTAAACCACAGAACCTAGGACTTGCCGATCAGAATGTCAGCGGTTCAAATCCCTGCGATGGGGTGAGCTCCCGTTGCTCGGTCCCTGCTCCTGCCAACCTAGCAGTTCGAAAGCACCTCAAAGTGCAAGTAGATAAATAGGTAGCGCTCTGGCGGGAAGGTAAGCGGTGTTTCCGTGCGCTGCTCTGGTTCGCCAGAAGTGGCTTAGTCATGCTGGCCACATGACCTGGAAGCTGTACGTCAGCTCCCTCAGCCAATAAAGTGAGATGAGCGTCACAACCCCAGAGTCGGTCACGACTGGACCTAATGGTCAGGAGTCCCTTTACCTTTAGGATAGGGACACCACAGTCATCACCTTCGCTTTTTCCTTTCCTCCTGTCATATTTCTTTAAAGTGGATGGGCTAAAAGTATTTTTTCAGATCTAGATTGAGATAGCTGCCAAGCACTGCTGCCTGTTTCTTTTCCAATTTTCTGCTTTTAACACCAGCCAGAGAGCATTGACGGCAAGTTGTTCTGGGGGCCGTATGTGGCTTCTTGTCATCTGGGAACTGTCCAACAGTGGTATATGCCCCCAGCTGCTGGTGTTGACTCTAGGCTCCGAATCAGATGCAAAATCCTGAGAATTCACTTTGACCTTGCTTGGATTCAGTGACAGGAATGTTTATTGCAGTTCTCTGCAGAAAATACCCATGTTACTATCATTTATTTTAGGTAGAAATCCCCAATATCCAAAAACAGAGGAAACACTTAGCGAAATTAGTTCTGGACATGGATTCGTCAAGGACAAGGTAAGAGGCATGTTAGCTTTTTGTCTGCCCATCCTTAAAGTACCATGTCCCTTGATTCATGTTTCTTCATGTTAAAAATTCATGCATTTTAAAAAATATATATAAATACTATTGTTTAATGTACATAACAATAATAAAAAGCCATATCAAGTTCCAGTGGGTTAAGCAGCAAATCACAGATAAATGCACTAGTTTTGTTCATTCAATTTATGTGTTGCTTTCTATGAATGAAGGTGTCTTGAAGCAAATTTAAACCATAAAGATGCAATATGTTTCAAAGGAATTGTTTAAATAAGTACTAAAAAGTTCATCCGCCAGAAATCAATTACAAAATCATCAAAATACTATTTCCCACCCAGCAACAAGACAAACACCAAGATAAAATAAAAACAGGCACCGTTATCAGAGCACAAATTATTGCCCAAACATCTGGGAGAATAAGACCATCTGCCTGGCAATGAAAATATGGCAGATGTTGATGCCTGGCAAATTTACTTGGGGAGAGCATTCCACAAATGGGGGCTACCTCCAGAAAGGCCCATTTTCTTGTTTCCACCCTCTGAACTTCTTTTGGAAGGGTCAAATAGAGAAGGGATTGAATAGGTTCATACAGGGGAAGCTGCTACTTTGAACTACCAGTGAAAACAGAATTTTAAAAATCTGTCCCTGATGGATTTACTGCTAGAATGACATATCTTGTGTCATGTGCTATTTGCCCATCAGGCTTCTTGCACTGCCCTCAGTCTTGCCTGCAGTGGGTTATGCTCAACAGCAACACTACGCCAGCGTGGTGTAGTGGTTAAGAGCAGTGGGCTTGTAATCTGGTGAACCGGGTTCACTTCCCCGCTCCTCCACATGCAGCTGCTGGATGACCTTGGGCTAGTCACACTTCTCTGAAGTCTCTCAGCCTCACTCACCTCACAGAGTGTTTGTTGTGGGGGAGGAAGGGAAAGGAGGTTGTTGGCTGCTTTGAGACTCCTTAAGGGGAGTGAAAGGTGGGATATCAAGTCCAAACTCCTCCTCCTCCTCCTCTTCTTCTATGTGAAGAGGCCATGTTTCTGTTTCCCCTTTGGTAAAAGAAAGCTCCCTGGAAGATGGTGTGAGAGCAGTCTAAGATACTTTCAGCTCTTTCCACACACATAGATGGAGTCAGTGAGGGCTTTGGAAATTCCTCCAGTTGTTTGATCCTGTGTACTCCTCAGTCTTTCAGATCCAGCTAAAATGTCCTACAGAATTCCCATGTCTGCAGATCTTTTTCTGTCAGAGGATCCAAAAGAGAAGGCAGCGCAGGAGAAATTACAGTCTCCTACTATGGTCTAGTATTAAATTTCTGTCAGTGTCATTCAGTGAGGAGTCTGCATTTACTCAGACTCTGCTGTTGGTGAAAGAGAGAAGGGATTACCACAACATGTCTTATTAGCTGGTATACTGTGCCTCTGATCATGCCCAAGGAAGAGCTCTCTTTCCTGCCTCTTCAGCTGTGAAGCAGGTGGCTGAGACTCTCCCTCACTGGGGCAAACAAATAATCTGAAAGCCAAATCCTGTCACTATCACTATGCCCCCAAGCCAGCCTAAATAGCAAGCTGGTATTTCTGATCATGTCTGGAAAAAATGTAAATTGTGTTTATTTCCTTCCTGGTGCTCCTCGAAAGCAAGCTATTTTTGCCTTGCGCAAGCTGATCTCATTCCCTGGAGGTGCCATTGATATGTTGCCACAAAACTGGAGAAATCATGAGGTCTGTAGACAATTGAACTGGTATTTCTGTGAAGTGAAAAAAAAAATCTCACCACAGCCACCACCAGGCTTGTTTTGTTTTGATTATTACATTTATGTCCTACCTCTTCAAGAAGCTGCAGGTGGTTTATATGATTCATCACCTCCTCCTCCCTGTTTTATCCTCAAAACAACCCTGTGAGATAGGTAAGGCTGAGAGACTGTGACTGGCCTAAGATCATGTTGTGAGTAGGGAATTGAAACCCTGGTCTCCAGGTCCTAGTCTAACCACTCTACACCGCACTTGCGCTGTTCCTCCCATCGCCAAAAGAACATACACTTTCACGCATCTGCCTAAGAAGAAGAAGAGTAGTTTGGATTTGATATCCCACTTTATCACTACCCTGAGGAGTCTCAAAGCGGCCAATAATCTCCTTTCCCTTCCTCCCCCACAACAAACACTTTGTAAGATGAGTGAGGCTGAGAGACTTCAGAGAAGTATGACTAGCCCAAGGTCACCCTGCTAGCAGCTGCATGTGGAGGAGTGGGGAATCGAACCCGGTTCACCAGATTACGAGTCCACCGCTCTTAACCACTACACCAAAGAGAAGCTCGTGTTTCAGTAAATAAGCTCAACTTTAAGATACAACAAGATTCTTGGTCTTCTCAGACAAATCGGTAGGAAACCAGGGGAGCACCCTGAACTGCCTTTTGCCCACAAGATAGTGCGATGCTGCTGCAGTCAGCAAAAGAACTTTCAGCTGGTCCTATGTCATAGTGTGATCATGGGATGAAGCCTCTTGGGTGTTGCAGCAAAAGGGAACAAGATTGTTGTTGTTGTTGTTTAGTCGTTTAGTCGTGTCCGACTCTTCGTGACCCCATGGACCAGAGCACGCCAGGCACCTCTGTCCTCCACTACCTCCCGCAGTTTGGTCAGACTCATGTTTGTGGCTTCGAGAACACTATCCAACCATCTCATCCTCTGTCGCCCCCTTCTCCTTGTGCCCTCCATCTTTCCCAGCATCAGTGTCTTCTCCAGGGAGTCTTCTCTTCTCATGAGGTGGCCAAAGTACTGGAGCCTCAGCTTCACGATCTGTCCTTCCAGTGAGAACTCAGGGCTGATTTCATTAAGAACGGATGCGTTTGATCTTCTTGCAGTCCATGGGACTCTCAAGAGTCTTCTCCAGCACCATAATTCAAAAGCATCAATTCTTCGGCGATCAGCCTTCTTTATGGTCCAGCTCTCACTTACATACATCACTACTGGGAAAACCATGGCTTTAACTATACGGACCTTTGTTGGCAAGGTGACGTCTCTACTTCTCAAGATGCTGTCTAGGCCTGTCATTGCCCTTCTCCCAAGAAGCAGGCGTCTTTTAATTTCGTGGCTGCTGTCACCATCTGCAGTGATCATGGAGCCCAAGAAAGTAAAATCTCTCACTGCTTCCATTTCTTCCCCTTCTATTTGCCAGGAGGTGATGGGACCAGTGGCCATGATCTTCGTTTTTTTGATGTTGAGCCTCAGACCATATTTTGCGCTCTCCTCTTTCACCCTCATTAAAAGGTTCTTTAATTCCTCCTCACTTTCTGCCATCAAGGTTGTGTCATCTGCATATCTGAGGTTGTTGATATTTCTTCCGGCAATCTTAATTCCAGTTTGGGATTCATCCAGCCCAGCCTTTCGCATGATGTATTCTGCGTATAAATTAAATAAGCAGGGAGACAAAATACAGCCTTGTCGTACGCCTTTCCCAATTTTGAACCAATCAGTTGTTCCATATCCAGTTCTAACTGTAGCTTCTTGTCCCACATAGAGATTTCTCAGGAGACAGATGAGGTGATCAGGCACTCCCATTTCTTTAAGAACTTGCCATAGTTTGCTGTGGTCGACACAGTCAAAGGCTTTTGCATAGTCAATGAAGCAGAAGTAGATGTCTTTCTGGAACTCTCTAGCTTTCTCCATAATCCAGCGCATGTTTGCAATTTGGTCTCTGGTTCCTCTGCCTCTTCTAAATCCAGCTTGCACTTCTGGGAGTTCTCGATCCACATACTGTTTGAGCCTTCCTTGTAGAATTTTAAGCATAACCTTGCTAGCGTGTGAAATGAGTGCAATTGTGCGGTAGTTGGAGCATTCTTTGGCACTGCCCTTCTTTGGGATTGGGATGTAGACTGATCTTCTCCAATCTTCTGGCCACTGCTGAGTTTTCCAAATTTGCTGGCATATTGAGTGTAGCACCTTAACAGCATCATCTTTTAAAATTTTAAATAGTTCAGCTGGAATACCATCACTTCCACTGGCCTTGTTATTTGCAGTGCTTTCTAAGGCCCATTTGACTTCACTTTCCAGGATGTCTGGCTCAAGGTCAGCAACCACACTACCTGGGGTGTACGAGACATCCATATCTTTCTGGTATAATTCCTCTGTGTATTCTTGCCACCTCTTCTTGATGTCTTCTGCTTCTGTTAGGTCCTTACCACTTTTGTCCTTTATTATGGTAATCTTTGTACGAAATGTTCCTTTCATATCTCCAATTGGATTGGAGATATGAAAGGAACAAGATTAGAAGGGATGAATTTACACATGTGAAAGTCAGAGGGAGGGAGAGGCGGTGTTCTAGGTTCCATAGTGACAGGTGACTATTTTCTCTGTGCCATAAAGGGAAATACATTGGATATAAAGATGAACGGCTTCTGAGAGATTTGTGTTCTCCCAAAGTTGGGAGAGCCTGATGTGGATGGCACTCACCCTTTCACTTTAATTCCACTAAGATTATGGATGTGGTCCACCCTTAAACACATAACGTCTGTGTCAGCATTTCAGCACTGCAAGAACTGACAGCGTCTGGCCCTCAAAGGTGGGAGGGGGAATGATTTGAGAGGAGCCAGACGGCACTTCTGTTTTCCCTTCAAATTAGGTTTGCTGATCTTTGGGAATAATCTTCTTATTTGAAACTGGTTATAAACAGCTGGTTACTCTGACTAGAAGTATTGAGTTAACTGAGGATTAAAAAAAAAAATCCTCCCTGATCTCAAGTGGAGGACATCTTCCCACTGCTGGCCACAGATATCTGCCTTAATCCTACATGAGACAGAATGTGCTGCTGCTGAATACAAGCTGCTCGTCCATGTCATGGATTTTGGGATGTCTGCCAGTTCACCTGGGAAACCTGCTGATGGCTACCAGCCATGATGGCTGTGCTCTTCTGCCACAGTTGGAGGTAGCAATGCTTCTGGAAACCGCAAGAGGGGAGAGCGCTCTTGTGCTCATGCTCTGTTTGCTGGTTTCCCACAGCAACTGTGAGAACATGATGCAGAACTAGACGGGCCTGTGGCCTGATCTAGCAGGCTCTACTTATGTTCATTCATGGCTTTCAAGGATGGGCCCTAAGTTTTTCATCAGGCCAAATCTATGTTTAGAAATAGCTGCACACCTGGTGTCAAAAAAGGTTATTTATGTATGCCACTACTGCGGCCTGTGTTTTGTTAGCACAAAAATGGAAAACGAGCGAGGTCCCAAACAAAGAAGAATGGCAACTTAAGTTGACCAAATATGCGCAGCTTGCAGACTTAACATATAGAGTAAGAGAACAAGAAGAACATGCATTTAGAGAAGATTGGAAAACGTTTATTGAATATATGGGAAATAGCTGTGTACAGCTGAAAACGCTGGCAGCGTTAAGATAAATTCAACAGTGTGAATAAGCTTTGATCGATGTAATAATGGAATACTGAATGGTATAGTTTTTTGTAAAATATGCAGGGATTTGTGAAATGCAAAATGAACCGTGGAAAGAGAAGAAGGGAAGTCATTGACATCTTAAGGATGTAAAAAGTACTTTAAATTGCAAAACAGAAAATTTAATTATGTATATTATACATAATTAGAATTAGAACGGATTGAAATAGCTGCACAATTATTTAGGCCCAGTTCTTGTGGCATGGAAGTTGCTTCAAGGGACCAGCTTTGCCTGAGCAGTCAGGGTAACGTGAGAGGATAACTTTTAAATCTTGGGCAGGCGCTTTTATTTTACTGTTTTTAACACCTGCTTTAAAAAACAAAACAAAAAAACCCCTCTTATTTAGGCAGGCTGTGGTTTAGAGAATAAGACAGCTTGGGAAGTAACATTTTGGTTAGAAGAAAGTGGGGAGTTGGAAGTGCTCCAGTGGCTTCATTGCTGTAGGAATGACCCACTAGGCAGCTATCATTTAAGCTGGCATCCGGTTCATCCTCAGATCAGAGGCAGGCTTAGTCTGACAGAGGCAGCTCCATTTTGAGCTGGCCAGTGAGGTCAATCAGTGGAACATCTCTGTCTCTCCTCAGCACAGGACTTTGCTGCATGCTTTTTAAAACGTTATCTTCTTCAACAAAGCAGTATCCTACTAAGTTCCATCACGGGCAGATGGCAGTAAAGATAAGGATGCAAGTAGCAGATTTTTAGGCTCCCTAATGGTGTTCATTGGGTTTAGGAGGTTTCCATCTTAAGGGCAAATTACTCCATAGATTATTGCATCCCTTGAGTATTGCTTGCATTTTGGAGTTTCCCAGGTCATTCTTTCCAAGGGTTTGTTATTGTTGCTTCATCTGATAAGAGAAGCAGCTGTTCAGTGGATATATATGTGGATTTACAAATGGTGATTGAGGGAGAGTCTAAAGACAACCTGAGGAAAGGGCGGGATTGAAAGGTTGTGTGCCTTCAAGCTGATTGTGTGCCTTCAGGCTCTTGTACTGGTGACTGCCCTTGCTAAAAGTTCTGCCCCACCTACAAGTAGGAGTCCTCCTCATCTGTTACTAATGTCATTTAACTTCTTTCTCCGGCAGGTGGCAGCAGTCAGCCAAATCTTCAGGTTTGTCAAGCAACTTGCAGCCTTCGGGTGCCAAAGCGGATGCTCTCAGGGAAGAGATGGAGGAGGCAGCAAACAGAGTGGAGATTTGCAGGGTATCTATCTATCTATCTATCTATCTATCTATCTATCTATCTATCATCTATCTATCTATCTATCATTTCTTTCTTTATCTCTCTCTGTCTTTCTATTCCTGGTGAAGCATCATTTGTGCCATCTGGAATGTGGCTCAGGTGATGGCTCCAAAAGCCATTGTTCTTAGTCCATTGAAGCCTAGTATTGTTGGTGCAGTTGCAAGTACTATCATTTGGGGAGGAGAGTATTTAAAATTGCAATTTTCAACCATTTGCCCTAGTTTGATGAATAGAACTTTGGGCAAGAGGTAGATCAATGTGTGAATTGTGATCCAATTAACATTCTTACTATAGGTGTGGTTTTAGATTTCATCTGAATTTCTGGAAAGGAAATGCATATTGCAGCACTACAGCTGTTGCAGCGAGTTTGACTTGGCCATTTTGCGTCCATGTAACTCTTGTCATTTCTGTACTTCCCGCAGGATCAGCTCTCAGCTGACATGTACAACTTTGTGGCCAAAGAGATAGACTATGCAAACTATTTTCAGACTGTAAGTAGCAGAAAACTTGGCTTTTCATGAGGGGGGTGGGGCACTAATACGCCTCAACTTCCCCATCTCCCTTTGGAAAACCATAACGCTTTCCAGGGCATGAGTTTTCTTACCAGCTGCCTCTTGTTTCATCTTTCTCCCAGTTAATAGAAGTGCAAGCAGAGTACCACAGGAAGTCATTAGCACTTTTGCAGAATGTGTTGCCTCAGATCAAAGCACAGCAGGGTAAGTGTGATGCAGTGTCTCTTACATTACCATTTGTCACATATTACATGAGAGACGTTCAGTGCTGCTCGCTGAGGCAACGTGACTACCATACCAAGCATCAAAAGTCAAGGTGATTCTACCCATCAATCCAGAGCCCCCAGCCTGCTAACAGTTGCCTTTGTGGTAGATGAGACAGTGTGACAGCATAGCAGTCACAAAATGAAGTAGGTCTGTGGATTGCAGCCAGCCAGAATACTAAAAATAAGAATACCACCATATATATCATTCCTAGAATCGTTGCCAGCACCTTACTCTAATCAAAATGTAAGGACTCATTTGGGCCTACTCTTGAGCTCACAAAAACTATGAGGAATCAACAAGGTTAGCGCTATAGGATGTTATCCAGATTAAGGCTCTTTTCTGGGTGTGTTTTGTTCAGTTTGCGAACCACTCTTCGTCAGTGAGATCCGAGGATATTATACCAAAATATATTTGAAACCTTAGCCAATACTTTAAACTGACCAAATCTCCTGGAAGATGTTCCATAGGTTGGCTGTGACTGCAGAGGAGGAGATTACGTCATTGAGGTTTTTTTGTAAACATCAAAACTGTGAATTGTGCCCAGTAGCTTCTTTGCAGTCAGTGCAGCCTGTGTAGAATCAGTATTAGATTTTTACCAGCTGGATATACCCCTCAGTGCTCTGGTGTCTGCCTTCTGCACTAGCTGTGGGTTCTACCCCATCTTCAAAGGCAGCCCCATGTAGACCACATTGCAGTAGTCCTGAGGAAAGTGGAAGTCTAGGTTCTCAACTGTGTTGACGTACCCCCATGGTTCTGTGGGTTCCTCACCTTAATCAGACACGGGGCCAGAAGGAGTTGAGCACAATCCCATGTAGCGAAGTTTACTGAAAGTCCACACTGTACCCTAGGTAAAGGTAAAGGGACCCCTGACCATTAGGTCCAGTCGTGGCAGACTCTGGGGTTGCGGCGCTCATCTCGCTTTATTGGCCGAGGGAGCCGGCGTACAGCTTCCAGGTCATGTGGCCAGCATAAGCCGCTTCTGGCGAACCAGAGCAGCGCACAGAAACACGGTTTACCTTCCTACTGGAGTGGTACCTATTTATCTACTTGCCCTTTGACGTGCTTTTGAACTGCTAGGTTGGCAGGAGCAGGGACTGAGCAATGGGAGCTCACCCCGTCGCGGGGATTCGAACTGCCGACCTTCTGATCGGCAAGTCCTAGGCTCTGTGGTTTAACCCACAGCGCCACCCGCGTCACACTGTACCCTAGTTGCCTCTTAAGGCACTGTTAAGGTGATGAGGCCTGAAAATGACTTTAGACATGTGCACAGAGGGTAATCTTCTAGTCTCAAGACACATGGCATTAGGGACAGCTCTGCAAATAAGCCAGGAGTGTGTAGAAGTCCAGCTACTGCATGTTACCGAGAGGGTGAGTTGTGGGTATATCGTGATTGCTTCTTATTTGGACTGCCTTCCACAGAAGCCTGGATTGAAAAGCCCTCCTTTGGGAAGCCCCTGGAGGAGCACCTAGCTGTCAGTGGCCGGGAGATTGCTTTCCCCATTGAGGCGTGTGTCACTATGCTCCTGGAGTGTGGCATGCAGGAGGAGGTCTGTATCGGGCAACTGATGCCCCTTCATGCTAAGGCCTGGGAGTGCTTACCACCCCCCCCCCCATATTCCCATCCCTAGCCCCAATGCTGTGTTGCCCACACTAGCTTCCTTGGGATTTGCAAGCTGGACAGACATGTCATTATCGTCTCCCCCCCCCCCGCCCCACAACCACACACACTTTTATTTCACATCTTGTGTTTGCAGGGCCTATTCCGGGTGGCCCCTTCAGCCTCTAAACTAAAGAAGCTTAAGGCAGCTCTTGACTGCTGTGTTGTGGATGTTCAGGAGTACTCAGCTGACCCACATGCCATTGCAGGTAAGAGCTGCTCTTGTCTTGGCATACCAGACTGGTGGTGTAGTGAATACTATTAGCTTGAACAAATGGAAGAAGGTTGCTTTCGGTGGCAAACGTAGACAATTAATCAATTATACACACAACCCACTAAGCATCCTTATCAAACCAAAGGCAGAATTGTAACTTGAGTCAATAAGTCACACACAAACATATACACACCAGACAAATCCTCGAACACACCAAAACTAACATTAATAGTTTTTAAATCTATATTATATTTAAAGCTATAGGTGTATAATTACTGCAGTTTTTAAACTCTTTTCAAATACAGAAATAGCATTTGGAATAAAATCTGAAAAGCAGAGAAAATTTTGCTCCCCCCCCTTTAAAACACAGCTGTAGTTGTGAAACTCCTACAGCTCAAGGCAGTCCACCCCCCCACACTAATATGGATACAGAGAGTCATCTAGCCATGTGGAGAAGCCTTGCTATTTATTTTAAGAGCATACGTACACACCGTACTTCATCATATGTTGGGATGAGTAGCAAAAAACCTGCCACATTTACTTTAATACAAATGACCAAGTGGTAGGAAACTCTACCATGTTGTCAGATGGTCATCTATATTAGTTCTTGTGTCCAGAAAGGGAAATATTGATCTTAGCATTAGGTAGTACAGCATTTTGCTCCTGTCAGTTAAGGGCTGGTTCGTTGACTTCAGCTGTTGCCCCAAACCAAAGAAAGTTCAATGAGGGGAAAAATTCCCTCCAAATTAGGATGAGGCTTTCTGCTTTGCTAATGCGTGTTCTGTGTTTCTATGTCTCTTGCACAGGGGCACTGAAGTCCTATCTTCGGGAATTGCCAGAACCGCTCATGACATTTGAACTCTATGAAGAATGGATCCAAGCCTCAAAGTGAGTTGTTCACCGTTGCTTGAGCCCTGCTTCTTCACCTTCTCGTATAAAAATAGAATATCAAACAAGGTTGAAATTCGGGACACTTACTTCAGAATAGGTCCTATTGAATTCAGTGAAAATTGCTTCCAAGTAAACATGCAGAGGATCAGGCTGAAATTTGTACCATATCAGCTTCTCTCAAAATTATTGTTTGTTTATACCTTTTTCCCTGACAGGACTCAAGGTGGCTTACAGATAAAAACAAGAACTGCTCAAAACACAGAAAAATCAGTCATTAAAGTATAATCAAACATGGATAGAATTACAGCTATGTACATATATAGAATCTCTTTTAAAACTTACCAATAAAAACAGCCCGGCACCAGCCCTTTAATTAAAAGCAGTCAGTTCCCAAAAGCCTGTTGAAACAAGAAAGTCTTCATCTGCTGGCAGAAGGACAGCAAGGAGAGAGCCAGTCTAGCTTCTCTAGGGAGGGAATTCCGAATTCTGGGAGCCCACAATATTTGCCATGCAGAACCAGGAACTTCATGGGACTGATCAAACCCATTTGGTGTAATTTATTGTGGGAAATTCCGATCCCCACGCACCCACCCCAAAATTGAACATATTCTAATTATTTCTCCAAGAGCCTCTGCCTCTTGGACATGTATGTCATTATCATTTATTTGTTTCTCTCACTTATTTATTAGTCACTTTTCAGGGCTACACCCTCACACATTCAGGCCTTTGTTCAATATGCAGATATACAGTGGTACCTCGGGTTAAGAACTTAATTCGTTCCGGAGGTCCGTTCCTAACCTGAAATTGTTCTTAACCTGAGGTACCACTTTAGCTAATGGGGCCTCCCGCCGCTGCCACACGATTTCTGTTCTCATCCTGAAGCAAACAAAATAGTACCTCTTAACCTGAGGTACTATTTCTGGGTTAGCAGAGTCTGCAACCTGAAGCATCTGTAACCTGAAACGTCTGTAACCTGAGGTACTACTGTATTGAAATTCAGGGCCCATTGGTGAAATGTGAATGAGTCCCAAGCAACAGATGTCTGCTATGCATAGAAAGGAGACTATTCTCTGACATATGTCAAAGCTGTATGTCTAAGGTTGCTCACCTTAGTTTTCCAAGGAATTCCTCTGCTTCCCATACCAAGACCAGAAAACATTAGTTGCACCTAAGTCACGATGTGATCAATCAGGTAGCGTTTCAGCAGGACTCAAATTTAACTAATTTCCTTTGGATCCAGGGCCCAGTTCTCAAGAACTTCTTGTTGTGTCCCAAGTACTCCAGCAGATTCAAACGAATTACCATTTTCTTTAATTGGTTTTGCTTCAAATGAATTGCCTCAGCTTGTTCCCTCTCGGGACTGAGAAATGACTTCTCTGCTGCAAGGAAGAGAAGCTATAGTCTGGCCTAAAGCTTCCCTAATAAGATTGGGAATGAAGATGTTATTCCAGCCCTCATTGCCTGACGTAAGAAAAGTGAGCCAAGACTGTCCCTGATGTTACCAGGCATTTAAAGTGGCTACACTTTTCAAAGGTCTGCTTTAAACATTTACATAAATCTGATGCTGAAGTGCGATCTGGGGCTTGTCACTTCAGGATAAGTGATTGTGCAAGTAGGCCCCACCACAACTGTTGCTTCCAGTACATGACAAGGAACAGAAGTCACATTCCCAGAGAGGTGAAATGTGAAGCGCATTGGCAGCTTTCCCAGCAGTGACTGTCCTGTCCTGTCTGTAGTGTGACAGGTTTCAAGTGCGGAATTAATGGAGGGCAAGGGGGCAGCTCCCTCGGTGCCTCGTCTGTTCACAACTTGTCTCTATGCCGCTGCCTCAGCTCAGGCAAGCTTAGGAAAGAGAGGCTGAAGGTGCAGAGATATAAAATCCCCATATGTTTTATCCATCGTCCCACTGCTGAATTAATCCCAGACATCTCATTCTTGCTTCACAGCATACAGGACCAAGACAAGAGGCTGCAGGCCCTGTGGAATGCCCTTGAGAAGTTGCCCAAGCCCAGCTACAACAATCTAAGGCAGGTGTACGCAAGCCAAAGCATATACCTTCACTTCTTCTTCACTGTCTGTCTCTTGCTGACGTCAGTTTTACAATTTGCAATTGCTATATGGCCAAAAGGTCCACCCAAAAGGCTATACAGTCATACCTCAGTTCTTAAACACCTTGGCACACATACGTTTTGGCTCCTGAATGCCGCAAACCCAGAAATAAGTGTTCCAGTTTGCGAACGTTTTTCGGAAGCCGAACTTCCGACGGTGCTTCAGCTTGACTGCAGGAAGCTCCTGCAGCCAATCAGAAGTTACGCCTTGGTTTTACGTTAGAGAACCAAGGTACCACTGTACCTTTAAAATAATGGTGGGTGCGTGGGGTAAAGGTTGATTAATGTTGATTATATTTTGCATTTCCTGGCCTGGAAAGTTTCTGATGCAGCTTCAGTCCCAGCATGCAAGAGAAGAGGAAATATATGTGGATGGGTAACCATTGCTCCAAGCACCTATCCCATATTTTGTGCCAGGTGTTCTCTTCTCTCACATGGCCTGCCTTGCAAAAAGAGACCAGCATTTCTCATTTCAAGAGCCAGGCTGGCCTGAAACTTGATCTTGTCTGCACCACAGTAAAGGACTTGCTACTTCTCACCCACTGCCAGCAAGACGTCTTGCCTGTACTTGGGTGTTGGGGAGCCTCGGGGGGAAGCTTGTAATGGCTTTGAAAGCTTGCTGTGTCTAAAGTTGCCACGTTAATTCCACTAGGAGGCCTCTCTGCGACAAGCATTGCAATTAAACAGAGTTGTGTCAATGAGACACAAGAGTGCTTGGCACTGCTGACTCTTTGCAATGCACCTCGAGAAAACTTTGCCTCCAGCTCACTGCCTTCTAAGTAGCAAGGGATGCTTCCTACCTCAACATCCAAACCAGTTTCACAAGGATCCTCCCTAAGAGACAGGAGGGAGATCTGGCAAGCTGCTTTGCTAGAACGATTATACAGGAGCAGATACATGCAATATTTTTATTTATCATTTATTCCTTTCCATTTAGGAATTGCTTCCTATGACATTTCTCAAATAAATTCAACAATACAAAAGCATCCGTAATAAAAACTTATGTGGAACCATTTAATTTATAAAAACAACTTCAAATTTAATACAGATATGGACCAGGATTTATTTTTATTATTTTTATATATTTTTTAATATCCCCTTTAAAAGGCTTGGGGGAAATTGGCACCAAAAAGACAATAGCAACGGTGTCTGTCTGATATGTACTTCCAAAAGGTAGGCAGCACCATGGTAAAGGCCTGATTCCTATACTGTGTAGAACAGGCCTCCGAATGAGATAGTATCTGCAAGAGCCATTCTCCTGCAGAGAGAAGTGATTGATTGGGTATATAAAGGGTGAGAAGGTCTTTTAGGTTTCCTGGTCCCAATCTGTGTACAAGGTACGCCATTATCAGCACCTTGAACTTAAGGCCAGTAGCAGTTTTTCAGCTGCAGCATAATACGATAGTGGTTGTCTGTCCCAATGTCATGCCACCAGCTGCAGCTTCCAGACCAACTTCAGGGGTAGCTCCCACATCGAGGTATTGCCTACAAGTACACTGATGCTAGGGCTAATATAAGTCACATCTGGTGCTTGAGGATATCAGGCAGCAACGCCAAGATACTTGTTGGGTGGCAGGGTAAATCGCTCCTGCCCCTCTTGGAATTAAGAGGCAGAGATCTACAGGCGGTGCTGCAATACTGTTTTTCTCCTCTTACGGACTACAGGAGCGGCACCAAGAGGGCTTGATTCCTTAGTGGCAAAGTCAGTATATTTCTTGCTGGAAGTTAGATGTGCACTGCATAGAAGGGCTAGAGGAGGACTGCAGCAGCAGCAGCTGTCACCAATAAACCATTGAGAAAAAGTGGTCACTACTGTGGCAAGCAGTGCATTCTCTTTGGCTTATATACAGTGATGTTTGAGGCATCTTACATTGCCGGCCTGATACCCAGTGATTTGTACATTACAATACTAGTCAATGTGAGCTTCTCCCAGTGGTTAGTACCTGTAAAATGCAAATAATGGCACTTGCCCATTTATTCGTATGAACCCCTGGGAAAGTATCCACTAGAGCATGTCTATTGGTTAGCAATAGTCTTATGACCCAGTCAGTAGCTGCTGAATGTGCACCCACCACTCCATTTTAACTCTGTTGCCTTCCATTGCAGGTACCTGATCAAATTCCTTGCACACTTAACAGAGTACCAGGATGCAAACAAAATGACCCCAAGCAACATAGCGATTGTGCTGGGGCCTAACCTTCTCTGGCCTCAGACAGAAGGGTAAGCGGCTGACATCTAAAACACTGCAGTTCTGAAATGCTAGATAATATAACTAAGAACATACCGGTCCTGGGGCTGATTTTTCTTACCTTCATTTTACAAGCCTCTTGTTCAATTTTCATGCTTTGATCCATTTGAAACATCTGGATGTCTCAGGGTGAAGAGCAGGGATGAAGTGAGGGCAAAATATGGAAAATGAGTTGCAGTAAGGCATGAGAAAAGGATAGGCAGATTGCTGAGTGGAGGAATCACCCTCGCAGCACAATCCTGTGCATGCTTACTCACAAGGATGTCCCAATGTGTTCAGTGGAGCTTACACCTGTGTCAGCGTGCATAGGAATGTATCCTTAGAACTCTTCTGTATATATTTCTCAATTATTTGCATTTCAGAAACACAAACACAGTTGAAGAGAATGGGTAGTTGCTGAGCATCAGCATGGGATACATCACACCCATTGCCACCATTAATGTATACAAGTCCCATAGTTTGTTTAACAAACACATCACCACAATGCAAATCATCACTTCTAGTGCTAGTGGGCATCCGGTGAACAAATGTAGAATATAGAAACCAGTCTGCCCCAATTCCTCTGAAAATGTCTGGTAAAATATCCAGAGCAGCATCCTACCTTTCGTAGCTGAACGACCTTGGCAGGTTACTGAGACCAGCCCCTTGCAACTGGATTTGGGAGGAAACAGAAGAATCTGCAGGAGACATGTTGCCTTAGAGCCAGGAGCTGGACTTTATCCTCTAGTCCAGGCATCCCCAAACTCGGCCCTCCAGATGTTTTGGGACTACAACTCCCATCATCCCTAGCTAGCAGGACCAGTGGTCAGGGATGATGGGAATTGTAGTCCCAAAACAGCTGGAGGGCCAAGTTTGGGGATGCCAGCTCTAGTCCCTTCCAACCCTGTGATGTTGTCATTTTGTTTTGCCCTTCGGAAGGACCTGTCTTACTGCCCTCCTTACCTGTCCATTTCTCTCTCCCACCTTTTTGTTTCAGAAACATCACCGAGATGATGGCGACCGTCTCCCTGCAGATTGTTGCAATTATTGAGCCCCTCATCCAGCATGCAGATTGGTTCTTTCCAGGAGGTAGGGCTGTCTTTTGTTTGCTAGAGCCCAACTGACCTAAGGCAAAGTGGGCAGGGCAGAACTGGTGACAGCCCGGCCACAGATTTTATCCTTTTTGGATAGATCGCCTCCCGTAGGCACCATTTGTGGTTCTTGCTGTTTCTTTCCCTGATGGCTCACATTCTCCATAGTCTTGGCTAGGGGTCCTAGAGGTCTCACCCTGTGCCTCCTAAACCAAAGATCTGTATTTCTGATCATTTGCTGTTCCAGACAAGCATCTTTCCATGGGCTTGGTTTCCCTGTTTATGCTTTGCATGGTACTATTGAGAACAGTTGTTACCTAGAAAATCCTATATGGGGGCTGCTAGGTTCCCCATCCACATTAAAAGTGTTCAAGATGATGAGTACATCGTTGTTGTTGTTGCTCACCCTTCACAAGCAGGGTGGGTCACAATAATTTAAAATCCAGTTTAAAACAATTAAAACAAATTACAGCCACAGGAATAAGGTGGGTGCTGAAAACACATGTCTCCGGTTTCAAAAGGCCAGGTGAACAGGTGCATCTTCTGCATCTGCTGAAAGCTGTATAGTGAAGGGTCCAGATGCACCTCTGTGGGGAGAGAACTCCACAACTTAGGGGGCTGCCACAGAGAATTGTCTTTTTCTTGGCTGCCACCACCAAAACCTATGAGGGCGGCAGAACTACCAAGAGGTGTGTATATGACCAGGAACATCTGCTTCTGGGGGGGGTGTATATTTGATTTACACTTATCCTTGCCAAGCCTCTGTCTGTCCTCCCTCTGGCTTCAAGTGGGAGCCACAAGCACTACTTGGCCTTTTTGCTCTCTCCTAACTAGACATTGAGTTCAACTTGACCGGGAACTATGGCAGCCCTGTGCATGTGAACCACAACGCAAATTACAATTCCATGCCATCGCCTGATATGGACCACGCTGACCGCAAGCATCCTGATCAGGCCCGGCGACCGCTTAGCGTGGCCACAGACAACATGATGCTGGAGTTCTACAAGAAGGATGGGTAGGGGGTGCTTTTTATTTTGCTGCAGGAGGAGTAAGGGGAGGGGAGCTGGGAAGGGGCTATGCTGGAGTCGCCGCTGCTCTGTAGAAGTAGTGCCCATGTTTTCTAGGCGTGCAAACACACTTCACTGCCTTGCCACTAACATCCCACTCCGCTCCTGATGCCACACCATCTGCAGGCACCTGGCCCGTGGCCTCTTTAAAGGGAAGCAGGGCTGTTGCACTTGGCCTGTCTGCCTATTCACCTGGTATGTGCCTTGCCCAAGCTAGCTGAATGGCTCTGCGCATTGACTCAACAAGCAACATAGGTGTTCCCCGGGACGGGAAGCAGATATCTACCTCACTGTACTAAAACTGGTCCTGATAACTTCCAGAGTGAAATTTGTCCTACACAGATTTCCTAGTGATGCAGTGAACGTTTCAAAACATGTTATCAGTTGGTTGATGGGTGTTTGCCGTCATTTTCTAAGAGCCTAAATAACAGGTCACATGATTGCCTGATCAGCATGCTGGGACATTTGTAGTTTTTGCCATCCAGAACTACTTTGGCGGAGAGCAAAAAAAAAAAGGGGGGGAGACTTGTCTTCCACGATTGACAACATACCACCATAGCACCGTTTGCTTCTGCTGCCCATTAAAGGAGACATCTGTGCTGAGATCAGGAGAGGGAGCAATACAGCCATGGGTGAAGAAAGATGCTGAGCTACTGAGATGCCTATTGGGTCCTGTTGATTCTAGCTTCGCATGCATATTTCTTAGCAGTTGTTCCTTGCTGTGGTAAGGTTAGCACAGGGGAGCAGCACTCTGCCTGCTCAGTTGGCCTGAGCACATGCAGTAGTTACAGTGCTGCTCCTTTCTCTACCATCTGTAGACCTGAAGAGCTGCAGATCTGGAATCCAGGGCATTGATAGCTCTTGGTAGCCAGGGACTAGAAGTGAGAATGGAGTGAGGGAGGAGACGCTTTCCACCTTTCATACGTTAGAGCCTGTCCTGCTCAGGCTATGTGCATCTGGTCATGGGTCTACAGGTTCTCGCTAACATCTCCTGCATCCGCTAGGTGTGAGCTAATAGTATTAAATGTATACTGTAAAACACTGATGGTGGTAGCTTTACCATTCTGGAGGAGGAGAGGGAAGAGTGGTTCTTCATTTAGTGAGGTCTTGAAATTAAAAAGCTGTCATTCATTGTTAGAAGAAAGGACAATGTTTCATCTTTCTTTTAAATATGGAAGAGATATATTGATAGGAAAGGGAAACAAAACATCTCTCAAAAATGAACTAGGTAATGGACCATGGATTAATGGTCCATTGGTTTTAAAAGACACATTGGGTTGTATTCAGCTGTGTCCGTCTCAGAGTAGACCCACTGAAATTAATGGACCCAAGTTAGTCACATCCATTATTTAAGTAAAAACTTCATGTGGCAAGTCATGCACTATCTGCTACCTTCTTGCAAGTTTCTGTTTGTCAAAGCAGGCTCAGGGAAGAGGGGGGTGGCGTGAGTTTTGTAAACAGCTTTGATGTTTTTAGAATCAAGTGGTATATAAATTGTATGAAATAAATAAATAGCATGAATTTTATTGCGGGGCGGGGAATGAAGTGTAGCCTACATGGTGGAAAGTCATCCAAAAGTTCCTAGGCCTGCAGTCCCTGCTTGTATCACCTCCCCCAATTAAATTGTTTTTTGGGGGGTAATGTTAATCAGTGATTGGAGAGCTTAATATTGGTATGCAGTACACCTCATGCATTCCTGTCTAATCAGTTTAAAGCTCACAATCCTATAATAAACATATGCCGTTTAAAACTTCCTACTTGCAATTCCTCAGTTAGTTTAGTGATTGTTTTTCTTTTCTTGGATTTACAAAGACATTCTCAATTTGGACCTTTTCTCTCCTGTGACTTGTTTTGATCTCTTCAGAACGGCCATGAATGCCCTACTGAGTTTGCCATCCATATGCATAAAGCTTGAATAGTAAAGAACACCCTTGCCTGATGGAAACTGCATTGTCAGATCTTTTGTGTTTAAAAGGTCTCTTGAGGGTTGGACTTGGAACTGTTCTCAGGCTTAGTTTTAGTATGCTTTACCTGTGTCAATGTTATAGTGATCCCAAGGTCTAGGAATGGCCTCAGTGAGAAATCTCAACATTTGTTTTTATTTTTGCATGAAGCATGCAAAGGAAATTTAGCTCTCTGTAGAAGGTTGTGGCAAGTACCTGGAGCTGTGCAGTGCAAGAGAAGTCATAGGTTATTTTCCTTATGCCATGAAAGAGCTCTGACAGGAAGGCACAACCTGGAAAAGATCCCAGATAGAGGCTTGATACTGGCTCAGATTAGTTTTGGAAACATTGTAATCCCACTCTTGAGGAGCTTTCTGTATGTTGTGGAGTCTTACAGTGCTCAGTGCGGACATCATATATTGTTAGGTCTAATTTGCAAAGCAAATTCTTCTGGATCCCAGAAGAAGAACCATGCAAAGATTATTGTAATCCCCTATTAGGTTCACCTCTAGCCTGCTCTCCCTCTCCCGCATTCTCCCTACACACACACACACACACACACACACACAACTGCAAAACAACTGGCATTGCTTTCACAAAAACCTTCCATTTCCTCAAATTCTGCCTTTCACTGAATGTCCTGCTTCTCCACTTAGCAATATGCTTCTCTGCAGCCAAGTTGCCCCAATCCCCCTGCTTTTTGCAAGCTGCGGCCTTGGACTTCCCAGCCCCTTTCCCAAAGGCCTGCCAAACTGACGCAGCAGGAGAAGCATTTGGCCTTAGTTTCTGTTACACTAATACCTGTATGTTTCTGTCCATGCAGCCTTAGGAAAATCCAAAGGTATGGTATCCTCTGGGTAGCTCTTGAACCATTCCTACCTTCAGTGTCAAGACCCAGGCAATTCAGAGCACCCACGGCCTTGCCAGCAGAGCAGAAGCCAGCTTCTCCCCGAAGGCACTGAGACGGGAGCCTGTCTTTTGAGTGCCCCGTCAAAATTTGAAGCTGCCTTATTACAGAGTCTGCTTTGGTGGACAGCGGCTTTCCAAGGTCTAGATCAGAGTTTCCCAAATTTGGATCACAAGTCCCACCATCCCTAGCTAGCAGGACCAGTGGTCAGGGATGATAGGAACTGTAGTCCAAAAACACTGGAAGACCCAAGTTTGGGAAACCTTGGTCTTGATAGACAGAAGTTTTTCCTAGCCCTTTTCCCCAAGGTGGTAGCGATGGACCCTGGGCGCATGTGCTCTGTCATTGACCTATGGCCCTTCCCCCTTTCCTGCAGGATGTTGTTTTTCCAGTTTTTTTATCATCCCCAATACAAAGGGCATCAATTAATCACAGGTGTCCTGGCTGCATGCTTTTTTAAGATTCCAGATGCTCTCCTTGCGCCCTGCCGTAGATTTTTTATGTTCAGGTCTGTGGCTCTTTGGAAAGGCCTCATGGTCCCAAGGCTTCCTGATTCTTGTTGATGCCTGGGAGAAGGGTTCTTGTTGATGCCTGGTAGAACCTCCCTTAGATACAAAACTTTACCAACCTTGGAAGGTCACTGCTTTTGCGGCTGCCCTGATGATTGCAAGTGGCCACTGGGTGTCCCAGCAGAGCAGCCTTTGACCCAAATGACCCTCACGGCCGTGCCAGAAACCCCTCTCTAGAGTCTACATTTAAGTAATTAAGTACGTGGATCCTTTCAGACCTTGGATGCACCTAGGTGGCTTCCCTCCTTCCCCCTGCAATGTAAATGTGTGTGTTTAATGCTCTCAATGATTGCTTCCGAGTTGGTAAGGGACTATCTCTGTGTTCCCCCCCATAGCATGGGCGTCCGGGTGATGGACACCTCATGGGTGGCTCGCAGAGGCACCTCCATAGTTCGTAAGGCATCCTCCACCCCTCCTGCCATGCAGCCCCCCGCTCCGCCTTCCGATCTTGCTGCTACTCCTCAGTCACCAATTCCTGAGCAATCTCTTGACATTTCAGCTACTCCCTCCCCTACTCCAACTAGCTTCGGTTTCCCGCCAGGGGCTGAGAGAGCAAGGTAAGTGCTGGAGGGCAGCGCAAGCAGCTGCCACTGTGTTCTGTGGTCCTGGAAGTCTCTGTGGACACGTCTGCCACTCCCACACCTGCATGGGCCCTCTTTAGTTACGCTTCCGCTTTCACTTTGCAAGTGTGTGTGTGTGTGTGGGTTTGAATGAGAGAGAATTGTGGCACAAAATAATACTTTCCTGTGGTCCAGCTGAATGTAAGCAATTTAAAAAAAATAAACAGACCTGTTGCTCCAAAGATTTTAGGCAAGCAGGGAGACTGGCATCAGGAATAGTAACATAGAACAAAATTCTTTTCCTGATTTTGCGCTACAGAGACTGGGCAGACCTTCCTATTTTGCCACCTCGTCCTGTTGGAATTCAGCACCAGCAGCATGGAGAGGCTTATTCTGACCCGATATTTTATTGATATCCATTTAAGGCAAAGGTCTGGCTCTGTTTTTAGGTCCCAGCTTCATCCAGCTGCCATGTTGTCATTTTTAGTCCTGGATTTTCAGACCTAATGCAAGACTTGTGTTATTTTGTGCTGGGGATTCATTCATAAGGGTCAGCTCTGTGGCAAGCTAGAAATGACTGATCATGTTTGCCATATTCATATGTGCAGAGAGTAGGAGGTTATCCATAGGGGGTATCATGCATATGTTTCTGGTCTGTGCTTCTGCCATAGATGTGCTCCCTGCTAAAAGCAAGCATGGAATTAGACGTTTAATGCGTTGCCTGTCAACATACCCACTAAAAGCAGGGGAGGGAGGGAGACATGCATGGGAATAAGAAGCTGGCAAAACCATCCACAAAGGCAGGCACTCTCACCTTTCTGTTGCACATATGCTCACAAAACAGGAGGAAATATGGGCTAAATCTGAATTGAGATAATAATTCTGTGTTTACACTGGCAAGAAGAGAGATTTAGTCCCACCCTTGCTACTTCTCCAGCCTGTGGGCTCCAATAATAGGCAGCATTCGTCTTGTCCTGCAGGATCCACCATTTGCAGTCTTTTCTTTTGACTTTCTATGACATTCCTGGTTCTTTCTCAACTTCAGTTTTCCCAGGCTTGTTCCTTTCCAGTAAATTGCCAAGCGCCAATTTGGGTGGCACTTCTCTGTTTGTGAGCTCACATTAGCCAGGGAAAGAGGCCAAGAAAGAAGGATGGGGGCAAAGTCAAGCCCTTGATAGAAGGGCATGCAACTTCATTAGAACTCATTCCATGCTTCCTTGCCTCCCCTGGGGTCTCTCTCACCTGCAATTGCATACCTCACACTTTGGAAGGAGTCCAGGAGTTACATGGCAAACCTTGATGCTTGCCTGGCATTGCATCTCGGTACGCTGTCCCGCTGTTTTCTCTGCCATGCTTTCCTCATATCACTAGTTCTCAATCCAATATTCTGCTTAGGGTTGCCTGGCTTCCCAATGTAATGAGGCAGCAGGTTCTACTATGCAGCATGACCCACTTGTTTTGTGGAGGATTAGTTTGTCCCAATTTAATTGACAAGAGTAATCAATTTTCTGAATTGTGGGGGACCTTGAATTCCATAGTGAACCCTCAAATGCCCCCTGGCTTGGTTTTATTTTCAAATTAGCACTTATGGGCGAAATTCAACCCATAGATACCCATTTCCTTCATATGGAGGAACATTTTCTTTGTGGGATATTCCTCCCCCCCCAAGCCCCTACACACACACACACACACACACACACACACACACACACACAACAAGCCCCTGAGACAAAACCAACACTCAGGACAACTGTCATCTAGAGATATTTTCCAGATCTCCCTAAACAACTGTTAGGTGACGTTGGCAAGGTAGATTTTGCACAGGCCTAGCTTCTGTTTTCCAGCAGATGAAGTTTCCAAGTGCCATTTTCTACATTTGGGTGGCTCATGAGAGAAAAGCAGAAACCCAGGCCTGGAGCTGTCAGCTCAGGAAGGTGGGGATTGCTGCCCCAGCCACTGTGTCCCTTGCAGTTGAGGAGTCCCTCTTGCTTTCCTTGAATTTTTGGTTGTTGTTCTCCTCTCTTCTTCTTCTCTCCCCCGCCCCCACCCCAACCTTCTCCTGGCAAATGCTTATGGGCTGTTTTCGAAACTCCTGTTCGGTTCTTCCCTGTACAAACGCTCTCTGCTCTCTTTTTTTGTTTTTGTTTTGTTGTTTTGGACATTTGCAGCACGGATGGTGTGTCGTCTAGTTGGTCGGATTCCTGTTACATCTACCCATCCCCTGAGGACGACAAGCCTCCCCCATACCCCTGCTACTCATCCTTCCACCACCACCACCCCAAGACTGGCCCATGCGCTAGGCCGGAGCCCCCCTTGCCACTGTACCGGTGGCCAGGGTACAGCCAAACGCTGCCTCCCCCTTCCTCCTCCTCCTCTTCTTCCTCTCCCTCCCCTCAGCAGCTTGACATTAACTCTAACCCGAAACCGTATTTCCTGCACCTCCCTAAGCAGAGCTCCTTCACAGAGTTGCATGGTCCTGAGACTAACCTCTCCTCCGTCTACATGAAACCCCCCCTCACCTTATCCAAACCCGATCCTCCTGGCACTCCTTACAGCTCCCATATGTCAGTCTCTCCCCCCTGGGTCAGCTGCACCTGTGCCAGAGACAGAGGAACCGGGCTCGCTAGGTAAATAACCTCTTATTTGACAAATGCTCGGGCAAATTGGGCACGGTGGTGGAAGGGTGAGCACCACTTGCTTGCCACGTACCAGAGGTCTACGCACAGGGCCTCCACGCCTCCTCGGTAGATAAATGAGGCCTTCCTGTTGGCCTCCACATTGCTACAGATCTCCTGGAAAGAACTTCAGCTGTATCAGCTGATGGAGCCTGCAAGGGAGGGAGTTCCTTGAAGCCAAATCCAGGTTTAAAATAGGTTTCGTTGGTCACCTTTCTTTCCCTGAGAATGAAGTTCTGAGACATGCCCAAAGTGCTCTGTAAGAGAATTTTCAACACCATCCCCAAGTTACAATTCTCAAAATTCCATGGGGAAACTATGACAGCCATGGAATCCCACATCACACTCTTTGAATCATTCCGTCTGCACAAATATTGCAGTTTGTCAGATGGAACATCCCTTCCTTTCCTTCCCCCTTCCCACACACACTGGGGCCAATTTTGACAGGCTCAGGGAGCCCCATTGCACAAGCAGGATATGTTGCACAGAACTTCTTCTTAAATGGCTATTTAGGTGAATCCCATGTAATATATATATCTGTAGCTTGGGTAAGCATTTAGTGTCAATAGCATCCAACCAACCAGCCCTTTCTTTGGACCCCAAGTGTGGCAGTCCAATAGCTTCTTTGGGTCCAACCTATTTAGAGGCGCAGGGGGCACCCACCTTGGCCTGGCAAATGTTGAGGCTTTCACCATCCAGGTTTCCAATTACCGCATTGAGTTGCCTGGTCTAGCCAACCACCTTGAGTAGCACCTTTCTTGCCACAGATTATTTGTGACAAACTCAGTTCCCTCACTGAGGTAAACCATGGCTTGCCACACTGCCTTGGGGTTGGTGGCCACTTGTAAGCTAAGTGCAAAGGAACAAACTTGGACAACTGACATGGCCTCAAGTTCAGCATAACAAGTTCACCTCTTAAATCTGTGAGGTGCCCCACCCCATCCCCACCATGAGGAACAGATCATATTGCTGCTGCTGCTCCTCCTCCTGCCCCACCTGCCCCACAGAGTGGTCTCTCTGGAAAACGGCTTCCCTCCATTTTGTTTCGTCTCATTGCTGTGTACAGAGTGACTGAGAGGGCTGCAGTGCCATTCATGCTCTAGTCATGCTCAGATCTGCTTTTGAAGGTGGATGTGCAAGTTTGTCTGGTCCTTTGGGCGTATGTTCGGGAGCAAGGCATCAAAACGCTTTGCTTTGCAAGCATCATTGGCTTATCATAGCGGAGGCTTATGGGCCTGCACCCTGGGACTGTGGGACAGGAGGAGGGGGAGGCTATGGGAGAGGGGGATTTATGCATTTAAGATGCCCTTCGTACAAAGGGGCTCATGACTGCTGCTTCTTGTCCACCTTTTGTTTCTTTTTAGCACACTAAAAACCAAGGAACTCTCTCCTGTTTCTGGGCAGAAAGGGAGCCCGGTTTGTGGCCCTGCAGCACCATGTGGGACCACACAGCAGTTGCCTGGTCTCACACAGCAGCTGTCCACAGAACAGAGCCCACACACCCTGCGGAAAGGTAGGTATTCACACCTGAATAGGGCAACAGGAGTGGGTTCAGCTGGGTGAAACAAACAAAGCAACAACTCTCTCTCAGTGTGGTGTAGTGGTTAAGAGCGGTAGACTCATAATCTGGTGAACCGGGTTCGCGTCTACACTCCTCCACATGCAGCTGCTGGGTGACCTTGGGCTAGTCACACTTCTTTGAAGTCTCTCAGCCCCACTCACCTCACAGAGTGTTTGTTGTGGGAGAGGAAGGGAAAGGAGAATGTTAGCCGCTTTGAGACTCCTTCGGGTAGTGATAAAGTGGGATATCAAATCCAAACTCCTCTTCCTCTGCCTCCTCCTTCTCTCTCTCTCTCTCTCTCTCTCTCTCTCTTTCTTTCTTTTAGTGTGTTAGCCACACAATTTAATTCCACTAGTTAACTGACTGCTTTTTGGCCAGGGCTCCTGTTTTCTCTGTGGGCAACGGCAATGATTGTAGATTATTAGTTCTCCTTTCTGGTGTCCTCATAAGACTGAGAAATCTGGTAGGAAAGTTCCTGCCACAAACACTTGAAATTTTGTCTAAGAAATAAAGTCACCAGAATGAGCAAGTGGGGTCCATTGGACAGTTAACCTGGAGGATGTAAAAAAGAGCTAGGTTCAAGCCCTACTTCTGCTTTGCATTCAGCATAGCACTAAGGAGATTGTTCTGTCAACGCAAGCATTTCTAGTTTACTGGTGGAACAATCTCTGCTCCCCTCGTACACTGTTCTATAAGTTCTCCTAACCCTCTGGAACAGATTTAATGGAGTGCAAGGGGAGGGGAGGAAGTCCCATTGCGCTAGCAGAGAACCCTTCTGTTGGCTTCCACTAGTACAATGAGTTGGTTAAATATGGTCCATGTTCCAGACATGACTTCCCATGAGCACAGGTTGCCCTTAGGCCTGAGCTTCCATTCACCAGGGCTCAAGCAGGCCTGATGGTTGTATTCAGAAAGCCAGTAGTAAAAAGCTCACCTGACCTCCCAGTGATGAATGACAACCAGCTGTATCTGTGTGTTTGTATGTGTGTCTCTTTCTCTCTTGTCTTCTGCAGTTTCAAAGAAGCTGACCCCCATCCCTGCCAAGGTTCCTTACGGCCAGTCAGGTGGTATGTCCGATCAGTCTACGGGGCAGCCGTCCCCCGCCAGCCTTTCTCCCACCCCACCAAGCACCCCATCACCCTATGGACTGAGTTACCCACCAGGCTACTCCCTGGGCTCGGGCCCACTCTCCCCGGCAGCTGCTCCTTCTCTGTCTTCTCCTCCTTCCCTGACGAGCACTTTAACCAAATCTCGGCCCACCCCTAAGCCACGACAGAGGCCCACGCTGCCACCTCCACAGCCTCCCACATCAAACGCATCCGGCTCTAGTCCGCAGTCCATGGAGCACACAGTACTTGACGGCATGTCCCCCGGGGAGAGCATGTCCACAGGTAACAAAGCAGTGGCAGAGGGACAGCACTCTAGGGGGGTGGGGGGTTGCTAGCAGAGACAGAGTGGAGGAGGGAGCAGTGTATGGGCAGGGCTTGCCAACGTGGCACCCTCCAGTTGTTTGCGGGCAGAACTTGCATCATCCTTGATCTTTGTCTGTGCTGGCTGAGGATGATGGGAGTTCTGGTCCTGGGTATCTGAAGGGCACTGTTGGCTTAGGGGGAAGTTCCAGGTCTACCTTTTGATTGCTTAAGGCACAGCTGGAGAGAAGCACTGTAGAGCCAAGAGCAAAAAGTAGGAACAACTAGTGCAGAGCACCATAATCCAGTCAAGATTGAGGGTGGAGTTTCCTGGTGGCACAGTCCTTCACTTTTTTCTGTATTCCACAGGCAAGTGGCAAAACAACAATTGAGCTATGCTGTACATAAATTCCGGTGCTTGTCACCTACTTAATCACTCAAGCAGGAAGTGATTGCCATTCAAAACAGGATTCTGAAACTACCTGAGAAGCAAGGCCAAAATTCAAGTGTTGCATTTAGAACAAAATATCAAGGGGTAAATTGCATACACGGTGAGGGAATGAGGATCACCTTCCGATTCCAGGTCATATGTAGTGAGTTAAGTGAGCTGAGCTAAAATGCTGCTTGAGGATGATATGGAAGGGAATACTTTGAACATGAAAGCTGAGCATAACACAGACCTTTTTAGCCAGGAACTTAGCCTTTCCAGACAAAAGGGACATTGCGCTAGTGCTGCTAATCCCTTCTCCCTCTGAAAATGCAACTCTTCCTCCATGTTTCGCTCTGGGTCCTGCTACGATGGACATGGGTCATTACTTTCTGATGTGATTCAAATCTCTTGCTCTGCATAGCAAGGCCAGGGAACCTATTTCAAGCGGAGGGCCACATTTCCTTCTGAGTGACCTTCTCCGAGGGCCATCGGGCAGGGACAAAAGTAGGCACAGCAATGAATGCAGATTCTGCCTTTGTACAGGAAGCTGATTTCTACACACGCACCGCTCTCTCTGTCCTCCATCCATGGAAGCAAAGAGGCATTGTCAGAGTTCAAGGGCCTAATCCAGCCAGGCAAAAGCCCTCAAGGAGGGTGTGAAGCAAGGCTGGTGAAGGATGGAAAGTGTGCCCTGGGAAGAGTTCCAAAGGCCAAAGAAAAGGCCTAGAGAACTACATTGGGCCCCCAGGCCAAAGGTTCCCCATCCCTGCTGCGCAGCTATTTTGCCTTTTTTTAACCCCCTTCTTCCCTTCCCCCTCGCAGGCTGTGCATTCATAATTTCAAATGCTAGACTGCACATCTTCAGTAAAAAAAATTAACAGTAAATAACCCAACCAGTAGTGCTATTTGGTTAAGCAGTAAAATACCACTGAGGGGGAAATATGTATATTACCCTTGGGAAACCAGAGTGTCTAGAAAGGCCTTCCACATTCCGGCAGAGTCTCTGAGAGAGGCAGCAGTTCAGCCTTCTTTTGGGAATTTCAAATATGGCCAGAAATGCAGGAGCAGAACGAAACTGGTCCACTCTTTGGCACACCTGTCTCCATGCAGGGCTCTATTCCTTGGGTGGCTGCAGCTTTTGATCAGGAGGTCAGTAGTGGCCAATCTTTGTGTCCCAATGGCAGAGTAGAGGCACAGCTAGCAGGCAAATTCTCAAAACTCAGGGGTGGTTTGACTGTACATAACTCCAGGATGACTTGTGCTTTTGGTCAACTGATCCCTGTTCTTTTGAAGGCCTGGGGCCTCCAAAACATTGGGGAGGGGTCAACTGCAGTCCGTTCTGGATACGTGGGCCGATCGTGGCTCCTGTTGCTACAGCTTGTGCTTTGGGAATGGCCACGCCTGTGTGGTCAACATTTGAGAGGGGTTTTGTGTCTCCAGCTTCCCGCTGGTGTTTTTTTGGTAGGCAGGTGCAACTGCTCTGACTTGGAGGTCTTGTTGTGTACTATTTTTTTTTTGTCTTTGTTGCTTTTCCTGTTTCTCTTCTGTTCCTTTCTCCCAATCCTACCATTGTGTCCCTGCAGCTGTTTGAGGCTCGTGATGCAATATTGGATAGGTGTGAGGGGAATGCTCAGGGTAAGCTGGAGTCCCTGCCCTCCTCCCTGAACCTTCTGCCACTACTACTACTGCTGCTGCTGCCAATGTCACCCCCACCACCCCTGGCCCCCATGCCTTTCCTCACAGAGTCACACTCCCCACCCCATCTCGCTGGCCTTGCATGGGGCACGCTGTTCCAGAACTGCATGGCTGCTCGAGCCTGCTCTCCACTCACCAGCTGACTGATAATGATGTCATTAGTAAACTTGCGGGGGGGGTGCTTCTCACTTGGCCTTTCATGCCTGACATTCGTGTGTGTGTGTGTGTGTGTGTGTGTGTGTGTTTAAATATGTGTGTGTGTGTGTGTATTTAAATATATATATATCTATATATGCAGGCACTCAACTAATTCCTTTCCAAGCCACGGAATTCACTGGCTCCTAACCTTGCTAGCCCCTTTCTTACCAACGTGACTTTCTCCCTCTCCCATTCCATGTGTTATTTCCAAAGGGATGTCATGATATTGCCATTAATGGATATTAATGGCAGTTGTTTGTTGTGGGTGAGGCCAAAGGGGCAACCCAGGAGCAGGTGATGGTCAAGGCTATGTGTGCCACTGCTCAAAAGGATACAAAGCTTGCGGGGTCTTCTTCTCACCCAAGTAAGGACAGCTGCCTTTACAGTATCAGTGGGAGACTGCGGCCCTCCAGAATTTGTTGGGCTCCGGCCCCCAGCATCCCTGACCGCAGCTGAAATCCAGCAACATCTGGAGGGACAGAGGTTCCCCACTCCTGCTTTTTACACTGTGAAGGTCCTCAGCTCAGCTGAAAAGCCTAACGAATCGCCCCTTGTTCTGAAATACATCTCCCACAGCTGATTTAGAATTGCTTCCCCATTCCCAATTCATGGGGGAATGCTCTCAAGAGTAAAATCATATTATGAGGGTGATTTTTACTCAGTATGCAAGGATCCCATGCAGCTTGCAGGTTCTTGACATACAAGTTCACTTCCCCTGTCTCACAAGTAGCCATGTGGAAGCTATTCCTTTGCTTCCGAGAGAAGCAGTGACTTTCATTGCTTAAAATTATACATAGTGTGACATGCTCCTCCCTGGCTAGGTAGGGACTGTCTGCATCTTAATTGAAATAGGAGGTTTGTCTGACTGGAAAGGAGGGGTGAACAGGATGTTTTGTCATAGCCTATTTGTGTCTTGTGGAGCTCTGGGGATAGGTCATGGCTGTGCATGGGATGTTGTCGTTTTGATAAATCTGGATGCTTTTGTTTATCAACAGATAAGTAAGCCTACTCTGTCCTAATTGCACATAGTCTTCAAATCATCTGTTTGGAGGACTTGTCCATCAAATCCTAGCCACTTTTGGCCGCACCGTGGAGTTACTTCATATGATTTGTGAAAGAGGCATTTAGAGGCATCATGGGGATATGCTGTGAACACTGTATCATCCAGAGGAGAGATTTGTGTGTATACTTTGGCTGCTAGGCATGTACTTACCTATGTCCACAAATATTCTTGTCTCCTTCAGAGATATGGGGAGATTTGGTAGGCACATTTTGAACATCTTTTTCACATCTTGAGGAGTGGCCCCAGATGAGATTTAGGAAAGAGCTGCCTTTCCTTTATTCAATGCCGCCTCTTAGTTCATTGGATTAAGCAAGGACCAAAAATATTCTGCTCTGAGAAGACATGTATTTAACAATATCCCTTGTCATTTCTGCAATTGACTAGCTCTTCAGGATGGTTTTGCACATTTATAAGCCAACCTGGTCATTTGGTCCCAATGTGCAAAGATGTTAAATATTTGAATTATTTCTGATAGCATGTCTATGGATAGTAAGCCACCAAAAAGCATGTAATAGAAAAAGAGAACCTTGAGAAGTTGAATGGGATACTTGCCACTTAGGGGGATAGCAGAGGGAACAGAGATGCTAAATTCTAGGTGTAAGTTGTACTGAAGTACTGGCTGCCTAGATTCCTTCATTAGAGGGAACTGTTTTCAGCAAGGCTGAGCTAAGGGGGACAGCAAAGGCAGCTTTGGCAAATTTTGTCATGTTGATACTCCCTTGCCAAATGAGATTGGGGTCTTGGGGTCTTTCTCCTAAAGACATTTAAAGCAACTTTGCAAGTAACTTCTCAATTCAATATCCTTCAAGTGATTTGCCTGCCTGCCCACGTACCTGTACGCTAAGTCATTTGTGGCACATGGATGGTGAAAATGGGAGGAGGACTGGAAGGGAAACTGTCTTCCCATTTCCAAACTCTTTCCTGCATGGTTGCCTGGACATCCTCTCTCACAACAGATGACAATCCAAGTTGCTATTTACAGGCCCATGGTTAAGACTAGGTTCTGAAACTGCAGGAGATGCTGCTGTCTGCTGCCATCGGCCCAGTTTGCTGAGCTGTTGTTGAGATTAAGAAGCATGTGGCCTAGACCCCGATTCACGCGTGCTTGCGGGGAAGGGACAGCTGTGAAGAATGTTGCAGCAACAAAAGGCACAAGCCAAGATTATATTATGACATCCCTTTCCTCTGGCATTAACAGGCTCCGAGAACTGTACTTCCTGCTCAGTTTTAAGTTAAAACGTTGATTATTTTTGTCTATCTTAATCTGTATATGAACGGGTGGGCAGACGTTGCCTGGAGTAGCATGGTAATTCTCTGTCTCCCTGTGTGTCTGTGCCTGATTGCAGATCTTGCCCACCTTGATATCCCTTCCATCCATGTAGAGGTTGATGCCACACTCCACCTGGACCCACTGGGACAAGTCCAGAGACATCCGGTACAAGGAAAAATCAATTCAGAGGAGGATTCGGAAAGCACCGCCCTATGACACAAAAGCCCCTTGTCCCTCTAATGTGCTCTCTTGTACATATCGGTGCCCCATGAACACTACAGAAGGCGATGTTGTCCAGAGACCTTGTCCGGCAGGGGAAGGGGGCGTGGGCGGTCTCTCTTCTGGAGTTCCACTTGCCAGCCCCTTTGTGCAAGACTTGACAGACCTGTGGGCCTGGTGCTAACCCTGGCAAAAGGGCGTTGCTGGTGCAATTTCCAATTTATTTATTTATTTTTGTCTCCTGTTTGTTTAGCCTTATCCAAATTTTGCCTTTTTGACGTGGTGCCTATTTATCTCCCTTTTGAGCTCTTCGGACCCTCAGACCAAGAATTAAGTCCCACCTGCCCTGTTGGGGAATTCTGGTGTTGTGCACAGGGCAGAGAGATTCAGGAGCATGGCAGGCTGCTCACCGGCTGAACTCCACCAAAGGCACCCACTGGGTTTTTGGCTTATTGACCTTGGCAGTGTATTTTGTTCCTTCTGCCTCCTGCTTATGCTCCAGCTGTCCTTACTCTTTCCACTCCATCTGTGCTGGTTCGTGTATCTCTTCCTTATATTGTGGCCAAGGAATGTTTGTTTTAGAAGCTGAGTTGTGGGGAAGAGAGAGAAAGAGAGAGAGACCCACACACACAAGCAGCGTATACCTATATTTTCTTTCAGTCCCTGAAATCCTGATTTCTGAAATAGCCACATACAGCCTTGTGAGTCTCTGTGTATCCACAAGCCTCTAAAGGGAATGGGTGTCTGGCCTTCTCAAATCCTTTACCGTTCCATTTTCCCCCTTCCCTTCCCTTCCCTTTTTTTCATTGGCTTTTGCTTGACTCCCCCTGAGGGAGAAGCTAGTAGATGGAAGAGGGGTCACTCTTGGGGGGGGGACACAGGTGTTTGGCAGTGGTCAGAAGCCGGAGGGGGTGGTAGCTGTTGATATGGGTGAGTGATGGTCTCCTGTATGTCGGGAAGCAGTTACTCGATTAGCAATAAAAGTGTTCCTAAGCATACCTACCCTCCCTGCATTGTGGTGTCAGAAGTGGAACCTGGTCGTGTGGAGTTCTTGTTCACCAGCGTCACGGGCTCATTTCCCCCCTTCTCTCTCTGCTGTGGGCCCCATGTCTTGGCAGCAGGGAAAGGGGAGACAAATACCACCAACAGAATATATGTTTATAGTGGCCCGATTGCAGCTCCCCATTGTTGTTTAGCCCAGGGTTCGACTGAGGAGGGCAAAGCTCTCAGCTGTGCATGCAAAGGCAGATGTAACCTTTTATCCTTTTAAAAAAGAGATGAGATATATATATATATCTGCTGAGATAGATATATATTTGTATATATATATAAAAGTCTATAAATATATATATATATAAAAGTCTATAAATATATATATATATTTGGTTTATTTGGGGCCATTCCATCTGAACGGGTGTACAAATGTACAATGTAAATTTAAAGGCTTATCATAATTCTTCCAACACAGGCATACACACAGACCTTTCCCACCCTTGGATTTATGATAAATGTCTCCAAACACCCTCTATTTTTTTGTGTATGTGTGTTCCCCACCCCAGCAGTGTTTTTGCAAGTCTGGGTGCTCTTGCTTTGCCACAGGCTGTGATAATGTGTAGTTCATCACTCAAGGTGGAAGAGGCAGGGGAACAAGTGCAGATTGTTGTTAGAAAGGTGTGGGGAGGAGAGAGGGGGGTGCGAAACGGTACTCTTAACTGCTCTTTCCAATTCCAGTCACTTGGTGTATTTGCTGCTCAAGCAGGGGGCATTGCCGATTGGTATCTTGTGCTGCATCTTAAAATTACTGGCAAGACAGACCCATCCCAAGCACTGAGCAGCTCCTTTCTCGGGGGGGTCTCCTGCTTTCTCCATTTCTGCTCCCCACCCCTCCACTTCCCCAATGTATGGTCTCATTAAAGTACAATTAATGACTTTTGTGGTATCTCTGTTTCTCTCGTCTGTTTGCTGGGTTTGGATTAGCAGAGAGGGGTGCCTCTTGGCTGCAAACAAAAGATACCTGGGTGAGACAGGCTTATTCAGCAGCGAAACATACATTTTTCAGGCCACTTCAAAAATTAGGCTGAAGTCACAGGTACATTTTTTTAAAGCATTTTAATGATCACTTTGGAAGCACCCCTCCCTTTTTCATTGGCAGGCAACTCCCCTTTTACATAGGGGCTATATCCTGAGGCAAGGGACGCGGGTGGCGCTGTGGTCTAAACCACAGAGCCTAGGGCTTGCCAATCAGAAGGTCGGCAGTTCAAATCCCCATGAGGGGGTGAGCTCCCGTTGCTCAGTCCCTGTTCCTGCCAACCTAGCAGTTCGAAAGCACGTCAAAGTGCAAGTAGATAAACAGGTAGGTAAACGGCGGGAAGGTAAACGGGGTTTCTGTGCGTTGCTCTGGTTTGCCAGAAGCGGCTTAGTCATGCTGGCCACATGCTTCCTCGGCCAGTAAAGCGAGAGGAGCGACGCAACCCCAGAATCGTCTGCGACTGGACCTAACGGTCAGGAGTCCCTTTACCCTTATATCTTGAAGCACCACACATGTAAGTGAAATCACATATACTGGGAACGCCATTGAAAAAGCCTGAAAACGCCCTCTAAAGCTCTGGAACCCCCTAAAAAAAACCCAAATCCGCCAAACTCCACCAGAATCACTCCCTCTCCATCTCTCCACAGGCCTCAAAAGGTCAGTGCAAAGGCTCATGGGATTGCTAGATGCTGTTTTAGCACCACTTTTGCCAATTTTTGTGCTCATTTAGGGCCATTTTTGCCTCTTTTCATGCCACTTCCGGGTTCGCAGTGGTGCACGTGTGCCTTGAACATGCATAAATGGTGAGTTGCTTGTAGTGTTCATATTCACCATTCATCAGTTACAGTTTTCTTGTTTCTCCAGATGGAATGGGAGAAACGTATTTCTACAGCTGGCTGCCTCTGCTACTGGTCTGTATTGTCCTGAGGCTGCTCTTGGATAAAGAGATGGTTGGTGATGGTCTGATAGTCTTAACTCTTTCCTTGGTGCATTCCCTGTCTAACCCACTGTGCTAATGATTTCATGATGCCAGTGCAGGTGCAAGGAGGGGATAGGGAGCTGGTGAAGTTGGCCAGGCTTTCCCCCAACTTTCTCATGTTGAGTGGGAAATGGCTTTAGGACAAGGGCAGCTAAAAGCAAGTGTATGTGCAGCAGATGATCCCCTGAGGAGAAGATGAATTGAGTAATGGAGACAGGCCTGTTCATCCTGATCAAAGGACTACTTTCCTAGTGGAAGAAGACTTTTATCAGCCCCAGCCAGAATGACCAGTGGTCAGGGATGATGGGAGTGGTATTGTACTACAGAAACATATGGTTTGAAATGTAGGAAAAATTGATTTCCTAATGCACCACCACTAGGAAGAGCCTGAAAAGGTGAGTGGAGAGCTGGTTAAAAATGCCCATCAGATCAAATGCATATAGGTCACAAGTGACTCACCCATACAAAATGCAGCAATGCCAAAGCTACTTTCCTGAATCCCTGTCCATGGGTTTTTTCTTTTCTTTTTTAAGAAAACATATTACATTTTGTAACATATTACATTTTAAAAATGGATTTCTGTATTTCATATGTGTGCAAGGAGCCTCGATAGTGCTCTGAGTGGCACATGTGCAATCACTTAATGTATCCTGGGCCGCTGAGAGATGTTTTCAATTCCACCACTGCATCCCTAAATAACTTCTGTGCTGCTGGAGCTGTGGGGAAAGCAATGTGCCTCTCATATCTGACCTGCTCCCAGGGCCCCTGTTCTGCCACCATATCTATTTTAGGGTGAGAGCTCAGTGATTCTTTCTCCTTCCTTAAAAGCCAACAGCTTCCCCTCACCCCCAATGGCTGCCACCAGTGTGTGGTCACTGTGTAAATCTTAACTTTTTTAAAAAAAACAGTTACATCCCAATTTCCTCCTTTATTCAAGTTACCAACTGCAGATACCCAGGGGCACAGATATACACAGAAACCTTGTTGGCTGTAATGGGGCAAATTCAGGCCACAAAAGCTGTAGTTGGCATGTTCAGCATTTAAAGGGGGGAAAACTTCGCCCAAAGTGTGACCGACTGACAATTAGTAATGGGTCATTTCAGCAGAGCTGCTGATCAGGTGGCAATTGAAGCAAACTCTGCCCCATGAAGAAGCCTTATTTCTTTTTTTCCTCCTCTTGGAAGTGGCAGCAGCCCAGGACCCATCTGCTGCCTGCCAAGCACAATTGCAGGCATCTGCTCTCGCTCCATGGGGATTTCCTTGTTTGTGTGTGTGCTCCATCCCAAGTGCCAATGTTCCTGCTATCTCAGATGGACCCAGGATCAAAGCCCAAAGCAAATAACTCATTAGGCACAAGAGGCATCTGCGCTCTTAATAAGGTGGTATGATTAGTTGTTGCATGTCCCATCTGTTCTGGATCTTAAGGACACCTGTGGCAGGCTCCCTGAATAGCCACTGACAATGGCAGCTCTCCCCACGTTCCTTTGGCGTTTCCATACAATTTGGAGGCTTAGCTTGGTCAGAATCGAGTATACACTTCCAGAGTGGAATGCTAAATACATTATGTCTGGTAAATGAGACACCATAGCCGCTAGAGGGCCATGAGAACTTGTGTCCTGGGCTTTTCAGACTCATGGGCTATCTGAAACCAAAGAGTTGCATTGGTTTGCAAGATGTGAAATATATTTGCATTGTTTTCAGCTCTCCTACCCCACTAGTATGAACTGCCTCTCCTCCACTACTCATTTTATCCTCCTTACAGTAGTTCAAGCTGAAAAATTGTGACTTGTCCCATATCAGCAAGTGGAGATGTGAACACTGATCTCACAGCTTCTTAGTTCAAAACTACGAACTACTGCACCACACTGTCTTGCAATCCATTCTAGTAAGTGAGATCATGCTTTATTTTGAAAACATTGCCATTTAGATGCTGGTTCTGAATTGAAGGAATGCCTAAGATTTCAGAGCAACGCTAGAGATTTTCAATACTTTCCACAAACGGTGAACTAAAACAACAAGTGAGATGAAAAAATTGCTCAACTGTGTCTCCTTTCATCCTACTCATGCTTCCCAGTGATCACTTTAAAACACCTCCTTTGCTGTTGAATTCTCAATCAAATCTTAAGGTATTCAGTCTTGATTTCCTGCTATTACCACTCTGCTCCAAATGCAATACATTTTGTCCTGAGTCGTTTTTCCTTATTGAAAGTGGGTTCCCTTAGCAGCAGCCCATTCAAGATGCAGTTTTAACCGTTCTGCCAAAGGCCATGTCGTCTCTGTTTTGGAGACAGAAGAAGTGGAGTGTTAGAACCATCTCAAGGTGCTGGAGATTTATGCTAGACAGACTGGGGGCAAGGGTTGGCAAGACGGGGTTATGACTCAATAAAAAACAAGCGCCGGTTTATGCGTCACTTGTTCCCTTCACAAAGGTGCTGCTCAAAGCGGTTTACAAATTCAAGCAAACAGAAAAGCAATGTTCCGCCATATAGGAAGGTGTATTTGTGGCTGATGCACATATGCACTCGACAGAAAAGGCCGTGTGCACTTAGATGGCCCTAACATACAAAAGGGAACAGTGTTGGACACTTCTGTAGGCGCTAGCCCAGAGTAAGCTTGCATCCGTCCCATGCTTTGTTTTAAGAATGCAAACGTGTAAGCTGTAATACGAGATTATCCTCTAGCTTTGACGGGAGCACAGGGATGCTGCCCAAAGTACAGCCGCTTGGAGCACAACAGGTATGCATCTTGGTGGTTCTTGTTTTGGTGTTGGTGCTGGCCTTTAAAGCCCTAAACGGCCTCGGCCCAGTATATGTGAAGGAGCGTCTCCACCCCCATCATTCTAACCAGACACTGAGGTCCAGCACCGAGGGCCTTCTGGCGGTTCCCTCACTGCGAGAAGCCAAGTTACAGGGAAGCAGGCAGAGGGCCTTCTCGGTAGTGGCGCCCTCCCTGTGGAACGCCCTCCCACCAGATGTCAAAGAGAACAACAAGTACCAGACTTTTAGAAGACATCTAAAGGCAGCCCTGTTTAGGGAAGCTTTTAATGTTTGATGTATTACAGTATTTTAATATTTTTCTGGAAGCCGCCCAGAGTGGCTGGGGAAGCCCAGCCAGATGGGCGAGGTATAAATAATAAATTTAAATTATTGTTGTTGTTGTTGTTGTTTCTGTATTTCTCGGGCGACAACAAACATACATGAACAAACATACATGAATTTTGACACAATATCCTTCCGCAAGCAGAGTGAGTGATGTAGTGTGACCTTAGCCCCTAGAATAGCAGTTTGTGTGAACAGAGTAAGAGAATTAATGGCAAGAGTCAGGTCCCTTATTTTTTAAAAAACAAAACAGAGATACCATCCTGTATAGCCAAGAGAGCTTAGTCTGTCTTCCCAGTTTACCCAGCTGCTTTTCAAGAGCTCGTACCTTGTGATGAATGCTGCTTTCAGACCTTTTCCAGGGACCATTATGAGCTCGAGATTCTCTGCTGTTCCTCTAGCAAGACAGCTAACTAACAACCACATTTGATCCACAGCATTTTGTGTAGCGGTGGGAAAGCTGTGAAACTCCAGGTGCCATTTGCCTCTCAACTCTTACCGGCCCAGCTAGCCCAATGATCAGGGATAAGGGGTGGTGAAGTCCAACAATAGCTGGAGATCAACTTCCCCTTCTTCATTTATTGAAACAATCTTAAAGATGTTGGTGTTAAGAAAAAAATCCCAAAGTTCGTATTAGGCCAACCAAGATGTCAAAAAAAGTGTGTGCTGTATGCAAGCTTTTGAGCTCTCCAGAACTCTTCCTTGGGCTAGCTGGCCAAAGGGGGAGGGAGACTGAGAAAACATCACTGGTGTTGAAGCATCTGATAAGCATCATAAGGAGTGTGGGAAGGAACAAGCATTAAACTGGCATTGCACTGTGGCCTTCTGAGGAGGAGAAACACATAATGGAGGAGTTCCCATCTCTAAAATAAGCTAATCTTCATAATCAAACTGCTGTCTCCATAGCTTTCCCCCACTATGGTACAGAAGTGGATTAGCAGCTTTGTTTTGGGATTGGAAGAGGAATCTATACCATACAGTGTTGCATGTTCACACAAACCTGTGCTTATTGCAATGTGATTAATACTATGCAGAGCAGTGGAATTCAAAAGCAATTGCTTCTATAGCAGCAGGTAGCGATGTTAATGTGACAGGTGACTAAAAGTTGTTCCTGTAGGTGGTGTTAGTCTGGTCTAGCAACAAGTGGCCTGTGACTATACTCATGCGCTGGGAAGCATCATGCAAGTGCCTGCATGCAGTGGGAAGCATACAATTCGCTGTACTGTACCTTTACGCTTGCATGAAGAACTTAAACTGATGTGGGATCATCGCTTCGAAACACAAGCCCTTCAACCAAAACAAGGGCTATATAAATGGCAGCATTGACTGATTTCAAATTAAAGCCTGCCAAAGGTGAAAACCCTTTTATGTGTCTCTTGGCAAGTGAAAAGGGATGAGAGAGAGAGAGAGAGAATATCAAATAAATTTTGAAGGGGCATTTTCTCTGTATTGCTCCATAGCCAGTGAAATAAATCCACATGCTTTCTTAGTGTGTGGAATTGACTCATGTTTAAATCCAAACATAGACATTAGTAGAGGGCACAGAGATAGCAAGGTGCTTGGGCAAAGTCTTCCTATGGCAGCCAGAAGCTCAACTTACCATCTCTTTTACATACACATTGCCTGAAATAAACGTAAGATTCAGGGGTTGGGTGGGGGAGAATCTGGGTCACAGAGTTGCTTCTTTCTATAGCAATGAAGGATCCATTGCCTCTCAGCTCATTCAATTGGACATTATCTGGGAGATTGTTTTAATTAGTTCATAGGTATAGACATAGAATCACATAGGAACCATAGCAGAGAGAGGGAGGAAATTTAACTTAGCATGGTACCATTTCCCCATAGCTGCTGTTTTGCCTCATAAAACTTGGAAGACGAATAGGGGTGTCTGCTCTATAGCACAAGACATGGATCTAGATACAGTATAGGCATTTGGTCCATCCATACGTTCATTGATGTGTGCGTGTACAACTCAACCAAGAATTGAGAGCATGTGAGCTTTCTGTCCACAGATCTCCCAGCAGCACAGGAAAAGGTTTCCCATAGGATTCCTTGGCAATGCCTGGATAGTTGCTATTCCTGTTTTATTTGCTGCCTTCTGCCCTGCCTGCATCCAGTTACTCTATTTTAAGGTTACCAGATGTTCTCGTTTCCCGGGGACAGTCCCCAGATTTACAAATCAGTCCCCTGACAAAATCCTAGCATTCCTACTGAAGTTGAAAAGTGTCCCCGGATTCATTGAAAAAAATCTGGTAACCTTACTCCATTTGTCTTTTACTCTACCCCCCAAAAAGGCAGCTAGGCCATTGAAGTCCCAGCTCACCTCCTGGCTGCCAATCTACTGCTAAGCAGTGACTTGGAGGCACACAGAACCAAAATCCACTGGTGCACATAACATATTACATGATGAGAGCAAACGCATAACTACTCTGCAAGTTAAAAATAACTTAATTGCCACTGTATTGAAAAGTAAGCCGTAACACACAAGGAGTCCCATGTCTGTGGAGCTATCCGTTGTACCTCTCCATATGCAGAACAGATGGAACCCCCCCAAAATAACACAACAGTATTCTAATTGGAAGGACCAAGGGGCTGATCTCAACAGACAGTCATCTTTTGGTTACCTTTATTACTTTACGGGTCTTCTCCTTCCATGAGAATACCAGTTTTAAATGGCAAATTAAATGACCTAGATTTAAGACCTTTTCTCCAGTATCTTGTGTCCTTTGGCCAAACATTTCTCCTGGAAGACACACTAACAAACCACAACCAGAATCTGTGCAAATCTCTCTGAAATCCAGAGTTTGGTCAAGTTTGCCACTTTGGAATTTCCTCATCTGCCCTCTTCTAGTAGCTTCGCTAACTACATGGGGCAGTTAGTATTTTGCCATTAGACCCAGGCAAGCCAATAAGCTTGTTGCTATCAAGAATCCTCCAGGATACCTGCAAATATCCTTAGAGGGGTGGAGGCAGATTTAGAGACCAGCTGAGTCCTCTGATTCCTGAGCTTTGCATTTAATTTGGTATGTTACAGCAGGATGCTCAGCGCCTTCTTTTTGCAAGTACACCAGCCTTGCCTTGAATGTTTTGTAGAGAGCCTTGGGCAAGCCAATACCTATTTCAACTTTGAACTCTGCTCTAGCATTTTGCAGCAGAGGGGCTTGAGGTAGCTAAGGCTGTCATCTCTTGCGCACTTTCCTGGAGGAAAGGACGACTGAACACAGCAAGCACCCATAGGATGCTGCGACACCTAAGTGTCTGTTCTCCTAAGATATATAATTGGTTAGATTTTGAGAAGCTAAGCAACTGTTCTCAAAATCTAACCTATTATATTTCTAGCCAGCACATGTTGGTGGGTTGGTGAGCCGGGTGCCTGCGGCATATCCTGAGGCTCACAGATTTGAGGTTCAGATGCAGGCTGCATTCACATGGATGTTCACAGTACAGCTGAAGTTTATTCCCAAAGTGTCCATGCAATACAGCAGTAAGGTACTGCTATAAGTACTTCTGTGTACACAGGTGCTGCCCATCCTTGGTGCCCAAGTAAAGGTGTGTTTTTTAAAAATAAATAATTATTCACTCAGCTTCACAAGGACATCTCTCAGCAGCTGGAAAAGGCAGCAGCAAAAAGATCAGTCTTGGCACTTGCCTTTAAGGTAAGCACAGTGGCTGGGCAGCTAGCCCAAGCATTAGAGACATGATTTGCATGCAGAAAACCCCAGGTTCATGCCTTGGTGCATCCACTTAAAGTATCTCTAGTAGGAACACTGGGGAAATCTGTTTTGGGGACCTTAAATAATTGCTGCCGGGGCCCCTAAAGAATACCCCCAGTCTCCTTCCCTGAATTTTTAGCCTCTATGGCCAGTTCACAGGTGGAGATCATAGGAAAAGAGGGCAGCGTATTCTACCCATTTGCTCCTAAGAAGTACTCTTGCCTTCCAATGTTCTGGGGAATGAGCGCAAATGTATTTGGATAACAGCTAAACTCTAAGCCCTTGTTTGTAAATGTGATCAGATTAATAGTTAATCAAATCAAACCACTTTAAACGTATTGGGCTTACAGTATTAATGTTGTGATAGTTCTGCAATAAATATGAATACAAGGAGCTACCTTTTGCCAAATCAGACTGACTGGCAACAGCTCTCCATGATCTAGGTAGGGATCTTCCCGGGCCTACCTGCAGATGCAGGGGATTAAACCTAGGACCTTGCTTGTGTGATTTCTAACAGACTAATCTGGCCTTTCTCTCACCATGAAGCCCAAAGCAGTATACATGTGGTTTCCATGTAGTCACCCAGGCACCAGCCAGAAACAAACCCACTTAGTTCCAGCAACATGGTGGTAGTCTCATGTGCCTTCAGACCATACCCTTGATCATCTATTTTCCAAGCAGGTGTTCTACATCCCCTAGAGACTCTTACCTGTGCCTCTTAGGCCCCTGTCCCACAAAATGTTGGGCTTATGGGCCCACCCACGGCCTTCCTCCCTAGCTTTACATGATTGGTCCATACCTGAATCCATCAGAATGTTCAAAGGGGAGTCATAAAGTTGCAGGTACTGAGATGCACTCAGTAACTCTTGGCATTCCAGCAGGTGGCAGATGGTATCTTGGGGGACAATGAGCTCTGGGACCTTCTCCAGGATGGCATCTTCAAGGTTCTTGGGCTTCTGGAGAAGAAGTTAAGAACTCAGCGTCAGGTGAATCCCATGGTCTATATGAAGATAGGAACACTGTGCTGGTGGGAATATTTTGCTGACCTGTCCTGTTTTATAACGCTTGGGTCACTTACCAGTCAGTGCAATGAAAGGGACAATGAAAAGAAAAATACCATTGCATTAGAGGTGAAACTTAAACCAGCCTTAATTTTTGATGGCATGGCATCAGCTTCCCAAGCTATTTGAGGAAGAGATGCTGTTGTAGCTTGCTGTTGTTCGAATGGGATTTTTTTGTTGCATATTTTAATTATGGATGCTTATATTTTAATGTTTTAAGAGGAATTTTTTTTTACTGTTGTATTTTAATTGGGAGCATTTATGTTTAAAAGTCTGTGCAACTGGTTTTTATACTAGCAGAAGCCTAATCTGGCATTAAGCAGTATATAAATTACTACTATCGCCACCAACATCATCAACTTGGAGAGTTGTTGCCAGGCCTCCTTCAGTCACTCTTTCTCTCACTCCTCCGTGGCAAAAAAAAAGCTCCCATCTCTTCTACGTGACCTCCATCATATCAGGCTGCATTGCAAATGGCTGGTGGCGGTCTTCAGTCTCTGTGCGTGCAGCGCCTGACATACTAATAATGCATGCTCTGCAGGTACCAAAACAGCAAAAACAATAGTAGAACAGGCTAGGAGAATGTCAGACCCATTCTGGCAACAGCTCAAGGGCCCATACCTTGGGGTACCTCTGCAGATGCTTGCCAAGTTTCAGGAGCGTGGTGAGGCACTCGCAGATGATAGCCTCCGTTGGCTCTTCTCGGGCTGCATCATACTCCTGGTATCTCTCAGGCACATTCAGCACTTTGTAGTTCCACTGCTGGAAGAGTCGGGAAGGAAGATTGTGGGACATGACAAGGATCTTGGCACCCAGGACTAACACTCTGAAACAGAGGCCAAGAAATCACAGGTCAGAGCTTGCACTTTCTTTTGAAACCAAGAGAAAAACAACTATTGGGGTGGGGTGGGGTACCTCTCAGGACAGAAACAAAGGCAATGGGGCGAACAAACCCCCTCCACCCAACAGCAGGATTTGGCCTGAGTCTGCATGCACAGCATACATCCACAAAGAATCCTGTGAATTGGTAGTTTAATAGGGCTTGTAGCTATATGGGGGTAAACTACAGTCTGGGTGAGAAGAAACATTTCAAACTATCACATAATGCCATTTAGCAGAGTCGGAAGCTCTAAACAAATACATCACCACCATGAAAGGTTCTAACTCTAGCCTTCCACTCATAGGCATTAAGGAATTCCTTAAGCCTCTTCAAAGAATACAGTGGTACCTCAGGTTACATATGCTTCAGGTTACAGACTCCGCTAACCCAGAAATAGTGCTTCAGCTTAAGAACTTTGCTTCAGGATGAGAACAGAAATTGTGCTCTGGCGGCGCGGCAGCAGCGGGTGGCCCCATTAGCTAAAGTGGTGCTTCGACAGTGAGCTGTTCGACAGTGGAATTTGCTGCCAAGGCGTGTGGTGGAGTCTCCTTCTTTGGAGGTCTTTAAGCAGAGGCTTGACAACCATATGTCAGGAGTGCTCTGATGGTGTTTCCTGCTTGGCAGGGGGTTGGACTCGATGGCCCTTGTGGTCTCTTCCAACTCTATGATTGTATGATTCTATGATTCTAGGTTAAGAACCATTTCAGGTTAAGTACGGACCTCCAGAACGAATTAAGTACTTAACCTGAGGTACCACTGTAAAAGCTTCAAAACATGAAAAGCTGGAAACTGAGCCAAGTGCAGTAACATCCTCAGAACCAGAGAGCTCCTGCAAGGTTGTGACACCCCAGGCCTGATGTTTTCTAAGGGCAGGTTCATAAATGCAAATATGAACTCTTGCCACTCAGTAACTCAGGCCAAACTACAGGTTCATGATGTGATTAACAGTCACATTGTGGTTTTTTACAATTAAATATCATGTTGTAATTGACACCACAGTGTCAAGAGAGGCTTAAACCTCCCCTCTTCCCAACTGCAATCTCCATAAAGGTCTCATGCGCACTCACCCTATGTGGCAATTAGTACTAAGAGAAAACTTCCCATTGATGTCAATAGGAACTGGTTTTTTCCTCCTAATGCCAATTACCGTTTTTATTAAGATCACAGCTGGAAAAGGATACACTGATACACTACCACTCCACCCCCCACAAATGCCTAATATTTTGTTTTTAATTAAACCCACTACATGATTGCTAATCATGTCATAAATATAATGTGTAGTTAGGCAAAATGTTGAATGTTAAGTACTGCTTTCCTCACGTGATACGAAATCTGTCAAGCCCATTCGGATATAAAAGGCACCACAATACTTGAGTCAGTGAGAAGTAAAGATGTCAACTGCCCATCTGCCTCTCGGTATCAGAATATGTGCTATTAGTATTGGTGTTTTTATCCACTACTCCTCCAAAAAGTTTGGGGGGATCCTGCCTCATTCATCCTCAGAACACCCCTGTATGATAGACTAAGCCAAGAGTCCATGCTAGGTCCAAGGTCATGTAGTACGGCAGTCTATCAGGAATTGCTGGAAGCTGAAAGAAACAGTTCCTTTAGTGAAGCCTACAGAAACATTAGCATTATGGGGTTCAGTCCTTGCATCCTACAAGATCGAAAGGTATATTTAGACTGTGATCTCATGCCTACTTGCCTAGGAGTAAGCCTCGCTGAACTTAATGGTGTTTCTGAGAGGATTGCACTGCTAGTATATCAGATCAAATCCTGTTAATCAAAATTGCTCTCCTGACAACCAGCCCTAGGCTTGAAGAGGGCACATAATTGCCACCATCTGCTCACCTCTGCTGCTGCTCCATATCCCTCAGGTCTCGCAGGACAGCATAAAGCACATCACTGGATGACTGAAAGAAAAATCAACACATCTGGTTAAAAATGCAACCTAGCAATAAAGCAGGGGCACTCATCTTGAACAACTTTGCAGAAGTGCAGCAGGCTCCAAATAGCCTGTTTTTTGGGATGGTTTGAGGGGAAAGGGCTATAGCTCAGTGCCAGAGCAAACATTTTGCACAAGACCAGATTAGAATCTTTAAATATCAATGTGTGTGAGTGTGTACACAATAATAAACCATCAAATAAAGTTTTATTTTTCAAAATGGAACAAAACCAACAGTAAGAAGGAAAATATTGTTTATTTTTGTATACTTCCACTTTATCTATAATTGAAAAAAAATTCTGCTGCTTTTTCTAATTGCAAAGTCTTTGATCAGATCCTCAAAACTAATCTTGCATAGCACATCTGCTTCTATACTTAGTAGAGATAAGACATCCAGCTTGCCTTGTTGCATAATTGTTCTGTTGGAATTTTTAATACAATTCAACTCAGAAAATGAATGCTCAGCTGAGTAATTTGTGACTATTAATGATAAAAAGCCCAGCAATGGAAAATTTCTGTGGTGTCCCCCTTCCCTTGATGCCTAAGCACATGCTTATTTTGCTTAATGGTTAACCCAGTCCTGATTTCGCATGCAACCCACCCCCCCACCCCCGGGAAAACTGCTCTTTAGTGTTCAATCAGAGCAAACAACAAAGTGGTTTTCTGCAGATTGACACTTGCTCCGATTCAGTACTAAAGAGCAGGTTTTCCCTGGGAAAGGAGTGGGGCAAGGGGGAAACTGCTTGGACCCATGCCTAGAAAGTGCGGGTGAAGCAGAAAACTGCTGGGAGCCATGCTTTTTAGGCACAGAACAAACGGAAGGGTGGACGAGCCCAGGCTTTTCAGATCGAAGTGAAAGTGCAACAAGTTGTGCTGTGTGTATTGAAGGAGCAGAATTGTGATGTAAGGTTTCCAAACAATGAAAGAAGGGGCAAGACACCACTGTTAACACATTTTGGAACTGTTGATCTAAAACTGGTCCAGATGCCAACTGCAGCTAAGGACTCCTAGGCTGTCCGTTGCCGTGGTTACGAACAGTGAGAGGCTGACTTCACAACATCCAAGGATGTCTGATAACGAGAAAAAAGCAGGTACTGCCAAGGAGACTACCTCACCAACGGAGCCAACAAACACGACAGATTCTGGAAAAGGAAAACCTCTCATGATTTCCTTAGTAAGGCTGCTGAGCACATGAAGGAGCTGGTTTTCCAGAGCCACCATCTCACCTTCTCATTCCTTGTTAAGGCCTTTACCTCAATAATGCAAAGGGTGCCATTCCAAGCACTGGTGGAAAGGACCTGTGGGGAGAGGGCTCTGGCTGGGGGAAAAGATAGAGTGGGAGGTGGTGAGAGAGGTGAAAGAGGAGGGTTATAATGCTTGGATCCCAGCTAGTGCCAATGTGTGTTCTGTCCTTTGGGGCAGGAGTCAAGACAACAGTAAATTCATAGACAGGCCATAGGCACGAAGGACTGATCCAGCAACCTCAAGACATGAGTGATGGAGTTACTCATAACCTTGAGCATAACCATAGAATCGTAGAGTTGGAAAAGGACCATGAGGACCATGTAGGCCAACTCACTGCCATGCAAGAATCTTTTACCCAACGCTGAGACTAAAGAGTCTCACACTCCAAAAATGGATCTATCCCATGTAATCCCAACATATATTTCAACAGTGGGACCACCTCACCAAGAGACCTTACCTCCAGTATGTGTACAACATATGCGGGGTAGAGCAGCAGTAGGCCTGTGACCCCCTCGCTCTGGTAATAGGAGCGCTGAAGACTCGCAAACAGTTGTTCCCAGTACTCTGAGGAGAAGCAAGGCAGGCTTGAATCGTTCTTGGAATAGCATGCCAACCCCCATACAGTGGCCACAGCCAGGTGACACCTGTCCCACCTGGCCTCGCAGGCTCGCCCATCCCCTGCCTTCCTTGCTGTAAAGCCAAACTAAAATCAGGCTTGCGAAATAGGAAAGAAAGGTGTGGGTTTGTAGAGCAGGGAGCCCAATGCCTTTCTTAATGTCTGCATTTTCTTTAAAGAGCCCCTCTTTCTATTAATCTGAGAAAACCTTTGAATCTGAAGCTCATGTTAAAAGATGGAAAGTATCCCAACACTTAACCCAATGACTCAGTGACACACCTACGAGGATTCTGCATTGCCTCTCTTCGACCGACCCTACAAAAATTCTTCGCCGGCCTACTATTTTTCGTTTCAGTGCTGCACAGGTTAACACTTTCCCTGCGTGAAACTTGCTTCAATTGCCTTAGCTAAAAAAGAGCATCTCATTTATGCTTGGTAGGCAAAAACAGTTTGCTGACTTTGGTTTGTACTCAAAGACACACATTTCGTCTTGTCCAACAGAATGCCTTCCCTTCTCCTGCCAGCCTGGGGGTTCTCCCAACCTTCTGGAGCAGATTTGGGGAGGGGAGAGGGGAGGAAGTCCCACTGCACTAGTGGGAATACTTGTGCTGGCTTCTGCGACTTAGTTTCATGCAGTCCTTTCTCCTATGTTTCCAAGCTCGTGTGCTCTCCCCCCCCCCCCTGGCAGCCTCTCAAAGGCCTCTAATATTTGTCCTAGTCACCAATATGGCTAACAAGATGGCAATGGGCAGCCCATTTCATTCATTTGCCTCACCCCATTCTAGAACCTCTTGTGAATTATATAGAAAGGTGAAGCAGCCAGCAGGAGGATGTTTCCTTACCAGCTAAATCCCTTTTGTCAGCCAGCTCTGGTGAGATCTTGGCCAGGAAAATCAGCCGGTGGAGAAGAGATTTCTAAAGGACAAAAAGAAAGCATCTGTTATCAAAAGCTACAAACTAAGGCATACTATCAGCTGTGTAAAGAATTACATTTTGAGATAATATTTAAAAGATGTTGTTTTTGATATTGTTATAAAAATTACCGTATTTTTCTGTGTATAAGACTAGGTTTTTTTCCTAAGAAAATAATGTCCAAAATTTGGGGGCATCTTATACATGGGGGCCATCTCCTCCCATTTTCTTAAATCGGAGTCCCCCAAAATAGAGAGCGTCTTATAGATGGAAAAATGCGGTACCTTTCTTCTGTTATTAATCTCTGGTTGTGATCAATAGAATGTCTTTCTTCTCCCTGCCATATTTTGCAACATCAATTATTGCACATTCCTAATTATTATTTGTGCTTATGGTGATACTGGGGAGGTTATGCGGTCCCACTTTTAATGTCATTTGCTCCTACAAAGGTTTTGGGACAGACAATAGCATGAGGTTGTAAGATTACCACAAACTGTAATTTAAGAAGAAGAGTTTGGATTTGATATCCCACTTTATCACTACCCGAAGGAGTCTCAAAGTGGCTAACATTCTCCTTTCCCTTCCTCCCCCACAACAAACACTCTGTGAGGTGAGTGGGGCTGAGAGACTTCAGAGAAGTGTGACTGGCCCAAGGTCACCCAGCAGATGCATGTGGAGGATCGGAGACACGAACCCGGTTCCCCAGATTACGAGACTACCACTCTTAACCACTACACCACACTGGCTCTAATTTAAGATTTTGCACCTTGTTTGTTAGTTTAAGAGAGGGTGAAATAGAGTTAGTTAATTAATTTCCCTCCCCCTCCCTGCAATCTATTTTCTGCTTGACTTCCTTTGAGTAAACTAAGACATTTCACTCAAAATACTTATTCTGCTTGCATGATTAAGTATGCTCATGGATGAGCTCTTGTGAATGAAGCCTTGCTGCGTAGCCTGAAGTCTGTGTTTGTGTTATAATTAAATAGGCACTCATTATGACAGCCCTGACTAGTTGGGGCTGAGGGGAGTTGTAGTCCAATGCATCTTTCTTCCACCTCTTTCTCCCCTCTCCGGAACCTGAGAGTGCCTATGATAGCAACGTCTCACACCAAATGTACACCGACCTGTGGACAGGACTCTGTGAATTCAAAACAGAGACGTTCTATGTGCCTTTGTTGTCTATGAAACTCTTTCAATAAAAACCATTTAAAATCTGGAGGCAACTTGAAGGCTGGACTGCCCTTGAGGTTGGCCCACAGGCCAGATGTTCTCCACCCCTGCTTTGCAATGTCTTCGTGTTTTTCGTTTTCATGTGCTCAAGCCATACATAGCCCATTTTCATCTTGCGTACATTTAAATCCATCAATGTGCAATTTAAGTGGCTGGTTTTGTAGAATGCTAAAGATCAAAGGAAAATGGCCCATGATGCAACTTACCCTTCAATGTTTACCAGGTGAAAACTGAATGACACTTGTTTTAGATAAGAAAATATTTGGTCACAGTGCAGCAGCGAGCAAGTTATGTCCACTAATCCATGGCTGACTATTTCCATTTGGAAACATTTAGTATCAATATTGCATTCCCTGTACAAAACACTTTTCATTCAGATATCATACCTTTAAAAAAAAGATGAGTTCCACACTAAGTTCACTTCCAATTTCTATGGCTTCCAAAAGGATGCCTGCTGAGCCATATTGCTGCAATTCAATTGGATGCAATGCTTGAATATTTAGGCCTATGCTTGGAATTGGGACACCTACTAAGAAAATAGGCCCTTCACTTACCAGTAATAGGAACAGCCAGACTGCATGTTACAACACTGACAGGAGGGGCATAGATGTGTGTTTGAATATGTGAGCATAAAGGGTTTGATATTCTCCTGGTAGGTCACTCTGCTTGGAACCATTGAGGATACACTGTAGATGTCTCACAGAAGACATGGGCCACAAGAAGTAAACCTCTGCCACTTCTCCAAGTGATTCCTTTTTGTTCCAATCTCAGAAAAGTAGAGGATGAATAAGTGAACAGTGAACATCACTCGAACAGGAGGTTTTGATGTGCTCTCCCGAAACTATCAACTTTCACCTGCTTCTAGGAGGGATAAAACAAGGGCAGCGACTGTGTTGATATCAAGCAAGGGCTAACTGGGTCCCAAGAAGCAGACTGGAAGAGCAACAGATTCTAGTGGCCCAGGACCCATTTTCATCAGGGATACAAAAAGATGCTTTCTAAGGTCTAATATTAATAATAATAATAATAATAATAATAATAATAATAATAATAATAATTTATTATTTATACCCCACCCATCTGGCTGAGTTTCCCCAGCCACTCTGGGCGGCTCCCAGTCAGTGTTAAAAACAGTACAGCGTTACATATTAAAAACTTCCCTGAACAGGGCTGCCTTAAGATGTCTTCTGAATGTCAGGTAATTATTTATCTCTTTGACATCTGATGGGAGGGCGTTCCACAGGGCGGGCGCCACTACCGAGAAGGCCCTCTGTCTGGTTCCCTGTAGCCTCACTTCTCGCAATGAGGGAACCGCCAGAAGGCCCTCGGCGCTGGATCTCAGTGTCCGGGCTGAACGATGGGGGTGGAGACGCTCCTTCAGGTATACAGGACCGAGGCCGTTTAGGGCTTTAAAGGTCAGCACCAACACTTTGAATCGTGCTCGGAAACGTACTGGGAGCCAATGCAGATCTCTCAGAACCGGTGTTATGTGGTCCCGGCGGCCACTCCCAGTCACCAGTCTAGCTGCTGCATTCTGGATTAATTGCAGTTTCCGGGTCACCTTCAAAGGTAGCCCCACGTAGAGCGCGTTGCAGTAGTCCAAGCGTGAGATAACTAGAGCATGCACCACTCTGGCGAGACAGTTCGCGGGCAGGTAGGGTCTTAGCCTGCGTACCAGGTGGAGCTGGTAGACAGCTGCCCTGGACACAGAGTTAACCTGCGCCTCCATGGACAGCTGTGAGTCCAAAATGACTCCCAGGCTGCGCACCTGGTCCTTCAGGGGCACAGTTACCCCATTCAAGACCAGGGAATCCCCCACACCAACCCGCTCCCTGTCCCCCAAAAACAGTACTTCTGTCTTGTCAGGATTCAACCTCAATCTGTTAGCCGCCATCCATCCTCCAACCGCGTCCAGGCACTCACACAGGACCTTCACCGCCTTCACTGGTTCTGATTTAAAGGAGAGGTAAAGCCGCTGAGAGATCCAGCAGAACTAGGAAACAGCTCTCACCTTTGTCCCTAGCCCGCCGGAGATCATCAACCAGCGCGACCAAGGCAGTTTCAGTCCCATGGTGAGGCCTGAATCCCGATTGGAAGGGATCCAAATGGTCCGTTTCCTCCAGGCGTGCTTGGAGTTGTTCAGCAACCACCCGCTCAATCACCTTGCCCAAGAATGGCAGATTTGAGACTGGGCGATAGTTGGCCAAATTGGCCGGGTCTAAAGATGTTTTTTTAAGAAGCGGTTTAATGACCGCCTCTTTCAGCGGGTCTGGGAAGGCTCCCTCACAGAGGGAAGCATTCACCACCCCGCAGAGCCCATCGCCCAGCCCTTCCCGGCTCGCTTTTATTAGCCAGGATGGGCAAGGATCAAGGAGACAGGTGGTCGGTTTCACTTGTCCAAGCAGCCTGTCCACATCCTCGGAGGTAACAGATTGGAATTGATCCCATGTAACAGGACCAGACAGAACTCTAGCACTCTCCCGCCCTGGCCCTGCTCCCACGGTGGAGTCTACCTCCTTCTGAATCTGAGCGATTTTATCTGCAAAAAACTTTGCAAAAGCATTGCAGGAGATCTTGGGGTCCCTACCAGGCCCCGGTGGTACAGGTGGTTCCGATAGATTGCGAACCACTTGAAAAAGTCTCCTGCTGCTGTTTTCTGCAGATGCAATGGAGGCGGCGAAGAAGGCCCTCTTCGCCGTCGCCATTGCCACTTGGTAGGCTCGACGTTGAGCTCTAACCCGTGTCCGGTCTGATTCAGAATGAGTTTTCCGCCACCGGCGCTCTAGCCGTCTCAACGATTGTTTCATCACCCTCAGCTCCGGGGAAAACCATGGGGCTGTCCGGGCTCCATGCAATCGGAGAGGGCGCTTCGGAGCCAGACAGTCAATAGCCCTGGTTAACTCCGCATTCCAGCGTGCCACCAGGGAATCAGCTGAAAGGCCATCAGCTTGGGATAAAGCATCCCCTACCACTCTCTGGAAGCCCATTGGATCCATTAAGTGGCGGGGGCGGACCATCCGAATCGGTCCCACCTCCCTGCAGAGGGGAAGGGTTGCGGAGAAGTCCAGTTGCACCAGGAAGTGATCTGACCATGGCACTTCTTTTGTTTCGCTTTTAGTTAGTGTCAGATCACCAACATCCATAGAGGTGAACACCAAGTCTAAGGCATGTCCACGGCTATGAGTTGGGCCAAACTTATTCAGGGACAGCCCCATGGAGGCCATGCTTTCCACGAAGTCCCGAGCGGCCCCTTGCAAGGTCGTGTCGGCATGGATGTTAAAATCCCCCAGGACAACCAAGCTAGGTGTCTCCAGGAGCATATCCGCCACGACCTGAAGCAGCTCGGGCAGGGAATCCTTGGTGCAGCGGGGAGGTCGGTACACCAGTAGGAATCCTGTACTGCCCCTATTGCCCAACTTCCAGAACATGCACTCAGAAAACTGGGTCTTCCCAATAGGACGCCTGGTGCAGACTAATGACTTCCTAAAAATCACTGCAACCCCCCCTCCCCGCCCACATGACCTGGGTTGCTGTGCGTAAGAGAAACCTGGTGGGCAAGCAGCGGCAAGGACAGGCCCATCTGCTTCATCCAACCAGGTCTCTGTCACACATGCCAGGTCAAATCCTCCATCCACAATCAGGTCGTGGATGACAGTGGTTTTATTCATCATTGACCTGGCATTGCACAGCAACACTTTCAGGTCATGTGGGTTTCCCTTGCTGATTACTGTATCCTTCCGGTCAGGACCAGACCTGGAGGCAGGGATAGTCCTCAAACAACGACTAAACCAGCCTCCTCGGTAATGACATGGTCTGGTCTTAGCATAACTCCTCCTCCTGCCCACACAACTCATAGTGGGCAAAACAGACACACGCTTACAAACTGTATCCACAAAATTCAGCAGTGTCATTTTGGACACAGGTATCAGTCCCGCACCCCCCCCTCACTCCACCCAAGCTATTGCTCACAGCTAATATATCACACACTCGAGCCCTGCTCTCTCTCTCTCTCTCTCACACACACACACACACTCACACACACCCTCAGCCACAGTGAGGAATTAAGCAGGTACATGGAATCCCTGATCTAGAGTACTCACTGTTTCCTTTGTGCCACTGTGCACTTTTTCATGGAGGAGCTGATCAAGTAAGTTTGTTCTCTCTTCCTCAGAGGGTGATGCTTCCTGCTTCTCCCACATCTCGGTCTCCGTCTCATAACGCCCCTTTCCTGAGGTGCCTGCTTTAAACCTTGACATAGTGGCCTGGCTTCTAAAAACCTGATTCTGGGAGATGGAGCTTGGGGAGCTTTGAATAAATCATAGAAATCTATCCAGATAATGTTACACTCTGCATCAACCATGAGGCAGTTCTGGCCAAACAAAGCTGTTTGTTGACAACCGTGGCTCCTGGTGTCTTAGGAGCAGTGTCAGGCATGCATGTTTCTCTCCCCAAGGTGCATTGTCTTTTGGCATTTGGCACTGGCAGGCTAGCTGAATGGGGCAGCCGTTGCTCAGGCAACACTTGACCTCTAACGATAACATCTGAGCCTTGTGGTGACATTTCAAAACTTATGGGCAGGCAGGAGCTACACTTTGGGGAGTAGAAGTTGGGCTGTTACCTGAGATCCATTTTTTTACTAAGTTCATCTACAGCAGCATTAACAGGGAGAGAAGACATATTTGTGCCAACAGTGGCAAATTTCAGCCATGGAATTATAATGTACGTATCAATTATTTTTGGCACAGAAATGCAAATCTAAATGGTAAGATGAAGCAGCCAATCTGTGACTAGAAATTTTCAAGAGTGGTTTCTGTTTGCTGGCCAATCAGAAGTTGGGATTCTCTAATGACACACAGTCACATGTCAATGCACTGGCCAGAGACACACCCAAGTGCTAAGGATTCTTTCATGTGTGTACATAAGCATCCTTTTGCCACTGTCTCCCAAGAAAGTACAGATCTTTAGATGTACTCCATCAGAATATTTGAGGGTCATTCACAGTGTTTTCCCCAAAATGAACAAACAAACAAACAATCATATATATTCACTTAATTGCTCCAAATGTCTCCAATTTTTGCTCACTCAGCCATGTACACAAGTTGGTTTTTTTAAAAACAAAACAAAACAAAACAGAAACCATGACTTCTTACAGAGACTGCTCACAAACTATGGACTTTGTGACAAAAGTGGGTGTGCACTTATTTGCAAAGCCTCACAAAACTTACCTGGTTTCCAGTGTAGGTGCTGGAAAAACAGAGGTGCTACATGACACCTCTGGGGGCTGGAAAACAGTGAAACCTACATTTGGCACCCAAGATTTCATAAGCATTTGCTTCCTACGTCAAGAGGAAGTGCAGAACATTCCATCATCTAAGAACATCCATGACTTCAGTTAAATAAACTTGTCTGAATTCCCCCTTTTTTCAAACAGCCAAAAGGGTTTTATAGCTAGCCCTATTTAAAGCTCCCTCACATGTTAAGGGGTCCTTAGGCTCCCACAGGGAGTTTGGTGAATATGGGGCTGGAGGACCCCTGGAAGTATTTCTCCCGCTCATCCCAGGCACAAACCTTCCCATCCACTCTCTGCCTCTCCAGCCGCAACTGATACATTGAAGTCCTCTCTTCAAAGGTGAAATCATCCGTGTGGTATAAAAAGCTGCTGGCTGCCTGGGAGGACGCCATAGCTCACTGTGCTCCTGCTGAAGTTGCTAGGCAATGGCTTAACAAAAGAGCCCCCAGGGAGTGGGAGATGGCTCACTCCATCCCCCATGTCAACAAAGCTCAGCCTGCAGCAGCCTGGTAAGGGGATGCTTACATTCGGCCAGAGACACGGTTGTGCCAGCAAGTTAATGAGTCCAAAGTCATGCTCTCCTGCACGCTTAAGAACATTTTCCAGGGAGTCTGGGAAACTAGGGCTGTCATTCAGGTGTACAGCTTTTTCTTCACAGATGTTGGGAATAGATAGATAGAAACACACTAGGCAGAAGCAATGAAAGCCTAAGAATGCCAACACCCTCTGAAAGAACGTCTGCGCAGCAGCTTGCTTTGTAGCTCTAGAAAGGACTGTGCAGCGAGGGCCCCACACCAGAAGTATAAATTGGATTCCGCAGGCTGCACTGCTTGCACAAGCACCATAATGACACACTTCTGACGCATCCCTCTTTTGCGCTCTCGCGCTCTCTCTCTCTCTCTCTCTCTCTCTCTCTCTCTCGTCTCCCTGCAGTCTGGGTTCTGCTCTTTGCACTCCATTGAAGCGGAACTCTCCAAAATCACCAACCACCTTAGACACTGACAAATCCAAAGATCTCTGTCCTAATTCTCCTTAACCCCTTTGTGGACAGCGGATCACCTACTCCTACTCAATTCCTCCCATGCCCTAGGTTTCAGCGACCGGCCTCGTCTTGTGCTCTTCCCTGCCTACACTCACCCAACCTTTCTATGGGGTGGTTTGTTTTTCTGCTTCCACACACACCCCTCCATTGGGGTCCCTGGCGGGGGGGTTAATAATAATAATAATAATAATAATAATAATAATAATAATAATTATTATTATTATTATTATTATTATTATTATTATTATTGCCTCTATCATTTCTCTACACACTGCCTCCTGGAAGTCTCTGTCAGATCACATGGCTTTGAGTATTACCCCCATACTGATGGCTTCCCAGCTCTACCTCTCTAATCCAAAGCCTTCTCCCATCATTCCACCCCACAATGCTAACTATCTGTCTGATTATTTCATCATTGTCTCACACTAAGAGTAGACCCAGAAGTTAATGGACCTTTTGGAGGCAAGAATATGCAGGCATATCTGGTTGCTTGAGGTAAGAATCCCGTATGAAGTGGAGCCACAAGCAAGGCAACTTAATAGCAGGAACTCGGATTCCAGCAGCCACATCAAACATTTCACTTCTAAGACAGCTCTAATTTGATCATTCTGGTGTGTAGGAAGGAGCTCCAGGAAATGCACAGAGTTGCCCCCAGAGTCCATTTTATACTGTGTACTTTATACATTTAAAGGCTTCGAGAAGAATGCTTCAGAACCCATTTCCAGCATATTGGAACACAAAAACCAAAATTACCCCTCCCCATTGCCAGAACATCCGAGTGAACAGACAACCTCTAGATTAACCCACTCAGGTCCACCACTGATCCCCCAAACCATTGAGGCTCATCACGCATTTGAGACATTTTTAATAACAAATAGATCTGTAAAACCCAAAGGCCTGCAGAAAATAGAAAAGCTGGTATTATTGCATAGGGCAATGTCTAGATTCTCCCCATATTTTTCTCTTCCCCATTACCTGGTACCAAAATAAATGCCGTCACAAAACAGCACATCCTCTCACTAGCATCATTAAAGCTATCTCTCGGTACAGAATAAATACTTTTAACTCTAAGATTCTGACATCTGATCTATCCCTCTCTCCCCGCCCCCCTTCTAACCCCAAGGTTCACAATATCCCTGTTGCATCTTCCTTCCCAGGCAAGGCAATGGTGTCACTCAGTACCCCTTGAGAAACTCCCCGTGAAACAAGCACCAAGCACCAGCGAAACTTTCCAGCAATCTACAGATCTTTCCAAAGGCCCTGGCACCTCCAGAGCACCCAGGGTTGGCACTCTTTCAGTACTTCCACATGAAATCACGGGCTAGTTCAGAAGCTGGATTCGGGTACAGCTAGTCTCCTGCCCAGAGATGCTGTGTGGTATCTTGCCCGCTGGAAAGTGCCACAAGAAACCCCCTCTAGAGTTAGCGGTGGTGTGTAACCCTGCAAGGAGACACTGTTGTTTGCCTTGCCGAAGGAGGTTGACCTGCTCAGCAACCAGTCACTCTTTCCCTTGCTGCTGCAGGAGCTTTGAGCACGTTTGATGTCCAACTCAGAATGGCAGATCCGCCCATTGGGCAGCCCCTCCGTGGAGCTGCGGCCCAGGGTGGAGCCAACTGCTCTGCTGCCTGTGATGGAACTCAGTGTACCATTGGAGAGAGATGACCGGGAGGATGCCATGGCTGGTGGTGCAGCACCATGTCTCTCAGACTCACTGTGTCTCTTAGGGTCCTTCCGCAGGAAGCCAACTCTGAAGACAGCCAGCTTCCCCTCTGGCTGCTTCTCGCCCTCAGTGTCCCTCTCCCCAACACAGGGCATGAGCTTTTGGTCCTGGGCTCCTCTGCTCTTGGGCTGATAGTTGGATGGGGGAAGGTTTGTCCCAGTGCGCAAGGTCCCATTGATGTTCACTTTGCCCATGGGCTCCTCATCTTTCATTGGAGGTACTGTGCTGAGAGAGAGCACCAGTTTCTTTGGAGTCCGGGGCTGCTCACCTACATCCTCCTTTGGCTTCCCAGCTCTTTTCATGCTGCTTGTGTTCTCCAAGCTGGTGGGCACTTTGCCAGTGCTCTCTGTGGTGCCCAGGCCTGCGAGCAGAGGATTGGGCTTTGCTTTGGCGACTGAAGGCCCGCTGTCCTCTCCTTCCTTGGTCATGAGGGGGACAATGGACTCATTCGTGAACCGCGGTCTGCGGCCAGACTCCAGGTATTCCACGAGTTCCCCAGAAGGCTCTGCTGGCCATTCTTTGGACATGAAGGACCATCGCAGGGGCACTGGCTTGGGGGCTCCCAGTTTGGCCTTACTGGGAGAAGCTTTCAGGCTGATGCTCCTGCCTTGAACACCGCGCACCAGGGGTCGTGACTCAAAGCCACCTAGAAAAGAAAATTAAGATGGTTGGAAGGAGCTCCAGTTACTCTCTAAAGTCAGAGAACGCACACTCTCAACACAGGAATGTGTAAGCTTGTTTAGAAAAATAGTGACGCTGCCCAGACCCAGACTTGTATTCTTGGACCTCAGTGACATTAGAACTTCTGAATTCTTTTCAGGCTCAGATTTTAATCAAAGCTGACCTTTCTCAAATTCATCTCCTTTTTACTCACCCATTAATCCTCCAATATCCCTCCCCCACAAAAAAATCCTATTTATCTGGCTGCTGATATTATAACAGCCCTTGGGGAAAATTACACATCCTGGTTGCTGCACACCAGGCACTAGGAGGTAGATATATCCCTCCTGACTTTAGCAAACATCAGCACCAACCAGGTAAGTGAACGAGGGAGGGATGGGGAAGAGGCTTGGATAACGTGTTGGGGGATCCAAAGGGTGTTCCAAAGGGTGGGGAGCTCAGTCTGAATGCGGACTGGCTTGCAAATAAGCTATTTCTCAATTCTAGAAGAAACAGCTTGGTTTCATTCCAAGCCAATTGATTTGGGATTCAGAGGGGTGGGAAGCTTGCCCATCATCTGAATACAGGATGAGCTGGGCAAACGGATGAACCAAACACAGAGTTGGAGATTGGCTCAAAAGGACTGAGGCACATTTGCCAATTTAAAGTCGCTTAGCAGTGCGCTAGTTTGAACTAGCAGATGCTAGCGCAAGAAAAGGCATAGAAAACCATCCCTAGTTGTGCAACGGATGACTACTGTAATCTTGATACTTCCTGGTGCACAACAAGCTTCCACTAGCACAACTATTGCACTGCAATTTTAATTGCACAAGCTTTATATTCATCCTTACACTAGCAGAACAGTCCATTGGTTGCCACTGAGAGCCATTCAGCAAAGGGAGCATCCTGCAAGCCTTGTCAACACTGACAAAGGCTAGGGACCTGGTCTGCCAGCTGGAATGAGGTGGACTTTGTACCAGAAAGCCTTGGTGTATAGTGAGCAGCATAGCATGAATCAGGCACCTTTCTCTGGGCAGCTGCTGGCATTGGTGAGGGTAGGCGAGTCTGGCATTTTTGTCAGAGATGGGCAGGTAGCAGAGCTCCGGGACACCAGGCTCTCTCGCTTGCTGTTTCCGCTGAGGCGTGCCAGCCAGTGTTCCGAGACAGAGGAACTGGTGGAACCTGCAAGAGAAATCCACAGAATTAAAGTGTTCTGGGGAGAGCCTTCCACCAAGGACTCCCCCAAAATAGGTGCAGCTATCAAAGTCAGCCAGAGATTACGGGAAGCAGCAAGCTTTGCACAACCAGAGGTCCAGATGGGCCTTCTCTTGGTCACCTAAAACTTGCCATGTTGTGAATGTAGGACTGGGTTGGTTGGAGTGAGGTAAGCCCAGAATTTGTTGAACAATACAAACCCGTAAAAGCAACTAAAAAGCTAGAGATGAAGAGGGACAGTGGAAAGGAGAAAATTACTGGCTGACATATTGAAAGGAAAAATTTAGAAAATATTGCTTTGGGGGGAGGACCCACCAAAATCTCACGTCCATTTTCAGGTCCAGAGACTTTTTGTGTTGCTTTGAGAATCATGCTTCAACAACAAACCAAAAGCAAGCACACCCAATATACATTGTGAAAAGTGTTGACGACATTCCAAAATGGCAATGTTTCTGTTAGAAAAATAACCTTTTTCTTTTATTTTTCTCTTTCTTTCGTTCTTTTCTTTCTTTCTTTCTGTTTCTTTTCTTTTTGTGTGTTTTTATTTAGATTATTTTACCTTTGATATTCTAAAAAGATATTGGGTATTTGATATTAACTTTTGCATATCTTTTTTCAAACTTTAATAAAATCTATTTGGGGGGGGACACAAAAAATAACCTAGTGGGTAGGGAGGTTCAAAGAAGTGGATTTGAACTGGGACTAGCTCTGAAATCAGCCAAGCTGTTTCCTGAGTTTTGGAGAAATGGATTGGCTCTTTCTCAAGTTCATCTCCTTTTTACTGGGGGGTGGGGAGGTCTGAAACCCCTTGGGCAGTGGAGGCTTGCCCAACGAGTCCTGCAATGGTCTCACATCAAGCTAAAGCAAGTTTACAGTGACTTCTTTTGGACTGAATGAGGCCCACATCTTTGACTTACACCAGCATGAGTCTCAAGACTCATGCTCTAAAATCCCATACCGTGTCTGTTGGAATTCTGTGTGTCTGTCAATTCCACCAGTAAAAGACATGGAAAAGATAAAATGCCCAGAATAGTGTCACTCAATGGGTTAAGCACTGCTTACGCACCTCTAACAGAGCTTCCACCAGACCAGCTTGGAACCACACAGCGTCTCTGGTAGAAGAGGATATAAGCACCACGAGTGCTGACTTCATCCTCCAAGACAGGTTCCACAGTGCTGTCATCATAGCTGTACCAATGACCATCCAAGGTGTTGCGACAGTAGGCTGGGGACAGAGTAGACAACCACATTAACGGAGACGCTGGCTGGTGGGACTGAACTTCCTCCAAACGTGTGGTTTATACTGAAGCTGCTGAGAGAGATCCAGACCAATCCTAATGATTATTCTCAGATGGAGGGCTTCAGATGCATCTATTGCAGGCATGGGGAACCATTGACTCTTTTAGATTTTGCTGAACTACAACTTCCGTCATCCCTGACGATTGGCCATGTTTTCTGGGGTTGGGAGTTGTGGTTCAGCAACATCTGGAGGGCCAAAGGGTTCACTAGAGGGAGGAAAAGTTGCTGGGCAGCGGGATAATTTTCAAGCATGTGATCAGGCCAAGCAGGTAGTCTGCAAACAGAACTGGAGTTTCACATTCATTTCCTGCTTGATAAACTTACCGTATTTTTCGCCCTATAGGGCACACTGGCCCATAGGGCGCACCTCGTTTTTGGGGGGGGGAATAAATAAATAAATAATTATTTCCCCTCCAGCCGCGGGGCTGGGGAAGCCCAAGCTTCCCCCAACCCCAGCCCCCAGAACAGGCTGCTATCTGCAAGCCTTGTGAGCCCGGCGGGAACTCCCGCCGGGCTCGCAACACTTGCAGACATCTGCGCGAAGCACGGGGCGCGCTCCGGAGCGCGCCCCGTGCTTCGGACTGCAGGCTGCTGCCCGCAAGCCTTGGGAGCCCGGCGGGCACTCCCGCCGGGCTCGCAAGGCTTGCGGATAGCTTCCTGAAGCCTGAAGAGCGAGAGGGGTCGGTGCGCACTGACGCCTCTCGCTCTCCAGGCTTCAGCAAAAGCCTGCATTCGCCCCATAGGACGCACACACATTTCCCCTTCATTTTTGGAGGGGAAAAAGTGCGTCCTATAGGGCGAAAAATACAGTACTTCTATCCACATCATGCCTGTGATTGTCTCACACAGAGACATTTGTTGTCATGGATAGTATTCAGCATCCTAAGAATCTCAGGCCTGGATTCAACCGCCAGCACAAGGGCTGTTCTGCTAGTGTAAGGATTAATATAAAGCTTGTGCAATTCAAAATGCAGTGCAATAGTTGTGCAAGTAGAAGCTTGTTGTGCACCAGGAAGTATCAGGACTACAGTAGTTATCTGTTGCACAACCAGGGATGGTTTTCTATGCCTTTTCTTGCACTAGCATCTGCTAGTGCAAACTAGTGCACTGCTAAGCAACTTTAAATTAGCATGACATTGAATTCCTCCCACAGCCTTAGTTTTCTTTTTTTCAAAAGAGATTTCTAGTTTTCTGACTCTGAAGATAAACCTGAACACATCTGGGAGAAATGAGATAAGAGGTGCTTCCAGGGAGCGATATCTGAGCACCTTCTCTTGCCCCACAATTAGCAGAAACAAAATGAAATATACCGTATTGGCCCAAATATAATCCACACTTTTTAATTCCGACCATGAAAAGTTAAAGTGCGGCTTAAATTCGCAACCTTACAAAAATTGGCTTTTACGTTATCGCTACTTAAACAGACATATGGTAAAATGGGGGGGGGGGAGTTTTACTGCCAATTTGCGAGCTTGAGACTGTTGTGCAATTAATTCAAATGTCATTCATCGCCTTCCCCGTATTTTACAGTGCAGTATTGATTTTTTTATTTGCATTTACGGTGCTACGAACAGGTGTTTAACCCACTTGTAGGTCCTCTCTAGTACTTGTAGAATTTTCTTCTATATTTGCCATTTATGGGTATGAATGCCTATGGAATTTTAAGGGAGCGGCTTATATTCGGGTATTGTCTTTTTTTCTTTTCGCTCCTTGATTTTTAAACGTGCGGCTTATATTTGGTTGCGGCTTATATCTGGGCCAATACGGTATGCAGAGCAAAGACCTAAATGCAGAGTCATTTAACTATGGTAAACAATGCCCCACTGTGCCTCCGATCTCTTTGGGGCTTCCTGCGCCCTCACTGACATCCTCTTTAGGCCACAAGGGCTCTCCAGCTTCCTCCTGCCATTTCCGGGTTTGAATTGAACTATTTACTTATTTCCCAGCACCACACATTTATGCATTCATGCATGGGCAAGGGGACACCTGTATTCATTTTGCAGAATTCACCATTCCTTGGAGCAGGATTTTCTGGATCCCCCTTCTCCCACAAATCCCAGCAAACTAATCTCCTTCAGCAGCAGTTGCCCACAGCTATACTGACTCCTGCACTTCCACCACCCACCACCAGTGGGACACTCACCCGTGTAATGGCCGCCCTGCATGCTGCCGTGGTGATTGCAGACGGCGTACAGGTCATAGAGGAAGTTGCACTGGCCGCTTTCCAGGGCGGGGTGTTTCCAGGGGCCCCACTTGCTGCCACGATTGCGCTTGGCCACGTGGGGAGCCATGTCAAGCCCGCGGAGGGGGAAGTGCACCAGCGTGGAGAGCTTGTGGCGCTGCTCGCCCACCTGCCGGAAGCGCTTCAGGTGAATGATGAGGATATCGGGCAGTGTCCATAGGCTGAGCTTCACCATGCCCTGCTGGAGCACCTGGCAGTGAGGGCAGCGCCAGGCATCGTCAGGGGCCAGCTGTGGAGAGATAGATAGATAGATAGATAGATAGATAGATAGATAGATAGAACAGAAAACAGACAACAGGGGTTTTGTCAGGTTTTTTTTAAAAAAAAATATTCTGTTAAGTTGTGGGTGAACATATCAGACGACACAGCAATTCTTCAAACAGCTCTTGTTTATTCAGAGGCCAGAACAGAACTGAACTGAAGGGTGCAGTCAGCCTGCTTATATAGAGCTCCAGTACAACGTAACTGTAACTATTTTCTAAAACTATCCAATCACTGAACGTCACTTTCAATCCCTTATTTGCATAACTATCTACAGTATCCCCCTGCTGGCCCAGGGTGAGAACTTCAGTACATAACATATTCATTTTTCTTTTTTATTCATTACATACATCTCAAATTCTTAACATTTACTATATAATCCTCCCTCCCTCCCCGCCAAGGCTTCCCCCAACTTCCGCTTCTGGTTTGTTTCTATTTTCACCCACTTTGCTATCTCTTAACAGAAAAAGTTATTAGTAACATAACATCAAGCCTAAAAACATAAAAATAAAAGTAAATGCACCATCATATTTCACTATCTTCTAAACATTTTCTAATGCTGATAATGTGAATGTTTATTTAAATCCTGCCATCAAGTCAATTGACTTTCTTTGTTTCTGAAAATATAATATGAATGGTTCCCAGTCTTTTTCAAAGTGGCTTTGTCAGGTTTAGACACTGGAGCACAGACACAGCAATCACTTGAATGAGGCGGGGAGGGCAACACTGCTTGATGGGCATATTCTACCAGCAATCAATTATTTCCCCCTCTTCTATGCACCCTTATTAGTCATGTTAAATGTAGGACACCCCTGAGCCAAACAGAGTCTGGGAGAACAAGATGAGCACTCCCATATCTATTGGTCATGCTGTTGCTGTTAATTAAATTTCTATACTGCTCTTCATCCAAGGATCACAGGGCCGTTTACAATATGCACAACATAGTAACAAACAAAAACAATCCCCATCCCCCACAGTTTAAAAGGCTATATATAGTTTAATTAGCCTAAGGCTTGGGGGGAAAGGAATCTTTTTGACTGGTGCCTAAGGATATGTAACAGGGGTGCCAGGCGTGCCTCCTTAGAGAGAGCATTGCAAAAGCAAGGAGCCACTGCAGAAAAGGCCCCGTCTCGTGTTGCCGTACTCTGAACTTCTCATGGAGGAGCCACATAAAGAAGAGGCTCCGATGATGATGGCAGGGTCTGCGTTGTTTGCCATCTGCCAGTCAATAGGGAGAGACCTGCTTCAGTTGTTTGCATCACAACTGAGTGTCCATGTGGTTTAGGATAAACCCTGGGAGACCAGGGTTCAAATCTGCACTCAGCCATGAAGCTCACTGGGTGACCTTGGGCCAGTCGCTGCCTCTCAGCCCAACCTACCTCACAGGGAGAACTATGCACGCCACCTTGCGCACCTCAGAGATAAAAGCAATAAATGAATGATAAGCAAGCTGAATCCCAGCATGTCCTTGGCACTCATGCGAGGATACCTGTTCCTCCTTGGTGTAGAGCTGGAAGCATTCGTCCAGGGTGCAACTATGCTGCTGCTGGTGGAGCTGCTGCTTCAGCCTCACGCTTTCTGCATCCTCAACCACTTCTTCCTGGATGTTGCCAAACAAGCTGCAAAAATGCAGATGAAGGGGGTCAGCAATGGCTCAGACCTGATCGTGACTCTACTATGGATAGGCAAATGGGTCTACATTATGCCCGCATGCCCAAGCCAACCACCTGTTCTTCCCAACTCCCATCCAGAGCTTTAATCCATAATACCTCTGCCCAGTTGGCCAGAATTGTGTGAATGGCATGCATCTGCCCTTTGTGTAAACACAGTCTCAATGCATGAGCATGGGGGGGGGTGCGCACCCTTGGTGAAAAATGGAAATTAGAGTTGAGGGGCTCTACAGGCAGAAGGTAATGCATTTGGCAAATTGTGCTGATGTGGCAAATGCCCCATTAGGTCCAGTTCAGGGATCTGTCAATGTGGGGCAAAGAAGATGCAGTGTGGTGCAAACGCCATTTGAATTTCAGAAAACAACAACAGGAGTGAAAGTCCTTTAAGGAGCCACACTTGTGCCCACCATGATGGCCGGCCAGGGAGATTTAACACAACGTACTTGCAATGCACACTCACCATTCTTTGGTGCTCACATCCCACTCGATCACCAGCTTCACATGTGCGGGACCACCAGGACCACCAAACTGAAGTGCTCTGCAGGAAGATGGAGGCGTTAGATTTATGCTGCAGGCTCCAATGCAAGTAGCCTTGAATGTAATGATTCAGACAGGCATATCCCAGAGAAAATGGGGAGTCCAGTTAGTCCTGGAGAATCTTGGTTCAGAAAGAATAAACCCACTGAAATTAACGAACAGGACTAACATAGGTCCATTACTTTCAATGGGCCTGTTCTGAGATGAGCTTAGTTGGATAAAACGCATGGTTTCAAAGAAGCTTCATCTGGTGTTCCTTTGCTTACTGAGACACTTGTAACAGGGAAAGGGAACAGTGCACCAGGAAGCATCTAAGCCTGTTACTGCCGTACATTCCATGTCACTTTTACCTGTGGGGCTTGTCTCCGAAGATCCCCAACTCCAAACTGCTTCGGAAGTGTTTGGCAATTAATCAGCTCCTGCTTCTGGAATCCTGCTATGGCGGTTTGCCTCCTCAAAAGCCTCATATTTTCTTGTTCGTGCTTGTGCAAAGGGCTGCAGTGTGGGCATTATGGAGCCAGACCCTAGTTTGCATGAGGTCCAAATCCGAGGGCCTTCTGGCGGTTCCCTCACTGTGAGAAGTGAAGCTACAGGAAACTAGGCAGAGGGCCTTCTCGGTAGTGGTGCCCGCCCTCCCATTAGATGTCAAGGAAATAAACAACTATCTGACTTTTAGAAGACATCTGAAGGCAGCCTTGTTTAGGGAAGTTTTTAATGTTTGATGTTTTATTGTTGTTTTAATTATTATTATTACTAATATTCTGTTGGGAGCCGCCCAGAGTGGCTGGGGATAAATAATAATAATAATAATAATAATAATAATAATAAGCTGCTGCTGCTGCTGTTGTAGTGGTAGTAGTAGTAAACTGTGGCCTTTTCCCATTTGTCCAACTCCCTCCCAAAGTATTTGGAATTCTGTGCATGTCTTCAGTGCTAGGGCTCAGCCCGGGAGGAGGTAAAGTAAGAATGAAGAATTCATCTCTGATCAGGTGCAAAGTACCATTGAGAAAAAAACACACAGGCAGTAACTGCAAATCTGAAATGAAGAACTAGGGTTCCCAGATCAGGGATCATGACTGCTCGACTCCTTGGCAGGCTTCAAAACCAGGGCACATCTCTTTCTACAGATAAACCAATGGGAAGTAAAGCCTCTTTGCCGTCACACACAGAGCACAGAATTGTAGAGTTGGAAGTGACCCTGAGGGTCATCTAGTCCAACCCCCTGCAATGCAGGAATCAGGTGGCATGCTGTCACTAGTGCACACCTCTAGCCACCTGGCTGCTTCCTCATTGCAAAGCCCTGAGACCTGTTGGTGGGTCTGCTCTTCCCCACAGCAGCCACAATGTCCCCATTCTTGCCTTAAGATGCTCAGGAGCAGGAGGCCTACTTGCATAGCTAGCAATAGTTTCAAGCACCTGCAGCCCTAAAGGGCAAGGATAGGGGCAGGCTAGGCTCATCACTCCAATTCAGACTCAGTGGAAGAGCCAAAGTTGAACCTTTTATCTTTCCTGCAACTGGCAACTCCCAGCCCTCAGCCTTTTGCTGTGGTGTGCCCATACACACAGAAGAGATGCTTAGGTTGGGTTCCTGTTTCTTTCCGCTTAGGCTCCATGCACCTAACTCCCCAATGGGGATCCCCATAGAATCCTCTGGGAGCCAGTGAGTAATGCAATTAGCAAGGGTTGTGGCACATACACACGCAGGGTGACAGCAGCCGATTCACTTCTCTGCTTCCTGGGGACATTACCTGAGCTAACATTATCTTTGACTAGAATCCAGCTAGCAGCGGCAAGGCATTAATAATTCATCGGCCCCTCCGCGATGGCTCGACAGCGATGCACGTCCGGCTGGGCGCTGCCGCTTCAGGGCTGCCAGGCCTGGTGCGCAGCCTTGGTGCCGGGAGTTTGAAAGCAGGGAAGATGCCATGGAAGGAAATTAGCTGCCCACCATCTATTTAGCTGCACCCACCCGGCAGGACCCCAGTTTGTCAAGCCAAGGAAGGAAACCGGCACGGAACTGCCACACATAACTCTGTGCAACACAACACCTGCCTTGCAGGCAGAAGGTTCGATCCTCAACAACATCTCCATGTGGGATTGGGAAAGACTCCCTGTCTGAAATCCAGGAGAGCTCCTGCTAGCCAGTGTAGGCACTACTAAGCTAGATGGATGCAATGGTCTGACTCAGTATAAGGCAGCTTCCTTGGTTCTTGCATTTACACAGCCAATAGCAGTGTCCATAGTAGTGACCAGGAGAGAAATGACTGCTGGGAGGAGCACAGAGAGAAGAAACGCCATGCGTTTTAATGGTACAGTGAGTACACAGCTTAGGCTAAACAGGTCTTGGGGCCAACATCAATGCATCAACTTTAGATCAAATGCATGTTAGAGAGGCGACTTTGGTTGCTGTCCCACAACCACAGAAACCCTCTGAGACTTGTCTGAGCATCATCCAGAAGCATTCTTGGAACTTGTTTATTCTGGATCATGTTTCATATCAGGTGTGGTGTTTTAACATCCTGCGTCTGTTGTTAAAAGTTTTACTTGAACGTGCCATCAAGCACCAGCACACTGATACCCAATCAGAGAAGAGGGAAGCTTAAGAATCTAAAGAAATGCAGTACAGTGGTACCTTGGGTTAAGAACTTAATTCATTCTGGAGGTCCGTTCTTAACCCGAAACTGTTCTTAACCTGAGGTACCACTTTAGCTAATGGGGCCTCCCACTGCCACCGCGCCATTTGTGTTCTTATCCTGAAGCAAAGTTCTTAACCTGAGGCAATATTTCTGAGTTAGCGGAGTCGCTAACCTGAAGCATTTGTAACCTGAAGCGTCTGTAACCCGAGGTACCACTATACAGTGGTACCTTGAGTTACAAACGCTTCAGGTTACAAACTCCACTAACCTGGAAGCATTACCTCATGTTGAGAATTTTGCCCCAGGATGAGAACAGAAATCGTGTGCTGGTGGCGCAGCCGCAGCAAGAGGCCCCATTAGCGAAAGCACACCTCTAGTTAAGAACAGTTTCAGGTTAAGAACGGACCTCCAGAACGAATTAAGTTTATAACTAGAGGTATCACTGTAATTCCTTATTACAACAGGGAGCTCTTCTTGGAGCCCAGGAGGAAGGAAGGCGAACAGAGGTTGCTGCATAAAGTTAGGGAAGAAAAAGCTCAGTAAACAGGATCCATGACTAGTGAGAGAACAGAACAGGCAGGTCCTCAGTCCTCTGCTCTTTCGATTACAGGATCCCTCCAGTCACTTATTTTTAGCAGTATCTCTATGTCTGATCTCTTACCTGTCCACCGCTGGATGATAGAGAGGCCAGCTGTCCTGGGGAGAGAGGTAGCTGCAAAGCGCAGAGCCGCCAACCACTCGCACCTGGAACAGGCCTGGAGTAGCCTGAAAAAGACAAAGGAAGGGGAGAGAGAAGGAGTCAAAGGATCTGCTCTCCCTGGCGAAGACTTCTGATAAATCAGGGGCTCAGTGGGGCAAACAAGGGCAAAAACAATGAGGCAGCTACACTGTGGGAAGAGAGCTGTTTGGCTAATCTTTTGTGTCGCATATCCTTTGGGAGTAAATCTAGGTGTCTCCAGAAGATTTTCAATGAGTACCTTACTACGGAATGGTTAACACAGTCTGTTTCTTCTGCAGGAAAGTGGGCTGCTGCCCCTCTTTAGCAATTGCAGGGAAAATGAGAGTGTTGTAGTTGTTGAGGCACACATTTCTCTAGTACTCAAACAGTTCACTATGGAGCTCATTTCTCAAAGACTCAAACCGTTTGCCATGCAATAATATCTCAGCTCCAGCCAGTGTGACTACCAGTGCTCAGGGACAATGTGAGCCATAACCAAATAACACCTGGAGGGTTACAGATCCTCTTCACATCTATTTCTTAGGCCCACCCATCCTAAAGTCAGGTGTGTGGCTAGTAGACAATAAAACTCAGAGCATCCTTTTGTTCATACTATCAAGGGGGGAGGTTTGAAGAAAGAGTGGCAAAAGAAAGCTTCCTCTAGTTTTCCAGTGCATGCTTATGAGCGGAGCTGTGATTTCCATTTCCATTTCCAAACAGAAATAGGAGGTGATCAGTATTGTGGACTAATTAATCTAACACAAAGAGTGTGGGTCTGATAACGCACTTAAAGTAAATTGCATGTTCACACAGGCAGATGGATCCCATACGACAACGACCATTTCACTTGGCTCCCGCTCCATCCAAAAATTGTCTAGCATTCCACAACCTTTTCCCCCTGGTGCCAGTTGCAATTTCCCTGTTGTCATACAAATGGATTCATTTACTCCTCCCTCCCGCTCCATAATGCTGTTTTGTCATTAAAACCAGAGTATGATTAGCCAGTACATTCCAGATTTCATTATGTTTTGTGTCCAGCTCCCTCGTCTTCTTGACAGAGAATGTAATGAGACCTGATGAGGGGACAAATATGAATCCATTATCTTGACACTGTTCAGATTATAATCCACCCTCCCCTTGGACAGGTGTCAGAAAGAGTGATGTGCCCCCCACCTCAGCACCGCTTGTATTGGGGATGGGAGCATGGAGTAACCAGCAACTCTGACCTCCCGCACCTCCTCCCCACCTCTTCCCTGGCTTCTGCCAGCAGGAGTTGGTGTCGCTTCAAAATTAGCCTTATTACATTCCTATCCGCATGGAGCTGAGGAGGCAACAGCAGACCCAATGTTTATAGATCAGCTAATAAAACTGTACATTGCCATGAAGAGAATGCCACACTGGAAGTCCAAAAAGCTCAGAGAGAATAAGCTGAGTCTCTGGAGTGAGAACGACAGAGCCCCAATTATCCACCATCTGCAAGCAGGGTCCAGGATACCAGAAAAACATGGAGGACATATTTGACAAAGGTCAACTGATCAACATCACAGTTCCAGGAGACAGTATGTTCCAAGCCAGCTGGTATTTACTGGATTCCTTATTTTCCTAGTGTGAAATGAACAAGACTTCCCACTGATAGCTAGAGGTTTACGAGCTCATTCCTCCACATGACAAACACAGGACCCTGGACACACTGGGGACTGGAAAGGACAACCTCCTCATTGGAACCAGGTATCTGCACCCCCTGTTCCTCCTGTCCAGAAGTTCAAGACTTCACAACTGGGTCTCACCACCAGCACTGAGCAAGAGGTGGTGCCTGGTCAGTTCAAAACATACATTATGCAAACTGGTTAGTAATGTTGTGTAAGACTTTGCTTCTGTTAACCAGGGAGAGAGCCAAATAGTTCTGCAGGGTGCATACGCTCTGCCCCCATGCCCACTGGAAATCCTGATCAATTTCTCTCTACTACTCCACCCCAATTTAAGACATTTCACGATATATTGCTGACACATTTGCTCTCCTTGCAACCATGCAAGCCAGAAACTACAGACAGGCATTTTTAGGAGGAACCCAATAACAAAATTTGTAGGGTCATTCTTATTCAGAAAATCAAACGCCCTTAGCCCTGCCTTTATCTATCTCACTTTTCCTGACATGCTTAAGGATTCCCCCTTTTTTTACTCCCAGTCTCGATATACAGGATAAGAAAAATTGCTCTGCTCACGCGTAATTTTTCCTATGTCTGGTCTTCAAAGCTGCAGGGCAGCAGAGCCACACCCACCCCGCCCCCCACTTATTTGCCTCCAAAAGGCCAGCTGGCTCCATTGCCTGCACTTCTATAAATATCCCCGGGGCAGCCATGAAAGCAGCAGAGGGCCACAGAGTTAATTAAATACCTGGATGTTTTAATTAAACCTAATTTAATGAAAACAGCTCTTTGGAACCAGGAACCCAGAACAAGCTGCGTTAAGTTACAAGGGGGCTTGTTAGCTCCTGATGTAGATGGCCTCCTTTTCAGCGGAATCATGCAAAAGATGGCAGGGTGTGGGGTGTATAACTGAGACCCTGCACTGTACTAGGGAGCCCCTCCTAACAACAGGAAGGGGAGGTGTGTGAGTGTCACTTTATGACCAATACCCATTGACAGCTTTACCTACCATGAACATACTTAATCCTCTTTTAAAGTTATTTGATTTGGTGGCCATCATTTCATCGGGTGGGTGCAAATTCCAGTTTAACCATGTGCTATGTAAAGAAGGACTTCCTTTGGTCTGTCCTTAATATTCCAACACTGTTTCATGGAATGTTCATGAGTTCTAGTTCTAGTTACAGGTAGGTAGCCGTGTTGGTCTGCCGTAGTCGAAACAAAATTAAAAAATTCCTTCCAGTAGCACCTTAGAGACCAACTAAGTTTGTTATTGGTATGAGCTTTTGTGTGCATGCACACTTCTTCAGATACACTGAAACAGAAGTCACCAGACCCTTATATAAGGTGAGAGGGTGGGGAGGGGTATTGCTCAGAAGGGTGGTGAAATGGGTGATTGGCTGATAGGTGTGGTAAACCTGCTGATGACTGTTAATGACTGCAATTGGTCTTACAGGAAAAAGCAAGGGGTGAGATGGCTAAAAATAGCTTTATCATGTATAATGAGATAAGAATCCAAAGTCTCTATTCAGACCAGGTCTCTCCCTTGGTCGTTTCAAGTGAGCTTTCCACCATGTGGCTTTTCTATTCTCTTAAAAAAAAATCAATCAACCAACCAACCAATCAATCAATCAACGCCTGTTACCTAAGTCCATTTTTCTTGTTTTGCCACAGATCTGCCCAACCCCCCGACTGATTCTTCACCTTATTAAATCCTTTGCTTCCTCAATATTTTCCTGGACACTGAACACACTCAGTTCCTAACACCGCATTATCAGGAAAGAAGACAACAGCCATTTGAATGAGATATGGAAGGCCAGCCCTGTGGATAGCTCAGTTGGTAGGGCATGAGGCTCTTAATCTCAGGGTCGTGGGTTTGAGCCCCATGTTGGGTAAAAGGTTTCAGTTGCAGGTGGTTGGACAACCCTCATTGTCCCTCCCAACTCTACAATTCCATGATTCTATGAGGCACTTTTAAGCATGTGCAGCCCATTCATGCAACTGACAGTTACTAGGGGCTCTCATCGTGACATGTTAAAAATCACAAGTTTGCCCCTCAGGAGCTTGTCATGGCCTGGTTATTTACCTGTGAGGTCTGTTTGCAATTAGAACAGCCTCGCTTCAGATCCTTAGGGGACTGCACAATGCTCTGCGAGCTTTACAAGGGGATTTTGGTTCTTGTGGACTTTGGGCTACGGCCATTGCTTTCTCCTTGGAGGAGAAGAGGCTCTGTTCCGCAACAAGGAGTAAAATCCTACCCTCAGCTGTACAGGAAAGCCCCATGGCCCATTGAAGTGCTGGAAGCTTCTACAAAAACCAGACACAACCTGCTTCCTTTCCAGAAGAAGGCGATTTTACATGGTGAATTCCATGCTGGCAGAACGGCCTGCCTTTGCGTCGCAACATTTGCCTGCCTCTGTGAGTCTTCTCACCCTTCACATTTCAAGGTGATGACCACGGGGAAGCCTTCCTGCTCGAGCTCTCGCGCAGTCTTTGGGCCAAGGTGCAGCAGTTGGCCTGCTCGTTTCGAAGCTTGTTATTATGAAGCCAATTCATTAAGACTTCATGGACCGCAAACCTCCACTCGCTGCCTGGCCCGCAGCGGGGAAAACGTCTTGGCTCTCAATGCCTCCTGCAAGGGGCACAGTCTTGCTAGGTAGCTCCATCTTAATATTTCATGTCAAGCAGCTATGGGATGGCTCCCTTGCGGGTGAACCGTGCTGCTGGCTCACCACTCTCCGTGACTCTTTTGCAAGATGAGCTGCTGCTGCCGCCTTGACAGGGGAAAGGGGGGGGGGGGAATGCAGCGCACAAAGCAGAAATGCCCAGTTGCTCTCACTTGTGCAGGCACTTGCCATTAAAGGACAGCTCGCTATAAACACCCAGCCTGCGGCTGGTGACTTTTGCTTGGTGCTTTTGTAATTACATTTAACTACTGAAATAAAATACCAGTTACAGGTCCCCATTGGTGTCAGATGGTCAAAGCAAAGCAATCTGGGGAAGATCTGGTGAATATTCACTTGTAGCCAAATTCAGAATCACAAATGGAAACATAGGAAGCTGCTGTACTGAATCTGACCATCAGTCCGTTTAGTTTGGTAAACAGACTGGCAGTGGCTCTACAGGATTTCAGGCAGTAACCTTTTATAGCCTTTATCTGGAGATGGCAGGCACTGAACTTGGGTCACGCAAAGAATACACTCCACCCCTGAATTACAGCCCTTCCATCTTATAGGGTGGGTCCAAATAAAAACAACGAAAACTACCCGGATTGTTTTGGATCTGTGCGGATAATTACTCCCCATGGAAGTAGTTGACCATGTCTAAAATCCAATCTTCCCTGTCCACTGCAAATTCCATTGGCTTGAAGGGGCCTGTTAAGCTGCTGTACATACCAGGCTCACAACATAAAGCACTCTGCATGTGATCAGATTTAAAAGGACAACTGTGTAGCTATTTGTTTGCTTTTATTTTCCAGCTCACTCTTTCCTTGTCAAACCATCCTAAGCAATGCTTGACTTTCGAGTCCATCCTAGGAGACACATCACTGGGAAGGAATGAAAGTAGCCAAGTTTTAGTTAGACTGGTGGAATGAAGGTAACTTGAAACAGCATAAACTGTGCACGTGCTAATGGCATGTTTTAAGGCAGCTGCTGAGCTCAAGAAGGATGAATTTGTCCCCATGCCCTGATTCACTGACCAGGCGTGTTACGTAGGGGCATTATTTTCTTCTGAACAGTTCATTACTATGGGCCACCAGACAATGGACTTGTACAGATCAATGGGAAATGCTACAGTCTGCAATAGCAATATATTTCTTTCTGCTCTTCCAAAAGATAACCAATGGAGGAGAATGAATGATACACCGCAGGCTGCTCACCTTCATTTATAAAATGTACCTGGAATTTCTGGGGTTTTGTGGGTCTTAGGGGAAAACAGAATGTATTGGAAATCATCTCTCTGCATTTAGAATTCTCTCTCATTGCCCCTTCTTTCTTACTTTGAAGCATAACACTTCATGGGTTGAGTCCGGGAGCCCCTATTCCCAGGCCTTAATCCTGAAATACATGAAGTGATAACAGAATGCCACTGAACGTGGGCAGAGTGTTTTTCACTCACAGCTGTGTAAGCACAGACAACCCATAAGCACCACTAGGATGGGTGAACAAGCCATGATGGGAGTAGTTTTCCAGAGAGAACCAAGGTCCCAAATGTCACATTATATAAATGAACAACTGGACTTCCCATAAAGACTTTGGGATGCTGTAATTTCCAGGGCATTGAGGTAGCTGTAATGATCACAGAATCATAGAGCTATTTGAAGATGACTATCATATCTCCTCTCAGTCTCCTCTTTCCTAGGCTAAACATACGCAGGTCCTTGAACCATTCCTCATAAGGCTTGGTTTCTGGACCCTTAATGAAGTAGAACATTCTTTTCTGCAACACCCACATTTGGAGCGATGGCTGAAATGGCTTGCGGGAGGCGAGGAGAGTCTTGGCACCCAGTTCATGCTACCCTGGGGCCCCTGGTGCTGATAAGCACAAAACCACCACCCTCCACTTTTTGTCACAAATTACACTGGAAATGATCGGCTCTGGAGATGAATCTGGAGAGCACCTCTTCCAAGAGGAACACCTACTGTTTTCAGTGTTTGACTAGATAATTTAGTTATAGAAGCTGAAATTAAAAAAAATAAAATAGCAGAACTATATGCCTGGCACATCTTCTTCCAGACAGGGGCACACAACACTTCACAGACTGCAAAGAACCACATCAACTTGCTATCCACAAACACAGGAGAGGCAGGCAAGAGCTGGGCCACACATCAGGATCAAACGCTGGGAAATGCCTGCTGTAGCCATCGGTTCTTCTACAGGTACCCTCTCAAAGCCTTCAGCAAAAAGATGAGAGTGCACCCCCAGCCACAGTGTTCACAAGGGGCCAGCTTAGTCATCCTTTCCAATTACCTTCCTGAGTACATTGCTTTGCTTCCACCCATATAAATGAATGGTGTCTACTCGCTCCTATGAGAAAAAGTAGAGGGACAAACTGCTGTGCAGCACATCCAGACTACCACTATCACTGCCAATGCAGGCACAGAGAAACACCATGCAGGCGTCCCTGCCACCCCTCATAATGGCAGCTCATGTGTACCAGTGGGGGCTCATGGAGGGGTGGGGTGGCAGAGGCAGTGGCATCCTCCCAGAGATGCTCCTCAGAAGGAGGCGAGGCAGCAGTGGTGAGGTTGAGGGAGCCTTGGGACAACAGCCCTATACGCACACCTCTGGGGCTGTCACTGCTGCTGCCCCATACCTCCCCTAACCTTGCAGCCACCATCTCACTTCACCCCATCCCTGTTCGCAGTGAGCACATTGCTGTTGTCTGCTGTCCCAGCCAACATAAAAGGGAAAACATGAGTCCTTGCCAAACATTCAGCGTGAACACAGACAGGAGGAAATGTCTATTTATAAACATACAACCCCTGAGAATGCTTTTTTCCACTCATTGCATGCAATCGGCAGTGTTTATTGCCGCAGTTGTTATTTCCAAATGTTCGGTTTGGAAGAAACAGAGGGGATTAGGAGGCCGGAAGCAGGATTCTCTCCCCTCCGAGAGTACTACACGGTGTCAATCATGCCAGGGAAAAAGACCTGCCAAGCATCTACAAGTGACTACCCTGGATCTGGATGCAATAATCAATCTTCATTTTGCACAGGAATTTAATTTTAGGTCCCTTGTGGCAACCAATTATGATTTAATAAGCTGTAATTTAATTAAAACGCTACCCACTTAGAGCAACTCCAAAAGGCAAGTAACAGACACACAAAAATATAACACTTAAACTAAATCATTTTTCCCCTATGAGGAATTTAGTGTCTTCAGAAATAGATCAAAAGTTTATAATTTTGTCACTGTGCCTTGCTATAAGTAAGCCCTGCCTTCCTTCCTTTCCTTTCCTCTGTCCTTTCTTTGCTATTGTCAATCTATATTCCAGTTTGTAAGCCTCTTGAGGCAGGGACCTGCTCTCTTATATAGAGTAAAGCACCACATAACACCAATTCTGTGCAACCTTCACTGGCTGCCAATGCCAGGGCCAATTTAAGGTTCTGATGTTAACACTAAAAACCCTAAACAACTTTGAACCCAAATATTTTGAAGGAGTGCCAAGGTACTGAGATCTGCTGCTGGTGGCGGGGGTCAGAGCACTGCTCATGATCACGAAACACAGGACAAGGACTTTTCAGTGGTGGCATCCTGCCCATAAAATGACCCCACCCAGGATGTTTTGGTTGTCACCCTCATTACTGAGTTTCTGACAGTCGTAAGACACATTTCTTCCCTTGGGTCTTTGGGAGAGTTTGATGCTGTTCTGCATTGATTTGGTTGCATTAATTAAGGTGAAGGCCAGATTATTGTTCTACACTACTACGTTTTTGTGTGCTTCGACGGAACTTCTTGTTTTAATCATATTTCTCTACACTGCCCCACGATTCTTGCTGATGAAGGGTAGTTAAGCAAATAAACAATTTGAAATGGAAAAGAAATATACAAATAACTACAGCTACAGGCCAATAATTACCTGTAAGTGGAGGCAGTTTCCCCTGCCCCATCATGATTTGTGACTTGGGAGAGCGATGGCTGCTTCCTAAGGGATTTGGGACTGGGGTTAGGATGACCGAAGAGCTCCCTGGTATGCTTACTGACTCTTGGCACTCTGTTCCTGCTTAATTTTTGCTGTGAGTACAGTATGTTCTGTAAGAAGCTGCTACCCTTCAAACACTGCATCTCTCCTACTGCCAGGAGCAGGAGCAACAGGGCAGATGCAACAGTGCCTGGACAGCAGGATGGACTCACCTGTACTTGGGCCTCCCTTCTCATCAGATAGCGCATTTTGCCCAGGATGCACTGCTGAAGCTGATCCCACAACATGGCTCTGTCTTCCCGCATCAGTAAAGGTGGGCCAAACCTGAAAAACACATTAGAGAATTGCTGTAGGTTGTGCAAAGAAACTAGCCTTCAGGTGCCTTTTGCTCACTTAGTGATACAAAAGAAGCCAAGACATCACTCACTCACTGGCAGAGGTATCTAAATTTTAAAGTTACTTCCCAATGAAATGAAGGGTGGAATTCAACATCACATTAATTTGATCATGCCAGCAGGGACTTATTTCAGAATAGCCGACTGCCAGAGTTCAGCAAGAAAGATGATCTAAATTTCCCATTTCTCCTCCTCCATCACCCATCATTTTGCCCAGGCCCATTGCTCTCCGGAAAATACAACTACATTTCAGATGTCAGGGGATAATGGAGCAGCATCTCTGAGGTTGGGATGATATTCTTCCCAGGCTGCTACCCAATTGGAATGTTACCATTCAGACGACCCTCTGCTGACCCTAGACAATGGGCAGCCGGCAAACTAAAGTCCCATTGCTGTTCCTGGGTAGGAAAAGAGCATCCTGCGCTCAAGCCACTAATATAAATGCCTGCACTTTTTAAAGCATTCACACCAACGTGCTGCTTGACCTGGGGAAGAACCGTAGCTCAGTGATAGAATATAACCTTCCGTGTATAAGGTTCCAGATTCAATCCCTAGCAACTCTAGGAAAGGCTGGAGATGACCCCTGTCTGAAACCCTGGAGGGTCACTGCCCATCAGTGCAAATTATACTGAGCAGGATGCATTCAGTGACCTGACTTGCTATAAGGCAGCTTCCTATATTCCCTATGTTTGTTCAGCCAGTTCTCCTCTGTACTTCTCCCCAACTGATACTGCCTGAGAAGGGAAGAATGATTAAGGGGTGACTGGTTGTGCATTCATGTTTTCTTGAATGGCTGACAGTGGTGGTGGTTACATTACCAATCTCCGCTTTCTCTATGTAGACTAAAGGGAACCTCATCAAGACGAAGGGTGCAAGACCAGCAGGAGGCAGTGCAGGCAAAGGATTGAGGGAAACGGTCTCTCTGTGCTCTTACCCTGTTGTTTCGCCAGTCCTCTGCATCAGTCAGCTTTACTGGGTGCAAGAAAGCTCCCCAAGCAATATCCAATGTCGTGATGAGACGTGAAAGCACAAACTAAGAGAATTCTGAAATAACTCGATCGGTTTTGCAAGAGGGGTAAACTAAGAGGTAAACGTACTATGAGAAATCTATGCAAATAAATGATCTTGCGAGGGTCTCTGGCATAATACTCAACCAGTTCCCCAGTGTTCTAGAAAATCTTGTTCGGCCATTTCCAAAGCAGATAACAAACTTGGCATGCTAGTCACCTGTGAGATATAAAAACAGGTGGGCTGGATAACCTGGAAATGCTTCAAGTCATCTATTGCCAATCAAAATGTCATGTCTGGGAAATTTTGCATTTTATGGCAGATATTTGCTCAGGACTTTCCCCTGATTCATCATTCTCATCAGGTGTGATCAGATCTTGTACTCCACAGTCTACTATGAAATGGGCGGGAAGCAGTTGAACAAATTTAGGCTGAGGGCAGGCGGGCTTAGGGACTATGCAAATCAACTAAATGGAAAGCTAAATCTTATTTCCACTTCAAAGCCAAGATAATTGTTTGAGGGAAAGCCTAGGCTGGCCGGATAGTCTGCATGAAAGATTTGGGGCAGGCAAGTCTTCTACTGTAAAGGCTAACTTTCTTTGGCAAAATATTTTCTTTTTGGGTTAAAAAACCACAAAAATCCACATAGCCATTTACTAGTTCTGTAACTAAAGGCAAATGAAACTTTGTCTCGTATATCCATCCCAGGAACAGAAAAAAGTGTGTGTGTTTTTCTGCTTTCTTTATTTTCCATGCTAAAACTATTTTGCTTGTTTTGAAAGTATATAATTTATTTCTTTATGAATCTAAACATATTTGACCTAGGGATTCAAGAGACTGCACTTTTTGATCTGAACTGCTTGATCCCATGCTCTTAAAAGTTCCCCAGGCTGAAAGTTGACAGCTGGGCACTCAAAACTCTGGTGGTGCCAGCGAAACTCTCAGCCAGACTTGACAGATTGGAACTCCAGGCTCCTTTGGTCAGCTTGCAGAACTCAAAAGACTGAGTCTCCTAAGAGCTACAAAGAGAATTAATGGAAATGATAGGAAGAGAAGCCAGGAAAACCTTTCTCCCTTCAAAATCAAATAAGGGGGGGGGGGGACAAGCAAACCACTTGATCTATTGGAGACATATACCCTCCAGTTCCAGTTTAGGGTGGCTAGTCACACATTGCCAAAAAAGGGGTGGGGAATGCATCTCCAGAAGAGGTTTGCATATGCACATTTACATTTCTAAATGCAAATTCAGAAATGATTACTATTGATTTAAACAGAAATGCAACATAATGGGCATGATAATGTACTCAAAGCTCATGTTTTCCCCCAAATAATTCTGGTATCTGTAGTTACTGTAGGGGTGCTGGGAACTGTAGCTCTCTGAGTGGAAAACAACAACTCTAAGGATTCCTTGGGGAGAAGACATGTGCTTTAAATGTATGGCGTGTGCACAAGTGACCTGTTTGCCTGCTTAATCTGCTATCCAACTGCTAACTGTTGATGGGCAACTTCAAGACCTCTGCTCCCCCATCTTAAGTGTCAGGGAACTGCCATCGGAGCTAGAGGCGGAGGCAAGGCTCCAAAGCGATGCTGGAGAAGGGCCCAGCAGGGAGAGAGGCAGCTCATCGGCTGGGGAAGGAAATCAGCGTGACACCAGGGAGAAAGGGGGGCAGATGGGGGAATTGGCGAGAGGGCTCCAGGACTCCTTGCCAGAGACCAGCGGGGAGAGCACGGGTCCTCCGCTGCCCACACCCACCCTGTGCAGAAGACTGCCGCGCAGGGAGAGTAGGCGGAGACTTGGCGTCAAAGAACTTCTATGCTGGAAGAGGTTCAAGAAACGCCCACTGACGGATTCTGCTAGCGACTGAAGCAGCCACAAAGTGAAGGGCTGTCCAGACAGAAAGGGTTTAACCAGGCAACCTAGCCAGGAGTGGCAGCAACTTACGCACGAGCAACCCATATAACCATTACATTAAGGTTCCTGTAAAATAGATGACCCTTCAAAGAGAAGACCGTCCCCCCCCCCCATATAGAGGACTGTCCTCTGAAAAAATAGGAGACATGGCTACCATCACCACCCATTTGCGGCAATGTGACAGAACCAAAAGTGTAGATTCAAGTAAGTTCCTGGTACCTTCTCCTCTAATGCATCTTATAAGCTCTTTTCTTGTTCTGACAACTATCAGTACCCCATTTCCTGAGCCCTGCAATCTGTGTGTGCTGTTTGGCTGAATAAATGGGGTACGGAAAGGACAGGCAAAAGTTCTAGGAATCAAGCCATATAGTTCTTGTCCCTGCAAAAGCACTTGGGTTGGGAGGAGGGGAGAGGGAGACATGCTAGGCTTGCCTACGTAACACGGAAATATTGCTAGATAAATTGCCCTCCATAAAGCTCAGCATGTTACAAGCCGTTTCCCAGCCGATGACTGGTTTATTAGCCACTGCAAGCATGCAGAGCGTTACTTAATGACATTTGGGATGTGCAATGTGAATTCATTACCCGCCTACAGTGCTTTTGCATCCAATCGCCCTCCCGCAAGCTCCTCGCAGCCATCAGTGGCTGGTAAACCGAGTGCAGCTCTTCCCCCCCACCTCCATCCACATCTCCAGCATGGGAAAGAAATGGGCTTTTGAAGGAACAAGTGGCACACCAGGCAGAACACTGCTGCAGGCCAAATGGTCCAAAGCGCAGCTCAGGACACTCGGAGGTTGTTTCTCCAGACCCGCTGCACAGCTTGATTTGGCTGAAGCGACAGCGCTCCCATTCCAAGCCCCTTCGTCACCAAGTGGAGACAATTAACTTGCCACTAGGCTTGCTTTATCAGAGCTCAACATTAATGTTACACAGCCCAGATGTTGTGCCAAATGACACAAAGGAAACTGCTCTTAACAAGCCCAGCTGCTGCTTCTGTGATTGCTTCCGGCTTTTTCAGAGCTGCTAATCAGCAAGCTGGGATCTAGAAAACAAAAAAACAAGCAACTAACTAACTCCCAAGCTCGAAGTCCCATCCCTCTGAAAAGGCCTCTGCGAGCCTGAGAGTAACAGGGGGCGGCCAACAGGTCAAGTGCCCAGTTCAGGAAAGGCACCTAAGAAACTGTGTTATGCTGCGTCAGACCACTGGTCCATCTAGCTCAGTTATTGTCTGGCAGCCGTCCTCCAGAGTTTCAGACAGAGAGTCTCTCCTAGCCCTACCTGGTGATGCTAGGAATTGAACCTGGGATCTTTGGCATGCAAAGCTGAAGCTCTGCCACTGAGCCACAGTGGCAGAACTCTTAACCGTTCTAGCATAAGCTTTCCTGCTCAGCAGGACTTACCGCACGGCCTGCTGCCCTGCCCCAGCCACATTACAGACAAGGAGCAGGATCTTGTCCCCTCCGCCATGGTGCAGGAACTCCGATGAAATGGCCCCGTTATGAGCCAAGCGCTGGCCTTCGGGCTCAGAAGAGTTGGGAGAGGATGGGAGGCTGTGGGGACAACCTGGGAAAAGGAAAGAATAACGCACATGAGTAAATCCCCAAGGCATCCCTCTCCTCTACTGGACAACTACTTTGGGAATGGCTTAAAGAAGAACATAGGAAGAGCTGATGGATCAGGCCAATGGTCCATCTAGCCCAGCATCCTAGAGCAGCATCTGGGAAGCCTGCAAGAAGGTCCTGCACACAATTGCGCTCTGCCTTCCTGCAATTCCCAGAAACTGGTACTCAGAAGCATAGCTGCCTTCAGTCATGGACACAGGGCATAGCCATCATGGCTGCTATCCATGGATAACCCAACCCTCCATGAATTTGTGCAATGTTCTTTTAAAGCCATCAAAGTTGGTGGCGATCAGCTTCTCCTGGGGGAGTGAGTTCCATGGTTTAACTATGAGCTTTTAACATCATTCAGGTATACTGAGCCAAGGCCGTTTAAAGGTCAGCACCAACACTTTGAATTGTGCTCAGAAATGTGCTGGGAGCCAGTGAAGATCCTTTAGGACAGGTGTTATGTGGTCCCGGCAGCTACTCTCAGTCACCAGTCTAGCTGCTGCATTGTGGATTAGCTGCAGTTTCCAAGTCACTTTCAAATGTAGCCCCATGCAGAGCACAATGCAGTAGCCCAAGCAGGAGATAACCAGAGTATGTACCACTCTGGCGAGACAGTGTGCCGGTAGATAGGATTTCAGCCAGCATATCAGATGGAGCTGGTAGGCAGCCGCCCTGGACACAGGATTAACCTGCACTTCCAAGAACAGTTGTGAGTCCAAAATGACCCCCAGGCTGGTCCTTTGGGGGCACAGTTACCCCATGCAGGACCAGGGAGTCCTCCACACCCGCCCGCCTCCTGTCCCCAGAAACAGTACTTCTTTCTTGTCATGATTCCACCTCAATCCAATAACACCCATCCATCCTCCAACTGCCTCCAGACAATCACATAGGACATTCACTGCCTTTACTGGTTCTGATTTAAAAGACAGGTAGAGCTGGGTATCACCTGCATATTGGTGAACACTCAACCCCAACCCCCTGATGATCTCCCCCAGTGGCTTCATATAGATGTTGAAAACAATTTGGGAGAGGATGGAGCCCCAAGCCACCCCACAAGTGAGTGCCCAGGGGTCCAAACACTCATCCCTACATGCCACCTTCTGGACATGGCCCAGGAGGAAGGAGTGGAACCACTGCATAACAGTGCCCCCAGCTCCCTCCTACCCCCATACCATGGTAAATAAAACCCATGAGAGGTTCAGGGTTGGGGGGGAAGCTTCCTAATTATAATAGATAGCAAGGGAATACGATGACTCGAGATTTGCGGGCTCTCGATTTCCAGAACTTTCATAGAAAATCTAGACACAGATCATCCGAAATTCATAAGATATAGGACATATTGCCTTAGAACAAAGGTTTGACAAAATGATTCAGATTAATCCCTTCCAGATCTGTGATTCTGCAAGGAAGAATAAACATTAACACTCTCAACAAGTTGGTGTCTATTATCACCAGCAATAAACGCTCACGCATAATCAGTCCAATCTGCACCTCCAATTTGCAACTCGATCTGTCCACCTCCCCAGATCTGGGCTGCGCAATTCATCAAAACCACCTGGCAACAGGGCTGTCCAAAAGGCAGGATTGCCATGAACTTCATCTCCCAGATCTGCGTGCGCTGTCTCCTCTGATGTTTTTCAATTAAGGCCTCTTGTTTAGCCTGGAGAGGCAATAAATCACTGCCACGGCACTTTGTCTCCAGTTTCCCTTCTCATTTTGCATATAAAAGCTAATCCATCCCAAAATGCAGCCACAAGTGCCAAGGATCAGCTCATCCCCATTCTCCTCTCAGCACCTGGCTTCTTCCCCACCAAGCTGCCCTCTTAAAGCCTCAGCCTTGCAAAGTCTATATCCTGTATACCTGAAGGAGCATCTCCACCGCCATCGTTCAGCCCGGACACTGAGATCCAGCACCAAGGGCCTTTTGGCAGTTCCCTCATTGCGAGAAGTGAGGTTACAGGGAACCAGGCAGAGGGCCTTCTCGGTAGTGGCGCCCGCCCTGTGGAATGCCCTCCCTTCAGATGTGAAGGAAATAAACAGCTATCTTATCTTTAAAAGACCTCTGAAGGCAGCCCTGTTTAGGGAAGTTTTTTAATATTTAATGCTGTATTGTTTTTAACACTTGATTGGAAGCCGCCCAGAGTGGCGGTAAATAATAATTATTATTATTATTATTATTATTATTATTATTATTATTATCCAGGGAAGTATCTCAGAATTCACAGCTGTGGGATTCTCAAATCGGACCTGACCCCACCCCCACTCACCTCCCCCTCTCCACCTCTCCTCCCCTTTTCTTCCTAATGTCTCAACAAACAAAACTGATCTGTAAAAAAATGTTACTTGGGAGAGAGAGAGAGAGAGAGAGAGGGAGAGGGAGAGAGAGAGAGAGACATTACACATACTTTTGTAAACCAAGAAAATCTTTAATAAAAATACATTTTTTTAAAAAATGTAAAAATGGGATGAAGCTGGAAGTCACATTTGGCTCATTTATCAAATCAACAGAATGAAGCAGTAATGCCCTTTTTGGCCTGTGGCTCCACATCAGGCTGAAGGCAGGGGTTACATGTCTGAATGCTTCCCCCCCACACACACACACTGAAACAGACTCAAAACACCTGTCGTGTATCATCTAGTTGAGATCCCTGTGTTGCAGGGGGTTGACTAGATGACCCTCAGGGTCCCTTTCCAACTCTACATTCTATGACTCTATGATTCTACACAGAGCAGGTGGAAGCATGCCGAATATTTACTATTGTTTCCCCCCAAAACTTCTGGGTTTCTTTAGAAGAGGCACCATTGTTCCCCTTTGCCTCTCTTTTCTTTTCTCGTTCTTTATGGGCTTTTAGCCTCGCTACACCCTCCTGCCACTCCAGGATTCACAACACCTCCCAGCTCCCTGACTTGGAGCTCTTTGGATCTCTAGTGGCATTTTACAGACTGTAAAACCAATTTATCTCGATTCAGAGCCTGACCTTTTGAAGCACGGATGGCTTGGCTGCCTGCCAGGTCCATGGGAGGCTAAAAATAACTTCTTGTATTAGTCACAAAACAGAGATGGGTCCCCTTTTGGCAACACACTAATTATAAAACGGTATTGATCACAGGTCCGCCGTGCGGAGGATGGAGCAAGCTTGTTTTCTCCTACTCCGGAGGCTAGGACCCAGACCAATGGATTCAAAGTTACAAGGAAGAAGATTATGACTAAACATCAGGAAGAACTGACTGACAGTAAGAGCTGTTTGACAATGGACAGAGGTAGTGGAGTCTCTTTCCTTGGAGGTTTTTAAGCAGAGGATGGGTGGCCTTCTGTGACGTAGGGTGATCTACTTGAGATCCTTGCATTGCAGGGGACTGGACCATATGACCCTCTGGTCCCTTCCAATACTACAATTCTACAATCCAAGTGAGTCTCTAGAGCAGCGGTTCTCAACCTGCGGGTCCCCAGATGTTGTTGGACTACAACTCCCATCATCCCTGAGCTCTGGCCTTGCTAGCTAGGGGTGATGGGAATTGTAGTCCAACAACAGCTGGGGACCCACAGGTTGAGAAACGCTGCTCTAGAGCAACAACATCAGGAGTTCCCAAAAATCATTGTCCCCAAAAGGTACCCAAAGCACACAGCACATTAGCAGCAGCATGAGTCCACCTGTGTCATTTCAGTCAAACTCTAGGGGTCCAGTGACCCGCCCATCAACCCCAGCCAGCGGTCAGGAATGATGGGAGTTGTAATCCAACAAGACCCTTGCCGTAGAGTTTGGCTGAGCTGGCACAGGTGGGTTCATGCTGCCACTACCTTCCAATGCCTAGGGGAATCTTCCAGGGACTGTGGTTTTTGTGTGTGTGTGTGTGTGTGTGTGTGTGTGTGTGTGTGTTTGGAGATGCTCCATGTTGTTGCTCTACAGCAGACATAGGCAAACTTGGCCCTCCAGATGTTTTGGGACTACAACTCTCATCATCCCTAGCTAACAGGGCCAGTGGTCAGGGATGGTGGGAGTTGTAGTCCCTAAACATCTGGAGGGCTGAGTTTGCCTATACCTGCTCTACAGACTCAATCACTACCTGTTTTGCAATTAATTTTGCAATTAATGTGTTTGCAGGAGGGGATCTGTCTCTTTGTTGTTGTTTTTCCCAGGTACACCTGCCTGAGCTTGCACAGTAGCCATGGAACTAGAACAAGGTAAGAAGAGCCTGCTGACCAGGCAGGTGCTTATGGGAAGACTGCAAGCTGGAGATGAATGCACAAACACCTGCAATTCCCAACAACTGGTACTGTATGGGAGCAGGCAACTTCTGAAAGTGGAGGTGGAACTCTAGGGCTTTTCACCTTCTTTGAGACCTGCCAATGGGAGGTGGAGTCCAACATCATTCTCAGTCCCATCTTAGGCCTGCCACCTCTCTTTCATCTGCCTGCTAATAACTGGAATGAAAGCAATTGCAAACAGCCAAATCACGTCTGTTTCCATTTCAGCTACGTTAGGGGAGACATTTTTCCCATGGGCTTTCCCCCCCTGATATAGCTGCATTATCACTACAAACCTAAACCATTTTCAGTGTTTCAAGCTTAAACTGAGAAACCTTGGAATGCTGTGCAGGAGAGGGTATGGGCATATCTTTTCCTGCTGTACATCATGAACTAGTTCACAGCATAACATTCCCCAAATGCCTGAAAGGCAGAGGCAGAACACCATAGTTAAGCAGGCTTAGGGGCAGATAGCAGCTTCCCCCAACCTGGTGCTCTCCAAATGGCCATGCTGGGGGGGGAGGTATCTGGAGGATCCCAGGTTGAGAAATTAAAATAGATACATTTCTGCCAGGAAAGCAAACAAACCAACAAACAAATATACAATCAAATAAACAAACTATGAATTGACAGGCAGTAGCAATATATCAAACGTATCCATTCTTAAGGAAATCAGCCCTGAGTGGTCACAGGAAGGACAGATCCTGAAGCTGAGGCTCCAATACTTTGGCCACCTCAAGACTCCCTGGAAAAGACCCTGATGTTGGGAAAGATGGAGGGCGCAAGGAGAAGGGGACGACAGAGGACGAGATGGTTGGACAGTGTTCTTGAAGCTACAAACATGAGTTTGACCAAACTGCGGGAGGCAGTGGAAGACAGGAGTGCCTTGCGTGCTCTGGTCCATGGGGTCAAGAAGAGCCGGACACGACTAAACAACTAAACAACAACAAAGCAATATATGAAACAACACAATTCTTATCACTAACATCCTTTGTACTCCCAATGATGTGAACGATTGTAAAACTTGTAAAACAAGAAATTAAAAATGACTTCCAATTAGTCTCGCTGTACTTTATCTGTTGATTATCTTATACCGTACAGTTACATATTTCTTATATAGTTTCCGTTAACTTCCCTACAAACTTATATTCATACAATGCAAGGTTCAGTCTGATTCTGCCAATAAGTTTTCTTTTATACCGTAATTTCTTAAGTACTTTCTCTTTTTTTTTTTTTACAAGTGTTCCTAATCTAATGCTGCCTTTAACCTGGATTATAGCTTTGTAGTCCAAATAGTGCTTCCTAGAGCATGGAGCTGATAACACCAAGGTTGCAGGTTCGGTCCCCGTATATTCCTGCATTGCAGGGGGATTGACTAGATGATCCTCAAGGTCCCTTCCAACTCTACAATTTTATGATTTTGTGATTCATATTGGTAACAAGTTAGGAGTAGGGAAACAAAGCATACTAAAATGTAAGAGTTTTTTCTGATAAAATATGACCTTGCATATTTGGTGCAAAAGAAAAAGAAAAGAAAAGAAAACCCAACTGCATACAGAACAATACGCACTGGTTACTCATTGCAAAATATCAGCTTGTTGTACTTTATTTATCTTTTGCCACAACAAGGAATCATAAAGAATAGAACAGATGGGAAGTGGGGGTGGAGAGGGGGCGAAATAGCTGCAGCAAACAAACACTGGGAGAAAAGAAAAGCTCTAGTGAACTGTGGTGTCTCCCAGCATTGAAACACTCAGAAAAATTAACAGGTTTATCAAGTGTTTGCAAGGAGGTTACGTGATGTCATTGATTTACTGAGCATTCATTTCTTATTTGTTTGCAGGGAAGTTAGAAAACATGCCATACAACTTTTATCCTACACTTCCCAGTGTATTTTTCTACCACTTTGCTTATTACAAAAAGGTCCCATCTGGGGGAGGAAGCCAGTTTGCTTTAAGAGCACCATATTAACATTCATTCATTCATTAATCAACCTGATTAATCAACCTGAATTTCCTGGTACATGATCTGAATCCCACCTGAAAATAGCAATGGTCTGGAAGCATCCTTTGAGCAATTCACTGTTCAGAAATCACCTTTCCCAAATGGCCCAGGGCCACCTCTGAATGCATGTGTGGAGCTACTTATGTGAATGCACCTATGTATCAAACTCGCCTTGTATGCAGAAGGTTAATAACCCTGGTGAAACCTTGCAGCATCCATGATGTGCAAAGTTTCCCAAGTTGGCAAAGCAGGTGCTTTCAAACAATGTTAACTCTGAGATGACCCTAGCAGACGAGGTCTATAGCACACGTGCTCTCCAGACACCCTCAAAAAGAAGGAACCGAAGAACACACTTATTGCAGAAAAGCAGGAGCAGGAAAGCTTTCACTGCATCAGTTTCAACAACACCCACTTGTGTGTTCAGTGCTAAATCACTTGAAACCTCTCAGAAGGAAATCAGGCCAGGAGGCTGAGCAACAGGACCAAGGGCACAGGAGAGGTTCCTGGGCTGATCAATGCATCAGCATCCATCCAATTCTTCTCAGAAGCAGCTGTCCCATTTTGTCAGTTTAGACCTGGTCCCGGCAACTGCGTCTCAGCCTTACAGGTGCATCACCTCTTCACAGTCTGCCAGAGCCAGCCGAAAGCCAAACAAAGAGCAGACTCAAGGAAAAATGCCTTTTGCATAGCTAGGTAGTAAAGCTGCCAGCGGAGGCGGAGAAGGTCCTCTGACTCTGCAGGGAAAAGGTATTTCCCAGAGGCCTCATGATGCAATCACAAGACTGTAGATCTTAATAAGAGGCTGTTAAAGTGACAGAGTCTCGGCGCCCCTAAAGCCCACTCATTCTGAGGCTATTTGCTGTGACTGTGGCTAATCTGTGCTGGCTGGAGGAGACAAGGGCAGGCTGATGGATAGAGCCAGTCTTCAGTTAAAAGTTACTGGCCTCCTTGTGATCCCATCAAGCCAGGAAAACTCTCTCCTCTTGCATCGGGCGTCTCCTCCTCCTCCTCCTTTCCTTCATGCTGGCTTCTGAATGCCGCTGTGCAAAGCACCCCAACCTTCACAACATCAGCACAGGTACTACATTCTTAATAAGTGCCGAGTAAATTGCCCGGCTCTGAGGCTGTTACTTTTGGCAGCAGTATCTTTGCTTGGTCACTGAAAAAAGGAGCATCCTGTCCGTCACACATGATTGTCGCATGGCCGCCTGGCTTTCTCAAGGCCATGCTAGACATGGGCATCAGCAGATCAGTGTGTTTAAACCTGGATCTGCTGCCATGGCCAAGAACGTGGGTGAAGGAGATGGGTGTCCCTGTTTGAGGAATAAAACGGATGTGTGGGTGAGAGAAGCTCTTCTCTCAATTTACACCCCCACAGCCCCTCTCCCTTACCCCTTGTCTTCCAGTTGGGGGGTCCCACTACTGGAAGTGATTCGAGCAGGAAGAAAGGCAGCAAGCTGGGGGGATGAAAGGAAAAAGGCTGAGGAAAGTGGGGGTTAGCTGTACACAGCACTTTTTGCCCCTTAAATTAGGCTCCTCCACAAACGGCTTCCTGTATTATTGCATACCCTGCAACATTCTGGGAGGGCAAAGCAAGACAACCACCCACCCTCGCCCACCCAATCTCCACTCACCTTTGCCCTTGCCCACCTGCTCTCCGCTCACCCTTGCCCACCTGCCCACCAGCCATATGAATCCATATGAACCCTGGGGTGAAGGCAGAGCCTTCAAAGCAAATGGGGCCATCCCTCATAAAACAGGGCACTTGGCAGGTATGTTATTGCAGCAATCTGGATTTAAGAACACAGCTCTGTTGATGTTGATATTTGGTTTGGCCCTCAGGCTGAGCACAATATGGAATTGGCAGAGGGGATAAATACTCAGTGGAGGGAATTATTATTTTCTTCAACTTTTCACCATTTGATACAAAAGTACCTGAAGCTCTGAGTGCCAGACACCTCCATGTGGAGAGGGGGAAGAGAGGAGCCAGCTGGACAATAGCAGGGGCCCAGGGGCCTGAGGATGGAGAAGAACTTGGCCGCCTCTCCAGAGCTTATTTGACAGGCATTTTTAGAGGGACATTCAGAATGCGTTCCAGCTGCCACAACAGGACACACCTGAGAGGCGGGAAGAGTTGGCCCTGCTGAAGGAGAGAGGAGCCTGGAAAGCGTAGACGTTGTCGCCCTCTGCAATGGTGTTCAGGTCCTCGTCGTCTGAGAAGGAGCACCGGAATCCTGACTGGCCCAGCTCAGCCAGGATCACCTGCAGTGGCAGAGTGAAATGGTCAGGGCCTTGCAAGGCTTGAGGACTTAGGCAGTATATGAGAAAGGAAAACCTCCTTGGCTTATACAGTGGTACCTCAGGTTACAGCTGCTTCAGGTTACAGCCGCTTCAGGTTACAGACTCCGCAAACCCAGAAATAGTACCTCAGGTTAAGAACTTTGCTTCAGGATAAGAAAAGAAATCGGGCGGCAGCGGCGCATCGGCAGCAGCGGGAGGCCCCATTAGCTAAAGTGGTGCTTCAGGTTAAGAACAGTTTCAGGTTAAGAACGGACCTCCAGAATGAATTAAGTTCTTAACCAGAGGTACCACTGTATGCAGTTCTCAGGGAACAAGGGCACCCAGAGCATGGGGGCAGGAACAAGTCTGGCTTACCTGGTCAGGTGAAATCTTGCCTTCCTCTGCCACCATTTCCCTCAGCTTTGCCACGGTGCTGAGGAGAGGCACAGCCAGGCCCACACGCACAAATCGCTGGCTCTTGGATTGGAAGACAAGGGTGACGTTCAAAGGCCTGGAGGGAAAGGGGCCAGGAAAGGGAACTTAGAATGGTGCAGCAAAATGGCTGCCAAATGGCAGTCCTGCCCCACCCTGGTGAGATACAGGGAGCCCTGGGACCCATATAAATAATAAAATTATTGTTAGTTCTGAAGGCAGCCCTGAACAGTGAAGTTTTTAATGTTTGGGCTTCCCAAAGTAGATCTCAGGGTTCTAGTAAACAAAAGTAAAAAAAAAGCCTAACAGCAAAGTAGATCCTACAAGCCTGAGGTCTGCCCATGCCTGCTTTAGATACACTGGTCTCTTCTCCCCTGCATGCATCCTCTGTCTTCCTTTGCTCCAGCAACAGCCGACAAATGGGAGCTGCCTACCAGAGGCCTGGGTAAGCCCTCTAGCTATTAAAGAAAAGATGCACCAAGCATCAGCCATGGCAAGCAGAACTGGGAGCGCCGTTGCTGGAAGTTGGTGACTGGCTGTGACTGCAAGTTTTTAGCTGGAGGGGAAAGTCATTACTGGCTCATCTGCAGTCTGCACAGGACAGACTCCACATGTACTCCTGCACCATCAGAAAAGAGATGTCAGAGGAGTCTAGTTAGCTCCGCATTTGGGAGTGAAACTACCCACTGGGGCGGAGGAACAACAGACCCATCTGTGGATCAAAAACAGATAAATGTGAATAATGTGGATTAATCTACAGAGGGCGAGTGAAGATTAAGCAGGTGGGCGGGTCTATAGAATTTATGAACACAATCCAACACTCCTGGTAAGCACCCAAACATCATAAAGTGAAGTCTCTTCCTGGGAAAGTATACAGAAATAAAGATGGCTGCCCCATGTACCTATTGGGGGGGTGCATTTCCTCATTCCCACTCAACACAACATCCTTGTAAAGTTACCAAGTAAATGGAGGAAAATATCTTTTTTTCCCCCAGGACTTACAGGTTATGGTGATGGCTTACATCTTGGGAGCATTTTTAAAGGCTTTAAAAAAACTTTCCTGGTTTTAATGCTTGCTTTAGTAGAACCATGCCGATAAATGGACAGCATGGACTAGTTACTGCTTGTCTGTTGTTGGCTTGTGGTGTGTGTGTGTGTGTGTGTGTTTGCTAAGCCAACATGTACAGAGAGAGACACCGTTTTGCTGGGCGGGAGTGAGGGGTGAACCCTCAGAAATGACTCAAAAGTGCAAGTGAACAGGGCTATCTCTGTAGGTGACCATTGCAGTTGCCTTGCCAACTCCCAACAGATGTGCAGAGGAGCCTGTTTGCACTGATTCTGAGAGGGGAAAGGTCCTGCTTTGGTTGGACAAAAAGACAGTCTGCTTTCTCCTCGAGGAAAACTAAGAATATGCAGGCTTTTCAGCACCTGAAATGGGGCTGATGAAGAAATCTGCCTGGGGGGAATAGCAGGCCACTTCACTGATCTTACTAGGCTGGACCAGGGATGCCTGAGCAATTCTGTTTTTGCTAATTTCACTAGGAGCTGACCTGATAATCCTCCCCCTCCCAGACTAATGTATGAATCGGAACTCAGGCTGTAGTCCTGGACTCACTTCCATGGGAGTAAACCCCACTGAACTCAAAGGGAGTTTGCGGATCAAGAACATATCAAAATGCATGCACATTTTGAAAGAAAATAAATTTCAAAATACATTTTAAAATGAATATTAAAATGTGAATTTTCATGTAGCTTTTCTTTGAAATCATAGATTCACGCAGAAGTGGGGTGCAAGGGAGTTATGGGTCAATGCATGCAGAAGAGACACAGACCTGATTAGAATGATTCACCATTTCCCTAGTTAGGATCTGGGAGAGAAAGTGTGGGTACTTGGTTCACATACCTGGTCTGGCGCAAAGGGATGGGCAATGAGATGCACAGGAAGGGATCAAAGGTGTTGCTCTGCTTTAGGCAGTGAGGGCAAGTCAAGGAGGACCTAGAAAGGGAGGGAGAGAAACATTGTCAGATCCCATGTCAAGGGATAACTACACCAGTGAAAATGTAGGGCTGACCTCACATTTTGTATTCTAGGAGTCTGAAGCTCATATCTGGCCTCAAGGCTTAAAAGGAGAACTTGTGGAATGCAGAATAACTAAGGTCCTCGGAGGTCACCCCTTGTCAAATTTGCCCATTAACAATTTGGAAATAAACACTGGTGAGGTCCACGAGACTTGCTTCCCAGTAAATTTGTTTAGATTTACCATTTTAATCTCACAGGTACAGTTGCTCCAGCCAAAGGGCTGTTCAGGGGGCCCCTTGTTCTACAAAAGGAGGGTTGAGTCAGTAGACTCCCCACAGAAGAATGACCACAAGGAAGATCTGCACCCAGTCTATGAGTATTATCAAAAGCAGCATGATACTGAAGTCACTTTGAGGAGCTTAAGATCAGACAGTTAATAGTTCTAAATTTGTATCCCTGTAAATTGACTTTCCATAAATGAATACACTCTTCCCTGTCCCCCAGGCAACAACAGTTTTGGTTACTACACTCATGCTCATCCTCTATGTCACTGTGACCAGTTTCATGCCACAACCAGCGATTCTTTTATCTACAGGCTAGATACTACAAAATATTTCAAAGCTCTTATCGCTGAATGAAACTTTTCTCTCCCATAGTTGCCCTGGAGTGGGAGCATGTTTTACACACATGCTGACAAACAAAGATGACCCCTCAGCTCACATCCAACACTGGGTTCACTGTAATAACCAAATCACATTTTGTTCATCCAGCATAGTGTCACTTCCTGACACTTGTTTGTAGCCTCATAGCACCAGATCCGTTTCTGTGATGGAGACATTCTGTGCTTCACCAAGATGATTTGTGGCTGACTGAAGAAATCCCCTTGATGCATATCAATACATACCCTTGGTTTCAAAGAACAGATAAAAGACCAATACTGCAAGCAGGGCTCATCCTTGCTCTTTCTAGACACAGGTCCACCCTTTAAAGGTCCAAGTCAGAGTGGTTATTTTTTGCCCCACTGCTTTCCCCAAGAAAACTGCTCTTGAATGCTGAATCAGAACAAACGGCAATTCGTGCTGCTTGCTCCGATTCAGCAGTAAAGAGTGGGTTTTCCACAAGTAGCCCTCCACCTAGCAGGGCTAGCCCATTCCACCAGAAGCGGACTTATTTCCTCAGCAGTGAACAGAGCCGATCATCAGAAGTGAGACCAGCTTTTAATGAGATTGGCTCAGTGGTGCAAGTCCTAGCCAGTTAATGGGATTGCACCTAACAAGATTACCTGGGAGTTCAGGCTCCAGTATGTGACATAAAAATAAAAGATTCCCCAAAAGGAAGAAGTGAGGGTTAGACTCAACATGCAGGGCTGAATCCATTCTAGAAAGGAAAACAATCAGCTACTCCCTAATAATAGAAAGTTATCTTCACCTATGTGGATACTTCAGGTAAGTCCCTTTTTCATCAGTGGTGCAGTCTCACTTAAATATACAGGTGCACTTTCAGAAGGACGCAGGTAACACCCTTCATCATATCATGCCACTCAAAAGCACTACTGCATCTGTAGCACAGTTTTGCTAAATGTGTACCAGAAATGACCCAAAACAACCCCTTTGGACATGCATTTGCAGGCATGGAGGTACCGTGCATTACCCCCCCCCCCATACATACACAACATAGGATTTGGCATGGAATCCACATTCAGTTAGACCAATCCATTGCACTAAACAGAGTTCTAGCAGATACATGTACAAGGCTCAGCTCTTGTACCTGTGAAGGAATAAAAACGGAGAAGGTGTTTGAATGCTTGGCCTCCCCCCATTGAGAAACTGCAGCCAACATCTCGAGACTAATGGGCAAACTAAATGTGACAGGAGATCAGATTGGCCAATGGATTTTTCTTTGTTATAAGGTGTTGCAGGGGAGAAGGAAAGATTTGGATCAAGGGCACAGCACTGGGAGACAGTCTAACCCCCCCACTACCACCATCATTTACATTTAAATCTGCCCTCTAGGAAGCTGGCATTTGTTATGGAGGGGTGGGGAGTCAGGTATTGTGTAGCAGGAGCCGCTTTGCTCAGTACTTAAAGCTTGCCCTATCTCCTTCTTTGCAGCTACCCTTGAAATATTATTTTAAAAGACACCGAGTCCTATTTTTATCTGCATTCTTTTGCTCCCACTCACTTTCACACAACCACACTGCATGCACTAGCAGTCTGACTTTGCCAAGGTGAAACCAACAGGAGAAGCAAACCACCTCCCCTCACTCCTGAATTTGACGTCTGGAGCACTATTTGGCCTCCTATATCATCATCATCACCACCATCATCACCACCATCATCATTTAATTAATGAGGAACACAGCTCAGTCAGTAGAGCATCTTAATTTCAGGGCCATGGGTTCGAGCCCACGCTGTGGGGGGGGGGAGGATCCCTCATTGCAAGGGGTTGGACTAGATGGGCCTTGTGGTCCCTGCCGACTCTGCAATTCTATGATTCTATAAGGAAAGCCCCGCTGAATCAGGCCAAAGGCCCATCTGGTCCACTAATGTTCTCAACAGTGGCGTACCAGATTCCTATGTGAAGCTTACAAGCAGAACCTGCGTGCAATAGCACTTTCCTCACTTGCGATTCCCAGCATGTCAGAGGCATGGTGTCTCTGATCCTGGAGTTAACACATAACCATCAAGATAGCCTTATCCCAATGAATGCGCTTAATCCCCTTTTAATGCTGTCAAAGGCAGCAGCCATCATTACACCGTGTAATAGCAAATTCCATAGCTTAACTGTAAGAAGAGTCCTAGCGGATAAGATCAAAGGGGGGAATGGATGTCTCCGATTGCAGTAGGACTCCAAGTTCTCTCTCATACACACATTTAAGGAAAGGCCTCAATATCGGGGAGCCGGAGCACATTTCCCAGGCAAGAAAGGCTGAAGCACTGGGGGAGGGATTCGTTTAGAAAATGCCTGAAGGGGGGAATGGCACTGAGGTTCACAAAATTATGCACGGAAAGAGAAACAGAGAGGGAGAGAGATCCATCTTCCCCCCTCCCTCTGCCATAATACTAGAACTTGCGATCACACAATGATTCTGGTGAAGGGGTAGATTCAGGACAAAAGAAAGTACTGTTTTCACACAGCTAATGGAATTTGCCACCAGAAAGATGCGGGGACGGGCGCTACCTTAGATGTCTTCCAAAGAGGATTAGACAAATTTGCAGAGGGGGAATCGGTCTGTCAGTGACTATTGACCGTAATAGCTCAACCCCAAGCTCAGAGGCAGTTGCTGGGCAGGCGGCGGGGTGGGGAGGGAGGTCAAAGAACAGAAGAGGGTTGTTCCCTTTGTATCTGGGCTGCGCAGAAGCATCTGGCTGAGCACTGTGGGAAAGAGGATTCTGTGCTAGGAGGAACTTTGGAGTGATCCAGCGGGGCTCTCTTTACCTTCCCTGATCACAGTGCCAGAATACAAGAATGGCTATCAATGGCGCTGTGGCGGCTCACCCCACCCCCCACCCAAAGACCATGCATGAGCAAGAAACACTGGCAAACTCAATCTCCCACCTGCTGCCATTCCCGCTCAGGTACCAAGTTTTGAAGAAGTGCTCTATCCAAGCTCCGCAGGGATATTATATATATTTAATGGAAATAGCCAGTTCACCTCCCGAGCTCTCGCTCTCGCGTCCCCCCCCCACTCAAACGCACACACTAGCGTCCTAAATTAAAGTCAAGCCAAACTCCGAGCCCTACTTTTTCCATTCCTTCATCAGCCAGCTCAGAGCGGAGCAGCACTGCACCGTTAATAGATCGTTTGCATATAGACAGGCTTTGACGCACAGATCTGAAGTTGGCAGGCTGAAAATGAAAGCAGCCCTTTTTAATAAGCATTAATGGGAAAGGGATTAATTGGGGAGTGGAGAGCCGCTTGGCATGCCTGGCGTGTCTCTCTCTGCCAACCAGCAGGATGGGAAAGGGGGCCTTTGGGGGGGCACATGGGGTTAGGCTGGGGGTGGGGGAGGCTGGCTCAGCAAGGAGAGATCTAAAGCTCTTCTTCTGCTTCACTGCAGAAGGTGGATGGAATCTTTAAACTGCCTCAGATACCATGGAAATTGCAACCACCACATGTAGGCGCTATCAGAGAACAGATTTGCAGCAATTTTTTATGATTTGGTCCGGAGCAAAACTACAGAGCCTCTGCTAACCGAGGGTGCAATTGTGTTGACTATTTAAGGAGTCCAGGGCACTCCTTTTTATTTTTAATGAAAACCTAAACTTCTTTCAATTTTGGAAACCGATAAAATGTGTGTGTTTGTTCATTTCTCTTCCGCTATAATTGTTCAGCTCCACTAGGCACATGGAAGGGCATGAAGATATAAAGAGTAATGACACCCTGTTGCTTCCTAGCTGCCTGTCCTTCCCTCGCACACCAACCTGCCTCCCTGGCTTCTGAGATTACACCAAGCATTGCCCACAAAAATAATTAAACTCACCTTCATTGCCATAAGGGCTAGAAACCTGCCCCCCACCCTCTGCAAATCTCAGGCTACTGAATTTAATGCTCCTTGCAGAGCACACACAAAACCACGGTGTATATATACACACAGCACAGGCAGAACCCCACGGAGAGCAACTGCCCTGCACTTCTATTAGTTTTTGTGATGGCTCACGCTAGGAAAGAAAGCCCGCCAAAATGAGACTTCTCCAGAGCTCAGGAAGGGGCCAGTTCTGTCACACGGGGCCATTTCAATTTCCTGCCGGAAAGGCTGTTTTTGTTCGCAGGATGCAAGCTGGGAAGTGGCGTGTGGCATGCAAAGCAACGCAGGGTGGGGTGAGGGTGCCTTTTTCTCTGAGCACATTTCCAGGTGGAAATGCTTGCTTGCATGGATATCAGCCGGGGAAAGTAAGGTGCTGAAAAAGTGGCTTCCTGGAGCCTAGCGTGTGCCCCTGCAGCGGCATTTGCCTAGCTACCACCACGCCAGCCACCCTTTCAAACACTACAACGGGTTGCCATGGAGATGGCTGCAATGTCACATGGCGGAGCAAAGCAGTGCAAGTCTGAGACTTGGGAATGAACATGGGGGATTGGGGGGCTGGTCTCTCCTATCTCCCACCTCTGCTCCTCCAGAATGGGGAATTGGGTTAATGCAAATTCCCCACCTCATAGGAAGCAATAGCTGCAAGGCCCCACTGTAGCAGGGTGTCAACGGCCCTGGGAACACCTCTGTTGGGCTGAGGGTGTGACAAGTGAACTAGTTCTTATCTGTTTATTAGCAAAATATCTGTCATTATGAGGGAAGGGAGGGAAGGTTTGTGCATTGCCAGGATCTGTGGGGGAATACAGATGTCTACTCTGTGGAGCTCCTTAGCAGTAGAGGTTTGGCAAGAACCATTCCTGAAACGTGAAAACAGTATTATTTAGACAGTCCTTCACAATCTGCATTTCTCTTTTAACCAACCAATATCTATTCATGCTTTGGATTATGTTTCACGCATACTTCTATGGATTTTATATTTTTGCGTGATATATTTTACGAAGGCGCAGATTATAATATTTAAATAAATACAAGTCACTCGCCAACTAGGCAAAAATACAGAGCACACATTACAGTGGGCCACACAATCACTCACACACCCAAGCACTGTTCAGTGTGTGATGAGATGAGCTCTTCCACTCACCCCAACACTGTACACAGAGCTGGATGTCTTGAGCAGGCAACACACAACAGATGTAGCCTTCATTTCCTTCCCCCTGAGATATCTTTATGAGGAAGATCACTCTTGGGTCGTCCACCACTGAACGAGAGTTTTAACATAAGTCACATGTTCAAATGTGACACACTTTATCCTCTGCCAGATGACACTTGCCCAGATTTTAAAATGCAACGGAAACCACCTTGGACAGCGCAATCTGTGGCCCCAACTAACACAAGGCATTCTGCAGATCTGGTGATGGGCGGTTTGCCGACTAAGTGACAGGTAGAACCAGCAATAATGGATGGGCCACTCAGACAGATGGAACATCTGACTTTGCTCCAGTTCCATTGGCAGGGGGGGATCTCCCATAAAGATTGCTTTTGCCCCTGAAGTGGCACCCATTGCTGTCGACGTAAACTTCCAAGGTTTTTTGGGCATATGGCATGGAGTTCAACTGAGGCCACCCTCCAGAATGCACCACTGAGAAAACTTGCTTCATTTAGTTCTCTCCCTACATAAGGTCCTCTAAGCACAAGCTGTAGAGGTCCACATGCACTGGAATAAATTTAACTTTGCAATCTCTAAGCCACTTTACTCTACTAAAGCCTGTTTGACACGCTCCGGCCCCTTAATGCAGCAGCCTTTTTGGTTAACAGCTGTCAGCTTCATTCTGGCTCCACAAGTGTCACTTGCTCCACCAGCTTGCGTGCCGCACAGAGGACAAGTCCAGGTGTCATCAACCTAATTCCATAAAGATTTTGCCAGCATCTGATTTTCTAAGCACAACTCATCTCAAAGGGTTCTTAGCCTTTCCAAAACTCACTTTCTGCTTGCTGGTTGTTTTAAGGCACTTCTTCTGTTCTCCAAATATAACAAAGCAATGCAGATGTGGTTCGGGAATAGGGATGACCAAGCCTTATTCTATGGACCAAAAAGCCCAGCTGATGCACTTCAAAACTCATAAAACTGGAGCCAAGCCAGGATATGTTTCCATATTTTCACACAAGCTCTGGCAGCACTGCACAATACTCAAAGGAAAATGCTGGCCTGAAGATCTGTGGTGCTAGCTAACAGCAGCTGCTCCAGTTTTGGTCACGCTGTGATAGCAGCTGTTGATCCTATCACAGGTACTAGATAACAGCATCATAGCTGTTTCTCTTCCTACCTCATTGGTAAAGACTGGAGTCTCTCCAAATAAAGACTGGATGTGTATGTCCAATTCTCCAGGAAACAATGGGGTTTTGTTGGCAAGAAAATATCCAAACATAGAATTCTATGTGCGGCAGAACAAATAGGCTTAGCAAGCAAACACAGAAAAGCATGAGAGATAACCAGGATACACAAGTGAAAGTGCTTCTTCACACGATGCAAAAATAATTAAAGAATGTGTGGCCATGCAACTGGCGAGTGCAACAGGCTAGATCAGGGATGGGGAACCTGTAGCCCTCCAGATGTTGTTAGACTACAGCTTCCATCATCCCTGACCATTGGCCAGACGGGCTGGGGTTGATGTGAGTTGGAGTCCAACAACATCTAGAGGGCACTAGGTCTCTATTCATCTTGTAGATGGCTTTTAAAAATTAAATAAATTCATGAATGAATTCAGTAATTATCAGTGGATAGGAGCAATAATAGTTTTATGGAACTTATGCATTCAGAGACATAGTATCACTGAATGCCAACTGCTAGGGACCAGAAGCAGATGAGGCTTACTGCCACAATGCCCAGCTGGTGAGCATCCCAGAGGCATCTCGTTCATCATTGTGAGAAGTGGGTTACTAAAGTAGATGAACCTTGGGTCTGATTTAGCTCAGTTCCTCTTATGGAAAACCTACTCAGCAGCTTAGGGGCAAAGCAACAAAACAATTCTTCCTATCTCTGTTCTGTCTTGACTTATTCAACACTTTTATGTGCACTTTTGCTTTTCTGAATACTACCCAGAAAAACATAGGAGCAGAAACCAGTGCGAAGACACCCACTAGTACAATGTGGATTCCTCCTCTCCACCCAAAATCCACTCTGGGGGGTTAAGAGAACCCCCAGAGCAACACAGGTGTGTGTGTGTGTGTGTGTGTGTGTGAGAGAGAGAGAGAGAGAGAGAGAGAGAGAGAGAGAAATCATTCCATTGGACAAGCAGAAATGATCACACTGATGGAATGATCATATTAGCACAATTCTTAATTCCACCTGAAGTTTGTAACAGGGCAAAGTCGAATTCAGATTTAGCAATTATCACATTTGGAGCCTGCCACAATATACCTGTTCAAGGCTCCATGGCTGCAGAATGTGCACAGATCAGAAGAAGCAATATAGACAGGGCTCTCCTTGAATGTAGATCGGGGCAGAATTTGTAACCTCCAAACCTATGCGTGTGCAGCAGCCACACGATAAAGGAAAGCATGAGTGTGACTGAAATGTCTGTTGCAACAGTGTCTCCAAAATTCTTAATAAACACTCAGAAATTCAGAACCTGCTCCTGGATATTTTGTAAATTCACAGATACGTACCTTGCTTGCAGGACCTCTGCTGGCCTGACCGGGCATCTGGGCCACAGCAGTGGGAATAATATAGCTAATTCAATTTAAGCCCAAGTTTTTGAAGCAAGTCAAGTTCACAGTTGGCTGAGTTGGCTAGAATTCCAGATTCCAGAGCTTGGAGTTTTGTTTTCTACTCTGCCCTTCAGAGTAGAAACAGCAGCAGCAGCAACAATGGGTGTTGTGGTGCCTTAAAGATTAACAAGTGCAAACGTGCCAAAGACCTCTAATGTTCTAGAAATGATCTAGAAGCCCTGTGCCTTTAGGTTCCTTGCTATCCCTTCTCAAGAAGAAGATAGAAAGACCACATGGGGGAAAGGATGGGGCACGGCATTCCTCAAAGGAAAAGCTCAGATTTTATTCGCAGGTCAGAAGATAAGAAACTTGATCGCAAATCCTGGCTCCTTTTAGCCACCCATATAAGAAGCAGAGTGTGTGCCCCTCTCCCCGTCCCAACTACAACAATGCCCTTTTGGTAGGGGGAAGCACTGATGTGGAAGTTGCCCACAGGACAGCTGCTGTGCAGAACCCAGAGGAAGGGACTGAGCAAGTGAAATGGGAAGAAACCCCTACAGATGTGCTACGTTTTGGAATTGAGTGACACCTGTTACTTCAACAAAAGAATAAGAACACAAGTGATAAGTCTGGATGGCAGCATGCTCAGCTAACACATCCACATGTTCTCCTTCTGTTCGCACAACCCTTCTTTGGGAAAGAGATGCCAGTGCCCTTGAGATACTCGGAAGGGTGGAGGCAAGTCCAGCACTGGCTTCCACTAAATTCTGATGATTGGAAGACAAATGTGGGAGCCTCGTCTGCTTCCTTGGCTGCTGTGTCCCTGCTCCTGCTGTGGCCTAGAGCAAGGGCTCACCCTATTCAGTGCACAGTGGGGTGGGGGGAGAGAGACTTACAATGGAAAGCTCTGGCAAGCGCTAGTCATTAATGCCTTATCTTTGAGAGCAGCCTCACACCGGGAGCTTCAAACTTCACTCCGCTCCCAGCTCTTTCATCCCACCGCCAGAGACACAAAACAGCAGTGTCAGCAGCAGGAGCCTCGTGCATGTCATGTGCGTGCATTCTAAGGAAAGCACGGCTGCGATGCTTCCCTCGGCCTGCATCCATCTCAGGGTGGCTGAAAGAGTCAGGAGCTGCTAGGCTTGCAAGATTGTGCTAAGGCGAGTCACCCCTGGCCACACAAAGGGGGACAGAGCCGTGCCACGTTCTGTTCCATTCCACACTTCACTAGCCTCTCCGTCTGCACTGGGGTGGTGTATGGAAAGGGGGACACTTCTTCTGAAAGAGGGTACTTGCTGTTGAAGTCACGACCTGCAGCAGGGGTGCATGCAGTTGCACGGGTGCAAGGGTGTGCTTGCAGTCCAATCATGTCCCTACAATTTTTTGTGCAGCTCAGATGGACAAAGGAAGAGAGTAATACCACAGTGGTGCAGGGAGTTCAGAATCAGTCACCTGATTATCTCCAAAACTAACCCACTGATGCAGTACAATGGTACCTCGGGTTACATATGCTTCAGGTTACATATGCTTCAGGTTACACACTCCGCTAACCCAGAAATAGTGCTTCAGGTTAAGAACTTTACTTCAGGATGAAACAGAAATCACGCGGTGGTGGTGCGGCAGCAACAGGAAGCCCCATTAGCTAAAGTGGTACCTCAGGTTAAGAACAGTTTCAGGTTAAGAACAGACCTCCAGAACGAATTAAGTTCTTAACCCAAGGTACCACTGTATTTGTGAGTGCTGCACTATCACAGTTGCTGTTGCAAGCAGCTGAGAAGGAGGCAAGCCAATTCTGGTATGTCCAAACTAAATCACTGTTTCTCGCTCACCCTGCACTTTCTGCTAGTCAGCTATTATGCTCCTTAGCTTAAACTCAGGTCCTCCAGGACTTTGGCCTGCCTGCAGCATCTCCCACATGTTCTGCCTTGGAGGTGCTCTGAAACATATATTTGCACACAATTCTTGGCCATTTTTGAAAGTAACAAAATGCCGGAATGCAATGAGTAGCACTTGCTCCCTTTTTACCTGTATTGTGCCTGGAAGTGGTTCTGCACAAAGCTCTGGCCCTTTAGCGGCTGGGCGGTTGGCTGAGCACTCGCATTGGTGGAGCCCTCTTCCTGCCCAGATGGAAGCTGCAGAGAAAATAAGAGAGCACGGCTGAGTTATAGGACTGGGGAGCCTGCCCCTCCTCCAGATCTTGTTGGACTACAACTCCCAACATTCCACCTGCCGCTGAAAACACCTCCCAAAACAAACATTCTCCCAATGGACACTCAGCCAAATCCGCCATCATAGTTCTGCCTTCTTAACACCGTTTTAAAATGTGGGTTCTTCCAGCTCGTTGTCCCTGCTTTCCTCCCACTTTCTCTCCCTGCCCTTCCATCACCACCACATTTCTCTCACTTTTTCACATCTCCCACTCCCTTTCAGCAGCAAAATCACGTCTAAAAGGGGGAATAGAGAGAGTTGGTTAGGTGACCATGTTTGCTAACAGGCATTAAAAAAAAAAAAGAATTCTGGCAGGGTTCTGTTTTGATGGGTTTTCATAAACATACACATATTTTTTGTCCTGCTCTGTGAAGTTGTTTGGATGAGAGAAGAGGGTGCAAAAGCTCAATTACCAGCTTCAAGGTGTTTGGGAATCTTTCACTCTCTCCTCATTAAATCAGGGAGAAGCAGGCTGAGCCAGCACCTGCCAGTCCCAGAACAGGACAAACACATTTTGTTGCACGCAGTGTGACAACAAAGGAATAAAAAAAAGTATCTGCAAATAAAGCAGGCAGGTTGGTCTCCCTAGGGACCAGAAAGGGACACCTGGTCAAGCCCTATTCTTAGTAGAATGTATACTAAGCCAAAGCATGCAAGCAACTTTTGCCACCCGAGTCCAGGACCAGTCAGTGGAATCCTATATTATAGCCTTCCATGCGGATGGACCAACATTCCCATCAACCATTGGCCACTGGCTTCTGGAAGAGCGGGTCCCCCACCCTTGCTACATTACCATTGTTCTGCAGCTACTGTTTCCCACAAACTGTTTCTGCATAGTCAAGGCTCCATTTTGCAATGAAAGCGTATGCCAGTGACACTTCTGCCTGGGGCTTACACAAACACACTAATCTAAGTGCTACCAGCATTGGAAGTCACTGTACAATCTGGGAGATCTGCATGGTTGCCGCTTGCTGTGACACGGTGCTCTGAGCATGCAAGTAGGCTTTTTCAGCAGCCGCTGCTGGGCTGTAATAGTAATCTGAATTGGGCCTCAGTGACCTCACGGCTCAGGAAGCAAGGCTGCCCACACCTGCCCCCTCCTATTAAGACAAAGGAGATTTAACATTTTAATGGATTTCTCAAACGTAGCAGGATGGAAGGAAAAGAATTCATGATGCTATTAATCAAACCATTTGCCCTGTCTGGAAAAGTGTTTTTCACCCCCTCTATGAAAGCAAGGGAGAGAATTTCTCTTGATACGCAAGGAAGAACAACAGAATAGGAGGGTAATAGCGCCCAGACTCTAGGAAGCAAGGAGATTTCCCTAAAATGGGAGTTGATCTCCTAACATGGTGACACATTGGCTCAAAGAGAAGTGCAAGAACTCAGTTATCTATTCTGTATTTTAACGAATGCTTTGTCATCTTTCAAATCATGCTGTTAGCCACACAAGATGAGTTTTTTATTATTGATAAAGTGAAGTAAATATTTTTAAAAATTAAAAACCTAATGGTTATGTTCTTTGGAAGATTATTATTAGGGGATCCTCCAAGCAAAAGTTCACAATTCTGGACAAGGTATTTGAAAGATCTCTTGTTCCTATCAAGTCCCCCTTGCCATGCAAAGAAGCAGAAGAGGGTGCTGGTCGTGCTGCAGAGTAAAATCCATGCAAGTAAACAATGAGGCCCATGAGAACAGTATGATTCTGGACTGCACCTCACACTTTCTGCAATGCAAAGGGTCCCTCTAGATCAGCCTTTCTCAACCTGTGAGACCCCAGACTACAACTCCCATCACCCATAGTTTGCAAAGCCAGAGCTCAGGGATGATAGGAGTTTTAGTCCAACAACATCTGGGGACCCACAGGTTGAGAACTGCTGCTCTAGATGCATCTCACTGTGGTAAGGCTTCTCAGAAGGTTGGTAGCTTGAACACTGTTGGCCTAAGATTGGTTCTCATGAGACCTGAGCAGAGGGGACTTATTCCAAAGGACTAACAGGAAAAGTAATGTGCAAGGTGCTATACTCTTAAGGGTGTTGTTATGCACCAAGATCCTTTAAGATTCTCCTTGCTTCTCCATTACATTTTTTCCTGGACTGTCATTTTTTAAGGTGGGGAGGGGTGAAGATGGCTATTCCATCCCTCCATTTTATCAAGTCCTTAAACTTTGGCATTCCTGTGTTGTGGAAACAGCCTCAGCCATCAAACAGCTGCCACAAACAGCAGAGAACTAAAGTCGCCTTCACTTCATCAGATGCAAAAGAGGACATGGGTCCTGCACCTCTAATAGTAGACAATTCCCACTTCACCACTAGAACACCAAGATACATGTCCTCTCTTGCATCTGACCACTAGCACTCCTAAAGGGTCGCAGAAGAGTTTAGCCTTTCTGCATGGCTCACACTCCATAAGAAGAACTTTCTCCTAAGGGAGAATTCAAGAGATGAAAGTTGGCTGAGTATGGGTGCAGCCACCCTCCCAACACCAGCATTGCTTAATGCTTATTTGGGTGGAGCACGTTTGGAGCTCTGCAGATGTGCCAACGAAGCCCACATGCCCACCCACACTCCCAACCCCATCACCATCCTGCCCCATCCAGCTAAGCTGCAACAATGCCAGCATTCAGATGGCAGATCCACCACCACCTGAGTCACTACGGCATGCAGAAGACCTTATGCTGCAGAGAGGCAAGTCACACCGACATCTACCCAAGAGGCATCTTCTACAACGGTCACCTCAGAACCAGAGAGTGCTGTCACTTCAGTCCAGGGATGATTCAAAAACAGGAACACCCTGGCACCTGAACAGAAAGCAAATCATGTCCCACTTTTTTAAGGTCCAGGTAGGTAAGCACAGAGAGGAGCTGTGTCACTTCCGTTGAGAGATCAGCTGGCTTTAGCTCTCTGTCAGCTGTTGCCTAACAGCAGCTGTTCCAGCAGACTTCCTGAATTGTTTCCACCCCACCTGGTCATTATAAGAACTATAATTTAAAATACTGCTGCCTGAGATTATTTTTTCCTCCTCTCTCCCCATTCACAGGAACATAGGAAACTGCCTCATACTGAGTCAGTGTTTAATACAAAATACAGTACTTATCTGGCTGGATCTGGAACTTCACAATATCTGGACATGGCTTCAATTCACAATATCTGGACATGGCTTCAATTTTGCATCTGAATTTGATACATTTTTTCCTAGTTCTGACTATGTCAAGCCAGTGTGTACCACTCCAGACGGCAAATTGGGAGCTCACACAACTGAATGCGGAGGGTTTCCGCACCTTAAAGTGTTCCCTTCTGACCAGGGAATAGACACTTGCTGTCACAGACTGGCTGGAGGAACCAGCTGGGAAACCCTCAAGGAAAGAAGGCTCAGAGCCAGGGGACTGGTGGTGGGAAAACGATGAGTGGTCAGAGGGTGAAGACTGGGAGAAGCTGTCTGAGGCTGAAGAGGTAACAGGGATTAGTGAGGGAGGAGGTGGAGAGATTGTTGCAAAGAGAAGTTCAGAATCAGAGGCAAAAGCTCAAATAGGAGAGGAGGGAGGCCAAGAGGCAGAGATGAATCTGGCTGTTGAAGATACACAGGTGTCTCCCTCTCCTGCTGCAACAAGCTCCCCTCCCCCATGGTCTCCCAGAACCAGAAGAGGCATGAAGAGGGCAGATGAGAAGTTAGCTTCATGCAGGCACAGTGTCAGATTGCTTGGGGGAAACCCTGGAGAGAAGAGGACTTAGGCAGCTGTGGGGAGTTGGGGACCTTCAGTCTCCGCAACTGCTTCATGGGGACGAGACCTGCCAGAGAAGAGTTGCTCTGCTCAGCCGGCCTGACATCCTGTGCAAATGCTTTTCTTTCTTTCGTTTTTTCTAGTAAAGAGTTAACTCCAATTTGCTCAATGTAGTTTCCTGCTGGCTCGCTCCTGTCACTTACTGAGACCCTTAAATATATCCCCTGTTGAATTAAGTCTCATGAATGCCCCTTATACCACAGGGCAGTTATGTCTTGCTTCATTTTATTGCTTAAATACAACTTTGGGTTGCAAGAATACAGTGGCTGGAGACAACTTATGAAACTGACTTTTGTATGCTTAACAAAGCTTTGCCTGGAGATACAATCTCCAAAACAACCTTTGGGAGTTTAGCCAAGATTAGCCCAAAATTGCACAATTACGGGAGGTCACTGCTGAATGCCACTTTGTGTTTGCTCCCTTTCAAAGGGGACTTTCTGTCTTCCCGTCAGCTTGACCCACATCCAACGCAACCGAGCTACAGGTGCGTAGGTGAGAAGGGGTTGGGTTACTGCCTGGCCGTGGGCCCATAACAATTGTTCCATTCCTGGAACAAGACAGAGTGTCCTTTCCTTCTTGAAATTGCATAACACCTTTAGCTTATGGCAGTTTAAGTCAGCTCTAATACTTTGTGCAGAGGTGTACCTAGAGTCCCTTGCACCCTCAGCAAGGAGCTATATTGGTGGGACACAGACCCCCCGGAGGGAAAATCTAAGAAGCAGGCAAGGTTGCCTGGATAGGAGAAACATGCCTCTTCAGGGCTGGATGCGGCTTTCTGCCTGCAAGCCACTCCAATGGCCACTTTCCGTTCCTCCTGCAGTAGGAGCAGCTTTTCCTGCTGGAGACTCCTTCTGTGGACAAAGCAGTGACTGTGTTTCTGAGCCAGTGGGGGCACTCCAGATGTCATGAGAGGACTTCAATACCTGACAGGTGGTTTGTGTGCCCCCCCCCCCGTGCCTGCATCTCTGGTAGGGGCTGGTTTTGCCAACCCCTAGGTACACCTCTGACTTTGCGATTACGGTACTTCTTTCATCTTGCCTGTTTGTCATTCCACTTCCAAATAAACAGCTTCTAATCAGAGCCGTAGCTTGGGGGGGGGAGCCAGGTTTTTTGCACCGGGTGAAGCCTCCAAAGGGGCACCAGCCTGTGTGTATGCAAATACACCGGGGGGGGGCCAAACCTGGGTCTTTGACCAGGGTGAAAATGAGCCTAGTTTCATCCCTGCTTTAATAAAATTACTCCTGATCTTGCCTGCTGATTCATGGGGCATGGCCCCAATCTTAGAAACTTAACCACCAGCTTTGCATGCTGTAGTGATCCTAAATATTAAAGGTTTGAAAATACAAATGCACCCACTAAGAGACAAGGGATGCCTAGCCTTCTCAGACCCCAATGTGTCTCCAGGACGGTCTACCTGCTTGGGTTTCTTAACTAATAGATGTCAAAAAAATCTTGGTCCGAAGGCTCCTTTGGCTGGGGCTCACTCATTCCCTATTGTGTTTACTCTGTCACAGTCAGAGCCATAGTACCTAACACCTTTCAATCACATGGTTTGCCCTTGAGTGCAAGGCTCACAAGAGTTTTCTTCCAGCATGGTGGACCAATCCAGATCAGGAACCTGGGATGGGGGTGGAGAAGCAGCAGTGGCAGAAACAGCTTACCATGACTGTGGTATGTGTCGGCAGTAGCAGCAACAACCTGCAAGGCCTTATGGCGGCGGCACAATTGCCACCACGACAAGGCTTTGCAGGCGGCTGCCACTTCTGCCACTGCCCACTCCTGTGGCGAGGCTTCACAGGCTGCTGATTATTGTGCCACTGCTGCCAGGCTGCTGCTGCTGCTTCTGCCCTTTCCCTGCCATTGTTGATTCTGCCGTCACCAGGCTGCTACCGCTTCTGTCGCCTAGCAGGTCTGTTGGCAGTCTGGCAGTCCCAGATTATTTGTATTCACTATGACTCAACACCATACGCTGGCTTGCCCTGAACACCACCATTTGGTAGCCAAGCCCAAAGCCAAAAGTCCTATTGGGATGCATTTTGGCTTGCATGCCGCTGATAGTGTCCATGAGGTGATTGATAATATCATCAGTTATCAGTTTTATACCCTTATGTAGTAGCATTTGCCAGGACATTGTCCTGCTCACCTCTGAGTGGTGCCTTCCTTATTTCAGATATCGTGATATGTCAATATATTGCGATGTTTAGCTGGTGATAGATCACAATATTGAAAACCAGTTGTCGCCCAGCCCTAATAAGCAGTATATTTGTTATAATGATGAAACACATGGCACAGGCTGAGTGGAGAGACAAGTATCCATTAGTACACCACAAGCTGTTGCCTGCAATGGTCAAAATCCTCCAGTAAGAAGAACTGAAGGCTTGATCTTTACTACAGCTCCGTGTGCTAGTTCCCATCAAAGTGAGGTGTGGTATCAGGATACCATCTTTCCTGTGCAACTCCCTGCCCTTGGGGCTTACTACTCCGCACAACAGCACATTGTTTATCCCCTTGCCTTTCAATTATCATTCTGTTCCGTGGAGTCTATTGTTATACACTTTTACACATGGCTGCCGCCTTTGAAAGGCATTTGGATACTGCAGGTGGTGCAGAATGCTGTTAGCAGGCCACTGCTGAGGGCCAGCACTGGCTGCCAGTTTGTTTCTGAGCTGCTTATCACTTTTAAAGCTCTAAAACAGAGGTGCCTTACCCATGGCTTTCCATATGCTGTTGGACTACAACCCCCATCATCTTTGGCCATTGACCATGCTGACTGGGGCTGATGGGAGTTGGAGTCCAGTGACATCTGGAGGGCTACTGGTTCCCCAGTCCCTGCTGCTTGTTCCCATATGATTACGCCTGCCCATGGAGGTCCTCAGGAGTTGCATACGCAGGACAGGGCCTTCTTAGTTGTAGCAACCAGCCCTTGGGAGCTTCTTCTCTGTCAATTTTCAAGAAACTGGTAGAGATCATCCTGTTTTAACAGGCCTGCATCATGGGCTGATTTGCTCCCTTGCCCAGATTGTTGGTTATTGCTGATGCCAACTGCTTCTGCCTCTCAATTTTATGCTGCTCGGTTTTATTGTGTTTACTGTTTTACCAATACATCACACAAATACACACATATTGTACTTTGTAATTGTCACATGCTGCTTTGGGAGCTGCTTTGGCCAAACAATGGCTTCTACATTCGAATACAAATAAATAAATATAAATGCAAAGTATGTGCGCAAACAGCATGTCAGCTGCTGCCAGCAAGATGCATTAGTCAGCTTACCAAATTACAGCCCATCCACGTTTTAACAACCAGGCTGATAACGCCAGTTATACTAGCTAATTACTACACAGCAAGAGGTAATTTGGGCGCATTGCAGCTGAACACAAACACCCCCACCTGCCTGCATTTTACATGCGTATGTGAGCCTGTGCATACACACACTGTGGGAGCGAGGTTGCGGGGCTGATGATAGCTGGCATCTGCATGGGATTACTGGCCTGGAATGATGACTCTTACTGAAAATGAACTTTAAGGTGGTCTTTAGCCAAATTCTCTTAACTTTTTAATCTGACATGTTAGCTACCACTATGCACCATCACTCAGGGCTCATTTCCAGGGTGCAAATACCTAAGAGAACGCATATGTCCCAGCATGTTCAGGGCAACCCCACCCACCTCACTGAGTGACCATTAGGTCCAGTCGTGGCCGTCTCTGGGGTTGTGGCACTCATCTCACTTTATTGGCCGAGGGAGCCGGCGTACAGCTTCCGGGTCATGTGGCCAGCATGACTAAGCCACTTCTGGCGAACCAGAGCAGCGCATGGAAACACCGTTTACGACATCACACACTAAAAGCTTCCCTGAACAGGACTGCCTTCACACACCAAGTGCCTAGCACACAACACACGAAGGCTCCACAAAAAAGCACGTAAGGGCTACGCACATTTCTAAGCACCTACTAAACTGCGAAAGCTGTGTGCTAGCCAGAAAGAAAGGTGTGTGGAACAAGTGCAGTCATGGGTTTCACAATGCCATTCAGGGAACTTCCCTCAAGACAAAGGCCTTGTCAGAGCCAGTGGAATCAGGAAGGTCACTGTGCACAATGGACAGTGTCTGGAAAAGCAAAGCAGAGATTTTCCACACAGAGAGAACATGCCCGGCCTTAATCTGGTCACTTTTAGGTGGAAAGCCCAATGGCTTCTTCTCAGCCATCAGAATCTAGAACAACCAGCTCTAGGACAAGGATGAAGAGCCTGCAGCATTCCCTAGTGTTGCTGGACTACAATTCCCATCATCCCTCATTACTGGATGGGGAGTCATCAAGTCCAACAACATGAGGTTTTTCACCCGTACTCTAAGAGAACATGAGGTTTTTCACCCGTACTCTAAGAGAATATAGGTGGCAAGCCCAAGATCCCCGCTCTCACAGAAATGAAGAGCCACTGAGAGTAAAACCATGCTTCAAGAGAACAAGATAGGAATCCGCTCAAAGAGAGGGGCAGAAGCACACAGAATAAATATTAAGCGAAAGTTTTAGCAGGAAGTTTAGTTAATGACTTGGTGTCTTTTAAGTTCATACAGCTTGCTCCATTTCGGTCACGTATATTTTGGCTGGCAAAAAGAGCAACAACTCGCAAACTTGGTTCCCTGTTGTACAAAGAAACAGCTGCAGAGAGTTATTAGATATAACTACTTTTGTTCAGAGTTGCTGAACAGGTAGGCGGACCATCCGAGTCCTGGAAATGGCTCAGGGTGGCTGCTTTAATGACCACCAACATTGCTAAGCTGCCTCCAGTCTAAAGAACCTAAGCTGTGTCAAGTCTTTAAAATCACTCTTTATAAATGATGTTATTCATTACAGCAGAATTATAGCCAGTCCTGAGCTGTGTGTCACACCTGGCACCCCGCATGCTCTAGATTACATGGTTGGTTCTCCAGTCCATGTATCTATCAAAAGTTACCTTTTAGTGGCTTAGGTTGGTACATACACTGAACTCTCCCTCCATTAGACACAAACACTAAGATCTGGCCTACACTTATTTTAAAAAAATAATAAAAATAGCCTGTTCATGGTATCTTATGCCCATCATCACCATCAGGTGTACCACCTTCTCAAAGCAGTTCTTCTGCCTGGTGTGGTCCATCCATGGGGACGGCCCCAGGTTGAATCCCCAGCATCTCCAGGTAGGATTGGAAGAGACCCAATAAAAAGGAGCCAAATAAAAAGGCTGAGATGGTAACTGGAGTAGTGAAGCTACCAAGAGATGAGGAGCCTCTTTGGGGGGTGGGGGCTGTGTGGTGGCCACTTTTGTAGGAGAGCAGAAACTAACTCCCAGTGGTTTCAACTGTGGCCATGGACTGTGGCCATGGGAGACGCAAAGACCCTCTTGGAGTGTTAATGCTGTGAGCCCCTCCATCACAGCCTTAGGTTGTAAATATGCGAAAATAAACCACAGATCATAAAGACACCATGGTCTCCGCTATGCCTCAGTTCCAAAGAAAACACAAACCCTGGGTAAGTGCCTGGAATCTTCTACCACCGTAGTCATTGGAGTGGTGTGTAACAATCATAGCTGTCAACTTTTCCCTTTTCTTGTAAGGAATCGTATTCGGAATAAGGGAATTTCCCTTTAAAAAAGGGAAAAGTTGACAGCTATGGTAACAATACCTTTCCCCATCCCAATTATTGCTCTGGAATATATGCTAAGGGCTGGTGTCCTACTGTTAAGATTTGCCTGTTGCAGGAATCTTCAAATTGACCTCATGTCTATTTGCCCTCCACTTGTGGTAAAGTCAGGTTCTAAGAGCTTCTTCCCCCGAGGCTGATGTCTTCAGTGGCAATTAGGGAAACACAGTGCTTTGTGCAGGAGGAGTTCAGTGCTCGCCGCATGCTCTGACAAAAGGCACATTTTTAAACTGAGATAAGTGCCAATTAATTTTCGCTTCAGCTGCTAGGCAGCCTCGTGTATCTTGCACAAAAGCAGGTGATTTCCTCTTGGTAGGGTACCGTGTGTGTGTGTGTGTGTGAGAGAGAGAGAGAGAGAGAGAGAGAGAGAGAGAGAGAGAGAGAGAGAGAAACACAGACAGCATCTATGTATGGCAAGGAGACAGAGAGAGGTGTGAACACATGCAGGGGGAAAATGTATGTGGGAGAGAGTGCATAGGCTAAGAAGGCACATGACATAGTCAGTACAGCTCTGGCTTGGCAGAGAATTACATTCTTTTGACAGCTGCATTTGATCTACTCGTCAATCTTTACTATAAGTTAATAAAATGATTTTTATTTTTGGGGGGGAGGGGGAAATACCTCACATGTGACGAGTACCTCAATGGGCAACAGACAAAACCTGTGAGTTTCTGTTAGTTACAGCTATGTACTCTTCGTCCCATGAAAGGGAAGTGAAAACATGCCAGATTGTAGGTATCTACAGTGGCTAAGGTTAAGCATTCTTCCTGAAATTAAAATAATCCAAAACAGTGGTACCTCGGGTTACATACGCTTCAGGTTACATACACTTCAGGTTACAGACTCCGCTAACCCAGAAATAGTGCTTCAGGTTAAGAACTTTGCTTCAGGATGAGAACAGAAATCGTGCTCCAGCGGCGCGGCGGCAGCAGGAGGCCCCATTAGCTAAAGTGGTGCTTCAGGTTAAGAACAGTTTCAGGTTAAGAACAGACCTCTGAAACGTATTAAGTACTTAAGTACTTAACTGTACAGGGGACCTAAAGGAGTTCCTTGGATGCCACCTCCGCCCATCAGACCACAGTGTGATGGGATTGCGAGAGCCTGAGCTGGAAAGACCTTGTAAGCAGAAGAGTGTCCACAGGTGCTTCAAAGGCAACTCCAAAGCCTGAGCTCTGTCACAGCTGAGAAGCCACTCTATTTAAGGTGGGAGGAGAGCAGAGAGAGAGAGAGAGAGTTCACGCACATGCCTGCAGTGCTCCAGGAAGCACACGCTCCTGTCTTCCCCAAGGAACCACCTGAGCAAATCACAGCCAGCAGCAGAGCAAGAGATAAGGGCTGCACAATCAAACATTTATCTCAGCATGTAGGATTACAGTGTGTTCAGCCTCGGAAGGTGCAATGTGCCCAGCCTGACATTGCTAGCGAAAGCAAAGCACAGAGATACGGGATCTTGTTGGAGATGTAAACCAATTGCCAAGATCCAAGCTTATTACACGATGGGAGCTCATTAGGGGGGACGGCAACTGCCCCTTCCTCTTGTTTCTGGCTCACTTCCCAAACCAGATTTGTTCTTCAGCACCTCTTCTGATATTATTGTTTTCCTAACAGAGAGACGTTTCTCTGTGGGGAAACTGCATCAAAGCCAAGCCTATCATCACTGGGAGGCTGTAGCAACTCACAGAAGATGCTTTTTTCTTAAGGAAAAAATCAGCAGCTTCGTAGAGAACATAGAGTTTGCTCATAATACAATTCCCTCCCTGAAGTGCTATTGTGGCAATGTGTGGTAGCAGTTATCCTCCCACCTCTCTCTCTCTCTCTCTCTCTCTCTCTCTCTCTCTCTCTCTCTCTCTCATTCTCTCATATTTGCAATGCCCATACAGAAAATTGTTTGAATTTGAATTGTTTGAAAAGTCAGCCCCCTTTCTCCATCATTTCTAGACTCACAACTGAAGGATAGATTGATTAAATAAATAGATAAATAAATAAATAAATAAATAAATAAATAAATAAATAAATAAAGCAAGCAAGCAAGCAAGCAAGCAAGCAAGCAAAAAGACAATTTTGTTTGCCAACAGATGCCTTTAACAGGAAAAGCAGTTTTCAAGAGTCAGCTAAGAATGCTTACATTTAAAAATGGCTATACCATTGCTCATGTATGACTACCTAAGTAGATATCTAAGGGAAGCATACTCCTGCTATTTCTGCCAAATGGGAGTCAAAGGAATTGCCCAGTGTTATTTACACTAACTGGTAACAGCTAATCAGGGTCGTGGGGCAGAGGACTTTCATACCTGAGACCCTTTCACTTGAAAATCCAGGAGCTGGACCCATCTGTAGTTGTACAGACTGTCCCCATTGATTTCTTATTGTTCTTGTACTTTTATTACAATTGTTTTTACTGTTCTTTTAATGTAACAATAATTGCTATATTATTGTTAGTTTGGTTTTATATATCTGGTGTGCCCCACACCCTGGATCACTTGTTTGATGATGGGTAGGATAAATATGAAATAAATTAAAGTTAAATGAAATATATCTGAGGAAAGCTCATGTCTGGTAGCGGCAGTTGGCATGAGCACAAGTGCTGTCGAGGAGTCCAGAAGTGTGTTTCGTTCCTTGGTTGGTTTAAAAAATCTGTTTCCTGCCCTTCCACCCAAAGGGTGGCAAACAGCCAAGTAGCAAAATAACAGAATTGAAAATAAAATATAAATAAATAAAAGGTATTTTAAAAAACATTGAGAACATCTAAAAACATACTGCGACAGCTAATAATTATTGCTAGGAACAGTATATTGCAGCTAACAAATGCCTGAGTAAACAGGAAAGCTTTTTAACCTCATGAATGTTAATAATGAAGGAGACAGACTCAGGGCACTCCACAGATGAGGAACTGCCACGAAGAAGGCCCTGTCACAGGTAAACACCAACTAAGCCTCCCTGCTGAACACAGGGGATGAGGGATACCGAGTCTGTTTCAAGTCCCAATTTCTACTTAAAATGAGGGCACATAAGCCTTTGAACAACAGGCTATATATTGCTTTCCATTTAAAAAGAAAAAAACCCAGATCAGTATGGAACCCCTACCTCCAGCGCAAGAGGCATCTGCCATGGAAAACATGGGAAACATTCAGAGCTAGGCAGAGGGCCTTCTCGGTAGTGGCGCCCGCCCTGTGGAACACCCTCCCATCAGATGTCAAGGAAATAAACAGCTACCTGACTTTTAGAAGCCATCTGAAGGCAGCCCTGTATAGGGAGATTTTAAAGGATTGGTGTTTTATTGTGTTTTTAATATTCTGTTGGGAGCTGCCCAGAGTGGCAGGGGAAAACCAGCCAGAAGGGCGGGGTATGAACTACTACTACTACTACTACTACTACTTCTTCTTCTTCTTCTTCTTCTTCTTCTTCTTATTATTATTATTATTATTATTATTATTATTATTATTATTATTATATTCTCCCCTTGACAAGTAGTTGGTGCTCATCTCCTACACCTCCCATCCAAATACCAGTGGAAATCACAATTTGAGCAGGTCCCAGAAAAGCAAACAATAGTGCATTCCTGTACATGTCTACTCAGAAGTAAACCCCACTGCATTCAGCGGGGCTTACTCCTGCATAGAGATCTGCAGTCTGAACAGATTAAATCTGCTTTGCTAATAGTACATTGCTCCAACTTCCACTGTTTCACTGTGTTGCATCACTTAATGCAAGAAGAACGGCATCATCACACACTCATCCCAATGCAGCCAAGAAGCATCCACTACAATGCTTGGTTTCTTGCTGCATATTTCCAAGCTGGGTTTTGTGCAGTTAGTGTCTACGGTTATTGATTCGTCTACCCTGGTGTGCAGTGACACTCGGCAACAGGTCCGCTGGCATACTTAGCAGATTCCAAGGGGAGCCTCACCTAGCTGGGGTGCAGGTTCTAAGCCACCTGCCAGGGGGAGAAGAAAGAAAAAGCTTGTGCTTTTTTGGTGGTTTCTCATCCTTGCCTAGGGGTAGCTGCCAATCACACTTTGACACCTGTCACAAATGCAGACAAGCCGTCTAGACAAATGCATCTGATTAGCATTAAAACAAGGATGGATAAATATATTTATGAAGGGTGTTATGTGATAAAGGTTGATCTGATTATTTCTTCCCCTCTTTCTGTAGTATCCCTAATAGCCCCAACTGAAAATATGATATAGTGCTAGGTCAGGGGTGGCTAATCCGCAGACGAGATCTGGCCCACAAAGACATGCGGGAAGTAGCCTACCAGTCTCGCAGCTTCATCTCCCAATCTGGTCAGAAGATATGAGTCCTTTATCTCCCAGTCTCAGTGCTGAGATCAAGAGATAGAATCCCTCTGCCACTCCCTGAGTTCTCTGAAGAGCAGCCAGAGGGATCATTTACTTCCCTTCTTAGTGCCAAGCAGCACAGTGCTGAGACTTGAGATAAGCCCCTCCACCTGCTCTTTAAAGTAAAAGGCAGCCTTCTTCCTCACCCTCATTCCACAGCTGCCCTTTTACTCACAGGGAGCAGGCAAAGGGCTCACCTCTGATCACAGCGCTGTGGTGTTTAGTGCTAGGACAGGCAGCAGAGCTGCTCTATGGAGATCCTTTGGAGATTCCAGGGAGCACATGGAAAAAGGGTAGTATTGGAACACTGAGGGAGGAAACAAGCTGTTTTCGCGGAGATCAGATAAGGGGGTAAGAGTTGCAAGGACATGCTATAAACTGAGAACCAGCCAAATATACTCCTCATTACAGTATACTTTATACGATGTGCTTAAAAAATTCAACTGCATACTTGAAAAAGTCAAGAGAAGATAACCTGATGTCAAGAACACTCTCTTTTTAGCCTGTAATGTGTCACTCTGGAATGCTGTTGAAGTAATATTTTTTTTAAAAGCAAAAGAGAGACTATATGTGCATATGTGTATCTTTCATTCAATTTACAGACACAGAAAATTTAAAGAATGATTGTTAGAGACATCTGCATCAGCAACGGCAGCTTGGTACTAGTCTCCCAAACATCTGCAACATCCCCTTCCAGCAGCAGGAGAGAATCTTAGGACCATGGGCATAGCCAGGGAGAGCAGCTGCCCCCTCCCCAAGATCAAGTAAAACAATAGACCAATCGCATCGATTCTGCTCCCCTAACAAAAGCCCTGCTCCCCCCACCCAAAAAATCCTGGCTACGTTCATGCATATTTCTTGCTCCTCCACCCAGCTCTGAAGTTCTGGTTCTTCCAGGCTCACAGATGTAGCACTTAGCTGTAGAAACTGCCACCAGGCAAGATAGTCTTGCAGTAATAGTGGCGCTTGGTAGAACTACTTGGCATTGTCATGGTGGATTTTTGAATGTCCATTTAACTCTACATCCCTTATCTCAGTAATTTTTACAATAACCCTGTAAGGTAGGACACTGCTATTATCTCCATCATGTAGAACACTCTGGGGAGTGTTGCCTAAGTGCAGTCTACATCCCCGTTTTGCCACTATCAGCAAATCCTGGAATGTACACAGAATAAATGTACAGCAAAACCATACCATGTAGGGGAAATAGCCAGCCCTTCTGTGTGCAACATTTAGGTACTCCTATCTCTGTCCTAAATACTCCTTCCTACATTACAGGGAAGTGAGCAAAGCATGCACATCCTACACTTTCCTGAAAATACAAATATCAAGGTTCCAAGTGGAAAATCTGCCTATTTCTGGCCAATGAGAAATGAAACCATTTCTCACTTCTCTTCCCTATATTGACAAGTAACCAGTACAGTCCCCTAAATGGACGCTTTCCGAGGCACTACAGAATATTAAGTTTCACACCAAACCCTCCAAACCAGCTCTTGACTGGCTTAACTAGGCTAGCTGCTGCTAAGAGATTCACTCTGCATTTTGGAGCAAACTTATCTGATTTGCACCACCTGGAGCAGTGCTTGGATTGAACACACACACATATATATATATAAATATGTGGTGTAGCTCACATTTCTGCAGGGTGTGGCTGCTTGCAGTTTATCAGGTCGTCATAGGATCATAGAACTGTAGAGTTGGAAGGGACCCCAGGGGTCATCTAGTCCAACCCTCTACAGTGAAGAATTGCTGACCGGCAGCTATCCAATCTCTGTTTAAAAACCTCCAGTGAAGGGGAGTCCACCCCATTCGGAAGTAGTCCATTCCACTGTCAAACAGAAAATTCTTCCTAATGTTTAGTCTCCTTTCTTGTCATTTGAATCCATTGGTTCAGGTCCTACCCTCCAGAGCAGCAGAAAACAAGCTTGCTCCATCATCCATGGGAAAGCCCAAGGTTTGGTTTTTTTATATAGTCCTACAGTCGCTTTGAGATAAGTGCTGTGTGGCACCACACAGATTAAGAATGCCTTTGAAAATCCCTCCGTTAAGTGGCTGGACATAATTCCATGCTGTGCCTTACAGGGTGAGGGGAGATGGCCTGCCCCCGTGTCAAATGCAGGTTGCCTTTGAAAGTTTTAAACATAAGAGCATTCATGCCATTCCCCAGAAGAAATCCATTAAGTCCTAAGATTCTCCTGACTTGAGACTAAGAAAGCAGAGAGTGATGGCAGCTACTGCATAATAGGACAAAGAAGGACATCTCAATCTGCTCTGCCTCACAGGACAGGTGGGAGGCTCCCATCATATACAGCAAAGCAAGTCTTTTGACTGATGGGCTCTAAAACCCTCTCCCTGATCTCTCTCCCAACAGAGAGGGTGTGGACTGTTTGAACATTTGTCCTCAGCAAAACACAACACACAGGAGCCGTTTGCTCAAAAGTATAGTCTCTGCACTATCTGAAGAAATACCCCCTAACTCCAGCTCAGTGTGCATGATCCACAGACAGAGAGGCACATTCTGTAGCTTGCTTTAAAAAATAAATAAATAAAAATTATTTTTGCCAGCAGCAAAGCAGCTGCCACTCCATTCCAGAAAGCTGTCTGAAAGTGTAATTAGTGGCAGATTAGTAGTGGGATTCTGATGGGGGTTCACACAATGAGGAGAGAGGCAGAGAGAGAGTTCCTTCATCTCCTCGGCTTAACTCTATGATCCATCTGGAAGTGGTCAAGTCTACCTGGAAGGTCAAGGTGGTTAGCCGGGCCTTTGCAGAGTTTTCCATGTAATGGGTTTGTTGAACCATGGGAAAGATGGTGCAGTCCTTGGTGCACTGTTTTTTGTAGGCAATTCTCCTCAGATTTCAAAAAGCTTGTTATTAAGTCCAGAACTTGTTTAGAGATACATCTGTCAGCAAGTCTGTCATCTGTCACCATGTGAACTATTAACTGAAGCCTGAGGATTCCACTGATAAAAACTACAGTCGTACCTCAGAAGTTGAACAGAATCTGTTCCAGAAGTCCGTTCAACTTCCAAAACGTTCGAAAACCAAAGTGTGGCTTCTGATTGGCTGCCAGAAGCTCTTGCAGCCAACTGGAAGTCGTGGAAGCCCCACTGTATGTTCGGCTTCCAAAAATAGTTCACAAATCAGAACACTCACTTCCGGGTTTGCGGCGTTCGGGAGCAAAAACGTTCGAGAACTAAACTGTTCAAAAACCAAGGTACGGCTGTATTTGTCTTGTTGTTTCAGTTAGGGCCGTCCATATATCAAATAATTATCAGCTGATTGACTACCTGGCTTTTAATTGGTTACATGAAACTAAAAATGTAAGAGTCCCTGTGCCCCAATACCCACAACCTGACTTTATAGAGTACAAAAATGAAGGCCCCTAATGGTAGATATGTATTCATGGAAGGCCTCCTCTATGGATTTGGCTTAGTAACACTGGACTCAACTTCTTCCCCCAATTCTGAACAGCTCCAATTAAAACAATATCTCTTCCACTGCCTTTGAACATTACATCAAGTGACTTGAAAGCCCCCAGATGTTGTTGGGACAATAATTTCTGAACCTACTGGCCATCTTGGCTGGGGCTGATGAGAGTTGGGAGTCCAACAACATCTGGGAACCCAAGGTTGAGAAAGGCTGCTTTAAAAGACTCTAGCTCTCCCCAAAGGCGCTAAGTTTAGCAGAGGTGGACTTACAGGCAGAGGCGCACAAGGCCTTGCTTCACTTCAAAACCTTGTGGGAACAAGTTGATCACTAGGAGCTCTCCTCGGTGCTGAAATGACAGATCTGCCTTGCTCTGTGGGCTCTGCCACAGGACAAGAATAGAACACTGCTGCAAAGTATATTGGACGAAGATCATTTAGAAATATCTTAAATGGATTTTGCTTATATACCTAAAGAGGAAATGTATGGCTATGCTTTGTTACCTGAAATTAATAATTTTTTTATAATAAAAAAGAGGGAAACTGTTTGTCAGAAAATACATATACTGTTTGTTGGGTTTGGAAATAAAATAAAATAAATATTTTTGATAAGTAGGTTAAAAGCCACCAGAGGACACTGGATCAGGGCCAACACACTAGAAGAGAGGGGTTGACGCCTTTCCTCCATGCTTCCCCCCTCTGTCCTCCATGGTTTCAATGCTGACACCAAAGCTGTTCCTAACTTCGGAGGGGTCTCAAGGTCAGGTACATAATGGACCTGCCTTTTTCACCTCCATGGCTAACAGCAGGTGAGGGGAAGGTTTAAGTTAGGGATATGGCATAGCACCAAATGGTTAATCATCCTTCCATCAGCCCCACATCCCTTACCAAAGTATCACCACCAGCCTGGCACAGATTTAAGCAACAACAACATGGGGAGGAATTCAGTGTTGTGCTAAGGCTATCATTCCTCCAGGACAAGAATTTCGGCTTGCCAGATGGAACAATCCCCCTTCACCTCCCCCAGTGCACTGTTCCAGGGGGTTATCCCACCCCACCCCAGAACCAATCGCGGGGAACATTGGGGGGAAGAGGGGAAGAAGTGCTGCTGGACAAACAGAAGTCCTTGTGTAGCATTTCCACTGGTGGGACTCATTAGCTGAATCCCACTTATGGGATTTTATTTTGAAATAAAGTTTAAAATACAGGCAACAAACATAAGAACATACATTAACAAGATCACTAATTAAGGGAGTGAAAATGCACTGATTACAGTACTTAGTATATAATATGTACGCTTGTGGGATGATTAGAAGGAAACAGCCTAAGGGGAAGCACACAAACTATTGAGAGAGTTTGGATGTGCAATTTATGTAGTTGAATCATAGAATAGATAGATACCATGGATAGAGATAGAGACAGAGATATAGCCAGACAGACAGACAGACAGACAGACACACACACACACACACACACACACTTGATGATTTTAACCAAAGAAAAAGGTGGCCAGAGTCACATCTAGCTTGGTCTTAACCGAGTAGTATCCAAAAGTGTAAATAGCCGGCAGGGGGAAACATCCAAAAGTGACAAATATCCTTATTAGGACCAACAAAATGCCACAAAATAGGGAGCAAACTTTTGAGGGGAACCAAAACCAACTCAGAGATTTGAACAAGCTCATAACTTCCAACCATACAGATCAAAACCTGATCTGGGGGAACCTGAGGCCCTGCAGATTTTGATGGATGCTAACTTCCATCAGGCCCTGCCAGCATGGTCAGTAATCAGAGATGATGGGAACTGTAGTCCAGAAACATCTGAAGGGTCTCAGGTTCCCCATTGCTGCTTCAGATCAGGGCTGAGGAAGCCATGGCTCTCCAGCATCCCTGACTCTCATCATCTCTGATCATTGGACCATGCTGACCAGGGCTGTTGAGAGCAGGAGTCCAAGAACATCTAGAAAGCCACAGGTCAATTAACAAGTTTGCAACCCGAATTTTAATACTTTGGCATCACTTTCCAGGGTGGCACATTTAGTAATCTTGGAGGAGATTTTGTTCTCAGCCACACACCCATCTCCAGCCAGAAAGGAACCAAAATGTATCCAGGAAACGGATGCCAGGTGCTGAAAGGCAGCCCTGGCACTTCAAGCTTCTGCACATGCCACTAATAAGGGAAAGGTAAAGGACCCCTGGATGGTTAAGTCCAGTCAAAGACAACTATGGGGTTCGGCACTCATCTCTCTTTAGGCTGAGGGAGCTGGCGTTTGTCCACAGACAGCTTTCTGGGTCATGTGGCCAGCATGACTAAACTGCTTCTGGTGCAATGGGACACCGTGACGGAAACCAGAGTGCACAGAAACACCGTTTGCCTGTCTGCAATTGTGGTACCTATTTATCTACTTGCACTGGTATGCAAGTACCAGTTTCGAACTGCTAGGTTGGCAGAAGCTGGAACAGAGCAACAGGAGCTCACCTCGTCGCAGGGATTCGAACCACTGACCTTCTGATCGGCAAGCCCAAGAGGCTCAGTAGTTTAGAACACAGTGCTACCCGTGTCCCTATGCCACTAATAAGAGCAAGTGGCTAAGACAGAGAGCCAGAGCCTAGATCCTTAGGATGAAAAGTGAGGAATCGAGCAAAAAAGAGGGAGAGGGGGCTACTTTGGAACAGCCTGGCACTGCCACAGCTCTCACTTGGTAATATACTGTTATCAAAGCCAGGGTAGTTCCACCTTAACCCCCCACCCCCATCTAACACCTGCAGGCCCACATTCACACCGGGGGGAGAAAACACTGACTCTATGTCCTTTTTTATTCAATCACTGATTTAGATGTCCACATCTGGTAAAACCTTGTACAACCAAAGATCAAACCTGGTACAGCCTCCTTCCTGTAGGCCCTAAGGAAGTAAACAAGCCAAAGGAAAGGTTATTACATTTACCGGTAAGTCCATCAGAAACCTGTCCCGATTTTAAGGCAGGATGACGTGTCCCACCTCAGTCAGCTTTTCCCTGTACCAGCCCCATAATTAAGGCAAGAGTCAGGTAGAGGAAGGAAAAACGTGTGTTTTGCCAGAGGCTCGTGTTGATGGGTATCCGTCATGTTCTTACTCAGACACAGCATAGCAGTGTGCGAGAGAGAATGTGTGTGCTGTAAGTCACAATGCAGGAAATAAGTTTGACCCAAGCACTCGAAGTGTGTAAAGCACTGCGATACAGAAACCAACAGACACATATCTACAGATACCAAATTGCATTGGCACACAAATAGCTCCTGGGATAATGGAATTCTGGTCTGTCAGTCTACCATCTCCTCTTGAACCACTTCCCAGTGTGGAAGGGAGAGGAAAAGTCTGAAAGCTGAGCAGGAGGGGAAGATAACAGACTGCATTTGGGAAACCTGCAGCCTTTCACCTGGGAGTGAGCACCCACTATCTCTCTAAGGAACTGGGGAAATGTAACTACTCCCCTCTGTTTTAGTGAAGCCATAATTGACTGTGTGGCATTTAAATTCCACCCAATTAAACACAACCTCCTGGTAGTTCAGAAAAGTGAAAATCAGTAGAACATAAATAAAATCAAAGCTTAAAAAACAGTCAATACACCAGTGCTTTTGTGACATTAGCAGCCAGTCCCATTGTCACCTGGGAACTATTTGCACATTGAGGGAACACCCCTCAAATGAAGGAGAAATGAGATGCAAAAGCTACTCTATGCACATTCCTACAATCTGATGTGTAAAGTCAGAGAGCTTTCAGGGTATCCCCTGCCAGGCACTGACCTTTCCAGACACCTTGAGTTTTTGATTAAGAGACACCGAACACAAGTCTTCATGCATACGATCCAGCAGCCACAGTAAGAACTCCAGGGCATCGTGCTGTGAGTTTCCGCGGAACTGTGTGCCATACTTAGATACGACATTCTGCAGTTAAACAAACAAACAAACAAGAGTTCAGAGTTAATATTTTGTATGGTGTAGGAAAGGGGCCCTAGCCATGGAAGGGTAAAAGATATTCATATGCCTTGATCCTCCTTGACATCTTCCCTCTGCTTGGGCTAAGTTGTGGGTAATCAAAAAGAGCCAAGAGCAGAAGAATCACATTAATAATAACAATAAGGCCTCATCAAAACAAGATGTCTGGACTGTACCATTTCAGAGTGCAAGTGGGGGCTGGCACATCAGAGAGAAGGTAAGCCAGAAGTGTCCTCCCAGACACACCCACTTTCTGTGGGGATGGAACTGTTTGATATGGAGAAGCAGTCCATCAAGGGAGGTCCCCAACTGCGGTCAAAGTGGTACAGTCCAAACAAAGGTTTACCACCTGAGTGAGAACAAGCCCTAAGAGTCACACTGAGTAACCCTGGAAAAGTCACTCATTCGCTTGACTGAAATAAGAGAAAGGGCACAGCCCAGATGTAGGCTTGTCACCTAAGCGAGAGCTCAGCCTGAATTATGCAGAGCACATTTGCATGACTTCTGCTGTATAATCTGGACCAGCTCCAAGATGGCAGGATTCAAAGAACACGGTGTTATTTGTAGCAAGGACAGCAACAGCGGTAGGCAAGGACATGGAGGAAATTTTAAAGGGAAGGGACACAGGAAGAAGTAACCATAGAAGCGGGGCAGAGAAATATGTGGGATGGTACCCCATGGCTTCAAAGCTTTCCCCATTCTACTGCCCTATATGTATCTAAGTAGCCTCAGCTAGGCAAAGGCAGCCACAAAACTCGCACAAGGCCTACTCCTGACCTAACAGAGGGGAAAAAATGTAGAACATTTGTTGGACCAGATCTACAGGTACAGTGAGGGGGGAAAGTATTTGGTCCCCTGCTAAATTTGCCCGTTTGCCCTCTGACAAAGAAATGACCAGTCCATAATTTTAATGGTAGGTTTATTGTAGCTGTGAGAGACAGAATAACAACAGGAAAAACCCCAGAAACTCAGAAGACAAAAGTCAGAGATTGATGTGCATTATAATGAGTGAAATAAGTATTTGATCCCTTTGCAAAAGATGACTTAGTACTTGGTGGCAAAACCCTTGTTGGCAATTACAGAGATCAGACGTTTCTTGTAGGTGGCCACCAGGTTTGCACACAACTCAGGAGGTATTTTGTCTGACTCTTCTTTGCAGATCCTCTCCAAGTCAGTAAGATTTCGAGGCTGATGTGTAGCTACTCGAACCTTCAGCTCCCTTCACAGATTTTTGATGGGATTAAGGTCTGGAGATTGGCTAGGCCACTCCAGGACCTTAATGTGCTTCTTCTTGAGCCACTCCTTTGTTGCCTTGACTGTGTGCTTTGGGTCATTGTCATGCTGGAATACCCATCCTCGACCCATTTTCAATGCCCTGGCTGAGGGAAGGAGGTGCTCACTCAAGATTGGACGATACATTGTCCCAACCATCGTCCCTTCGATGCAGTGAAGGTGTCCTGTCCTCTTAGCAGAAAAACACCCCCAAAGCATAATTTGTCCCCCTCGATGTTTGATGGTGTGGATGGTGTTCTTGGGGTCATAGGCAGCATTCCTCCTCCTCCAAACACGTTGAGTTGATGCCAAAGAGCTCCATTTTGGTCTCATCTGACCACAACACTTTCACCCAGTTCTCCTCTGGGTCATTCAGATGTGCATTGGCAAACTGCAGATGGGCCTGTACATGTGCTTGAGCAAGGGGACCTTGCGGGCTCTGCAAGATCTCAGTCCTTCACGGCGTAGGGTGGTACCAACTGTTTTCACAGTGACTATGGTCCCAGCTGGCCTAAGATCACTGACAAGCTCCCCCGTGTAGTTCTGGGCTGCTTCATCACCGTTCTCCTGATCATTGCAACTCCATTAGATGAGATCTTGAATGGAGCCCCAGATGGAGGGAGGTTGACAGTTATTTTGTGTTTCTTCCATTTGCGAATTATTGCACCAACTGTTGTCACCTTCTCACCAAGCTGCTTGGCAATAGTCTTGTAGCCCAGTCCAGCCTTGTGCAACTCTACAATCTTCTCCCTGACATCCTTGGACAGTTCTTTGGTCTTGGTCATGGTGGCTACTTTGGAATCTGCTGGATTGATTGCTTCTGTCGACAGGTGTCTTTTGTACAGGTACTGTAACGAGCTGGGATTACAGGTAAGACCTCTCCCTTACAGACCAGGGAGAAGAGTCGGTGGAGGAAGATTGGAAGAAATTTAAAGACTATTTACAGAAACATTGTAAAATTAATGAATGTTAGAAGGATGTTGGAATGATGTTATGTGACTTTAGCAGGAATGATATAAAGGATTTGGGAATAACTGACTGTTAATTGGTGAAAGGAGGGAAAGTAAAGCTACATTATACTAAGATAAATTACAGGACTAAAATTTGAAAAGATGGAAAGGATTTGCTGAAATAGATAATCGATCTAGAATACAAAAAAGGGAGGTGTGAGGAGGTCAAGGAAATAAGCTAATGAAAGATAAGTAATGGGAAGATTTGTTGTATTTTTCTTTGTTTTTTCTTTTTTGTTTAATGGATTTTATTTCTCTGTTGTTTTTTTCCTTTTGTATCTTATCCTTTTTTCTTTACCTGTTGTGATGTGTTGTATTGTTTTTTGGTTTAAAATGATGTTTTTTACTTTTTCTTTTTGTACCCCTTAAAACTTTAATAAATATTATTTTTTAAAAAAAAAGACCTCTCCTTTACAGCAGGTGCTTCTAATCTCAGCTCGTTACATACAGTGAAGAAACCAGGTAGCCTGACATCTGGCTGGTTGATAGGGGACCAAATACTTATTTCACTCATTATAATGCACATCAATCTCTGACTTTTGTCTTCTGGGTTTCTGGGGTTTTTTCCTGTTGTTATTCTGTCTCTCACAGCTACAATAAACCTACCATTAAAATTAGGAACTGGTCATTTCTTCGTCAGAGGGCAAACGGGCAAATTTAGCAGGGGACCAAATACTTTCCCCCCCTCACTGTAGCATCTGGGCGTAATAAGTTTGAATAGTTGTAAATCTGGTCAATACAATGGAGTTGTGAAAAAGAAACCCTGCAGCTGAACTACTCTTCAGTTTGACATTTCCTCCTCACTTTTTAACTTAACAAAGCAGGAACTTCTCCAATACAATGCAATACACATCAAACCTATTTCTACACCTAATGCAGTAGGTTTGTTTACATAATGACACAAGTCCTTATTCTTTCTTTTTTTGCTCTTGAAGCTACAAAGAAGACTATTTCTCCCCTGCTGAATAAAAGGTCCAATTCTTGCAGATAATCTAGCAAAAGTTTTCAATTTATTTATTAGGTTTCTCACCAACCTTTCCCGCAGGAAGCACAAGGTGGCATCCACAGCCCCCCCCCCCGCCCATTGTAAGGTAGGTTAGGCTGCGTTGCATGGCTGAGCAGGGATTTGAGCCTAAGTCTTCCTAGTCTAGGACAACCACTAAAACACATTGGCTTTTTAACAGCTACACCATGCTCGTGCCCTAGAAAAGCTTATCCCACAATGTGTGGCATCATCCTCAACATCATTACCATGTCAATTTTGTGCAAGTGATCTTCCCCTGACTTACCAAAACCAGAATTGCTCACTCCACATTTCAAAAATCATAATAATAATCCCCAGACCAACCGAGTTCCTAAATCATGTCCCTCTGCAGTTTGACCCCTGCTTACATTTCACAAGGAAAGAATTGGGACGACACGGTTTATCCCTGCAGCAATAGAAGAGGATGCTAAATTGATCCCCAATGTCGGATCTACAGGAGACAAACACAGGCTCTCTGCCTGCCTCTGAGTTGCCCAACAGTTACCATGACAACCAAAGCTACACTGTTGGGAACCCAGGAGGGCGAAGACAAGAAGAGTTCAGGATCTTTCTCTTTTTTGCCTGTCAGGGCCACTTTGCTCTTTCCTCTTGGAGGCTACACCTTGATGCCCTACCTGCAGCTCCTGGGCAAAGAAGTCCTCCTAGATCACAAAGCAAAACCAGCCACTTCCTGCTGTGCTTTGCTGACAAGGGGACATTTTGAAGGAGCCAATTATCTCTGCTATGAAGAAGAGTCTAGTCAGTTGCAGCTCTGAACATCACCCTGTCCAGCTTAACAAAAACTGGAAAACCTTCCTCTGACACACCATTCCTGTGCCCAAAGCCACTCACTAGGAGCTTGCCCCAGGTACCCATGAAGCCACCCCACACACTTTGTTCTGGCAAGGTGCCTGTGCCTTTAAGAGCTGTGGGATGGGCACAAACTCACAAGGAGAACTGCCCCCCCATCTATGCTGGGAAAAGCAGTGGTCTGTCTCTCATGAAGCTGGTAAGCAGTGGTGGCCTAACAGATGCTTCAGCACTATGACTCCCATCTACCCCAGCAGTGGTGTAGCGTGGGGGGCAGGGGTGGTAGCCCAGGAGGCACTAATTATCAATACCCAGTGCTGCCTCAAGACAACTGTGTACTTCAATTTTTGTGCTCCGCTGAAACGGCTTCTCCATGCAAACCAGGAAATGGCTTCTCCAGAGAATGGAAGGACTCTTCTTTTCTTATCTCTGCAGCAGCGATCTCCTGGGTGACGCGACACTGTTAGGCAGCTGCATGTGCATGTGTACTCCATCCGTTTCCCTCTCTCCCACCCACTCCTCCGCACGGCCCCAGACACTGGCAACCCACGCTACAGCACTGGCCAGGAGTGATGGGAGCTGTAGTCAGGGCCGTCTTTAGTAGATGCGGTGCTGGGGTGCAAATATCTGCCCAGCACCCCAAATTACCACAGATAGTGTTGGGTTGACCGTAGCTGTGCACTGCCAGCCATTGGGGGGTGCACAACTCTCCTCTATGCCGCTGTGGGAGGGCGATGCCCACAGAGGCTTGGGAGTGAAGTTGTGCCTCTCCCAAGCCTCCTCAGGAGGAGAGCGATCCCCGCATAGGCTTGGGAGGATTGGGAGGCAAGCTGCACTCCAGCCAGCTGTATGGTTGGCGGGGCGCAGCTTCCATCCTAAGCCTCTGTGGGGATCGCTCTCCTCCCAAGGAGGCTTGGGAGGGAAGCTGCATGCCCGCCAGCCTTATGGTTGGTGGGGCACTGCTGGCGGGCATGCAGGGAAAGTGGAGGCCGCAGGCAAAGCCCCAGCACTCCCCCACTTGCTGGGGCGCCCCTGAGAGGCCGGCGCCCTGGCGCGATGCACCACTAAGCCCTATGGGAAAGATGGCTCTGGTTGTAGTTCAGCAAAAAAAAATTGAGGACCCACAGTTCCCACCCCTCCCTTGAAGCCACAGGTGCCCTATTGGGAGGGCAGTGGTATCAACCCTACTTGCAACCAGCAGATCCAACGGCTACCGAAGACAGAGCTCTCTTTGTGCACGATGGCCAAGAGTTGCATGGGTTTCCCCCCATCAGTTCTGTCCCCAAGCTAGGTACTGAAAAAGCAGAATTGCAACGCAAGAGGAAATCTAAAGCACTAGCCTGCTAGAGATTGTGATGCTCTAATGTGACAGCCTAAGTCTCCAAGCCTACCCCAATGCCATAATTGCAGAAGGGATGACCTTTTTAAGAATGTAAATAAACACTCTGTTTCTAAATCAGAATGAGGGGGAATAGGTACATCTAGTCCCACATTATCGCTTCTCTGGCAGGCAGCCAAATGCCTCTGGCCACCAAATGCAAGCAAGGTATGAATGTGATGGCCACTCCTTGTTCCTTCTTAGCATCTTGTGATCAGAATTAGGCTGCCTCCCCTTTCCTGTGCAATCCGGGGCACTTCCACGCCTTAAGGATCTATCTCCTGTGCTCCAAAAGGTCTATTCCCCCTTACTCCCCCATCTCTCCACACTAACGTCTCCCACACGCTCTATTTCAAGAGCAAGCTGCTCCCTAAATACTGCTATGCTTGTTTAAGTGTGACATTCAGTATGCCGAGACGGGAATACTAAGAGCCTGGAAATATGCAGCAAAAAGCATGCACAGAAAGAATGTGTGCCAAGCACGGGGCATTGTGCCAGGCTGTGCTGGAATGCAGGTGTACAAAGCAACACTAGTTACAGGGCTGCCCACACCACACCTGAGCTTCAGTGAAATGGGCTGGACTAAAATCAGGCAGGTGAGAGACTCTCTCACTCCCCATAGGATTTTGGTACTAGCCCGGAACAGCAGGGAGGTGAAAGCTTCTGAAGAGTATTGTGAGGGTGGGGAGAAGGTGCAGCCCTTCTCAGCTGAAGGGCTGAGAAGTGTAAAATTATCATGGCACATGCCAACTCCAAAGGAAAGGGATTCAATCGGCATTTGATGTGCAGCCTACACTTGACATTATCTTTGTAACCTCAGGCTGTGGACTGGCACCACTCTCCCAGGCTGGTCATTGGCAGAGCTATAGACAGCTTCATATTTCAGCTAGGACGTAGCCTTCCTGGTCTGGAGGCATTATCAACAGCTTACCCCTTTCATATCCAGATCCTGGCTTGACCTCTGCACAGCTCCTGTGGCGAAGGTGTCTATGTTTATTGTGTGTATGTTTATTATGGACAGTGAGATTTGGGGACGGGAGAAGGGGGAGAGAACACCATTTGATTTTCCCATCTCAGGCAGTATAATGTCTTGCACCCTGTACCCCTGCAGTGATATTATGTGACAGGACTCACTAGCTGGAACAAAAGTCGTGCCTGAGGTAAAATTGGAAAGTTCCCTTCAAGGAGTCCTCAGCATAGTGGGTGGAATTCAGTGTTGTACTCTGCTGAACGTCCTTGTCAAGCATTGCAGCTTCCTAGACTGCCCCCAAGTGTTCTGGGTGTTCTCCCAAAACACCCCTCTGAGCCAATTTTTGGGTGTGCAGGGGGAGGAGAAGAGGGGAGCCCAGTTGTGCCAGAAGAAGCCCAGGGCTTCTGCTGATGTAACACATTACCCAGTGAGACTAGAATGCCTGAGGGTCCCTCTAACAGGTGAGGTCAGATGTGAGACATCACCAGCATCCTCTACCTTTCGTTTCTCCAGGTGTTGCTGGACTCCAGCTCCAACCATTCTAGACCACTGGCCATGCTGGCTGTGGCTGGTGGAAGTTGGGAGTCCAACAAATGCTGGAGGATCACAGGAGACTGGTCTCTGTTCTAGGAGACCAGGTCCATCAGCAGCCATCTTGCCACACACAGTCCAAAAGCCTAGAGGGCAGGCTGTGGAAGCAGTTCATACCCGCTTCCTCCTCAAGCAAGGCTCCTTCCCATGCTCTTTGGGTAGTGAAGAGCAATTAAACGCTAACAAGCCCTTGATTATTAACGGAACTATATAGCCAACTGAGTGTTAACAGATCTGCCCTCCAGATACTTATCTGTAACATGTAGTGAAACCTCAGCAGGTAGCTCATCGCTGAAGCCTTGTGGCTGCATAATAACCATCCTATTAAACAGAAATTAAACCCAGACTTGCAAGGGAAATATTACTATAACAAAACATTGTTCTCAGCAGCCTCCCTTGGTGAGCCTATACATCATGAAGGAGTGGGCAGCAATCACCAGAAATTGCTGCGCTGCACAACCCACAAAAAGGCAGGTCAGTTACTCTGCTTCATGCTACACGCAGAGGCTACTGTGTCTGTGCAAATTAACATTTAATTTGGGAAAACAGGAGGCAGGGGAAATTTATGAGAAATTTCTGGTGATGAAGTGTCTGGGCTTTTTAAAAAACTTAGGCTTGCCAACTTTTTGAACTCTTCCTATACCTGTGCCCCTTACCAGTGCTTTTTTTAAAAAAAATGTTTAGGGGTACTTTCATTTTCCTACTCATATTGAAATATTGCCCCTCAATGAGGCCAAACTTAGATTCACAAAATGTTTAGCGGTATGCGTACCCCCAGGGAAAAAAGCCCTGCCCCCCCCCCCCGAGATGCAGATATTAACCTAGGGCAGTTCCCCCCACCCCCACATTAAGAAAGGCAAGAAATGTAGAAGTCAAATGAAGCATGTCTGGTTATTCCATCACCATTTTGTCTCCCTCCCACTTTCAGACAGAATGATGGGGGTTAAATTCCCCTGCATCAAGATTGGTCACCGGTTTTCCCGATCTCTGAAGGGGCAGTATGGAGATGTGGCTGATGAAAACTGACTGCTAATTCAATGTGGGCATGGCCAAACGGTGAGCTGCTGAAGTATTTCAGTCTGAGCTGGAAAGGCGGGAAGAGTAAAACTGTTTCTCCAGAGAAAATTTATGCAACCTTAATTGTTGAATTCTGGCAAAAGTACTGCTCTAAAGTAGGCACTACTTACACACACACACACACACACACACACACTCAAAAGCTTCCAACCTAAAGACTTTCTATCAATTATTTTCTGGACACCCGGAAGAAGGGATGCTGGCAGATGCAATGGTGTACTGGTTGGACCTTGGAGACCAGAGTTCCAATCCCCACTCAACTGGTGACACACAGACACCCTATTTCTTTCTTTCTTTCTTTTTTTAAATATATTTATTAAAGTTTTCAAATTTAATACAATAAAAAAGAATCAAAAAGAAAAAAGCCAAAAAGTTTAAAAACACATAAAGTTCACAATACTTATTTTTCAATAACATATTTCCCTGACCTCCTCATACCTCCCCTTCTTGTATTCCAATTCAAATTGTTAGTTCAGCAAATCCTTATCCATAATTTTTAACCTATTTCTATACCCCTTTTTTCTTTTTTCTTTTTTCCATATCGCTCAAAGCATTACAGCTAAAAACCCCTTAATTTCTATCCAACATCATTCAACATCCATTCATTTTACAATATTTCTGTAAATAGTCCTTGAATTTCTTCCAATCTTCTTCCGCCGACTCTTCTCCCTGGTCACGGATTCTGCCAGTCATTTCTGCCAATCCCATGCAGTCAATCATCTTCATCTGCCATTCTTCCAGAGTGGGTAAATCTTGCATCTTCCAGTACTTTGCGATAAGTATTCTTGCTGCTGTTGTAGCATACATAAAGAAAGTTCTATCCTTCTTTGGCACCAATTGGCCGACCATGCCCAGGAGAAAGGCCTCTGGTTTCTTCAGGAAGGTATATTTAAATACCTTTTTCAATTCATTATAGATCATTTCCCAGAAAGCCTTTCTTTCTTTCTCTCTTTCTCTCTCACACACACCTCCTTACCAGCAAACAGGAAGCATGTCTACAATTCAAGAACACATTCAAGCCAGGCAAAAGCACTCTAGGAAATAACAACGTTGGAGTGGTGTGGGGCACTCCTGGTGGTGGGATGTGACCTGGGAAGAGTCCCAAGGGCCAGATAAGAGAGGCCTAGAAGGCTTGATTCCTTATCCCTGCAGAAGTGGGTCCTGGGCCTGCAGCTGGAGGCCAGCATTCTGGAGACAATAACACACCCAAACTGCCCACTCTTGTGTCACAAGAATACCAAAATTATGCAGAACACTATACATTGCATCTCCAACTCATGAATATATAACTGCAGAACAAATGGTGAGTGGCAACTCACATTAGTGATTCCCAGAAAGATAATTGTGTTAGTCTACTGCAGCATAAACACTAGAAGAGTTTTGTGGCCCCTTAAAGGCTAACCATTTTATTAAGGCATAAGCTTCTCTTTGTCGCTGTATATGAACCATTCCTTTCAGCTGCTCTTATATCCCAGTGACTTAAGTGAGGGAATGTGGATTTTAGTCATGTTCGTGCGTGGGAGTAAACAGCCTCAAATTCAGGTACTCCTGGTTAACCGATTTCCAAAATGAGTTGAAAAGGACTGTTGCTTTTATCTCTTGAAGTCTGGGATCTGAATGCCTGCTGTGGGCTTTGTTTAATTCCCCCACACACCTCATTTATTGCTGATCAAGTATGTGGCGAAGAATGAAAAGGAAGGTCAGTGGTGTGGTAGTGGCAGCATTGCGATGAAAAGTATGATATTACTGGTATGGGCTCAGCAGAAACATGGGCAATAAATAAACATGAGCCAAACCATCTCAGAGCAGACCAAACTGACAGGCATCTGGGCTGAGCAAGGAAGAGCCAGCCAGTCCTCTAGCCCTGTCTGATTGTCCCAGCTGAATTGCTAGGACAACATGTACCATTTTCAGCACAGGACAGAGTATGCCAAACAGGATTCACCAACTATTCACAGAAGCCACTGAAAGAAGGGGAATGGTTCCACACAGTTTGGAGCTGGAGGAGAGAAGATCATCTACACAACCCTTATTTGCATGTCCCTCACCTCACAATACCCGAGAATGAGAACAGAGGTTCCTAACACCCATAGGCAAATTATTAGTCAAATGTGGAAACAGCATTTCAGAAACCCAATAAAAGTATTGCTCATTTGTCTCCATTTTCCAATGGAGGCCTGTGAGAATCAGATCTTGGATCCTTCTGGCCCCAATAACTCTACTGTCTGAGGAGCAAACCACATGTTACCACTGAAACTGGCCCATCCATTGTAATCATCACCAGAAATACTACTCCAGGTATCTCCACCAATCGAGCTTAGGTAGGAAGCTGCTGGAGACAGGGACTTTTAAGTTGTGGCACCTTGTTGGTAGGATACCTTTTCCAAAACAGTGTGCCTGGCACCTGCACTGTTTTCTTTAAGGAGCCAGGTAAACCCCATGTCTTTCCTGATGGAATTTTATTGCTAGCTTGCCATTCTTGCATCATGGCAGCCTTGTTACGGGAGGTCGTCTAGTACTGCCTATGGGTTCTATGGGTTTTATTACCCATGAATGCTGCCACGGATAACTTGGGAAAGCTGGGCATACATTTATTAAATAAACTAGAAAGGTGGGATATATATATATTGCCCTGGTAGCTGGGTTTTGTAAAGAAAAGCAGATCTTCGAAAGGACATATTTCCACAAAGAAGCAGTGGGGCAGAAAGTGATACTTAGCCCTTTCAAGGATTATTCCAGAACCTGCACTCTGGCAATGATGGAGGGATATTTTTGCCCTCCAAGGGTATTGTGTTCTCAACAGGAGGATGCACAGCCAGGAAGCTGTGCTATTTTTTTCAAAACACTCCTGAAACTGCAGAGTATACATAGGATGTGTTTACCCTTGTTGCTCTTCAAACCTTTTTTAAAAAAAGAAACAGTACTGGATTAACCTTCTGGTACTCATACAAGGGACGCGGGTGGCGCTGTGGTCTAAACCACTGAACCTAGGGCTTGCCGATCAGAAGGTCGGCGGTTCAAATCCCTGCGACAGGGTGAACTCCCGTTGCTCGGTCCCTGCTCCTGCCAACCTAACAATTCGAAAGCACGTCAAAGTGCAAGTAGATAAATAGGTACCACTTTGGTGGGAAGGTAAAGTACGCTGCTCTGGTTTCACCAGAAGCGGCTTAGTCATGCTGGCCACATGACCCGGAATAACTGTCTATGGCCAAACGTCGGCTCCCTCGGCCAGTAAAGCGAGATGAGCGCTGCAGCCCCAGAGTAGTTCGAGACTAGACTTAACTGTCAGGGGTCCTTTCCCTTTTTTTACTCATACAGCACAGTGGAATGCACAATTGGAATGTGGGCTTCTCAGTCTAAGCAGTGATGTAGTTGTAAATTTTGAATGACAGGAGTTTGTTGTGATGGCCTCCACAGCTGTACCCCTAAGGAGAGTCTATAGCCTTGTTCTCCAGGAGAGTCCAAGAATGAAGACAGCTGTGCTAGTTTACTGTACACACCCAAAGAGTGATAGTACACACCGCATTACTCAGTCTTGTTAGGATCAGCTGATAGTCATAGAATGATCAGTTCGCAAAGGGTGATCCACAAACCAGGCCCACCTGTCCCACCACCTGATATCATATGTGACATCAGGTATGGGCCAGGAAGAGACACAGCTGGGTCGGCTGTGCAGTTCAGTTCCCCATGGGGAACCCGATCACTCAGGTGATCCCTGCAGAAAGCAAGGTTGAAGGCACTGCCCATCTGTCAATGTTCACCCACAGGGGTGAGGACAGAGAAAGATCTGGCCTTCTGGGCCAAAAAAGGTCCTCTCCCACCAGGTTAGCATTTGGGCTGAGGAGTCTATCTGACTTCATAACTCTGATCGGCCATCAAATTCAGTGTGTGACCATCGTTGGACCTCAGTCACCATCTGAGCCTAGCCTACCTCATAGGGCTGCTGCTATTATGAGGATAAATTGGGATGTTCTGCCCCCAGGTAGCCCGGAGGATCTCTGGCTGATGATTTCATAGTTCCTATTCTGAAAAGAAAGTACAGTGGTACCTCGGGTTAAGAACTTAATTCGTTCTGGAGGTCCGTTCTTAACCTGAAACTGCTCTTGACCTGAGGTACCACTTTAGCTAATGGGGCCTCCCGCTGCCGCCTCCACGCAATTTCTATTCTCACCCTGAAGCAAAGTTCTTAACCCGGGGTACTATTTCTGGGTTAGCAGAGTCTGTAACCTGAAGCATCTGTAACCCGAGGTACCACTGTAAGCCCTGGAGCTGCACCCCACCCCCTTCCACTGTCTCATGGGGACTAAGAATAGCTGAGGCAAACTTATTTGGAAAGAGCAAAGAGGCCCACGGATGATCTAGGGCAGCTCAAGAGTAGCAGAGGTGATGGATAAAGATTCCGCTCTCACTCTTGAAATGCCCTGAGGTTAAAAATGCTGCTGCAGAATGAGAGCCCTGGATACTGAAGAGGGCTTCAAACTCAGCATCTGCGCTTGGGTGTTTAAAAAGGCTGTTACAGGAGCAACCCAGTTCAATCCAAGCAGCCAGAGGTCCCCTGCCTGTCTGCCTGTCTGCCAGCAGCCAGAAGCCTCCCTCCTCTCCACCTGATCATCAGGAACAGAACTGAATGAAAAAAGATCTTCTCGGGTGTTCCCAGGGTAAGGTTACCAAAGAGGCTCCTTGTAGCAATCGGTTCCCAAGTGACCAGACAACAGGGGGATTTGTGTGAGAGACTCAATGAGGCCCCTACACTCCCAAGTCCTTTTGTAAACCAGAAGTGTGCTAGGCAGACTCAAGTGGAACTGGAAAAGGGCAGATTCTGTTCTGCGGGAATGCGAAAATTGCCTGTGATGGCACCGGCACAAGAGGAATTTTCTCAACAGGACTCTCTGCGCTCGCCGTCTTTTCCCTGCACAGTCTCCTTCCCGGAGTCCTTTGCCTTGCTGTTTCCTAGAAACAGAGCCCGTCACAAACACATCACTACTCAGCCTCACAATAAATAAACAGAGGGTGTGTACATGCTAAAGTGCCTTCAAACCCACCAGCAGCTACAACTGTCATACATGGACTGAGGTTGAACAAGGGCGTTCTTCTTTCAGCTTTTGGAGATGGTGATCCAATTTTAATCCCCCAAACTCAAACCCTCAGCTAAAAAATACTACATAAAGTCTGGCTGGCTGGTACATTTCAGAAATGTGAAGTGTTGTCTGGAGGTCCTAAGTTTTATGTTCCCATTTTATACCAGGCCCCTCAGGGGAAATCCTCCCTCTGCACGGCTTGGTTCCCAGCTCCCATTCAAGTAAGAGAGGCCACGTCCGCCTGGCATATATGAGAAGCTGGTGGGTTCCCAGACTGACAGCCAGCAGGGAGTAGAATTGGCTCACGAACATATATACATCATTTTGATTACCCAATTCTCAAGGGCTGGCAGATGAATGCGTGGGCTGATGCCAAGGAAAACCTGCACGTGAGGTGACACTGGGCAATGTGGAAGTTCTTATTTATTTCTGCAATGTTAGCTAGATCTGTGATGATCCAGTCACAAGTGTGTGTGTGTGTGTGTGTGTGTGTGTGTATCAGCAATTGTAAAAGGAGCCTATGGAGGATTACACAAAAGAAAGCCCTACTGTGTTCGATGGAAGTCACTCCCTCCCCAAGTAAAATGATAATAATGTTATGATTTGGAGGAGGGGGAATAGGCTGTATGCCCAAGACCCTCCTAACCCCTGGATCCAGCAAGTGTTAAAAGATCAGCCAGGCTAGCTTCCTGAAAAGTGATGGGCCTGGGTGATGGGCCATTAAGGGGGACAAAGGAAAGGGGCTCTGTGTGAGATGGCAAATAGGTGGGGCCCCTCCCTCAGCCCACAGATAGTTAGAAGGACAAAGCCAGAGTTGAGAGCAGAGAGCTGGAGTGATGAGGGTTAGAAGCAAAGAATCAAACAAGGAACTGAGAGAGACAGAGCAATGTTTGATATCTGTTTGAATCCAAGGTCACAGCTTCAGGGGGAGCAAGGCCCTCTTAAGGTGCTAATGTTGGGAACCCCTCCGTCACAGGCTCAGGTTGTATATATGTGTGTAAAAAAAGCCATATATCAGAAAGACACCACAGTCTCCACTGCCTCATTTCAAAAGGAAACACCAACCCTAGGTAAGCACCTGGAATCATGTACAGATGGAGACTAGGGTAGTGTACAACCATAATAATATTGCAGAGCATGGGAGCCTTCATCACAAAAAACCCATGTCTGTTAAACAGTGCAAACCAATCATCATTCCCACCACCTGTTGTCATCAACAGGAGATACTGACAGCTTTGTCCTTGATAATCTCAGGTAAGTCATCACCATATCGCAGATGCTGCACTCAGAGCCCCTGGGAAAGTCATGGCAGAGGTGAGATATGAACGATCATGCCATGCTTCAAGTTCCACATCCCAAGCCACTCTCTACAACCATTCGAAAGCATCGCCAATTCCACAACCTATGGCCCATTTGTAAAGTTTATGTTAAAAGCAAAGGTGGAGAACCTGTGGCCATCCAGGTGATGTTGGACTCAAACTTTTGCCCTGGGCAGAATGGCTAATGGTCAGGGAGGATGTGAACTAAATATAGTCCAACAGCTTTTGCAAGGCCAAAAATTGAACATACCTGCCCTAAAGTGCTATACTGAGAATCTGAGGCAACATGATACCTGCCTCACCAGAGACTATTAGAGTGTCAGGTATGTGTGCACAAGAAATACCTGATATTTCAATGGTATCATGATGATTGACTGTAGTTACAAACAGGAAGCTCACGGCTTTCCACAGAGAATTCAAATTTCCTTCTGCAGCCTGAGTGGCATGATGCTACCAACTTGTAACAAGAGTGCAGTGAAAACAATATGGAGAATCAACTAGTTTTAGAAATTTGCACCTCCACTACTATGCTTTGTATAGATGTTGATGACATAAGGAGGAACTTGAGAAGTTCTCCTTTTGAAAGTATGCAGAGCATCTGCCAACTGTAGACCTGTACACTCTGTCTAGTAACACTGTTTGATTACTAAACATTTAGTATCTTTATTATTTAAACTTACTAGACACTTTTTTGCAAAAAGTAACTCAAAGCAATTTACAACTAGAAAAGTAAATAGCATAAAACTGAGACAGAGTAAAATCCAAAACTCATTTATATTTTTAAAAGGAAGAGTTAAACACACACACACACACACACTTGAAGGAGGCCACAGATAATTAAAAGCCAAAGGCCTGGTAGAAAATTAATGTTTTGTCCTGGCACACAAAGATATGTGATGATGGAACTGGGGTGCCTCCCTGGGGAGAGCATTCCGTTAGTGTGGAGTCACCACTGAGAAGGCCCATTGATACATGTGTGTGAAGAGACACCAAAGTGATGCATTTGAGGCGCCACCAAGTTGCATTTGAGGCACCACAAAAGTGTGCCTTTCTGTTTTTTGGGTTTTTTTGTGGTGTTAGATATATGGTGGCAATTCAAGATGTAAGTAAGCAACTGTCTTGATGCTGCCATCGTTGAGTGAGGATGTGGCTGCCCCAGCTTCTTTCCACAGAACCACAGAATTGTAGAATTGCAAAGGACCGTGAGGGTCAGCTAGTCTAAAGCCCTGCAATCCAGGAATATTTTGCCCAATGTGGGGCTCAAACCCACCACCCAACATTGCCCAGTACATCGTCTTTCCACCACCATTCTCCTTACCCAAAGCTTTTTTGCATCCGACATAAAACAGGAATTTTAAATGAACTTGAGTATGACTAATTTGGAAATACCGTAACTCTGAAGGTGAGAGCGTGTCATCACCTTCAGGGGCTGAATCTAGCCCCTTCCTTATACCACCGCATGCCCCATTTTAAGGTTCGATGTTGAGACATTTTTGTTTCACATTCCACTCTGAGAATTTTCTCCAAATAGAATTTGAAATCTATGTTTCCAGAAACCGCCACAAAATGCAAAGTGCTGAAAGATTCAGATGCCTCGCCTATAATTCAGTATCCACCTGGGGTTCCTTCTTAGCATACAGCTCCTGTGCATGGTATAAAAATAATAATAACCAGATGACGCTGAGACAATTTCACCTTTGACAGTGGCTTGCTGCATCAACAGGGAAAGAAACACACACACACACACTCCACTCTAGTATCAGCAGGACTGTCAAGGAGCTGAATTAGTAACACAAGATTTGCCAAAGCTACAGCTCAGGCATTTGCTTCAAAGAAGCCTCTGACAGCCAGCAGCCAAATGTGAGCATCAGAGAAGGAGAAAAGGCTCACCTCTGAAGAAATACAATCTGTCAACAAAAGTGACCAGATAGTACTGTAGCTTCAAAACAACAGAAATAAATCAGAATCCCTCAACTGCACAGAACCTCCTGATCCTAGCTCCCTAGGTCCACTCTTCTAGGGAAGGAATTCCCAAAACAAAACAAAAAATTCCAATGGCAATTCCTCTCCCTTCCACCCATGGAAGAGAGGCCTATCTTTCACCATTGCTACTCAAACCCTCCACAGTGCACACTCATCTGTCTTTTCTTCAGTAAACTACAGGCATTTAAACAAGCCACCAGGGCAAATCACTGGCTCAGCACACTGGACCATGCTCAGCCCCCTAATGAAGTGGCTGAATAGTCTATGCATCACTTGATTAGGAGATGGGTGGAAGTCCACTTGCAAGCAACACCTGGGACTCCCACCCACCCAAAAATAAATGCTTCACCCCTGTATACCTGAAGGAGCATCTCCACCCCCATTATTCAGTCCAGACACCGAGATCCAGCTCCAAGGACCTTCTGGCGGTTCCCTCATTGCTATGCCCACCCTGTGAAATGCCTTTCCATCAGATGTCAAGGAAATAAACAACTATCTGACGTTTAGAAGACATCTGAGGGCACCCTGGAATAGGGAAGTTTTTAATGTTTGATGTTTTACTGTGTTTGATGTTTTAATTTGTTGGAAACCACCCAGAGTGGCTGGGGCAACTCAGACAGATGGGTGGCATATAAATAACAATATTGTATTGCTGTTATTGTCATTATTATTTCTTGCCAGTCAGATTGGGGTTGCTATACAGGCAACCATGCCCTGTGGCAGGCAGGAAATTGTGGACTTGACAATCTCTTCCCTTCCAGCTGGCGTTTCTAAGCAGTTCTAGAACCAAGTCTGCTTCCCCAGATTAAATGCTCCTTACCCCTCAGAGTGTGAACTAAAGGCAAGCAGGCAGTGTTGACACACAGAGTGCAGAGTATCATGCCTGACTATTCCCGAAGTGCTGCGAACCTAGCTGGGGGATCACAACGAACTGGTTGGGTGGGAAACCCAGAACGCTCACCAGAACAGTTCTGAACTTCCAGAAGCAGAGACATCCAGTTAGGGTGACCCATTCAGCTTCATGGCCCTCATGATAGAAAAATGGGGTTTCCGGAAGAGGAGGAGGAAGGGAAGCAGTCCCACAGCAATTGCTCAGTAATGAGTATTTCATTTCCAACTTCAAAGCACAGCTCACAAATGCTGAGCAATGTACAAATGTTCAGCAGCACCACAGACTTCAGGAGAGCTTCCCAGGTGTGCAACGTTCGCAAGCAAAACCCTCTCCAGCACATCCCTACCTTCAGCGCCTTTGCCCAGAAAAAAGAGAAAGGGAATGAGGTTTTTTTAAAAAGGGGGGGGAGGTTCTGGGAAGGTGATTATGGAAGCATTTGTGTGTCTGGTGGAGCCAAGCAGGAGTGAAATTCTTTATGAAAGGCTCTATAAGGCACACAAATGTTTCTCTTACTACCCTCCCAGAAATTTATTTATTTATTAAATTAAAAATCCTCAAGATAAAAAGTAGCACTTTCCTCATTTCTGGCTATGGGCAAGGACCTGACCAAGTTGTCACAACACCAGCAAACACTATGCTTACACAGAACAGGAAGAGCTCAGGCTGCTGGAAGTATGAACTTGAAGCAGGGTGAGATCACAAACAATCTGGAAATTCCTCACAAAAAAAACACATAAGAGCATTTTATTGTCCCGCTCCTTTTTTCTTTTTAAAAATCCTGGTTAGCCTCCCTGATGTGGCACCACGAGCCCATCTGTTAGCAATGCCCTCCAACTCCTCCACCTGCCTAGGCAGTCAACCTGGCCCCACTGCCAAATCCGCCTGCAGCACAGTAGCTTGCTTTAAAGCGTGCGGTGTGACTAAACAGGTGGCTGGAGAAAAAAGAAAGAGAGAAGAGTGTGTGTGAGAGAGAGAGCGCGTGAAGGAATCCTTCTAACTCTGCCCAATGGAGCCGTTTGCCACCAAGGAGCACATCTCGAAGTGCAGAAGCTGCGTGACGGTTAGCAATCCACCTGTGAGCAGCCAGTGTCCCCGCAGCGCCTGGCAGAGTTGAGGTCAGACCGCTCGCCGGAGCCAGATCCTGAGCAGCAGGTCACACTGGGGATGGGTGGGGGGGTTGGAAATGCAGCGTCGAAGACTGCCTACAGGTGGCTGAGAAGGACTCCGGCATTAGACGCGGAGCCTCTTTCCCGAGCGCCCCTCCCCTCTCCCCGGGGCCCCCCGGAGAGAGGGACAGATCCCGCGCAAAAGTGCGCCCCCTACCTTGAAGTCCGCGGAGAGCTGCGGCGTATACTCGAGGGTCCAGAGCGCGCGTACGAGCGCCGCCAAGTGCTGGGTGACTTCCCCGGAGGCGGCTCCGGCTCCAGGTCCGGGTGGCCCTTGCTGGTCGGGCAGCGCCAACAGGAGGAAGGCGGCCAGCAGCTCGGTGTGGCTCAGGCACTGCACCACGGCGTTCAGGAAGCACGTGTTGCCGTGGTTCTTCAGCCCCTGCGCGCCCGGCGTGAGCGGCCGAGGGTCCCCGGGAACGGCCGCCGGCAGGGGACTCTGCGCGCCCCACGACAGCCGGGCGCTGCCACCGCTGCCGCCGCCGCCGCCACTGGCTTGGCCTCTCTCGCGCTCGGGCCCGGGCGGGCGCTTGAAGCCGCCCTCGTCGTCCTCGGGCTCGGCGCCTTCTCGCCGCCGCGCCTGCTGCTGCTGCTGCCGGGCGCCGCGCAAAGTTTGCAAGAGGCGCCGCGCCAGCCTGCTCAGGGCGCGCACGGCTCCTCGGCGTCGCCGCCCTGCCCCGGCGTGGGGGCGCTCTCCGCCGGCCACCCCGTCCGGGGGGCCGGGCGCGCCGGGCCCGGACTTCTCGCCCGCCTCTTGCTCGCCCATCGGCGCCAGGAGGCTACGGCCACCCGCTCCGCCGCCGCCGCCGCCTGCCGGCGCTTGCTGCCTTCTTCTCCCCGTTGTTGTCGTCGGCTACCTGCGCGCTCCGAGCCTCTCCGCCCTCCCTCCGCGCTTGCCGGCTGGGCAGGGCAGAGAGGCGGGGAAGGCGAGCGGGCCGGGCTCATGGCCGGGGGCAGGCGGGCATCTTGCTGCGCCCCTCCGCCCAAGGCACGGCGCTTTCCCCGCCTCCTCGGGTCGCCGCCCGCGGATCGGCAGAGCCTGGGGAACAGGGGAAGTAAACTCGGCGGAGGGGGTGGATCGCGCGCGCTGAGTTTGGAGGTGCGGCGCCAAGCGCCTCCCTCTGCTGGGAGCTCGCCCGCCCGCCCGCCTGGTTCAACAGCGGGGAGGCGGCGGTTCTCGCAGGCGAGGCGTTACTGCTGCTGCTTCTGCTGCCGCTAAGAAGTGGCGTCCGCTGGAGCCCGGCAGGCGCACGGAGCAGGATCTCCTGGACCAGGCAGGCTGGGTGGGGAAGGGAGGGCAGCAGGCAGGCAGGTGTTGCCAGCGAGGGTAGTGGCGGCGGCGGCGGCGGCACTACCTGCAGCCTGGCTCGTCCCTCTTCCTCCTTTGCTCAGGTGCTCCACAGTCAGTGGCAGATGACTGGAGCGGCTAGGGAGGCGGGGAGAGCGAGCCAGCTTGCGGCTGTGGGCCACCGGGAATCCTGGAGAAGCCAGCCTCGCCACCTTCGCCTGTGCCAGGTGGAGGTGGGCATCTCTTTCCAGCTTAGGAAAGATGTCAACATTCCAACGACAACATACCGGTACCCTACCGTAGTCCCCAACCAAGCCTCGGGATTGTGGTTCCTACCCTACGGCCATCACTGCCAACTGGAGACAGAGCAGGTCTGTGTTTCTGCACACCACCACAAACTCACAGGTGCAGAGTGATCCTACCGGTCCCAGTGCCTTCAGTTGGGCTTTTTCCCAGGTGGGTGTGCACAGGGTTGTGGTGGTAGAGTCCATTCATAAAGGAGAAGAGCCATTTCCTACCAGATCCATTTGGACCAGGTTGGCAGACCTTGTGAGAGGAGTTAGTGGGGATCAGTTCCCTTGCCAATGTTGCCCCACCACAGAAGAGTTGGGGTGATACTGATGTGGGCATTCTTTAAAAAGTAAGCATGCTAGCTCCACCCCTGTGTGCTCCCCGGCTTCAAATATTACACTGCTCCGCGGGTGGAAGAGCTGGTGGTTTACAAGAGTATGCCAGAAATAAGTCTGTGGGTGGTAGCAGCTGCATACAGGCAAAGGGTTAGTGCACACAAGGATTTCAGGCAACCCCCATGAATCCTTTACACATATGACTCACCCTGTAGATTAGAAAATGCACACAAGTAGTAGACATATGGGGATAGCAATGTCAGTGAATCCATGCAGTTTTCAGTTCAAGCCGCACCTCTGCCATGAAGTCATAGGATGCCTTAGGCAAGCCACTACCAGCCTTGGCCATTATTTGCCTGATGGGGACATTGGCCTACAACACAGGCTTGTTGTGCAGATTCCTGATAGGAGAACTGCTCAGCTCACTAAGAACTTTATTTGGAGATACAGGTTACATGGATTAGTTCAGCATATGGCAAGGATGTGTGTCTAATTGCCACACAGGTCAGGCATAATATGTATGTTAGTTCATCCACATTAGTAACCCATTAAATGTTGGTTGGTTAAGTTGTAAGATGGGCACACAGTAGTCAAACAGCTACTTTGCTAGTCATCACCTGCATAAAACATAAACCATCTGTGATAAGGGCCAATTTGCCTGCACAGGTTAGAGTGCAGCAGTTGCTTGCCATCACTGTCCACATTGACTCCATGCCTATGATCAGTGAGGGCTGAGCTGGGTTCAGCTCTTAAGCCAATTGTGTTTAAAACTTTGGCTGCTGAGGGCTTGCAGGCCTTCCATATGAACACAAGTAATATTGTTCATAAGATGGGGATGCACGAGAGTGTTTTAAGGTGGCTAGAAGTCTTACTGAACTCAACAGGACTTGCCTCTGAGTCCTGTACTGTAACTGCACTGTAAACAAGATCACTTTTTAAGTTGGGAAACTGCCCTTATGGATCCTCCTTAGAGACAGACAATCTCACTTTGAAAACCAGGATCTCTCAGTTCCCCTCAAGTTCGTTAAGAATTCAAGAGGACCAGGGAAACATGTTATTGAAAGTAAGGAATGTAAATTTTATGTGTTTTTAATTGGTGTTTTTTTTTGTTTTTTCTCTATTTTTTGAAAACTTCAATAAATATCTTTTTTTTAAAAAAAGAATTCAAGAGGACCTTGAACATTACGATCTAGGGCTGAAAACTGGAGGAAAGTTAATTCCTAAGCAGTTAGGCATTGGGAATACTATAGTGTGATCATTCATTCCCAAACTGTGGCTCTGCGCAATATCCATGGCTGAAGTGCCATGGATCCCTTTCACAATCTACTGCAAAATCCATCAAGAGTTCCTCTTCTGCAAGGTCTTCTGAAATGAGCAGAAAGGAAAGGAGGCAACTTAGGCAGCTGTGGGAAGGCAGGAACCTACAGTCCTTGCAACTGTCTCATCAGGGCAAGACCTACTGGGGAAAGTTGTTGGGTTAAGAGCGGTGGACTTGTAATCTGGTGAACCGGGTTCGCTTCCCCGCTCCTCCCCATGCAGCTGCTGCGTGACCTTGGGCTAGTCACAATTCTCTGAAGACTTTCAGCCTCACTCACCTCACAGAGTATTTGTTGTAGGGGAGGAAGGGAAAGGAGATTGTTAGCCGCTTTGAGACTCCTTAGGGTAGTGATAAAGTGGGATATCAAATCCAAACTTCTTCTTCTAGACCTGCACTGTTTCAGTTTCTTTGAATAAAAAGTTAATTTCGCTGACACCATGTTGTGTGTTGGCTTTCACCTTCCATTTCTTCTTGCACTGCTTGTATTAAAAGAAAAGAAAAACGGCCCCAAAAGGAGTGGGCAGCCCCAACACTTTCAGTAAAACTAAAAGCAAACCTATTTAGATAAATTACAAAGGAGAAGCCCTCTGTTTGAAAGGACAGCCTGGCCCAAGCTGGAAAAGGAACCCTAAAAAGGGGGAGCAAGAAGGGCCTTGAAGTTGCTGGTCAACAGTGAGCACCTGGGCAGCAGATTGAGCAGAGATGGATCCAGGTCACTTGGTCACGGTCTATTGGAAGAAGCATTTCTAAATTTTTGTATTCACACACACACCTATTAGCTTATGCAAATTGCCCTGTTTCTGCGTGGTATACAAGTGGCCATGTTCTATGAAAAGCCATCATCACCCCATTATTATTATTTTAATCTGCTGCTTTACCAGAACCTAATGACACTTTGCTTAATGGATATAGCAAAGACTGGCCCCAGTCCAGATTCCCCCACCCCCATTCACTTTCATTGGAAACTTGCATGCTGACCGTCCTCTGGAACTTTTACAACAGACATAAAATCTGGTGGCAGTAGAAGGAAGGCATTCAGCCTTTGCACTTCCAGCTCCAGCTGCTATCCCTTCACACTTGCAAAAAGCCAAGTCCTCAACTCAAGGGCAGAACTCCTTAGTATGGCTTTTCAGTGCCAAAGGGAAGAAGTCTTACCTCATTTCAGAGTAGAGCATCACTTGGCAGCAGCATATCAAGAACATCCATGCCATAGATGGACAAAGCCCCTGCTTGCCTTTGACAGCCTCTCTCTCTTTCCCTTGCCGGAAGTGGTTTGGTCAATGTGTGTGGATGAAAAAAGTGCACCAAACAAAAGGAAGATTTCCTCAAAGGCAGCATCCTTCTCACCAGCACAGATGTGTTCCATTAGCAAGATATTGCTCTGTCAATTAGAGCAAACATCAAATAAGAGGGTTTGATATAAATATTGGAGATGAGGCAGAAGTCAAATCCCAGCTCTGCTTTGGGCAAGTCACAATGTCTCCCAAAAATGCTTTGGCCCATTACATTGCAAAATGCGGGGGGGGGGGAGAACCTTCAAAGCAGGTCATTGCTGAAGAGCTCTGAGAAAGCTTCTGTTTTATTCTAAGGCAGGGCTGGGGGACATTTTTTAGCCCAGGGACCACTTTTCCTCCCAGGCAACCTTTTGGTGGGTGTGGCCAAAAGTGGTCAGAGCAACAAATGTGAGCTTTCACACTCCTCTCTTGTCCATCTAGGCAAACAAGAAGCATGATCATGTTTTAGCCAGGCAAAAACACCCAAGGGGGTTGCTAAGCAGATGTGGTGAAAGGTGTGGCCAGAGGAGAGTTTGAAGAGCCAGAGAGAGTCCTGGAGGAGCACATTTGGCCCTCAGTTCCCCAACCCTCTTCCAAAGAAAATCTGGTATTTCTAACCTTTATGGTTGCAGAGAATAGGCGATCTCCCATAAAAGGAGCTGAAGAAACCAGAAGGAGACTAGGTGGCCTTTACTCAGCTTCCACCTTCTTCCTATCATTACCAGTTCCTGCCCCTATTGCCATTTCTTGCTCATGAGTCTTGATCTTTGTTTACTTGCCAGTACTTGACCCAGGGAACCAGCAAGAAGAGTACGACCCCATCCAGGTCAGCTTCTCCACAGCTCCCTCCAGCCAGCCACCTTCCATATGGAGCAGGTGGGGAGGAAGATGGAGGGAGAAGCAAGCCAAGGAACAAGATGAGGTGTGACACGTGCAGTCTTCTGTGGCTTTGTCGCTTTAGAAGAAAAACATTGGCTTTTGTGATTTTCACAGCACAAGCAATAGCAATGGCAGTTTTTAAAAGCATAGGGGGGAAACCTCCCAACTAGTGACCCAGAATATTTTTAGCCTAGTCGCCGAACTGAAAAACAGGGGCATAAGAAAGTCTCAAATGATAGCCAACTGGAATTCTGGTGGGAGAGCAAAACTTGCACAGAAACCAAGCACATCTCTGCATTGCTAAGCTACCCATTGTCTTTCAACAGCAGAATTGTGGGGGGGGGGGATAGCATGTAATCTTAAGCATTCTAGCAATGTCACAGTGGCACACATTAGGCTTTATTTCGTTTACCAGTAAAAGCAAGCTTTCTTCCCGCTTTGGTCTTCTAAGCTCCCAGTGAGCTAGAGAGATAAAACGTTCATAGCAGGTATCAAGTGTGGCCTATATGACTCGGTGCCTGTTCTGCATAAGACCCAGGCAGCCTCATCACTTGCTTGGGCACAAGGTCAGGCCTCAGAGAAGAGCTTGTTACCTGGTGTCAGCTCCAGGCTGCTCAGAGGCACTGGGTTTCTTTGCTGTCAAGTCAGGTGCAGAGTGACTGACAGGTGTGTGAGTGTGAGAGAGAAGCAGAGCAGAAGCACGGCAACCTGGATCTGGTTGTCAGGGAAATGCTGATGTCTCTCAGATGGACAGAGAGTCCCTCTTCTAACTTTATAGTTAGAAGCTACAGACCATAATGTAGCACACCGATTTGAGTCAGGATGTACAGCTTAGAAAGGCGGAAGAGGCCACCTTCCATAATAGGCATGTCATCCTTATTGTAGCAATGCTGTGAGGAGAAGAGATTCTCTCTGGGCCTGGAGCCAGCGCCTCTCTTCAATCAATCCTTCCCCTAACAAATAGGTCAGTCAGCGTACCTGTCAAATATAGCTGTTCTAGGGCCTAATCTTGCAAAGACTCGTTGCAGCCAGATTAAAGGTGCATTCAGACATGTGGAATAGTGTGTTTGTTTTCCTGATTATAATTGTTTTCATATTCCTTGCAACTCTACAATTCTATCATCCTGCCCTGTTTTCTAATGTTCCAGTCACACTGCAGTAACCTGTTGCATTATGGAACTGTGCCTTTTTGAGTGATGATATTGGCATGCCACAATAAATTTCATCCACACCAGTGGGCATGGTGTGACACAGTGAACATCATCGGACAATGATGCTACTCCCCCACCCTCTCTGCACATGTGTGTTTCTGTTTCTCCATGATTCCCCCACAAAAAAAAAAACAAAAAACAGCAGGAAAGAACTGTATGCTGGTATATCCAAATTTCATCACTTTATTCCCACAATTTTCTGGGCTAATTTTCTAGGCAAATTGGTATGTTTTTTCTCTGAAATCAAATAGCACAGAGTTGAACACTAAACATGTTCTGTGTTCCACTAGTTTTCAAGAAGTGACTTTTACATCATGTGGATGTTCAAATATAATGCAGAAAGTAATAGCTGTGAAAGAAAGATGGAGAGAGCCAGCTACTTTCATTGTTAAGGAAACGTCAGGGAAAGATCCAAGGATGAGGCTTACTTAGACTTTTAAAATGCTGTTAGGCTCACCTGGTGTTTTTCAGGGCCTAGCTTAACAAGAGGTGGTCAGCACAAGAGATTAATGGAGGACTGCTTAGGATCTGGCTTAATTCCCAAGCAGAGAAATGTTTTGTTTGCTGCTGTTTAACTCACCCTTTAATGAGACTACCTTACTGTTTACTATAATGAGGGTGTCCTGCAGACACCCTGTACTCACTCTCTTAAGACACTACCCTGCTGCACGATTGATGTTTTAGGAATGTTTCCAGCTGATTGATAGAAGTTAGGTCAACTCTGATCTAGGAAAAAACATTCAGTGATCCTGGGTGTCATAAAAAAGGCCTTGGGAACATCATTATACAATGTGCTGGCTTGGGGCTGTTTGCACAACTTACAAAACTCAAGGTCTCGTGATGCATGCTGATGGCTACATAATATATGGTGTCCACATCATAATTCAAACTAAGATTTCCCAGAAGCTGAGTTAAAAGACACCTGGTAGGCTGCTCAGGCAAGCCCCCTGCAGAAGACTCTCCAGGATCTAAAGTGGCAATTAGTCACAGAGTTAATCCTAAAATGCCACCAAAGGGGTTCAAACTTCCTTGAGTAACAAACATGCCACTGCCTGTGATTATTATCGTTGTGGTGCTGTAGTATTATTTTTCCTACTGTTATTATCCACTGCTGTATAATTGCTGTTGTGCTTGTTTGTCAATTAATAATGCATATTCCTTACTATGTTCGTTCCCATAACAACCCTGGGGGGTGAGAATTGGGGCCATTGTAGTTTCCGGTCAAAACAGGAGATGCCCCAAGCAGCAATTGCTTCTAGAATCAGGGAGGTGCTGTGACTCATGCCTGCCTGGAACACTTGGTTTCCTCTCCCTTTGAGCCAAGGTCCTCCACATCCAAACCCAAAACTCTTACCAGACACAGGACTTTTTTGGACTGGGCAGCAGGCTTCCATTGTCCAAATGGAATTCCTGGCTTTTGTCGTCATCTCCTAGCACACGGAGCTGGAAAAATAAGTTCAAGTGTGTCAGGGGTGAAGAAACCTTTTTCAGCCTGAGGGCTTCATTCTCTCATTCTGGGCAGTCTTCCAGGGCCCACGTGCCAGAGCCAAAGGTGGGTAGAGCAATAAATGTAATTTTTAGCTTTTGTACAGTAGACTAGTTTCTACACACGCGCGCGCACACACACACACACACACACACACACACACTTCTCTCTGACTACCAGCCAGAGAAGCAAGAGACATTGCCAGAATTCAAGGCCACATTCCAGCCAGGCAGAAATACTGGCCTGGGAAGCATTTGAAAGGGCATATAGAGAGGCCTTGAGGGTCAAATTCAGCTACAAGGCCTGAGGTTCCCCATCCCTGATGTACATAGTGTGATTTAAAACCAGCAAGAAAATCAGCCAGCTGCCATTTCTGGCTATTTTCATTGTTTGTGCTTCTTGCAGTGAAGAATGGGGCATTTTCGTCGTCGTTTTTCTGGTTGCTAAAATGATACTGCAGTATCATCCATGGTGCTGAAAGGCATAATCTGATCCCTCTGTACAGTCAGACAGGTCATGCTCCATCCTGAAAGAATCCTTGTGGCTACCAACATTGCAGACACACAAAGGCATTCCTGGTGTCTGCCCCTCCTCCCCCCCCAAAAAAATCTGGCCCATAGAGCATAGATGTCAACTTTTCCCTTTTCTTGCGAGGAATCCTATTTGGAATAATGGAATTTCCCTTTTAAAAAAGGGAAAAGTTGACAGCTATGCCATAGAGAGAGAGGCCAGAGCCTAAGCATCTTCCGGAAACTTTAAGACGGGGTGGGGACAATACACACATAACAGAAACCCTCACTTCTCCCACCTGAGCAGAGCTTTTAAGCATGGATTGGGCCAGCAATAGCCACTCTCAGCTGCACTTTCAAACACATCCCTCATCAGATATGGCAACCTCCTGTCAGGGAAAGGAGCGTGTCAAAGGTGCAGTTTGGGCACCTGCCAGGCAACCCAATCCACACCTTTTGCTGTAAGACCTTTTACACACACTGGTGTTTGGTGTCGGTGCTTAATGCCGGTTTAGGAAGGAAATTAAGAAGAGTTACTGCTGACTCTTTTTTCTGATGGGATTTCTGTGGTATTAAACCAGTTGAATGAGGAGAAATCTGCATGCAGAATCTTCGCTTGTCACACACATAGCTGATAAAGGCACCAGATCCTGCGGGGGGGGGGGACTTGACAATGTTTAATCTTGATCTGTTTCATTTTAATGTGACAATTTCATATGTTTTAAAATATATTGCTTACTGATTCATGCCTCTGGTACTAGGCAAGCTAAAGATGTAAATAAATTAAGTATCCAGTGGCAGAGATTAACAATGGATTCCATGGAAATGATTACAGGATTATGTCATAAAAGTCAATGCACTGAAACAGTCCTCCCGCATCTTATCTGTGTGGGGATTTTTTTCTGCAAGGGGGAAAAAAGAAAAAAGAAATCCAAATTCTATTACCTTTGAAAATGTATTTCTTCTTAGATAATTAACTTTCTGCATCTTGATCTTTGCTGAGATTCAGAAGAAAAATGCCATTCAATTAGGAATTGTTACAAAAGAGCATTTTAGTTGAAAAGAAGCTATCTTCCATCATGATGTAGGAAAGAAGCTGCCTGTGTCAAATCAACCACCCGCAGAGGAAATCCACGGGGACCAGGCAGAACCACCATAGAACGTCAACTGCATTCTGGTTTGGGGAGAATAAGGCTGATACTTTGAAGATAAGCAAGTGGGGGTGAAGGAGGAGGGATTAAAAATACCCCAGCAGAACCGAGTTGCCTTGCCAGGCAGATGCAGTTTAAAGCAAGGCACATATAACTCTATGCTACACCTTATTTGCTACACCTGAATGTCTTTGATTGCAAGGAATGGGAGGGGGGAGTTGCACATACACACAGAAGGACAGTGTCTTTGCCCTACATACCTATATGTCTGCAGGTCATTAAACAATCCTATTCTAGCTTTGCCAGCTCTTGAAATACAAAGGATCAAGGAACAGCACAGGATGAAGCTGGGAACTCATACAGGTGGAGCCACAGGGTACTGTTGATGTTCGGTGTAGAGCATGGGCACAGCCAGGGGGTGCAAGGAGGGGAAGCTGCCCCCCCCCAAAATCAATAAAAATATGTAGCTAACTGTGGTTCTGCCCCCCTAACAAAAATCCTGGCTATACCCACGGTGTGGAGCTTTTGCCCATGAGATTTTACTTTCTTGGGCTCCATGATCACTGCAGATGGTGACAGCAGTCATGAAATTAAAGATGCCTGCTTCTTGGGAGAAAAGCAATGACAAACCTAGACAGCATCTTAAAAAGCAGAGATATCACCTTGCCAACAAAGGTCCGTATAGTTAAAGCCATGGTTTTCCATGGAAGTGAGAGCTGGACCATAAAGAAAGCTGATCACCGAAGAACCGATGCTTTTGAATTATGGTGCTGGAGGAGACTCTTGAGAGTCCCATGGACTGCAAGAAGATCAAACCTATCCATTCTTAAGGAAATCAGCCCTGAGTGCTCACTGGAAGGACAGATCCTGAAGCTGAGGCTCCAATACTTTGGCCACCTCATGAGAAGAGAAGACTCCCTGGAAAAGACCCTGATGTTGGGAAAGATGGAGGGCACAAGGAAAAGGGGACGACAGAGGACGAGATGGTTGTATAGTGTTCTCAAAGCTACAAACATGAGTTTGACCAAACTGCGGGAGGCAGTGGAAGACAGGAGTGCCTGGCATGCTCTGGTCCATGGGGTCATGAAGAGTCAGACATGACTAAACAACTACACAACAACAACACAAGTCCCCTGCTACCAAGTGGTACCATCTGTAAATGATACCAGGCCCCCACATCTCACCCAGTGTTGTCTGTACTGACTGGCAGCAGCTCTCCAGGATTTGAGAAAGGGGTATTTCCCAGCTGTACCTTGAGATGCCCGGAATGTGTATCTGCTCTACCAACTAGCTGTGGCCTCTACAATTGTGTCACAAACAGCACAGAAAATAAAAGAATATGCAGAGCAGGTAGCTTAAGAGAATGAGCCAGGTGACACACTAACAGGTCAAGTCACACACATATTATGCTATAATGCATATGTGCATTTTGATCTGCAGTATATGGCCTAGGTAACCTTTCTGAGTTATAATAATGATATAGTCAAGGGTTTGAAGTTTCTAAAAATCATTTTACCCAATGGGGGGACAGTGAATCCATGGTAGAATACGAAGAAAGGAGAAGAGCGCAGATTGTTCAAGAAAGTGAGCAAAGCAAAATGCTCAGAAGAAGAAGAATGAAAAGGAGACGAAGAGGAGGAGGAGGAGCTTGGATTTGATATCCCGCTTTATCACTACCCTAAGGAGTCTCAAAGTGGCTAACAATCTCCTTTCCCTTCCTCCCCCACAACAAACACTCTGTGAGGTGAGTGGGGCTGAGAGACTTCAAAGAAGTGTAACTAGCCGAAGGTCACCCAGCAGCTGCATGTGGAGGAGCGGAGACACGAACCCGCTTCACCAGATTACGAGACTACTGCTCTTAACCACTACACCACACTGGCATAGCCTCCAACATTTCTCTCTTTTTTTTATAAAGATATTTATTAAGTTTCCAATTTTATACAAACAAAAAGAAAAAAGCAAAAAATAAAATAAAAACACATACAGTTCACATTACTCAATTTTCAATGACATATTTCCCTGACCTCCTCATACCTCCCCTTCTTGTATTCCAATTCAAATTATTTATTCAGCAAATCCTTATCTCAAAACATTGCAGCTGGAAACCCCTTAATTTCAATCCAACATCATTCAACATTCTTTAATTTTACAATATTTCTGTAAATAGTCCTTAAATTTCTTCCAGTCTTCTTCCGCCAACTCTTCTCCCTGGTCACGGATTCTGCCAGTCATTTCTGCCAATCCCATACAGTCGATCATCTTCATCTGCCATTCTTCCAGAGTGGGTAAAACTTGCGTCTTCCAATACTTTGCAATAAGTATTCTTGCTGCTGTTGTAGCATACATAAAAAATGTTCTGTCCTTCTTTGGCACCAATTGGCTGACCATGCCCAAGAGAAAGGCCTCTGGTTTCTTCAAGAAGGTATATTTAAATACCTTTTTCAATTCATTATATATCATTTCCCAGAAAGCCTTAATCTTAGGGCACGTCCACCAAAGGTGAAAGAATGTACCTTCAGTTTCCTTACATTTCCAACATTTATTATCGGGCAAATGATAGATTTTTGCAAGCTTGACTGGGGTCATGTACCACCTGTATATCATTTTCATAATATTCTCTCTTAAGGCATTACATGCCGTAAACTTCATACCTGTGGTCCATAACTGTTCCCAGTCAGCAAACATAATATTATGTCCAACGTCTTGTGCCCATTTAATCATAGCAGATTTAACCGTCTCATCCTGAGTATTCCATTTCAACAGCAAATTATACATTTTTAACAAAGTCTTAGTTTTGGGTTCTAACAGTTCTGTTTCCAGTTTAGATTTTTCCACCTGGAAGCCAACTTTCTTATCCAAATTGTAAGCCTCCATTATCTGATAATAATGAAGCCAGTCTCGCACTTTATCTTTTAATTTCTCAAAACTCTGCGATTTCAAACTGTCCCCTTCTTGCTCCAAAATTTCCCAATATTTTGGCCATTTGGCCTCCATGTTAAGTTTTTTCTGAGCCTTAGCCTCCATTGGTGACAACCACCTTGGGGTTTTATTTTCTAGTAAATCCTTGTATCTTATCCAAACGTTAAACAATGCTTTCCTGACAATATGGTTTTTGAAAGCTTTGTGTGCTTTAACCTTGTCGTACCACAAATATGCATGCCACCCAAACACATTATTAAAACCTTCTAAATCCAAAATGTCTGTGTTCTCAAGAAGCAGCCACTCTTTCAACCAGCAGAATGCTGCTGATTCATAGTAAAGTTTAAAGTCTGGCAGGGCAAATCCACCCCTTTCCTTTACATCAGTTAATATCTTAAATTTTATTCTGGGCTTCTTGCCCTGCCAGACAAATTTAGAAATGTCTTTCTGCCACCTCTTGAAACAATCCATTTTGTCCAAAATTTGCAGTGTTTGAAACAAAAACAACATTCTAGGCAATACATTCATCTTTATAACTGCAATTCGACCCAACAAGGAAAGCTGCCTCCAACATTTCTCCAGTGAAAATAGGGACGTCCCATTCCATAATGATAATTTTACTGTTTATACCCCACACTTCTTACTGGGTTGCCCCAGCCACTCTGGGCACCTTACAACATATAAAAAAAATAAAAAAAACATTAAACATTTTTTTTAAAAAAAACTTCCCTATACAGGATTGCCTTCGGACAGCTTGGGGGTCGGATAACTCCAAACCCTCCAACATTTCTCCAATGAAAATAGGGATGTCCTAGGAAAAGCAGGACATTCTGGGATCAAATCAGAAACCAGGATGGCTTCTCAAAATCAGGGACGTTCCTGGAAAATAGGGACACTTGGAGGGTCTGCAGGGGCACAGTGCAGAAATTAAGCATGGAGAGATCAGCCAATCAAATACAAATACACACCAGGTCAGTTACTTAAGCACTGGAGAAAACAATACAAATTCTCAAGCATAGGAAACTTGGTGAATTAAGATTATATGAAACACAAACATTTATCTCACTTTCCATCTCTGTTCCATCCCCCCCCCCCAGCAGTTGACATTTGGCTTACATTTATTGGCCAATATATGTATTGGAAAATTCAGGAAAAAATAAAGGAAAAGGAAAAAGAATGCATAAATTAAAACAAAAAAAAGTATGCAAATGAACAGTGACAGCCTCCCCCCTTTTGGTCTATGGGAGAGAAACCCCACCATGAATATTGTGGTGGATTTTTATACCTGCCTTAGGGATTCTGGTCAAGACAGACTAGGGTTGACAGCAATTAAATATTTCCCTTTTCAAAGAGCCTTTGTACACCCCCTGCGCTCCGAACTTTGTGAATTATTCCGAGTAAAGCTGGCTTCAAAGCAGGATTTGAGACCAACATTGAATTAAGTTTGCTGTGTTTGGGTTTGCTTTTGTGGAATCGTGCAAACGTTAGAAACTGCTTCACATGAATTTTTAAGAGACGCAGCATGGGATGGCTGTACAGAAACAAACAAGGAATTCAGGTCTGAGAAGCGCTAACCTGCCCGGTACCTGTTATTTGCTCCCCTCTGCAGCTAATAGCAGCCTCAGGACCACTAAAGTAATGGCACAAAGAAAAAGGGGTTAATCCCAGAAACAGTGAACCTCTTTTAGCCTGAAAGCCACCGGTCCCTAGTGAACAACCTTTGGTGCATGCTAATTGTGGGTGGGGCCAGAGGCAAAAGTGAGCAGAGTAAGTGTTGTGACTCCTACCATCAGAGCTTTCTGCACACTCTTAAAGCTCCGTTCAAGGAAGGAAGAGGAAATACACAGATCAAAGACACATTCTGCCCAGACAGCATCGCTCCGGGAGGGCATGGTGCCAGATTGGTGATAGGTGTGGCCTAGGGAAGAGGACTGCTATAGGGAGAACCATGAGGACCAGATAGAAAGCCATGGAGGACCACATTTAGCTTCCAAGCCTGCTGCTTCCTATTCCTACCCAGCCCCAGCACTGAATCTTCAATCCAAATCTGAAGAGAGGATGGGTGTTACAGCTTTTTAACTGGGGGGGGGGTATCTTTCGAGACCTGGCCACAGATCTCCCTTGTCCCATTTAAGGCTCTTTCTGCAACGACGAAAAGCTGGGAGGGGAGGGTCTTTCATTTTGTATTTCACCCTTCCAAGTGTCCCTATTTACAATGGACAGTCCCTGATTTACAGAAGCTGTCCCAGGTTCTGATTTGATCCTGGAATGTCCCACTTTTCCTTAGGATGTCCCTACTTTCATCAGAGAAATATGGGTATGGAGTTATGCGACCCCCCAAACCTTTAGAAGACATCTGAAGGCAGCCCTGTATAGGGAAGGTTTTTTATGTTTTATGTTTTATGATGTTTATATATATGTTGGAAGCTGCCCAGAGTGCGTGGGGTAACCCAGTCAAATGGGCAGAGTATAAATAATATAATTATGATGATGATGATTAAATAGGATGTCCCTATTTTTGTCAGACAAATGTTGGAGGGTATGCAAAGAACTTAGTGGTAATACAGGTGGTGTTGTCTGCAGCATACTTGTAAATTAGGGGCATCATACATTGTCGACCCTGTGCCAGTTAGGGTTCCCAGGTGCATGAACCTGTGGACCTTTAACGATCTGTAGGACAGCCATAGTTTAGGTTCTTCCTGCAGGAAACACTAGTTGAGACCTGTGTTTCCTGCTGCTGTCATCACTTGTGGGGCTAACTTACCTGAGTGTGATGGCTAGGCATGGCATTGTAAAGGGAGGGAAGGCTAACCACCACCACCCTGTGCCTTTTCATCAGTCAGAAAGCCCTCCCAAGTCACCAGCCTTTTATTGCCTGAAGGAGAAGTATGACTTCAACATCACATGGGGAAAGCGACAGCAAGGCCATCTGTTATTCTCCAGGTCCATGAAAGTAATGTAACTACTAAGCAATTATTCTGGGGCGTGGGTGGCGCTGTGGGTTAAACCACAGAGCTTGGGACTTGCCAGTCAGAAGGTCGGCAGTTCAAATCCCCACAAAGGGGTGAGCTCCCGTTGCTCGGTCCCTGCTCCTGCCAACCTAGCAGTTCGAAAGCACGTCAAAGTGCAAGTAGATCAATAGGTACTGCTCCAACGGGAAGGTAAACGGCGTTTCCGTGTGCTGCTCTGGTTCGCCAGAAGCAGCTTAGTCATGCTGGCCACATGACCCAGAAGCTGTACACCGACTCCCTCGGCCAATAAAGCAAGATGAGCGCCGCAACCCCAGAGTCGGTCACGACTGCACCTAATGGTCAGGGGTCCCTTTACCTTCAAGCAATTATTGGGATGGATAGATTTTGAGATAGATATTTCCCGTCACTCAAGCAAATGCAGATTAAACGGGGGGAGGGGGGAGAGGAGAAGTCTGAGAATTTTTTTTTTTTCTGGGATTTGTGTCTCACATCACTGAAAGCAGGTAGAAGATGTCCCGCTTCCACAACCCCCCCACTTGGCAATCAACAAGGCCTAGAAACCAGAGAAGGAAGTTGAATGGGGAAAGGAAGGATAGCCAGAGAAACCAAACATGACTGGAATTCGATGACTAAAAAGGCCCTTTGTTAAAGGAGAGTTAAAATAAAACCATGACTTCGTGTAAATGCTGCAAAGGTGGGCGGTGCAAATGTGAACTTGGGTTTCTGTTTAAGAACAAGTCTTACAGCATTTTTACTTCTAAACACACACGTATGCAGCGCTCAACATTTCCAGTTTGTTCCCAGGGATGTTGAGCTTTAATGACTTCTTTTGATGTAACTTTAATTCTTTGGGGAATGCTTAGCTCCCTCACCCTCATGTTTCGGGCAACAATATTAATGATATCTTTAACCTCCACAGATTCAAAAACTAAGAAGAGCTGTTACTCAGGTTCACATGGCACATGTGAGTTCAATCTAAATGGAGAAAAAATGTGGCCTGCTGCATTTTAAGCTGTTAACGGCCACATACATACCATATGTTTAAAGCACACTTCCCCAATCAAAGAATCCTCAGCACGGTAGATTAAAGGTGCTGGGAATTGTAGCTCTGTAAGGGGCAAACTACAATTCACAGAATTCTTTTTTTATGTGGCAGAATTGCTTTGAATGTGCTTCAGAGGTGTAGTGTGTACACAGAGTATACACAGCCTCTGACCGCAGTCTTAACCCTACTTACCTGGGAAATAAGCTGCTCCATTGAATTCAATAGGACTTATACAGTATTAGGATTGCACTGTTATGTTACCATTTTCCAGCTGGTATCTTACAGAATGCACTACAGTGGTACCTTGGGTTACATACACTTCAGGTTACACACTCCGCTAACCCAGAAATAGTGCTTCAGGTTAAGAACTTTGCTTCAGGATGAGAACAGAAATTCTGCTCCGGCGGCAGCAGGAGGCCCCATTAGCTAAAGTGGTGCTTCAGGTTAAGAACAGTTTCAGGTTAAGAACGGACCTCCGGAACAAATTAAGTACTTAACCCGAGGTACCACTGTACAAAATATCAGAGAACAACGTGTAAAGTATTTAACAGAGATTGGACTGTCAGATAGTTTTCTCTCAATGTCCTTTATTCCAAGTAGGAAAGGGTGAATCGGTCGGTTTCTATTTCTCTCAGTTTCTCATTTTTCCAATAGGGTTGGAAAAATCTGGACAGATAAGTTGAGCTTTTCTGCCCAGACACTGCTGCTGACTGCAGTATTCCAGATATGTCCAGGAAATTCCACCTGTACGGCAACCCTAAATCTAACATTCAGTTTTCCACTTTAGTTTGCATTTCTCAGTTGGAAATGCCAAAATTAAACAGAATTTAATTAACCCCATCCAAGGATACTGAGCCCCAAGATGTGTATTTTTAATGATCAGGATAGTCAGATAAGCCATAAGGTAAAGGTAAAGGGACCCCTGACCATTAGGTCCAGTCGTGACTGACTCTGGGGTTGCGGCGCTCATCTCGCTTTATTGGCTCATCTCGCTTTATCGGCGTACAGCTTCTGGGTCATGTGGCCAGCATGTCTAAGCCGCTTCTGGCGAACCACAGCAGCACACGGAAACGCCGTTTACCTTCCCGCCAGAGCGGTACCTATTTATCTACTTGCACTTTGACGTGCTTTCAAACTGCTAGGTTGGCAGGAGCAGGGACCAATCAATGGGAACTCACCCCGTTGCAGGGATTCGAACCGCCGACCTTCTGATTGGCAAGTACTAGGCTCTGTGGTTTAACCCACAGCGCTATAAGCCAATCAGCTACTAAAAGCAGCACCCAGATTTCTACCCTGACAATGCCTGTCTCAATGCTTGTGGGCACAAAGCCAGCTAGTGAGTTACTTAAGACTCAGACTTGATTAGTCAGCGTGTGGAATATACGGATTTTATATATAACACTGAATTATTTCCATTTCCTCTGGAGATTTCTAACAGATGCACACAAATATTTAGGTCTGCCTTTTCTAAGGTATGGGTCCATAATTCAGGTATATCAAAAGCAACAGAAGCATTTTCATTAAATATGTATAAAAACCAGTCTAGAAATACTGATATCCCTTAAATTCGTTAGAATGCCAAACATTTAACTTTGGAAAAAAACAATTCGAATTTTAAAATGTGCTGCTTAGAAGGATATTAAAATAGGATTTTCATTTCATTCCCTCCCCACCACCCACAAAATGCATAAACTCTAAACATTCTATTTTGCTTAACTATTTTCAAAGGTCAGCAGGAGTCCAATTTTGAGAGAGATTAAGATAAATATTCCAATTCAGTGTTATAAATATGGAGCAGCTTTGACTGGCTCTCGGATTATTTCCAGCAGATGCAATATACAGGACTCAGGCTCCAATCCTAAACACACTTTTTCCTGGGTGTAAATCCCATTGATCCCAGTAGCATTTACTTCTGAGAAGATGTGTAAAGTATTGACTGCATAGCTGCAACCTGAATTTCACTCCCTCTAAATCCTATTTGCTGATTTGTGACTTTGCACTCAAATTACATTCAACGTACAGTACTAGTGCAATCCTAACATGACATACCTTCTAAGCACACTGAAACAAACAGGCACAAGATCTCGACAGCCATTTTGGATGCTGTGATCTTACAAGCTCTTGCCCTGTGCTTTTGCCCCAGGAAAAAAGCTGAAAAAGTGAGAGCGAGGCACAGGTCACATGACTCGCGTCCTGGTTTTGTGTTGGAAAAAGTTGGAATGTATGAATCTAGTAATCTTGATCATTCTATTGATCATGCTGTTCCCAACCAAAGTTGCCAGTTTCCCCTGAAGATTCAGGGGCCCCTTGTCTTTTTTCTGAAGGTGTGGCCAAGTGTCCTATCCAAAGAACAGAGCCAGGATTATCAACAGGCTCCATGTCTACTTGTGAACCTTAAAATCACGTCCTGGAATATTAAACTGTAAACAAAGCACGTGGACCTAGGTAGCAGACAGCAGAAGTTACATCACAAAATTGACTTAGATCAGGGCTGACAGATGTTAAACCATCTTGAACTCTTTGAAAATTGGCCCAGGCTCCATTTAATTCTCACCTGAGCACACACACACTGAATTTCTGCTTGGTAGTGAATAAAGTTACTCTTTGTGTCCCATTGACAGTACTCTTACAGTGGGTGTGCCAGCCTGTGGCAATTCAGTTTCAGTCGAAGATGTTCCAGCTGCTTCTTGATTGCCCTCCAGCTGAATGAGATTTCCCACTTCACTATGCAGGTGAGCAGAGAATGTCATCTCTGAAAGCACCCATCTCTAAAAGGATTAACCTCTGTGCCTTTGTTCAGGCCACCAAATGGGGGGGAGGGAACTGTGTGGATTAGTTAATGTCTGGAATAGCCACATTAGCATTACATTCTGAATTACTTGTATGTGCAAATGGAATGTTAAGACTTTCTATATTTGGTGCATTCTTAAGAGAGTTGTTGGCCCAAAGGCAAGTAGTACAGCTTGCTGCAACCTGCTAATAATTCAGTCACATCTTTAAGCGAGGAAGAATCTCCTGAAATTAAAAGTGATGCCTGCAAAGGTCTCCTTTATCTTCAAGCTTCCTGCCGGAGTTAAATTATACATAACAAAGCAAGTTTAGCTGGTAATTGTATTAAAAGATGGAGGTGGTGCAGGTATGAATGGCAGTGAGACAGGTGAGGGCTGCTTTCCCTGGGAGCTCTTATCAACCTGAGGAACAGCCATAGACATGCTTCATTGATTTTCAACATGAAAGGTCAGCTGCTAGCTCAGTTACCCTTCTGCTGTGGTAACTTATGCACTATGTTTGCGGCGGTTTCAGTGATGAATATGCATGGGAGCCAGCTGTTCAGCTCCACAGAGCTTGTATTTCCCAGCTTAGTTCTGCTCACCCCTTCAGAAGGAAAAATCTAGGATCTTTGTAGGAAGCAAAGTGCTACAGTGCACAGATAAAAACAATCAAATGCAGGGGATACCCAGTTAAAGCCCTCCTCTCTCAACTGTTTCAACCTCCCCAATGATGGCTAAACATGCCATCCCCATTAGTACTCCAAAGGACAATGGATTTACCTTCATTATACATCAAAAGCTCACAGCTATACATCCTGGTTGCTCCCTCTCCTGCTGGTCCCCTGCCTGCTGTCCTCACCAGACTACACCATGGGGACAACTAAACTAAGCAATGCAGTCTGCCTAGCAGGAGCCATGCTATGTGCCTGCATAAAAAATGGTTTCAGAAACAACTCCAAACCACAATCCCCGTTTTTGCAAGATTGCCCACTTTGCTTATTTTCTGCAAAAGACCATCCATGATCAAGGAAACTTTGCATCTGGATGAAGCTGTCTAGAAGCAATGTGGGTAGGGTCACTGTCCTATTAACAATTAGGTAGAAAAGAGTGTTTTGGACATACTTGGCTTCCTCTCTCCTCTGCATGGAAAATGCACCTGCCAAAGTTTCTTCTACCCAGATGGCAACAGTGCAAAAGTAATGTTCCCCTTTGCTTCCACACACCCTAGACTGACTGCTTTATGCTGTTTTTTCAAATAATTTTATGGATTTATCTTACTAATTTTCATATCTAGTGGTGTTGTCCGTTTTGTAAAATGTCCAGGGAATATGCTGGAAGGATGGTATAAAAATACTCTTTAACAAGTCAAAACCAAGCTTGCCAGGCAGAGTCTACTCTAGTTCTATGAATGACGTGAATCAGATCAATAGGAGAAGGATAGATAAAGACATGAGTTGAGGTTCTCCAGGTGAGTCCTGCCCAGAGGAAACAAAAGCTCACCTAAAATAGAAAACGTTTCACTGGCCAGCAGTGAATGGAACAAAAAGTGCTCACATTGTACCAATAGGAATGGGTGGCTGGTGGAAGATCAAGGTATTCAGGTCAAGGCATTCAGAAAGGGAAAATAGATCCAGGAGGAGTTAGGGACGTGAAGAGGCAATTTGGATCTTGAAACTTCGCAACCTGCCTTGGGAATGTTTAACGGATGGAGTATATTTATTATATGCCTATAATAAATCAATTACATAGCAAATAATGTATCCCTTTGGAATCATTTGCACAACAGTAGGGAAACCCATCTCACACTTAAGAGAATCGGTTTTCATAGGTCTCTATAGATATGAATATGCCATGGAAATACTGGATACAGACATACATACAAATCTAAGTTTAATACCAAATCTTAGAGACTCTGAACTCCCAACGAACTCTCAGCCTCTGTTCCTTATCTGTTAAACAGGACTGATAATAGTAATGACCAACCAGTTGTGTGCATGATGGCAGAGAGTGTAAATAACTTTTCAGACCAGAAATGGAAGGATTCCTAATGATAAAAACCTTGTTAAACCCAATCCAGAGAAGGCCTGAAGAGGCAAAGTGGCAGTCTGGCTTATAACACACACAAAAATTTCTCCCAGCCATCTCCCACAGCAGAATTGATTTTACAAAGCAGCTGTTATAAAATAAATTTAATATGTAAAAATCCAAACCTGAACTTTTCCCAGGCGGTGTAGAAAAGTATTTGGGTGCCCTCTAGCGGATACTTTGGCAGGTACAATGAATAACAGTACCCCTGTACACCTTTCATTGTTACAGGGTGCAGTTACACAACTTGATTTACAAAAAATGTGCTTTCCCACTCAAGATTATGATGACTGAAGAGGTAGCAAAGAGAACTGAGCTGCAGTGGGAGGAATCTGTGCTTCTTGTTAGGTCATGTGATCAAATTGCCCAAATCCTTCTTTCCTGCCCCACCTTCAATCACACACATTTTCCTGCTGAGCGGTTGGTAGCAAAAGCTTGGGGTCTTTTAGGATAATGGAAGCTTTTAGCCACCAGCTTCAATAAAACCACAATTTTGCCTCAGATTGGAGCTCAAGGGAACCTTGAGCTAGCAAGGAAGAACATTGACTGGAAATCATTTTACGCCCCCTCCTGTGTGTCAGGTCTGCGAGTCAAGAAGCGCAAGTCAATCCCATTTGCTCCAGAGATGATGCTGTGATATGAGGCATGTGGAGGAAGGTGGATTAGGAAAAGGAAGGCAGAAGTTCTGAGATAAGGGACAAGCATAGCACAAAAAATAAGGACACCGGGGCTGATTCACCAAAGCAGCAAGCTTGTGAGAACAGCCTCCACTGAAATTTTGTTAGAAGTGATGTGAGATTGCATGAAGGCTGCATCCATGTGCTTGATGGAGAACCCGTTTTGTACATGGAAACCATTTGATGCTATGGCCCCAAAGTTATGAACACAGGTGGGTAAACTCACCCTCTCACCTTCAGGCAATACTGCGAATCAGTTAGTGCAGATGCTATTTGTGAGGAAATCCAGCTTAAAATAGTTTAGCACCTGAAGCATAAGAACCAAAATCACCAACATACACATGCCTGGAACTTGTTTTTAAAAATGTGACACAGAAATGAAAGTTATACGAAGTAGACTGCTTTGTGTGTTGACCCTAACTGTGGGTGAATGCAAAGGCCGTATCCCCAAATCTTGCTGGATTTCAGAAATGCCCCACCCAACTGCAGCCTACTCTGCACTATATTCTGCTGGCTAGAAAACACTTTGACAAGTGGAAAATAGCATGCCAGGGTGATGACAAAACAAGGCCCCTTTCTCCCAACAATTAGTTTTCTACATGCAGGGGAAAGCATTCAAATCTCCACATTGCAGCCTTAAGTGATGCGTCCCAGATTTGTTACTGGGGCATAAGGAAATCTCTTCATTATCTGTCTCCAACTGGGTCAAAGTTGCTGGCCTGCTGTTAAAAACCAAATGGCAAAACAGTCCCCACTGTGGTTAATGTGCTTGCTGCTGTACAGGAAGGCAGTCCCCATGTCGGAACTATTCAGAAGCACGCTGCAATGAGATGGATGCGCATTCATAATTGGGGAAATGGGCAGCAAGCAGGGATTATTCCATGATCACCATATATGTTAAAAGGAGCAGCCTCACAGCAGGCCTGAAACAGAGTAAGACTTTTCCAGGAATTTTGTTGGATTAATCTTACCGTTGAGAGACAAATCCACTGAACTGACAAAGCTGGAGTTTGTGAAATGGGTTCAGCTGCTTTTACAGGCTCTGACTTTATTCCACAGGAGGGAAAAGATACTGTAGATCAGGGATGGGGGGAATCTTAGCCTGAGGTACCTCCCCTCTGGGGAGCACATGACGGTGGTAGCAAGGGGCAGCGGCAAAAGCAAGCAGAGCAGCTAATGCAAACTTTGCCTTTGTACACCAGACTAGTTTCTGCACACACTCACCTCCCCCACCCTTGAGTCCAGGAACACTGCAGGCAGGCAAACATGCCCAAGGGGAACGCAAGGCAGGGTTAGTGAGGGGTATGGCCCAATGAAAGAGTGTTTTGCTATGCAGGGGATGTGGCCTGGGCAGAGTCCTGAGGGTCAGGACCAATTTGGACCCCAGGCCTAAGGCTCCTCACCTTTGCTATAAAAGGGTAAAGGGGACCCCTGACCATTAGGTCCAGTAGTGACCGACTCTGGGGTTGCGGCACTCATCTCGCTTTATTGGCTCATCTCGCTTTATCGGCGTACAGCTTCCGGGTCATGTGGCCAGCATGACTAAGCTGCTTCTGGTGCATGGAGCAGCGCACGGAAACGCCATTTACCTTCCCGCAGGAGTGGTATCTATTTATCTACTTGCACTTTGATGTGCTTTCAAACTGCTAGGTTGGCAGGAGCAGGGACTGAGCAACGGGAGCTCACCCCGCTGCAGGGATTCAAACTGCCGACCTTCTGATCGGCAAGTCCTAGGCTCTGTGGTTTAACCCACAGCGCCACCAGCGTCCCTATAGGACCTTTGCTATAGGATGCAGCAAATCCACATCCATTAGGGCATCTGCTGTCTCTTATGAGAGGATACCTGACATGAGTAGGAATAATTCCCAATACCCCTCATGTTCAAAAATAACCACATGCCGTCATTTGGCGCCATGCCCCAGCATTTGTCTTGCATGGTCTCCTTGTATTCACCCCACCACCCCCCGCCCGGAGGGGTGGATTAGCAGTAATACAAGCACACTCACCAGTTTTATTCCTCATTCAGGTCTGTGCCAGAAGCTAGATTGTTCACGGAGCTAATCTCCCAGTACAGTGAGCAGGAGTGACAACCATTGTAAAGCAGTTCCAATACTGCAGGGACAACAGAACCAAAATGCTGGTAGAACAGGCGATATGTTGATTCTGTACTTCCTCAGAGAAAAGAGTTTCTCAGGTCCTGAGAAGCCAGCTTCTCAGTTTTTTCATGCCTATAGCTGGAGCTTAGCTTACAGGTCACAGGAAAGTAACTTGCTGCCAATTCCTATCACACCAGGATTGTTGGTCATTTCACGACTCCATAGGAGGTAGAAAAAATGCTCAGAAAGAGTTGTTTGGTGGAAAACAGGGGTGGGAACCCTGCAACCCCCACCACCCCCACCCCCAACTACTAGGACTGGCAACAGCAGGGCATGTTGTTCCAGTCCCCTTTCCTATCCAGTTGGGTTTCTGAATTCAAACATATGAAAAATTAAGTGGGATAGTTTTACAAAGATAATATTAGGAAAAGCTTCCTAATCATAATTGTTCTGGATTATGGCTACAATAAACAAACTCAGTAATAAGTTTCTGAAGGTCTTAGCCCTCTCCTCAAAATCTCAAGAGGAGACAAGTATCTTAACAAAGGGGAAGGACTGTAGCTTAGTGGTAGACAGGGGCGCATCTACTATGAACTAATGAAGCTTAAGCTTCAGGGCCCCTTAATTCTGGAGGGGTCTCAGAAGAAACTTTAGTCCACACTGCTTAAAAGTTTGGGGTCTAGTAGACCCAGTTTGAGTCACACAACTGAAAGTGATTATTTTTGTTGTTGTCTATATTTCAACAATCCCAAAGTTTGAGAGTCAGTAGCACAGATGTTGTAAAGGGGTTGTGATTTGCCCAAGCTTCAGGGCTCCAAAAATGGAGGTCCGCCAGTGGTGTTGGAGCACATGCAGAAGCTTGCAAGCAAGGCCAGGAAGAATTCCTATCTGCAACCTGGAGAGCTGCTGCTTGTCCATGTAGACACTCCTGAGCTGGAGGGACCGATCTTCTGTCTCCACATAAGGCAGATTCCTACACTCTGATCTTGCCAGGGACTGCTGGGGCTAGCATCCCAATGCATCACTGCATCCTTGAACACAATAGCTTTCGAAAGCCTTTCCAAATGTGGAATTGCTGCTATGATTCTAAGCTTTTTGTCTTTTTAGCAGAGGCGAATTAAAGATGCACACAGAGCGGTAGAGTTGCACAACACAGAATACATTGTGAAGGAGGGGGACATGACACAGTTTTCTGAACTGAAATTTCAAACAGAATACATCACAAACATAAATACGAATGTGCCAGGCCTGGGGTTCACAGCACCATGTGACTAAGCACCAACTGAAACCAATGCAGACAATAGGCACTTGGATCTATGGACAATAATACTACGGGAAGGTCTGACTACTTCAAACAAAATTAACTATTATCTCCCTCAGGAGCAGCAAGGGCTTCTAAGCTTTGAAAAGCACATCAACTTAAAAAAGAACAGTTCAGAACTGGAATCTTTGTCTAGCGGCAGCTGCTATTAGGCATTAGTGGACATGGGGGTACTTCCAGCGAAGGATGGCACCATCAGCGCTCACGCTCACAATGTATTTGTTGTTAGGGCAGATCTTCAGGCGGGTGATGCTGCCACTGTGGCCAACCCCAACAAACGTCACTTCACCCTCGTTGTAATCCCACACTTTCACTAGGTGGTCATCACCTCCTGAAGGGGAGAGAAGGAAGGAAGGTTAGACTTTGTGAAAGGCTGCCAGCAATCCACTGAAGGAATAAGCAAAGAAAAGGGGCAGCTGCAACAAAATGCATGCTGTTTGGAGACCTCCTGCTCAAGGTTCCAGGCAGCCTGCCCACGGCAATGTATTTCAGGAGTCCCTAATCCATCAGCACCAACGTGTCCTCAGCAACACACAACCCTTCATGCTTACCAAGGCTCTCCCAATTTTTATTTTTAAAAGGTTGGGGGTATTTTGTTGGGAGGAACTGCTTTCCTTGTCCATGTTTTTGTTTTGGGAGGGTGTGGATGTTTTGGCTGGGTTTTGGGGAGAGGAGGTGATTCTGAGCATTGCGTCTTTCATTTGTGTGATCAATTATTTTGTGGTGCAGGCTGAGGTTCTTAGCTTTCCCAACGTACTCCCGGACCCCAAAAGGTTGGAGAACCATCTGCACCATCATTAAGTCATCTGCACCACTTCGTCCCCTCTAACAGTCAGCACTCTGAGCCAGTTAAGTCTACTCAGCCCTCAGTGAGTTGCTTTGGGTTTCCTCTCCCCTTGGGATATTTTCCAAAGAGTTATGCAAACCTTTGACTTCCCCCAAGGCTGCTGATACCTTTGTTTTGTGGGTGGGTGGTGCCATTTTGGAAACAAAAGGATCCATACTCAGAGAAAGAGTATATATAGAATGAATTTTGGGGCTAAAATGGGCTGGAAAATGGTAGTCAGAAGTGTAAGTTGTACAACATGAATGGAGGAAGGGAGCCACGAGCATGATACATGAATGAAGACTATGGGGAGCAACTCCCTAATCCAACAATGGATTTCAACAGGGACCTCAGAGCGCAGTCATTCACGATAATGATTATCACAGAAGCCTATACAAGTCTACTCAAAATTAAGCACCATTGAATTCAACTGAGCTTATTCCCAGGTAAATGAGTATAGGATTGCAGCCTTTCAGAAGTCGCCCACCACCACATTTTTCAAAGTCAAATCTCATTTTCTTTCTGGCCTTTACAGAGTATATCTGATTTCTTTAGTTTCAGTTCTCAATAGCACAAGATCTTGTCAGCAATGAATGAAAAAAGGAGCAAGTATCTCTGCAGAAGGAGAACAATGCATCTCCAGTATAAGGTTCATTTTTTAAAATTCAACTTACCAGTGACAAAGAAGATTCCATCCGATGTAATATCCATCCCATTGATAGAACCAGACAGGGAGCCTTCCAGGTCTCTGATTGGGGACCCATCAAACACCTCCCAGTAACCAATCTAGAAACCAGAAGAAAACCTGTGAGAGCCTTCCTCTGTGCAGCAACAAGTAACCTATTTCATACATTTACTCCAAGAGATGTCTGAGACATGCAGCCGGGTACTTAGGCAGTAACCCGTCTTGCTGGGCTCATGTCCCAGTGTTTCCTTTACTCACCTTCCGGTCTGTGCCACTTGTAATAAGCTGGTGCTCATCAGGATGGTAACACACACATTTGAACAAGGTGTTGGCCAAGATCATCTGACGCCTCATGAAGCGACTGGGGATGGGGGAAAAACACCCAGTGTTTCTGAGGTTACATATTGTTATGTTTAAGCAGAGCCCTCCACCAATAACTCTTTTCAGACCTGATCTGTGATTTATAAAATAGCCAAGTCCCCTTCAGCTGCAGAGGCATGCACTGAAATCCCAGAAGTCCCTGGAGTCCCCCCTGCTTTCCCCCCCTTTTTTGTCTCTTCAAGATAACCCTCTTAGTTGAAAGAAGAAATTAGCACAATACTGTGGCTGCAGACAGCCACGATTCCAAGCAAGAATGGCCTTACACAAGATCCCAGATAATGCATGTTCCATCGATACTGGCCGTGACACACTCCTGGTTATTTTTCTTGATCTTGATGCATGAAATAGAAGAGATGTGCTCTTTCATGACCTCTTCCAGTTTGCGCGTCTCCTTGCCAACCTCCCATACTCTCACCTGTAACCCAAAAGCGGAATCTTCAGAAAATGCATTTATATAGTGTCTTTCTCTAAGTGCTTTATCTTGGCAATCTATAAATATCCCGTATATTTTGGGGCCAGTATCATTATCCCCTGTTATAATGTGGACTATAGTTGAGGAATTGGTCTGCTTAAGGCTACTTGGGAAAAAGCATTCATGGTTGAAATGAAATTTCAACGTGGGGCTTGAGCTTCATAGGCTCTTGGGTCTGCTCTGCCACAGGATATATACACTACATAGTTATTCAGCATGCAATGGCGCACAACTGGCCATGTGTCTCATTAAAAAGAAATGTGTTGTAGGTAGGAATCAATCAGTACAAAAGTTGGGGAAATTTGCAAAGGAGATCCAAGGACTTTGAGGGCTAATTACCTGGCCTTCGCCTCCACCACTGATGATTCTTTTGCCGTCACTTGTGGTAGCCACAGCCGTCACACCCATGCTATGAGCATGTTCGATCACGTACATTAGCCGCCCAGTTTCTGGGGTGAAGGCACGGATCTTCCCATCATTCCATGCTAAAATAATATAGAAAGATTTTGCTAAGTCTCTTCTACTTTTCCTTCCTTCACCTGGTGTTTTGCTACTTTCACGGTCATTATGGCTGGAAGCAGCAAGAAAACGCACAGTTCTGCTACAGAGCTCGCCAATGTCCAGATCACATGGCTTTGATGACCTGCTCTCGCCAAGGAAAATGCTAAGGAAAAGATATGGCACTCACAGCATCACTCTTCAGCAGGTGATTTCTGTGTAAGAAGCCACGGACACAGAGTTTAGGTCTGTGGGGATTCAACAAAACTACTCTCTCTCCGTTCCATGATTCCAAATTATGCAGTGGACAATTGTAGCTCAATTACCTATAATGCAACAGCAGTTGTTCTACAAAGACCTTAGAAAGCACTGGGCAGACTCTAATGACGGAAGGGTCATTAGGCTAATGACAGAAGGACAATTTAAAACAGAGGGCAACTGGCTGTGGATACAATTCTACAGTAAACTGGAACATGCAAAATGTTTTTACCTGAAATGATGCTCTTGCCATCCCTCATAAAATCTATGGCATGGCAGGTCATGTTGGGGACTGTTATCCGTAGCAGCTCCCTGTTTTCAGGTGTATACCACACACGGATATCATTCTTGGAGCAGGTGGCAAACAAGTCAGATGTACCACTATGGGAGGCAGAGAATCTGGCTTAGGAAGATTCAAACAGAATTGCTGCTAACTCTCAATAACCACAGTATTAAAATGCCAGAGCTGAGCCACTGGGCCATATTCCCCTGAAGGCCTTTCTCATTCAGAACACCCAACATAGTCATTTTGAGAAGAAACTTGACGTGTCTAAGTCCAGCTCAAAAGTGAATGTTATAATTACATTATAGCAAATCCACACAGTGATAATTAAGTGACCAATAATGGAAAACAAGATCTAACCACTTTCAAACTGGCTCTCAAGGTAATTCAGAAATGGATGAGAACTTGAATGTCACAGATCTAGTGATTTGCCCAGTGAGAGAAGATAATAGATATGAAGCATGTGGAATACCATGAAACAATGGGTGAGCTTATCACTTGCCACTTTGACTGGTGCTCCTGGTGTATTAATAGTTCTGGGCAATTCTGATGGAAACCAGAGCAGCAGCTCTAGGGAGCAGGTGTGAGTAGGAAAAGGGGCTCCCTCCAAGGTAAGGGACTTGTCACATTTCCCCCTCCACATGTTCAAAACCTCCAGGTTGACTGCTCAGAGGAGTTGTTGGATCTGGGGTAGGGCAAACCCTTTCCTAATGCTGGACTTGGATCAAAAGCCCTTACAGCAGGGATGAGGAACCTGTTGCCCTCCCGATGCTGTTGAGCTCCACTTCCCATCAACCACAGCCAGCATGGCCAATGGTCAGGGATGATAGGAATTGCAGTGCAACAACATTTGTAGGGCCACAAATTCATCACTCCCATGGGCTCTTTTCTTCCATTCCAAATAGAAATAATAATTAATAATAATAATAATAATAATAATAATAATAATAATAATAATAATAATATTTATACCCCGCCCATCTGGCTGGGATTCCCCAGCCACTCTGGATGGCTTCCAGCAGAATAATAATGATCGAGTGGTATATAAATGCCTTAAACAAATAAATAACCCCTCATAATCTTTGCTTAAAAGAACATTATTCTGTCAATCTCATACTAGAGCCAAGCAGTCCATCCTCTGTACATAGAACAGTAGAATACTACAATCACTTTGAAGTATTTCAGAATAAGTCAAGACAGAAAAGAATAGTTCACAGGTTGCACTGTATCCTGCTCAGAAAGAGAAAAGAGATGAGTAATTCAAGTGAAAGCAAACAATAGCCATGCCATCAAGCTCATCTGAACAGCTCTCACACAGGAGGCATGAATCACACGCAAGCGTCAGATTACTGTAAACCTCACAGGGCTGTCTCATTAAACAGAAGATATGTCTGTTGGCACTCCGATGACAAGGGCGACCTGCAATTGTTCCCAGCACTTGTCTTGATGTAACTTAGCAAAATGTTTGACATTGCATGAAAGGTAGGGCAAGGGAGACAGCTGTGGCCTACAAAACCCGCCGTGTCTTTCTGCACCATACTGCCAGGCTCCATTTGCAGGAGACAGCAACTGAACCATCATTTCGAAGAAATGTCACGGTCTCAGTACTGACAGCAAATGGGAATTCACCTGCCTGTTCAAGAGGGGAATTCAAACAGATGATGAGCAAGGACAGACAGCACAGCATATGGCACACCCAGAATCTAACCAAGCAAACCACCTTGTGAAACACAACATTGCCACTGCAGTGCTAGCCATGGATTAGTTTACGTTCAGCACTTTAGAGGTGGAAAAGAGGGCAGTCAGACTTGCAACAATAAATAAAATGCCATTCAACTGGCTGAAACGTATTCCTGTTTCTTTGTTGTAAGCTGCTTTCAGCATGAATTTTGGGTGGAAAAATGGCATACAAATAAAATGAGTGAATGAATGATTGTCCCAGCTATATGGGATCAGATTTTCCCCAATGCGGCTCCCACATTTCCATGAACAGATTGGCCACATGGTGCGGGCAATTTAAGTGGGTCTTTCTCATGGGATCAGTGTGATTCTGCACACCTGACTGTATCAATTACATACAACCCCAATTATAAGGGAACTTTTCATGGAAAAATAGCTTCCATGAAGCTGGGGCTGCATGTAAAGGACACCTTAGAAATGAAATGGAATCTTTTCACAGAAATGCTCCAAAGGCCTTGCAGACCCAGAAAGAACATGAAGAAGACTGTGCCTATTTTTGTTAACACTGTGTATAAATCTACTTGCAGTGCAGAATTTGGCAGGTGTCTAGTCATCACAGAAAGGTAAGAGAATGTGAGGGCCATATTTGCTGAAACATCAATGAGCAAAGCAAATTTTATTGGAGAGCAGCACTGGCGAGAGTATAACCCCCCCCCCCAAGCTCCTATTATGTGAGTATTCAGCTGATTCTTTCCATTCATCCTTGCCCAAAGTATTCTATTCTCTAAATTCTCTTCTTTTCCCCAGAATGTGCCAAACCCAGAGCACTGGGATTGAACAGACCTTGGGCTTATTAGAAAGAGCCACCAACTTGAGGATTGCTTCCAACATTATTTCTTTGCTAGGTGTGCTCACATCTTTTCTGGGAAAACATATGTGTGCATTATGTTTTCCCATGCATCTTAACACATTGGTTTGCATGCCGATGTTTTTGAAAATAACACAAGCAGAAATGCTATGATAAGTCTCTGTGCACTGTCAGCATAGGGCGTCTTATCCAAAGCTCCAAGGCAGAGCTATTGTAACCATGCAGAGGAAGCAGAGAGAAAACCTACAAAGAATCAGATAGTAAAACCACAACCTGGTGCACACCAGATGTTTAAGACTACAACCCTCCAACCCCATTCCGTTGCTTTCTTGTCTGTCCTGCTTCCTGGAATTTCCTGCAGGCTAGAGTTTACTAGTTGGTTTTGTTAACCCTAAGTAAGTGCCCCCCTTTGCAAATCAGTGAACATACAGGACCATCCAAAAGATTAAGATTGCGGTCTACCAAACCCACCGTACCTTGTACATATATGCAGGATCAACAAGATTCTTTGGATCATACTTACTATGGGAAAATGATATCATGGATGGCCTCATTGTGGCAGGTGGCTATGAGCTCATCCCTAAAGTCCGAATACGAGAACCGATAAATCTGTGCCTCCTCAGTGCCCACAAAAAACTGGTGCCCCTGCCCTCGTGGCGTGATGGATGTGACGGCACCTTCCAACTGAACTTTTCTGTAAAGCCAAAAGAAAGTTTGGCACTGAAAATGACTTTTTTAAAAGACCATTCATCCTACCCAGGCCTTGCTTGTTTAAGTTAATGTTTGTTTTGTGTTGTTGTTGTTGTTATTAATGCTTCTTTGTGATTTTTTTAAAATCATGTTCCGGGAAAAAGCTGTGGATATTTTCCATAATCTATTAACTGAAATTGGCTGAAAATTTTTTTGAGCACAACTGGATGACAAGAATACACTTTAACAAATCTATAGTTCTGCATTGGATTTTGTGAACTGAAAGCCATCAAATTAAGCTAGCAACTGTTGTGTGAAGATCCATATTTAGTGATTTTGGTCTGAAGTTCTATTGACAAAATGGAACTTCTAATTTCATTTTCCAGTCAAAAGCTCTCTTTTCTAGTGGTCTAGCTAAGAGCACCAACACTCTATTCTCTAGTTTCTTTGCTTACAAAGTAGCAACAAAATGTATTTGACATTCAAAATAAAATTCAAATTTTGTTTTAATAAATTCAAAACTGACTCACTTCACCCCATGGAAAAGTAGGTGGCATAATGTAATCATACATTTAGTTCATTGTCCTATATATTCTGATCATTAAGCCTGCTGTCCTATTGGAAGAAAGTCCCATTGAACTCAGCCGATCTGAAGTCCAGCACCATCTAACTTAAACTCACGCTAAACAACTGTGAATTGCTGTACCATTTTGTGCAATGTATGTTTCACATTATTTCCATGTTGAATGCAACTACCAGGGTGCACTAATATCCTTGCTAATGAATGCTCAGAAACTCACTTTATTACTTTATAGTTCGATTCTGAACAAAGAGCTACAATTCCAGCTCCTGTACCAATGACTAAGTCTCCTGTCTTCAGCAATAGCAATGATGTCACTCCCTGTAGGGGGGGAAAAAGCAGGATTAAGACACTTATATGCTAGCCAAATCACTGTATTTGCAGTGCAGGATGATTGGACAGATCAGAGTATTTGCCTTGCAATCTGAGGTGGTGTGTATGCAATTAAGATTACTCTTTTACCAGTGCTGACTTATCAAAAGGGGGAAAGTTGTTGTTATCTCGCAATGTAAAAATAACCAAGGAAAGAAACACCTTTTACAGCTCTATTCATATCAGGTTGAACACCACCTCCCTGGACAGACAAGCACATTCATTTTATGTGGTCCACTAGTATTTGTGGTAAGCACATAAAATATGATGTGCATTCCCCAACACAAAGTGTGTATCTGCAGGAAGTGGGAGCTTCACAGTGTTCAGGTTCAGCAGGCTCTTCCTGAATCTTTTTCTGGGTGGTGGTGGTGGTGGTGGTGGTGGTGGTGGTGTGTCTCCCCTTCACACTGCATGCACTTAGGTCAGCCTTTTCCTGAGAAGTCGCATAAAATGTGAAGTGCCTCTTAGAGTTAAAGATCTAATTCATGAAAATATAGACATATAGTCCATTTAGGAGATGGACATTAACAGGATGAGCTTTTGAGAATGGATAGACAGGACTTGTAGAATGCTGAATGACAATGAAGAAGGGAGGACTGTGAAGCAGGTAAGAGGAAGATCACGACAAGAAGTCTTCATTAAGATTATTTACATGATAAGAGAGTGCTCTCTGGGTGTTTCATTGCTCATTTAGCAGTCACATAAGAACTTCCTTCCTGAACCAGATTAATAGTTTATGCAGCCCTCTATCTTCTTCCCAAAATGTCTCCTTTTGTCATTTCTGCATTTATTTCAGCATAGGGCACCAGTGGATGATTCTCCTCCTCCCTTGATTATTTCCAGGTTTTTACTGCCAAACACTATGGGACACCCTCAGCAATCTTAGGTCTGATTCATATCACAGAGGTAGCTAGCCTGAGGCCCACCAGATGTTGTTGGTATAATGACCCACAATCACAGAGACTATGAGTTGTGTGGCAGAGAAGAACAAGGCTTCATCTTTGTCCTTGACAGAAGAACTTCCAGGACAGCACAGCCCCAGCTAAGGGACAGAGCCTTGCCAGTCTCTTCCAATTTGAAGGAGACCCCCAGTGCACCATTGTCTTTCCAGCTCCATAGGGGTAAAAGGCTGCAGAACAAGGTCCCTCAAAAACCAGCAGGCTGCAAAGATACCATAGCAGGATACTGGAACTATCCAAGGTCCTGCAAGTGTTCCGAGTGCTTTCAGTTCCTGCCTTTGGCATCTTGGTGGGGCACTGCTGCACGTTCCATGAACCTTGAGCTATTGTAGTTAAGACAGTTGAATTTCAGCTCCCATCAGCACCAGTCAGAATGGCCAATGATCAGGGAATTGTAGTCCAAAATCATCTTGAAGATAACAGGTTCATCACCCCTGTCATATATGCAGCCAATCACATGAACATTTATGAGCAGAGCTCTTGTGAAGTCTGGGTAAATTTTAACCATGCAAACACAACCTCATAGTCTTCCTCAAACTGACAGTCCAAAACATCTGGAAGACACAGCTCCCATTATCCCAGACCATTAAGTTTGCTGCCTGGGGTCGATGGGAGTTATAGTCAAAAACATATGGGGGGGGGCAACAGTTTGGAAAATGTCATATTGTTTCAGTGTTCCAAGATGTAGGGTTGCCATTTTTCAAGAAGTAAAAATCCAGACATCCCAAAAAATTGTTCAGGTTTTTTTTTAGGAAAACGCCCCCAAAACGTGATTTCTGCTGCCTTCCAGAAATTCCCACCGAATTACCTGCCCTTCTAAAACAAAGAGGCATAGAAGAAACATATGTGAATGGTGTGGAACAAATTATTAGCCAAACGGTAGGTGTTCCTTCTCTCTATAAATTATTATCCAAAAGCAGGATTACTTTTAAACACAAATATTTCTTAGGGGAGTCAACAGGACTTTACAAGTGTCCAAATATCAAATCTGCATCAGCTCTGTTTTTTGATATGTTGCAGGATACTACCGTATTTTATGCCCTATAGGACACACTTTTTCTCCTCCAAAAATGAAGGGGAAATGTGTGTGTGTCCTATGGGGCAAATGCAGGCTTTCACTGAAGCCTGGAGAGCGAAAGGGGTCGGTGCGCCCCTCTCACTCTCCAGGCTTCAGGAAGCTATCCGCAAGCCTTGGGAGCCCGGCGGGATTTCCCGCCAGGCTCCCAAGGCTTGCGGACAGCAGCCTGCAGCCCGAAACCCAGGGAGCACAGTGGGGCGCACCCCGGGCTTCAGGCAGCTCTCCGCAAGCCTGGGGAGCCCAGCGGGAGTTCCTGCCGGCTCCCAAGGCTTGTGGATAGCAGCCTGTTCTGGGGGCTGGGGTCGGGGGAAGCTCGGGCTTCCCCCGCCCCAGCCCCACGCCTGGGGGGGGAATTTTTTTTCTTTATTCCCCCCTCAAAAAAACTAGGTGCGCCCTATGGGCCGGTGCGCCCTATAGGGCGAAAAATATGGTACTTCCTAAGACAGGACTTGGTTTGAAGAAGGAAAAAAACACAGTTGGCACAATTACATCGAAGCTCTCTTACATCTGAGAAGTTTCATGATGACAGGTTTTCACTACCTTGCAAGGTAATGTGTGGTGTTAACACGATCCTGTCAGGGCTTTAATTTTCCTGGATAGACTGCTGACATCACTCAGTCCTAAACAGCTTGACTTGGAAGCAAGTTCCAATTACTGCAACGGAATCATATCAGAAACCAACTAACAGCTACCAAAAAAGAGAACCTTCAGACAGACAAGGCCTGCCTATGATGACTGTCCCTTGAATCACAGTGAGAAAGCAGATAGCTTTATAATCCACACTTGTTATTCATAATGCTCAGTAGTTCATATTAATGATGCAATACTCCGCTTTACACCCTGCCATTTCCCTTGTGAGCTAAACACAAAGGCTGCTGGATGGCTTAACATTTCTTTTATTATTTACTTGTAACACAAAGAAATCACAGCCATGACTGATTCCGATTACAAGAGATAACTTCCAAGCCAAATAAAGCTCCCTTATTTCCCTGCAGGAAAATGAAGCTCTGCATCCATCCTAATTGCTTTCAAATGTAAACATCCCAATATCTCTGATAACCCCTTTCCAAGACACACACTTCTTTCTTTTTACTTGAATAACTCAGGCTGCAATGTGTCTATAATGAAATGCCTTTTTCCTTACTTTGCTTTCAAAGCATCTTTCATCGTCAGTTGAAAATAAAACCATATCCAGATAGTTACAGTATTGATAACTCGGTAGAGAACATCTCTGCTGCCTGCTTCAATGCATTTCCCATTAAACCAACTATAAAAAATCCCAATGATTTAAATGCCAATATAATTGTTCTATTTTATTTCTTTTAAATCTGAAGCCCACCCTTCATCGAGTTAATGATCCCGGGGCAGGTTACAGCATGAAAAGATTTTTAAAAAGATCCCAGTCAAAGAATGAAAGCAGATAAAAGATAATAGTCCAAACCATCACATATTATTCTAAACTGTCTTAAACCTACTATAGTTGACCCCCATTGTTTAAGAGATCAGCTGAACACCATTAAGTAAGCAAGGCTGGTACCAGCTATATTTCAGAAGGGAAGGACATTCCGTAAGTGGGGGTCACCACAAAGGAGGCCCTTTCACACATTACTTCAAGAAACAGCTACCCTGGTGAAGGGTCAGAAAGAAGGGCCTATCCTGAAGATCTTAAAGACTGGACTTGGAGTCTGGAAACAATCAGCTACATATTTAATGGGGGAATATATTCAAAACTTAAATAAATAAAGGGATTTATGTGAATGGGGTTACTTGCTTTACTTTTTATTTACCTTTTTATTTTTTGTAGCATTTCATTCAGTAGATGTTACTGCAGTTTATTATATTTAAAATGAATTAGGAAGCTCTGCTAATGAGATACAAATTTGATACAGTACTGAGCTCCAGAAACCAGCATGAGAGTCTCCTTGTGTGCTATTTACAATGTTTTATAGAAAACATGTTTTCATGTACATTGTATCTGAAAGCTGAGGGTTTTTTTGTTAATTAAACCAATTTCCTGTCTTGTGCTTCTGATGATATGGCTGAATCTCTCATAAGTCTGAAAACTAGAGAAAGAAGAGGTGAAGATATAGCAAATAAATAATCTTTAACAGGTGTTTGCTGACTGGAGATTTTGCTTCATGTCATATATTTGGATTGTGATGTTCTGCTCCAGTTTTATAGGCCTATGATATCAAATCAACCATTAACATGCCTCTGGCCCATGTGTGTCATACATTAACAGGCAGCATATCCTGGGTCATTCAGACATTAGGTTAATGGAGTACACTATCATGAAATAGAATCTCTTTCTAATGTTTTTGTTGGCTCTAGAAAACTACTGTCTGGCTCTAGAATAAAGAATATTTGAAGGACAGTATACTTTTTCTATCTAGTCTGTGCAAACGAGTAAGAATTAACTTGCACATCTCAAACTGTCAAGAACCATCCAAGCTCTGCATCTGTCATCAACGTCACTTATGCAAAAGACCTATAAAGAACAAACAGAACATGAGGCTCCTAAATTACAGTTGGTGAACAAATATGTATCTCCCTTTGAATAAAGATTATGACTGATTTACTCACTACAAAAAGTAATTGTCCCTAGTGTGATGTCATGCACATTGAGCACCACTGACTTCAAGTGATTGGGTATTGTTGACTTTGTTGATTGGATCATGTATTGTATTCTGTCTGAGTACACTGCAGTTGTTTTACTGTGCTTGCCATTGTGATTTTGAATTTTTTTATTATTTTCTTATTTTATGACTGGAAGCTGTCTCAAAGCTGCTTGATGAAGATGATGATGATGACGACGATGACGATATGAGCACAGGCCCAGGAGGGGATACAGTGGTACCTCAGGTTACATACGCCTCAGGTTACATACGCTTCAGGTTACAGACTCCGTTAACCCAGAAATAGTGCTTCAGGTTAAGAACTTTGCTTCAGGATGAGAACAGAAATTGTGCCCCGGCGGCGCAGCAGCAGCAGGAGGCCCCATTAGCTAAAGTGGTGCTTCAGGTTAAGAACAGTTTCAGGTTAAGTACGGACCTCCGGAAACGTATTAAGTACTTAACCCGAGGTACAGTGGTGCCCCGCAAGACGAATGCCTCGCAAAACGAAAAACGCGCAAGACGAAAGAGTTTTTCGGTTTTTGCGTCGCTTCGCTAGACGATTTTCCCTATGGGCTTGCTTCGCAAGACGAAATGTCTTGCGAGTTCTTGCGAGTTTGTTTCCTTTGTTCCTTTGTTTCCTTGTTTTCTTAAAGCCCCTAAGCCGTTAATAGCCGCTAAGCCACTAACCCGCTAATAGCCGCTAAGCCGCTAATAGCCGCTAAGCCGCTAATAGCCGTGCTTCGCAAGACGAAAAAACCGCAAGACGAAGAGACTCGCGGAACGGATTAATTTCGTCTTGTGAGGCACCACTGTACCACTGTAATTATTTGCAAGATGGGATGAAAAAGATAAAGGAATGAATCCTGATACCATTTTTAAAAAGAGTCTTAGGACATCTTAGAAGCTAAAACAAACATTGTGGCATAGGCTTTTGTTGGATAGAGCCTACTTCATCATACACATTTTTGTGGCTAGATCTATATGAAATACCATGAATATAGCAGAGAGAATAATGTACCTTCCTTCAAGTTATTACTTCATGTATGTAACAAAGCTCTAGTCCACAAAAGCTTACATGTTTAATCCTCTATAAACATATAGAAATATGTGTTTAATCTTAAAATGCCTCAAGAGTCATATCCTGCAACACACACACAAAGAGATATAGAGCAAAGCACATATAGATTATGTTAGCAAGACTCCTCTAGGTCAGCATTCCACAAGCTGGTGCTCTCCAGATGTTGTTGGACTACAACCCCCATCAGCACCAACCAGCATAGACAATTGGTTAAGAGTGATGGGGGCTGTAGTCCAAAAACATCTGGAGAGTACAAGTTGAGGGAAGAGTGCTACAGGTGAGCAGTCCACATCCAAATCGTTGACATAATTTATTAGACTAGAATGAAGAGGGGAGAGAATCACACTGCTAGCCACATGGTATTTTCCTTCTCCCTTCTGTAGAGAAGAAATGCTGCTCCTCTCGCCATTTAATATTCAGTACCAGTCAATGCAGATGCTGTACAGTCATAGTTAGAAGGCTTATAATCTACAAAAGGCACATGATGTAAAGGCAAGTATCATAGAGCAGTGAGTGAAATATCAAATCAGGGTGAGTCTAGAGTAACTCAGGGAAAGCTTTGCTAATGAAGTAGGTTTTTCAGGAGGAACAGAGGAGAGAAGGGGAAAGCTTTCCTAATCACAGGATCAGCATAGCACAAGACACAAAGATAGGAATGGGAGAATGGGGAAAGGGAAGCCAAGAGCAGATCTGGAGCAATTCTGACTTAGGATGAAGGGGATGCATAGGAAAAATTGAGTGGGAGGACAGATATGATTGAGAAAAATTGTCAACAGAGAGCAAACAGAAAACAAGTAAAGACTAGAATTCTGATACATAGCCAAGAGTCAGTGTATGTAATGAGGAAAAGAGCTGATATAATTATGAGAGTGTTGGGAAGGACAGATTAATTTCACCAGGTATTCAAAATTGCCCACACAAAGATGCTAACATTTGGTCAGGTAGGCAGAGAAGCAGTTAGAAATATGAACAAATTTAGCACCCTACTAGATGTTATGTCAGGAAACCCATGCCCAGATTCCTGTACTCTACTGTACATAATACTAGTGCTTTTGTCATTCCTCCTAACAACAGTTCTGAGATATTAACTTTGGGTTACGTCTTTCATGCAGAAGGACCCATGTCTAACCCTGGCATCAACAATTAAAAGGATCAAGTAGCAGCTAGCACCACTTAGCATGACAGTACTGAACTAGGTAGACAAACTGTCTGACTTTGTATATGGCAGTTTACTATATTCCTAATACTTACTGTTAGGGATCCCATTTTACAGTGGGAAACGAAGGTTGGGAGAGATTTGCCCACAGACACTTAGACATATCATAGTTTACTGGAGATGTGAACAAGTCCATGCCCAACTATCAGGTAGTCCAGAGAAAAGAAGCTAGGTAAGTGGTTAAAACTTCCCTGCAGATACACACCAAAAGGCAAGGTGGAGGTAAGCTCAGTCTGCACCCAAATAACAAGTTGCTCAGAATGAAGGGTGCACCCAAAGTCAGGAGTTTTACACAGGATCAGATGCAGCTATATTGGCACTTTGTCACCTGACACCTGCTAAATGTTTGTTACAACCAGAGATTTTGCTCAGCAGGAACTCAACTCTGGCACCTCTTAGGTGGGCACCATTGCCATTATAAGAGAACAAGGGAGACGTTCATGGTTCTGGCACCTCTTTTTCTAGAAATAGAGCACTGGTTACAGTGGTTGGTTGTTGCTATACTATCTGCATGACTACACTCTCTGCTAGTGAGAGGTGGAGCACAGCAGCCACTTACCAGGCTGAATTTCTCCTTCACTGGGCCAAAGGTACTCATCAATGTGCTTTTTGTATTGAGTTTGAGGACATCACCAGTGGATGTCCCAATATAAAAATAACTGTCATCATCAGTCATCTGGGGAAGAATGAAGAGGAGAAAGATTAGAAGCACACGCCACACCTTTTAAGATGACAAGTAATCCTAAATTCATTGTCATAATTTCTTTTGAGTGATATAGGATAGAAATTTGATGCCATCTCACATAGGACCTGGAAATCACAGGGAGAAAGTTCTTCTGTGTCTTTATGTCTCAAACACTACTGCTGTTCAGCTTATTTATTTACACATTCGGAGACAGATGGATGCCAACCAATTTACTTATTTTATTAAATTGTACCCCACACCTAAAAATATTTTTACTTGGCACAATTAAAAAAAGACTAAATTGCCAAAAAATATTAGCAAGCAATGAAAACAAGCGATAGCAAAGTAAAACACAACAGCGGAGTTCACTAAAGCAATCCAACTATTAGATCAGCAGCTTGCTTACCATAGCACATGTAACTATTCTTTTCAGCTGCCCTGTTTGACACTCAGTTGGTCGGATTTTTCTGTTGGGTAAATCCAATTCCCATACGCGAATGGTTCCACTGCAGCCAAAAAACATATTTCAAAATTGATTCTAAATAGAAAAAAATGTCACACAAATTTCTTGATCATAGTATTCAAAGGTGAATCTACTATTTGTCTTCCACCTACCAATGCCTGGCAGCTTTCGAAAAGTATATGCCAACTAACGATGTGTCACTGCAGTGTAATAAGAAGCTAAACACAAACTCATTCTATTCTCTTGTTATCCAGGGACAGAAGGCGGAACTGGTTGGTTGATTAGATCATTTCAGAGAAAATAAATATATTTTCTGACCATAACATAAAGCTCCCACATACTACATTATTTTCTATGGAAACTGCCTGCAATTGGCTATAAGTAGTAATCATTCAAGATACAGCAAGCCCCAACAAAAAGGCAGGTGACTGATTCCTCTGCCTCACTCTCTATTAAAGCAGATGATTGCATACCATGGGTGATGAAAGAAAGAAACCAGCAATTTCAAAAACACCCTCCTTCCAGTATTAAAAGGCCACAGTGCAGAGCAATTTTACATTGCCCGGCCATTGTAAACGTTATAGGAGGTGTCTGCTGTACAACCTCTTGTTAATCGCAAAATTTGAAGATTTAGCTCTTTCTCAATACACTGGTAAGTTTAAAACTGGTGGAAATGCCTGTCAGGAATCCAAAACCATTCCATCATTACTACTACAGTGGTACCTTGGTTTTAGAACAGCTTAGTTTATTAACAACTTGGAAATAGATCGATGGTGTTCCAGTTTGTGAACTTTGCTGTGGAAGCTGAACATGTTCCGCTTCCTGTTGAGTGTGTTCCGTTTGTAAATTGAGTCCCCCCCCCCCCCCGCTGCTAATCAGAGGCTTCCTGTTGAGTCTGTCAGCTGCTGAGTCCCAAGCACCCATGCAACACAGAGGTGATATTTGGAGCTTTTGTTTTTGTTATTTTTTGTGTTTTTGTTTGTGTGGCTTTTTCATTTTTTTGACTGTGATTTGTTCTTCGTTTTATGGGATTGACTTGGTGACTGTGGCTTATGATTTCATTTTTGTGACTTGTTTTTGTGACTGTGTGGAACCCAGTTCAGCTACTGATTGATTGATTGATTGATTGATTGATCGATTGATTGATTGTATGACTGCAGAAATGGATAAAAGCCCCCCGTAAAAACAATGACTATCATCAGTGCACGTAAAGAATTTTTAAATTATTTTTTATCACCTACAATCCTGTCTTATTTATTTTATAGTACAGTACATTGATTATTGCTTTCATTTTATGGATCAATGGTCTCGTTAGATATTTAAATTCATGTTAAATTTCTGCTTTAGGGGTTGTTTTTAAAAGTCTGGAACAGATTAATCCATTTTGCATTACTTTCTATGGGAAAGAACGCCTTGGTTTTAGAGAGAGACAGGTTTTGAAACAGACTTCTGGAACAGATTAAGTTTGGGAACCAAGGTACCACTGTACTCAGGAACACTGAAGGAGAAGCCACTCTCTTGCTCATTCAGCATTCCTGACATTCACTTTTGTACAATGAAATAGATTTGCAGAGTTTGAAGTTCTAAAATGAAATGGGTGCCTTTGTCACAAACAAAGCCATACCTTCCAGCAGTAATGAACATTTCATCCCTGCAGTTGGAACACACCAATGTGGTGGGGTTCCCAGCACTACGTGCAGCAGCAGGGCTACCACAAATGGCCTCTTTCTTTGGGATGCTCCACACCACCACGCTGCCAAAAAGGGGAAATAATTTTTAGCCAGTCATCCATTCATTTAACATTGTTCTCCAGTCAGCTTACAGAATAACGTGATAAAATACAATGAAGAACTTCCCGCTGAATTATGGCTCCAATGTAAGTATGCACAAAATCAGAATCTTAGAAGCGTGACACGTAGAATTGGGTTCAGCCATAACAACAAACCATGGCATGGCATTACAAAAACAAGCAGTCAAGGAGCTGCTCAGTCTTGCATGCTCCATCCTCCTCCCCTTGCACCTGCTGCTTTCCTATCTTCAAATGCTGGTTTCTGATTCCCATTTACAGGGCAGGCACAAACTATAGGTTGCCAGTTCAGATAAAATGTTTCAAATCAGGAAGATAGGCAGAAAATCATGGAGAACAAGAGAAAGGAGCACACAAAACCCGCAGCTCCCTTGACTCCTCATTGATCACTAAACCATCATTTGACATCATTTGTTACATAGCTGTTCTAAAGAAACTGATTTTTCCATTTTGAAACACTCCCCCTCCCCAAGTTAAGTCCAACACTCAAAAGATAGTTGGGTAGAAGTGAATCTCATCTGGACTATTCCTTGGGACATGAGTACCTTAGAATTAGACTGTAAATTTAACTTTGCCAGTGAATAGGACTGAGGCTATTGACTACAACATCTCCACAACATCACAAAACATATTGATGCCAATATTTCAGGTGTTGCAAGCAGATAAACTGTTACCAGGACCCAAACATGGTGGGGGAAGATACACTTTACTGGGACTAAGATCAAGGGGGGGGTGTCCAGCCTAACTTATTTTGCTGTATCAATGTACAGTACTTAGTAGTCAGATGTTATGAGACTTGCTGGAGTCAATCAGGAGTGTTAGGGTAGAACAAGCATGATTGTGAAGTGTATGTGTTTGTGTGTGTGTGTGTGTGTGTGTGTGTGTCCAGGCTTCCAGGAGCCCGCCCACCATTGCATTGTATTTTAGTCTGCTTTATTACTTAACTCACAAAGATTGAAGGCTGATTCTCTTAACCCTTATTTTTCTATTTCTCTTACATTTGTGTGAAGAGTTAGAGATAGAAAGGCCAACAGTGTAAACGGCAAAACTAGATAAGTCAGACATGATTTTGACTTATTTAATTGACAGACCAGTTTGCAGCAGCTTTGTCACTTGTGCATATCAGCCTCATTTCAAAATTACAAATACATCATCTGCTAATTTCTCCCAGCTTCCACACATGCATCTTTGGGAAACACATGAGTAGGGAAAAGTAATGTTGGAGTTGTTCTGAAAAGAACTCAAAGCAAATAAATGGAAACAGACATAGACAGACAGGCATAGACAGGGGTTGTCATCTACTTCACATTTGATTCCTGGTTTATATAATGAAAAAGGAAAAAGAAAGCCACTTTTCAATTAATGTTACCTTCCATCATCCTGACCTCCCAGCGATACTAGGTAAAGGTCATTTGGAGAGAATGCTAGACTTTCAATTTTACCCTTGTGAAGTGATAGCCGAGTCAACATCTCTTTTTTCTGGTAATCCCATAAAATTATATCAGCCTGGAACACACACACAAAAGTATCAGCATAGTAACAACACTTAGGTCAGTTCCAAAATATGTGATGTGAAAGATACTGGAACAAAACAAAACATGAAATTTAAAAAGCCATAAACAACTCATCTTAAACAGCCCTACGGATCAGCTACAGGCTTACTTAGTAAGAGAGCTTGCTGAATCAGTTACCTAACACAAGCATATCTCACTTTAAAGGCAAATGGCAGGGCCAAGAAGAATGTACCAACACAAGGCAGAAGTGCTGAAAAACACGAATGGTTTGACGTGATCCATATTTTTAAAGCATTGTCAAGTTTCTATTCAGTCTTCAGTCTAGGTGTTTACACAGTAATTAAGCAACACTGTTGGCTTCCATATAAGTAAAAGTTTCTAAGGCAGAGATGGCTAACCTGTGGGCCTCCAGATATTTTTAGAGGTCCAACTCTCATCAGCTGCAGGCAGCATGGTCAGGAATGCTGGGAGCTGTAAGCCAACATGGAGAACCACAGGTTAGACACTCTTGCTTGAAGTGATTTGCTCAGGGCCACATGGTATGCTATGAAGTAAATCAGAAATTCAACATCTTCCTTGTTGTTTAAAATTTGGCTTGCTGCATCCCCCTCCGAATTGCATGTTTACAACTGCACTGGGCCCACATGAAAGTAAATAAAACAAGGTTATTCAGAGGTATTGCTCATGGGTGTAATGTTATGAGACCTAAACCAGTAGACACGACACAGCCTAAAGGCTAAACAACCAGGCCAGTATTGAGAAACCAGATATCAGAACCATGCTTTTGCTAGGTCTTTCTTTGCAGCATCCACTGGGTGTCCAATACATTTTTTAAAAGGTGTCCTTTTATCCACCTTGAATCCCATGAATGTGATCTGTCCAGAAGCCACATAGGATCCACTTGAAGAAACCGTGACACAGGAGACATTGTTGGTGTGACCATGTAGAAAAGCCTGAGTGCGAATATTTATGCCTTGGACAATGACTGTGCAGCCCAAAGGATAGATGAGGTGCTCTCGATCTGGGTGGCAGATGAGGCCAAAGGGTACATGCCCTGTAAGAAAAGGAAGGACATGAAAGAGAAAGTCAGAATCATGCTCTAGGGAACTCTGAGCATTAGTTAGCTACACTGAGGTGAGGGAGGGTTCTTCTTAGATACCTTCTACTTTGCTTTCCACATGCAGTAAATGACAGTTCGTGATAAAACCGTATGAGCACAGGATGTCTGTTCCATGCTAACCCACGCTGCTCAGCATACAGACTGCTCTGCACTTCAGTGTTTGATAATGCTTCCTGCCACTCAGATTTTCTCCCAATCTCTCATTCCACTCTGCTCTTCCCAGGCATTAGGGAATATACTGAACTGAATACAGAGTTTGATCTAGCCTAAAGTTTTAAGGCAGAACTCTGTGCTCAGACCCTTTTTGATCCATACAGATTGGCTCCCAGTCCGCCCTACCTTTGGGCAGAGATCTAAGAGATAGAAGGTTGTGGTTGTCAGTTGCTTTAAATATTTAACCCATTTTTTTTTCCAGTTGTGGCTTTTGGGAGAATGCTGAAGCAGCTCCCATTCCACAGTCTGAACCGCAACGGGATTGCTGAAAAACATAGATGCTCAAATCTTTTCCTGCAACTCTGTGCTTCCTCCAAATCAAAACTCACAAGTCTCACTCACTCTGTGAACAGAACTCTACATTTTATGTTCCCACTAAACCCTTTAAAATGCAACTATTGTACTCACTTTCCATTAAAAAAAAATGCCCAGTCGCCAATGCTGGTTTTCCATTGTTTGCTTTTCATGGAAAATTGCCCAAGGTGAGCAAGTATTCTGAACTGAAGCTCCTCCTTTAATATATTACAGACTTACAGAGAATGCCTTCAGCCAGAGAGGGCATCTGGTTTGCTTCCATGAGGACTTTAAAAGCACACCAAATAAAGCCCAGCAACTGATCACTCCTCCATATCCAGACCCCTGAACCAACTCACTTCTCATTTCTTGGTAAAGGTAAAGGGACCCCTGACCATTAGGTCCAGTCGTGACCGACTCTGGGGTTGCGGTGCTCACCTCGCTTTATTGGCCGAGGGAGCCAGCGTACAGCTTCCAGGTCATGTGGCCAGCATGACTAAGCCGCTTCTGGCGAACCAGAGCAGCACACGGAAATGGTATTTACCTTCCTGCTGGAGCGGTACCTATTTATCTACTTGCACTTTGACGTGCTTTCAAACTGCTAGGTTGGCAGGAGCTGGGACCGAGCAACGGGAGCTCACCCCGTCGCGGGGATTCGAAGCACTGACCTTCTGATCGGCAAGTCCTAGGCTCCGTGGTTTAACCCACAGCGCCACCTACGTTCCCATTTCTTGGTACTGCACCCTAAAGACTCCACTAGACTGTAAACAAAGCTCACCGAGGTTACATCCCAGAACATTATTTTATTTTTGTGTGTTGGTTAGACTTTCCCCTTGGTATGCTCAGAGCAACTAACAAAATAACCATTGCACAAAACAGTTACATCAGTTTGGTAGAAAATCATAAGAGGCACAAGCTTTCTTGATTGAGAGACTTAGAAAAACTGGATTTGGCCACTTCTCTCGGCCGCTGTCAATTATACGTCTTGCTGCTGCAGCAAGAATGGAAATGAGAAATGTAGGCATGGAAATGGGAACGCTAGATTTATTAGCACTACCCCCCCTTCCCCACAACTGGCGGGTAAAGTACGGTATATGCATGTGCAAAGGTATTTTTTTTAATACTTATATCCCGCCATTCCACAGTTCTGAGAGGCGGTTTTGAAAGCCACAGCTGGGAAAGAAGGCAGGTGCCCTTGAGCATCTCCAGCTTCCGAAACCGGGGCGTCCCACTTCTCCAGGCACCCGGCTTTGAGCCCCGGCACCTTTTCTTCCAGCGAGCGAGAGCACTCAGCGCCCCTGCCCCCTTCACCTCACTCAGGCACAGCCGACAACCTCCCCAACCCTCTTCTCGCCTGGTACCATTGAAGCCGATGATCGCCTCCAGCTGGAGGCCTTCCAGCTCTTCGTTAGTGGACCCGCTCTCCCCGTTCGGGACGGCCGCCATGGCCTCCTCCAGCGCTCAGGGGCTGTGTACGGCCGTCGCCAAGGAAACCGCGCAGGCGCGCAGGAGGCCCGCGCGCTCTCACACGCCTCTACCCCGGGACCTCTGCGCGCGCGGGGGCGCCTCTTTGGCGGAAAGCAAAGGAAGCAGAGCGTGGCTTCGGTCCACGGGAGGAGACGCGTCTCTTGGTTCCTCCTCCTTTTGAGGGGCCGGAAAGCTACTCGGTCGGCGGGCGAGAGGGGGCATCATTCTGAGCTGTGTGGGGCAGCAGGTTCCTTCCTCCTGCAGACGCCTAAGTGGGGACCACGAGGGCTCCTTCTGACCAGATCATAATAACCCCAAGCACTCTGTTAAGACGCGGGTGCGGAAGGGGCTCTCCAGGCTCCCAGTGGCCACCTGCCCCGCACCCCTGGCTTGATACAGTTCGTCCTGTATTTCAGGTCTCCCCTCTCTCACTCCTCTCCAAATACATATGTTTGAAAGGTCACGGATTTAAGCTCTGGGTTGCAAAGCACAGGCAGAGTTACAAATTCACGTGTGTGTGCACGCACACACGTGTGTGACAAATTCCAGAGGCGCCGTCCTGTTAGGCTCATAGCTGTCAACTTACAGATTTGAAAATAAGGGACCAACAGCCTTGAAAATAAGGGACCAGCAGCCAAAATAAGGGACCTGCAGCCTCACCTGTTCCAGGCACTCCAGTCTTCCTGTCCTCCTGCAGTCTGGTCAAACTCATGCTGGTAGCTTCCAGAGCACTGTCCAACCAAGTTTGTAACCAGAGATTCAACTGAATAGAATCTGAATCACATGCACCACAAGGCCTATGCAGCCTCAACTTAAGATGGCTCCCTGGCCTGGCTTTGCACTGCAAAGTTTGCAACAGCACGTGCAACAAAATGGCGTCCAGCATTCAAAAAACCCCTCAGCTTGCATTAACTAGCCACACACAAGGCATGCAAGCTCCACCCCAGTCATTCTTAGACTTCTTATTGGGTGAGCAACACAGCCAAGCAACACAGTTGGAGCCTCCCTCCTCCCTGGCCGGCAGGGAGGGAGGGAGAGGAGCTGCTTCCTTTGAAATTTAAGGGACATCATTTAAGGGACATCCATCAATAAGGGACAGCAGCGGGACATGGCGCTGGAATAAGGGACTGTCCCTTCAAATAAGGGACACTTGACAGCTATGGTTAGGCTGCGATAGGTTGCAATGGATTGCTTTGAAGTCACTTCAACACCAGATGGAAATAAAATCCCAACCGCCCTGCTTCACCTTGTCCTGTATTTTGTCAGAACAAAGGTGGCAACCCTAGTTGGACTTCAGTTCCCAGCAACAGCGCCTTTCGCCAATGGCCCATGGAGAGGGATGGTGGGAGTTGGAGTACAGGAATATATATGGGCGACTGCAGGGTTCCCCGTGACTGCTATGAGGCGATGCCCTCAGCTCCTTGAGGAGAAGCTGCAAATCTCACCGAAGGATTCATAGAAAGAGTGGGAAAGTCCAGCTTTTCTCTACGTTCTCCTCAAATCCTCCCCCCTCTCCAAAAGCGTTCTTTGTCAGTTTAAAAACTGTTTGATCCTATGCACGTTTACTCAGAAGTTAGTGGAGTTGTGTTTTATGGGGCTTGTGGCCAGGAAACTATGCATAGAGTAGTATATGGGAAGGTTGGAGGAACTGGGTATGCTTAGCCCAGAGTTGAGATGTGATGCCACTCTTCAGATGCCCCTGCCGTGTAGAGAAGAGCAAATGGACTTGTTCTTTGCTGCCACAGAGAGCAACAGACCTAAGGTGAATTTCAGTTGAACAGTAGGAGACAGTTGTTTATAACAAGGGCAGTTCAACAATGGGATCAATTACCTGGAGAGATCAGAAGACTTCATGACTGGATGTCATCAAGCAGAGGCTGGACATGGTTTCCCCTCTAGATTTTCTGCTTAAAACAAGGTGTTGAATTAAATGGCCTCCAAGCCTCTCCCGCCTCCTTCCCAACTCTCTGGTTGTTTTTGTTTATTTCTGTGTTTCTGTGCTGCTTTTCTGCCACCAAATGGCTCTCCAGGAAGTTTACAATCGGTGCTAAAAAGAAATCATATGTAAACAATCAATATCACTGAACAATACTGTCTAACAAACAAATTAAAATAGGCATCCAGTTATGAAGGACAGCAGCAGTTAAAACCGTCCTCAAAATTCAAAACAGGAGAGCAGGATGCATAAAATAACTGCTTAAGGAGACCTTTTAAAAAGGCTGCTTTTAAAAGCTTTTTGAAAGGTTGCTATGGTTACATCTTTTTTACACCACATAATAACCACATATTCAGGTGCTCCTGAATACATATGCATAGTCTGAAGAATGGAATGGGTTATTCATTCCCTAAACAGTGCTTTCCTGTCTATGCCTTCTTCTTTGGCAATCATTCGTAGCCGAGTAAGATTGTCTTCCATAAACACAGTTTTAACAATGAGTCCATAAGTGACTGTGGAGGCCAATTCTGGATCCACACATCCTTCCAAAGTGGGGACATTGGTTTCCAGGTGGGAGTTGATCACGATGTGGATTTGCCAAGCATGCCTTCCTCTTAGCACTTTTTTCCCTTGCGTCCTGAGTTTGAGTGTCTTCAAAGCCCATGACACCTTTGATAAAGGCTGTTCTCCAACTGGAGTGCTCGCAGGCAAGTGTTTCCCAATTGTTAGTGTTTATACTACATTTTTTTAAAATAGCCTTGAGACAGTCTTTAAACCTCTTTTGTTGACCACCAGCATTACTCTTTCCATTTTTAAGTTCAGAATACAGTAATAGTTGCTTTGGAAGATGATAATCAGGCATCCACACATCATGACCAGTCCAACAAAGTTGATGTTGAAGAACCATTGCTTCAACACTGGTGATCTTTGCTTCTTCCAGTACACTGGTATTAGTTTGCCTGTCTTTCCAAGTGATGTGTAAAATTTTTCGGAGGCATCGTTGATAGAATATTTCGAGGAGTTGGAGATGGCATTTATAAGTGGTCCATGTTTCACAAGCATACAGTAAGGTTGGTAGTACAATAGCTCTGTAAACAAGCATTTTGGTTTCCCTGAGAATGTCCCAGTCCTCAAACACTCTGCACTTCATTTGGGAGAAAGCTGCACTCGCAGAGCTCAGGCGGTGCTGGATTTTGGCATTAATGTCAGCCCTTGTGGAAAGATAACTGCCCAGGTAGCAGAAGTGATCGACATTTTCCAACGTTACACCACTGAGTTGGATCTGTGGTGCTGCAGAGGGGTTATTTTGTACTTGTTGGTGCAGCACTTTGTGTTTTTTGTGTTTTTGTTTTGTCTATGTACTATGACATCTGTTGATGTGTGAAGCAGAAGGGCTCAGAGTCATGCTCCCAGTCACCTCCCCAATACATATGGAAGCAAAAGTCTCCTCTTTTCTATGGCATAATTATGACTAAATGTTGATCAGCTATACAGACAGGGAGATTTACAGTGCAATGAATACATGTTTGCTCAGAAGTAAGCCCCATTGAGTTCAATAGCACTAAGATTCTGTTTAGGGGAAAATAATGGGTTTCTTGCAGTTCTTTGAAGATCTTCGTTTATAATGTTGCCATGTAGAAATGTGGAGTAGAATACATAACCTATACAAACTTCATAGCTCCAAAGAAACATAATTGATGTGTGCTTCCTCTCACCTGTTCAAATTCACCTACTCGTATCATGGGGGAGCCTGGTCCCTCTCAGGAAGCTGAATTGGAGGTATGTTCCCCCTCAACTCCACTGAAACTAGAAGTCTGGGACTTACAGTGCAATCCTATGTGTATCCAGACCTGTTCAATGGGACCTTATTTCCAGGTGAGTGATAGAGGGTTACAGCCTTAGAAAGCTCATCTTCATCCTCCGTGGTCTGTCCAAACCGCTTCCAAATGGTTTCAGAACGTTGAATAACTGAACAAAGCATAAATAGAATATTGCAGGCACTGATAACAAGATTCAACATTTTCTGAGATAGGATCTGGAGGAGCTAAATCTTGCCTTTCAGGGAAATTCCAGGGCCCCATCACTCCCAATGAAACAATAAGGAGCCTCATATGCACTTCTCTGCTAAGGCCTAGTGAAGATGACTTGTTTCTTAGAAGATGCCATTGTATCAATATACTAAGTTTTAATCTCCTTAGCTACCACAGGGAGAGGAGAACAATTAGGAGATATGAGAATGCCATAGGGACAGTGTAAATCTCTTTATGTTTATTTTTTTAATGTTCTGTGCTGGTTTTTTATGTGGATTTTGACTTCTTTTGATGCTTTATATGTTTTCATCTTGGTTGTATTAATCTGGTTTTCAATTATGCTTTGATGTGTTTGAACATGCTGTTATATTGTTTTGTGAATTGCCCAGAGGCCTTGTTTTAATGGGTGGTATATAAATGTCAAAATTTAAATTAAAACAAATTAAATAAAATAAAGCCTGACATGCTAGAAGCTAAATCCTGGCTGGAATCAGGTCCCAGACAAGTTCTTATTTCTGCTCACTGATGCCGCAGGACACCTTGCTCACTCAACTGTTTGAAAAATGCTCCAATGTCAAGTAATCTTTTGAGGGAGAACCACTCTTCTCCTCAGGCCGTAGCAATGATTGTTGGGATCTCTGCAGCTTCTTAGGGCTGCCACTATACTCAAGCTGTAAATGGACAAAAATGTGTAAGCTTCTGCCTTTTTCCATATTTTTAGGATTCTGTTGAGAGAGTAATGCCAGGATTAAATATTTATAGGGGCACTGCTAACAAATTCACCCAAAGTGTCATTAAGGGTTCCCTGGAACGTGGCAAGGCTCTTAGCTGGATTGGGTGGTTCATTGTCAAATGCACATTCTGGGAGCTTTTCCTTTTGCATGGAGCAAAGCAATCATTTTTATAAACTAAAGTGTCTTGAATCAATCTGCTTCCCGCCCCCCTCTCTTCCAGTTGACTTGCTTCCTTTCCTTCTAGCTACTGTAGGGTAGAGAATCCTGCTTTTGATAGGGGCTGCCCTACTTTCAGGCAAGCTGCCACTATTTTAGTTTTTTCCTAAGGTAGGACAGGCAGCCAATTATGCTATCTTTGGCAAGTGCTGGTGTGTGTATCTGTGTGTCCTATTTTATCAGGCATCTGTACCTGTTCCGACTAAAGGAACACTTTTTCTCATCAGGAGTCTGTGTGCTTTGTGGAGATTGAACAGCCTGTATCTGCCCTGACTCTGCCTTCTAAGCCTGGTTAAGGAGCTGGTGTGTTTCTCAATTCACAGAGCACTGGTCATACCTATGAGAAATTGAGCACATTAGTGTCAGGCAAGAAGGAGACAAACAGTAGTCCTGGAATACAGCAGGCCACTGCTTTTATCTGATTAACTACAGAAAAATCAATTTATGTCAGTGTCTGTGTGAAAGAAAAAAGGATGGGGCAGGCAAGGAGTTTGATGTCTGTGCTGCCTGCATGACTGGCCTGGCTTTCCATGGCACAATTGCCTTCAAGCCTATTGACTATACCAGTTGATGGGAATCAGTGTCCTGTTTGCCATAAGCATCTAGTTGACCACTGGAAACAGAATGCTGAACTAGATTGACTTTTGGTCTGATCCAGCAGGGCTCTTCCGATGTACATATATTCAACAAAGAAGCTCTGTGTGTGTTGTGAGAGGGGTCACAATTCAGTGGAATTCAATGCCGTGCTATTATGATTGTTCCATCAGTGCAAACATTTCTGCTTGCCAGATGAAACAAATCTCTCCTTCCCTGTGCATTGTTCTGGGGGTTCTCCCAAACCTCCAGAATAGATTTGGGGAAGGAGAAAAGGCTCATTGCACTAGTGGAAGTCCTTGCACAGGCTTTCACTACTGTACCAAGTTGGCTGAATCTGGCCCTCTCTGGTGGAGCACATAGTTCAACCACAGCACATTCTGGTTCCCACAGCTGCCTAGAACCTGCAGAGTGGTCCTCAGCTACCCCAACTTGTTTACAGCTGCCTAGCATGTTAGCACAGGTTTCTTGCTTCAGCATCAATGAGCCTTAATCTCCCTTCCCTCACTATTCCACCTGTGATGAAATCTATTGTCAGTAATAATTAATGCCACATTTTAACTGAAAGGCAATAACACAAAGAAGGTGTACATGCCTCGCCACTGCCATTTAGGACAGCATGAAACCATTCCTTCCTGGCACTCAGTAGAACAACTGGCTACGGACTAGAATATCTTGACAGCATCAGAAGATGGATGGGTCCCACAGTCCACCTGGCCTGAATATGACCAAGCTAGTGGTCATATTGGCCTTATATAGTTGCTCATATGTGTTCACAGCGCGCCGGACATATGCAAAATATGAATGAGGCATCTCACCTACTTTAACAGTGTATATTGTCTTGAAGTGAAATGAACACGAACAGAGCTGGACTGAAGTATTTCCTTTTCAGACATGGTTTGTTTGTTTGTCAGAATTGAGTCCTACGTAAAAAATAAGAATTGGAACCAAATAGTAGTTGAAAGTTAACTGGCATTTCTAATAGCTGACAAAATGTATGAACATAGGAAGCTGCCTTACTCTGAGTCCGACCATTGTTCTTTGTAGCTTAGTTTTGTTTGACTCCCTAGATTTCCAGATGGGGCATTTCCGTCTCTACCGGCAGATGCCAGGATTGAATCAGGGTAAGAGGCACCTAAAAGATTGTCTCTTCAGGTCCAATGCAGAAAGGGATTTAACCACGATTGCCTCTACCAAAAGTTCACCATGGTTCCCACTTATCAAATGGCTGCTGAATGATACTGATGACTTCGTAACTTATAAAGTAGTACTATATGTGTTGGCAGCTAAAAAGATCAGGAGAAAAGAACTAGTTAAAATAGCGGTCAATTGCAAAAGTGATTTGGACATTTAAGCTGGCACATTCTATCTGAGAACCCCCTGCTATTATATCGTTTGCAACAAATAATTTCCAAGAGACGTGACCGTGGTTCACTGTGTTTGCAGTGCCTGATGTTTTATGGTTTTTATGGTTATTTGTTGTTTTTCTTTTTGTTTCCTTTGTGAATGATGCCATGACCTTTGGCTAGTGCAATAAAATTTATGATGATGATGATGAATCAGGGACCTTCTGCATGCAAAGCAGATGCTGTACTATTGAGCTTTGAATTTCATGTAGCACATCTGTAGTTTTTATCCCCTATGTGGATAAATGGATACGTATGCATTCTTAAGGAAATCAGCCCTGAGTGCTCACTGGAAGGACAGATCGTGAAGCTGAGGGTCCAATACTTTGGCCACCTCGTGAGAAGAGAAGACTCCCTAGAAAAGACCCTGATGTTGGGAAAGGTTGAGGGCACAAGGAGAAGGGGATGACAGAGGACGAGATGGTTGGACAGTGTTCTCAAAGCTACAAACATGAGTCTGACCAAACTGCGGGAGGCAGTGGAAGACAGGAGTGCCTAGCGTGCTCTGGTCCATGGGGTCATGAAGAGTCGGACACGACTAAACAACCAAACAACAACAACAACAATGTGGATAAATGCAGCTTTGTTTTAATTTTATAAGCACAGCAGAGTCAAGAAAGGCAAAGGTTGGGTTTTTAAGACAACCTCATTCATTCATTCATTATATTTGTATGCTGCTTTTCCACAAAAAAAGATCATCATGCTCAAAGCTGCTTACAACAAAGAAATGGATGCATTTCAAGCAAACACTACAAAAACAATTTCATAATAACATAGCAAACAACACAGCGCGTCAATAACAGCAAAGAAGTAACATAGTAACAATTTAATCATAATTTAGCAAAACAATAGCAAATATACAAAAAAACCTGATATTATAAATAGAACTATAACAACATGCAGCATACAACAGTAAAAATAACAAGGGAGCTTCACAGTTTCACCTTATTCCTAGAAGCACCACTCCTTTACCTTTTCCTCTTCAGCTGCACAGAGTTTTGCATCATTTTAGATTACTAGTTGTCAGCTTCATGATGCAAAAGAAATGTGCAACATGACAGTTACTCATTAGGGGACTCCTGAAACACAGTCTAATCATCAACATACATCACTGTTCTCACTGCATATTTATTAAGGTGTTTTGAAATTTCTGTATTTGCTGTTGGCAAACCCTCCAAGGGCTGCACGCCAGTAGTGACCGTGACCAAGGCAAAAGTGGGTGTGGACAATGTTTGTGCATGCACACACACATGCAGACAAGACAAACAGATATCCACACACAAGCAGGTGAATAGGGAAACATGCAGATGGGCATTTCAGCTCTAATGGGTCAGACAACCTATTTCTGCTCCTCAGGACAGTGGCAAGAAGAGCGACCCACTCAGGATAAGAGACCTCACTGGGGGCATCTTGCCCAAGGGCCTCCCAAAATCTGGAGCTGACACTTAGCCATGTGCTTATCTGCCCATGTGTACTTACCTCAACTGGGTCTCAGTTCATGCCACATTAAACTGAGATGGTGTGGTTAGTTATTGATTGGTGGCTACTGCCTGCCTCTGTCAATCTGTCACATTGATCATGCCTGCTTTCCACAGGACAGGTGCAAAGTCTTTCATTCCTACCAGTCTTTCGAATCTTGCCGCATTTATGCCTGGGATATCATTGGATATCAGTTCTGAGTTTACTTAGATTGAGAGATGGCTAAATAGTTGAATCTGCATTTTCATTGCTGAGTGGGCATTTGAACATACATTTCCCCCACGTTGCTCAGTGCTGAACTCAAACTGGTCTGCCACAGTGACCTTTGTAAAGAACATTATCCCTTAAGCACCTCTCACAGGCAGAGACATTCCAAATTGGCTTCCATTTTTAAACTTCATGCTACCTTTTCTAGCTATCTTTGCAAAATTCTGGCCTTTCACCAGAAGTTCTTGGCCGTTAGGATTTATTCTGAGGATTTGGGGCTCACATTTTAGACATTGTCTGGTCTAACATTAGAGAAGGAATTCGGCACAATTGGGAACTTTTGCTCCCCAAGCTGAATAAGTTGACTATAAGTGCTTTAAATGACTGTCAGCCTTTAATCGCCCTATCTGATCCCCAGAGTCCACATCATGTCCCAGTTTCTTCTGCCAGGCTTATATTTCAGGTAATGGGGGTACATGCAGAAGCCTGCAACATCACCTTCACTGCATAGGGAGGGAGGTCCCCTGGCAGAAAAGGTACCTGTCATTTCTAAGGACACTGCCTTTTGGTGTTGCATAAAATGTCAGAAGATGTGTGTGGGAAGCTGGTGAACAGACACATTCTGGAGTAATTGCAACAATGTGCATATACTGTAACATCTGAAGTTCCTCACTGGCAATAGGTGTAGAATAAATGGATAGGAATATATCTGTTTGCTGGATTTATGCTAGGGTAAATTCTATACATTTATAGTTCTACTGAATTAGAGTGTAGGGAAACAGGCTAACTCTTCTGGGAATGCTATTAAGCACAGGCAAATCTATGTGGCCTTTTCTGTCCTGCACTCTGGGCATCCAGTAAGAGGGTCAGGTAATGCCAATGCTGCTTCTAGTCAACGTTATGGATGTAGTTCATCTGTCCCCCAGAGCATATACTACAACGCACCAATTCCTAGGCATTAACTAAACATTTTTAGAACTTTATTCCCACTAAATTCCTAACAACTACCCTGCTTCATTTCTTGATTCTGAACCAGATCAATTTTATTTTAAGAAGTCTTTCTGGTACACCCAGGAAACCCAACAACACACTCCCCCATTGGAAACAGCCTAAGTCAACCATATCTTACAACTGTGCACAGAAAAATGTGCAGTTTGGAACAATCCCTTTAAACAGCTTATTCCCAAGCATTCAGACACTGAGTCCATCTAGACACTTGTTTTTGTCTGCTTGCATTAGAATGTATTAAAGTATCCCAATAGTACATTAAGTAGTTAACATGTGTTGTCTAAATTATACTCTTCCAGGAGATGCAAGTTCTAGTTACCATGTGCGCAACAATTTTTTTCAAGTGGCTGAATGCTGAGTTAAAGTGATCATGTCAGATCTTCACTTCTCTCTATTGGCTGCCATTCACATTCAATGCAAAACTTATTTACTTAGTAGTATTTTCATGGCATTCCCCTACCCTGCTATTTTGGTCCTTTATTCTGATATATCCCTGCAAGAGACATTCCCCATCAGTACTCTGTCACCCATGTTCACCCCCAAGGTTTCCTGCTCCTTTCTCTCTCTGGTTATCAGTGTGCTGGAACTCCTTTTTAGATGATCTATGATGGAATTATTATATCTGTATCTGTCCCCTGACCATAGTCACATAGTTTTAAAAACTACATGGCCTCAGTTATGACCTTCATTACATTTATTTGTGCTCTTTGTCGTTTTACCTTACACTGCCATAGCCTTTTTATGCTACCTTGGGTATATTGATCAGTTATGTGTTCAAAAGATAAAGAAAATAAGAGCAAGAAAACAGAGGTGCAATCAGGAACATATATACTGAACACATTTTCCAAAACGGTAGTTGTGGTAATTGCTTGAAAACAACTGGAAAGGGTCTTGTTGTTACACTTTAAGCTCTAAACCATTTATTAAGGCACAAAGCTCTATGGATTAGAGTCCACCTCCTCAGATGCAACAAGCCTTATCCTCAGGTACTCTTCTTGTTTGCCATCCCAGAAAGCATCTGGTTTAACAGATAGGCTCTAAAACCTACACTAAGTGTTGTGTTTCTCAATGCTATCCATATATATAGACTCTGCGCCTTAATGAATGTGCTATATACTTTTATATTTTGAACAACAATGATTCTTGCTGGTGTCTGGTGTCAACCATGCTACCAATCTCTTTGTTGTAAATATACATCTTTGATGACAGTGAGATGGCACATAGCATTGTTTATTCATCAGCACAGGAAGAAATGTGGAATGATTGGCAGCCCTGAAGGGCAGAGACAATTTTATTTCCTTTCATCTTTAGGATGTAGGTGAATTGGGAAAGTAGGTTCCCCGTTTCCATCCCTCGTCTAAAAGTATCCACTCTTTAAGAGGAAAGGGCCATTTTATGGCAAATCTTTTGCTGACATTTCTTAATTATATCCAGCATGATGCCAAGAGGAACTGCAGAACTGTTTTGAAGTGTTGGTGCGGTGGGAGGTAGTCCAGAGAGCAGCCCAGTCACCAGATGTCTCCTGCCTTTTTCTTGAGAAGGTCTGTGGTGGCTCAAGGGCATTCTGAACTCTTGTTTTGGCCATAGGGAGAGGCTACCTGCTTGTCTGTCTGAGTCTGTCGTACAGATGCAGAACAACACAGGTGTGCATAACAAGTGCTGCTGAATGTAACAGGAGCTTTACAAATGTGGCCTTTTATTCTCCAGAATTACATTTTAAAAAGAGAGGCAAGAATTAAGGGCCAAGGGAACAATGTTGGTTGCGCTCTCTCTCTCTCTCTCTGCTGGCAAAATCAGCCACCCTGCACAACAGTTAAGCCAATGTATACTGTTTCTCATAGAGTCAGGTGATTTTAAAAACAGTTGCTCATCCCTCTGCTTAATAGTATCATAATCTTATGGGGCAAGAAAGAGAGATCCAGACAGTAATCATTAAGTCACTGTAACAAAGTTTATATTACACGGGTTGGCTGCAGTTGGGATGGGAACTATGTAAAGTTTGTAGGGTGACCAAAAAAACCCCAATCAAGAATAAAATAAAATAGCTGGGAAACAAAGGATTTGGTTCTGAGTTGTATATGAAGATTAAATATTATCTTAAGAGCCTCCCTTCCCCACTCAGTGTGGAGAAGTGAAAATGGAAAAAAGAGGATATGTTAAATGGAGCACATGGCAGCAACATTTCACATGTGGGAACATGCTTCAAAAGCATTATTTATTATAACAAAATTTGAAAAACAGTACATATCTCAAAATATAAAGATACCTGAAGGAAAATGCATCATACACAAAAAATTAGATTGATATACATTACCTTAGAATTTATTATTTCAATGATTTATACGCTCATTTTAAAAAAGCAAAAAACTTTTTTGTTCTTTTGCTCTAGTATATGACATTATTATTATTATTTTGTTCTTTTGCTCTAGTATATGACATTATTATTATTATTAAGCTACCATCTATCTTTGCCCCAAACAATCCAATATAAAAGGACTTCTTGGAAATTTCCATTCGTTTTGTCTAATAAAAGTGAGCAGAATGTGATCGCTTCTGTATCTTCATTAAAATTAAACCTTTCAAACATCTAAGTAGAACAGTTTTCAGAGCAAATGACAAAAGCAGAGGTTGGGAAGATGTGGCCTCCCAGCTCCCATCAGCCCTAACAACATAGCCAGTGGTCGTGGTTGCAGGAGATGGAGCCCAACAACAGGTTGGAGGGTCACAGGTTTCTCATCGCTGTGGTAAAATAATATATTTTATTATTATCACCAGAAAGCCTTAGAGACATACATTGGTTTTAGCTCAGGGGTCAGCAAGGTTTACCTCACCTGGGCCAGTTCACTCCAGCAGAGATCCCTCCGTGGGCGGATAGTGCATGCACCTGCAATTTTCAGCATCTCTGCATGCACTGATGCGATTTTTGGCGCTGCGGAAGCGAGTCGCCACACTGTGCCAGTTTAGCACAGCACGCAGGGGCTTGCCAAGCAGACAGCTCAGTTCAGGGGCAGCTCGTGGGCTGGTTAAATGACCCCTGTGGGCTGCTTGTGGCTCATGGGCCTTAGGTTGCCGACCCCCGTTTTAGCTGGTATTCCATCTTATTAAAATACTTTTCATATACAGTAGTACCTCGGGTTAAGAACTTAATTCGTTCTGGAGGTCCGTTTTTAACCTGAAAATGTTCTTAACCTGAGACTCCACTTTAGCTAATGGGGCCTCCCACTGCTGCCGTGCCATTTCGGTTCTCATCCTGAAGCAAAGTTCTTAACCTGAGGTAATATCTCTGGGTTAGCGGAGTCTGTAACCTGAAGCGTCTGTAACCTGAAGCGTCTGTAACCCAAGGTACTACTGTACTATAGCTACTACATCAGTTTATTCACATTTTTATCCCATTTCCCCTCAGCTTATTTATAGTTGGTTGGGACTATTTCCCTTTGTTCGTATTGTTCACTAGAAAGTATAGTGCCAAAAGTCTTGCATTAGTGGACAGTTTCCAAAATGTGTGAAAATGTTCTGCTCCTGACATCTCCATATACCACCTTGTGTCATTTCTTTCACTACCAGTTGTCATGCCCAGTGCTGTGGAGACGAATGTCAGCCTGAAATATTGCACCTCATTGGCACTATCAGGAGTTTTGAAAGCCCCAGACTTCTAGAAGCTGCACCTGGAAGTTTTCTTGGCAGAGAGGAGGGTTGTCAAATGTTTCGCAGTGCTCCGTTCTCCCATGATGCAGATCAGCGTCAATAAACAGAGCTTGGCCTCCTCCACCACCTGGGGGGAAACGAACAGAGATTTGTTGTGGGCTGTTGCTGGCTATGAAAAGCAAACTGAAATGTTGTCCTCTGTTGTATGATCAGAAGCAGATTTCATTGCTGTGAAGTTAAATCTGAAACACTGATTGGAGGACAGCAGCATATGCAGGGACACAGAAAAGAAATGTGTGTACGGTATATTGGCCCCAAATTTGGTATTTTGCAAAACTAGTTCCTTTTCATTATAGTTACTCTGTGAGCAAACCACCTGCTGAAACATAGTAACAACCATTCAAATGGCTTCATCTAAATAATTGAACTGGTGAAAGACAGTGAAGGGATTAATCTTGCATTTCCAGGGACTAAACCTGACCTAAATTTCAACACGGTTTGCAAGGAGCTCCAAAATAAGCTTTTAAACTGGAAAGGCATATGCCTATCTTACGCCAAAGTACTTGGGAATATTTTCTGTGCTAATGTGATCATGTAGCCTCCTAGTGGCTGTCATCAGTAGCCATAGTATTCTCAGGCTGCGTGTGCTGCTAGGTTCCTCACGTATAGCACAGCACCCCTGCATTATATATGAGCACAAAGGTCTCTCAGTTTAGATTAATGTCTCATTCTGCATGCAAACAGTGTAGTCCATAGGTGTGTATTGCTGCATGCAAGCAGTCAGGCCTCATTGTACCATCACTGGTAGGCTGTCAAGCTGATATTATTTGTGCTACCTTACATAGAGCTGTACCTGATACCAGTGCAAGGCTTCTCATCACTCAGTTCCTCTATGAAATGTTTTGGTTTATCCTTTACCCCTAACAGCAGGGATGCGGGATCTGTTGCTAAACTGCAACTCCCATCAGACCCAACCAGCATGGTCAATGTTTAGGTGTTTGTTCAGGACAGGTCACATGGCACATTCAGTTCTACCCCAACAACACCATGCCACTGCTGCCTCCCTTCCCTGCCAGCAACTGCTGCTTGAGGCAGCTTCCCCGCTCTAACAATAGGGCCAGTCCTGGGTGCCAGAAATGTCTGCAGCACTATGGTCTCTGTGACAGCTATAGTATCATAGTAGAAGCATAGCTACCTATGATGATCTCTTTCTGAGTTCCAGACATGAACATGGAGGCTGTTTTGGAAGGCAGCTTGAAGTGTCGAATTGCCAGGAATGGAGAGAGGCGGTATTTAATCATGTCCAGCACTGGCACAGTGAGGTGGTTTGAGCTGGTTGTTGAGTGACCCTCGGAAGAGAAGGGAGACGGAGAGCGCGGGCGTGGGGATCGAGGCAGAGCTTTAGCTTGTTCAGGCTTCTTGATGAACACCCACTCATATCGCTCCATTTCTGGGTGTACCTTTCGAAGCAAAACAACATAAATCAAGTATATTTTTCCATTGTGGTTGCTCTGCTAGGGCAGCACATGAACAGGAGGGCACATAGGAAAGTTGCCTGAGCCCATCTGACTGGCAACAGCTCCTCAGGGTTTCAGGCAGGGGTCTCTCCTAGCCCTGGAGGTGCCAAAGATTGAACTTGGCACTATTTGCATGCTAAGCAGATGTGCTGCTCTGAGCTGTGGCCCTTCCCCTAGGACAGAGCTTTCCAAACTTTTCATGTTAGTGACACACTTTTTCGACATGTATCATTTCATGATACAGTAATTTAGTTTTACTAGCAAACTGGAGGTCAAACTAACCCCTTTCCAGCCCTGGGAGGTGCACAGGGAGTTTCATGTGCCACACCTACACACTGGAGGCAACACACTAAAGTGTCACGACACAGAGTTTGGAAAGCTCTGCCCTAGGGCATGACTCCTTGAGGGAACTGGTTCAACTGAGCTCCTGGTAACCTCAATATGAACATAGTGCACATAGAATTTAAGGCTTGGAGGGAAACTTCAAGATAATATAGACTAGGGTTTTCCAAACTTGGGTCTCCAGCTGATTTTGGACTACAGTCCCAGTCAGCCTTGACCACTGGTCCTGCTAGCTAGGGAAGATAGGAGTTGTAGTCCAAAAAGAGCTGATGAAGCAAGTTTGGGAAACCCTGACGTAGACCAGCTCCCTGATTAGCGCAAGTGGAATGTTGCAATTTCAGGTTGTCATGAGCCCTGAGGAGACTTCTTGGCAGGGCTGCTTGGAGGAGGGTTGAGATATGATGGTTGAGCTGGGTCCTGGGAAGGGGCCAAGTGGTCTAGGAGGTGCCAAGCAGGACCTGGTGGGGACAGGACTGAGTCATTATTTTGGAGTCATTCCTACCCTGAAAGTGGCAGATATCTGAACTGAAGAGGGGGAGCTGCCCAACTCAGCCCCCAACCCACTTCCAGCTAATGACAATTCCCCAGAAACCAGGGAGGTGCCTGAATTTTGGCCAGGCAGTGAACCAGACTCCATCTCCCATCTCCCAACATGAATGCTACTGTGAGCAGACACAGCCTGCTCACAGGAGTGCCTACTTGCTTGCCCAGTTGTGTTACTTGGATCCACACAAATGGCTGTGCCTGCCCTATTCTTCAAACAGAAAGCCAAGGAGGCATGACAGGGGTTGAGACCACCTGGCCATGAACTTAGAACTCTGCTTATGAACTGTGTAACCTGCACCCTGATTTATGTTTAGGCCATGCAGTGAACTGTGGAATGAAGCCTTTGGTAGCAATGAAGCCCAGTGTCCATGTACTGTGTCTGAGAAGGGAAGCCAGGGCATAGATAGCCATCCAGCCTCTGCTTAAATACTACCAATGAAGGAGGGTATGTCACAGTTATTAAGCAGTGGTTGTAGTTGGCTGCAGCACCCAGACTCCTAGTAGTGAATTGGTTGGTTCACTACTTGGTGAAGCTGCTCTGGCAACTTCTGTACATGCAGGAAGCTCACTGTGTTCACATGCCATGCTGCACTTTCAGAACAAGGAAGAGGAAATTGCAACTCTTCTACAGCCGGCTGGCCGCCTTACCTAGTTAGGGGTGTTGAGACTCACAGCTACATTTTGGGATAGGCAGAGTGGGCTTCAACTTAAGCCTGAAAATGCATTTTGAGGCCCACATTTAATTTTTACTGCTTATTTATATGGTGTTGGTGCTGCTGGTGGGATCCACTTTAGTTCGAACTGTGATCCAGTATTGGTCAGGCTGTGACCTACCAGTTGAAGGCCAATGAATAAAAGGACTTTAAAAATTGTAAAAATCAACCCAATCTCCATTGCGGGAATAAATTTTAGACTCACTGTGAAAACAAAGCATTCTCCTGTGCCAAAGAAACTTGATGTCCCCCCACTTTTTTTCCTTTCGCTCCAGTCGGAGGACAGAAATGCTCCACACACCTGCATGGAAGGAAGAGGCAAGAAGCAATGAATTCTGTCATTTGTCATTCCTAGAGGATCTCAGAAAAAGCTGAGGAGCCAAATATATATATTTTATCACAGAAGATTGATAGGGTCACTCCCTTCGAACGCTTTAATTGGAGCAGCACAGCCATAATTGGATATGGCTATGTACCAAATAGAGTAGTGTCACAAAATGAGATACTATCACAGTCTTTTAGCCATTTTATGACAGCATAATAAGCAGATAAAACTGGAGCAAATATTAGGATAGGGACTTTGGATTGACAGAGAGCTTAAGGTTTGTAATTTGTGATCTCTCGCTGTTAATTAAACTAAATTTTAAAATGTGTCTTCCCTTCAATGACATGCAGATCTGGGGTGTCTAACAAATCAAAGAAACATGAATTACACGCTATAATTCAAGCCTTCTTTTAAAAAGTTTTAAGCTAAACAGCATGAAACCAGAACATTAAAAAGTTAAAAACTTTAAAGAGCACCATAAAATTCTCCAGAAAAGTTCTGAAGGCTGAGCCTTCTTGGAGAGAAGATTGTAGAGGCAAAGCACCACAACAGAAAAGGCCTCTCCTCACTCACCTCTGATCACCTAGGCCAGTGGTTCTCAACCTGTGGGTCCTCAGATGTTGTTGGACTACAACTCCTATCATCCCTGAGCTCTGGCCTTGCTAGGTAGGGGTGATAGGAGTTGTAGTTCAACAACATCTGGGGACCCACAGGTTGAGAAAGGCTGACCTAGACAGAGAGGGGGGCCTGAGCAGGTTGAGGTGGAAGCAAGTGTTCCTTCAGGTACCCAGCCATGAAGATAAGCACCACCCACAATGTGTCAATGTCACTTTAATCTAGTTAAAGGAAAGCCTGGACCATTTCATGTGTTACATTTTGAAGTGTACACTTAAGATTGTGAGTGGAAAGCAATGCATTGTCCTTGGCTCCAGCTCCCTATCGAGTATGAAAACTTGGTGGAACAGAACTCAGTTGTGGTTCTTTTTCCTTTCTCAGGAGTGAAATAGATATGCAACTGGCATGTAAGTGACATCCAAAGTAGCACGGTTACAAATAAATACACTCATTCATTTGTTACGACAAAATAGCTTTGCCTGCCCAGTATTGCTGTCCTTAAGAGTGACCCAAGAAACGTAATAGTGCCTTCTATCAATTCTGAAAGAACAGTACTGTTTGGAAGCATCCCTTTCACCTGGGGGTAAGGGAACCTGTACTGTCCCGTGTCTTGAAACAGATGCTCTTTATAGCCTTACTAACCATTCTGACCCAGATCTCAATTTGCCTCCACCATCCCCACTCTTCCCGATTTGGCAAGCATTAGAGTGAGTTACAGATATGAACGAACAAATGCTTGTGTTCACTATTCAGCGAGCATCCTTCAACAGAGAACTTTGGAACTTGTTGCTAGTCCAGGCAGCATGTACAGAGTACTCTGCCGATGGTTTCTGACATTTGTTATTTGCGTTTTCAGCCTAGACCCATAGAAGAAAGGCCCGACCCGCAGGTCTCTCGGATGCTCAGAAGAGACTTACTTCCCCCAGTGTGGTTTTTAACAGCAGTACCGTTGGTTCGTAGCCTTCACAGCAGGAATAAAACCTGCAAGAAACAAAGATGGAAGAAGGATGAGCTAATGTCAGGGAAAGCAATCCCATTATAGCACTGAGGTGGAAGTTGAATGGACTGTGACCTGTCAGCACAGTACTTTCTACTTTAGTGCATTACTAGGAAGCCTGGGGCAATGAAAGCATCAAGGTGCAAGCAAAAGAGGCTTCCTGCATAATCATCCAGATCCACTGCATGCTTTCCACATTAAGAACAAAAGTCGTGCTGGATCAGGCCAAAGTCTCATGTAATCCACCCAAACTGCCTGTTGCACTCTATGCTCTTCTGTTTCTTCTTGGGCTGGACCCCATGATGCTTTGCATCCTCCTGCCTGGGTTTGGGGGAGGATTTTCTGGATTAAGTCCACGGCTGGTGCAAGAAGAAGTAACGCAGGGAGGAGATGGGATAGCTCTGAGTTGCAACACTGATACTGCAAGGTCTCTGCAGAAGTTGGACGTAACTTCATCCCTTTGGTGTTTTCATGCATCACTGAGAAATCTGTCTGTGCATCTCTTTCGATAGGTCTGGACGTTACTAGTTTAAATACCTGGAGGAATAGCAGTACGTAGTGACGGTCATCAATCTTCTTGTGCTTACCATTGCTGTGTTAAACAGGCAGCCTTTGCAAACTCATAAAGGAGAGGTGGCAAAAACACTCCTTCGTTCATTTTCAGTATTGTTTAGGGATGTGTAATAACAGGCAAAGTTGGCATGCTATGTGGAATTTGAAGCCAGAATTTTTGCTCAGTGGTGCAGGTAATTGCTCAGATAAAATTTTAAGCACAACATAATCTCAGGGGTACATGCAGGATCTTGACATACGATTCCTAGGTCTGAAATCAGGCAACTTAATTGTGATTGTGAAAGTATATTTCTTTGGATGTGGGTGTGTCTTAACTATTATTTGCCCCAGGACTGTGACACTGATCAGATCCTACTATATATCTTCTGAGAGGGCAGGGGGAGCTTTCACACTTCTACCAAGCAGACCATCAGGGCTGTTTTCTAACAAGATTTGCTGTTGTTACATGTGTCCCAGTGTACCTGGCCAGACTTCAATATTGACGTTATTTTATTTGGAAATGTCAATAGAAAATAGCTCGAGGCCCATCTCTTTGTAATGACAGAATGGCCAGGTGCTAGTATGAGATGCATGGCCTGTAAAGCGAGTCCTGGGAACTTTCCAAGGTAGTCATCACAAATTCATGGTTGACCCTTCTGACGTTAGCAGGCTGCATCCCTATAGCCGCTTCTGCATGCACATTTTCAAAACAGCAGGGGGGGCGGGGACAACACTGGCATCCAAATGATCCATGCAGCAAATTTAAGTAGTATTTCCCCTCGCTTATTTGTGTGTTGCATTGGAATCCTAACATGATATTGTACAGTTTTTTTGCCTTTTGCTTTTAGTCAGTCCTGTTTCCAGAAGGCTTCTCTCCAAGCAACATAAATGTTATGGGTCAGAAGCATAGGACCACTTCCTTTCCATCAGCCTGCAGCAGAAGAAGAGAAGGGAAGCAAGGCCACTCCAGAGAGATCAGCTCCATTTTGCTCCTTCTCTTCCTCAGCTGTTTCCATCCCAACTGATCCTTATACAAACTTTAAAAACTGCTCCTGGAGTTTTCTTATTCCCTTTTTATCACATTGTGCCATGCTAGTCTGAGGGCACACACTATTATTGATCTCATGTCAGCTACCCTGGGAGCCCTTTTGGCTGAAAAAATATTTCAAACAAACATTACCACTGTGGCAATTCCTATGCAAAATAATAATAATAATTCATTGGGGTACGTTCTCAAATTAATTCTTAAGCCTAGATAAATTCCCTGAATAATAAGCAATAGTCCAGCAGCCTGTTCTCACAGTAGCCAACTAGTTGCTTCAGGGAAGCTCACAAGCAAAAGCTGAGTGCAACAGTAGGCTCCACACTTGTGATTCCCAGAAACTGGCATTGAGAGGCATACTGCCTCCAACAGATAACTTGTTGTTATTTATTAAATTTGTGTGCCTTCCTTCCAGGGCCAGATTTAGGTTTGATGAGGCCCTAACTACTGAAGGGACAAGGGTGGCGCTGTGGGTTGAACCACAGAGTCTAGGGCTTGCCGATCAGAAGGTCATGGTTTGAATCCCCGTGACGGGGTGAGCTCCCATTGCTCGGTGTCAGCTCCTGCCAATCTAGCAATTCAAAAGCATGAAGTGCAAGTAGATAAATAGGTACCACTCTGGCAGGAAGGTAAACGGCATTTCCGTGCGCTGCTCTGGTTCACCAGAAGAGGCTTAGTCATGCTGGCCACATGACCCAGAAGCTGTATGCCAGCTCCCTCAGCCAGTAAAATGAGATGAGCACTGCAACCCCAGAGTCGTCCGCAACTGGACCTAACATTCAGGGGTCCCTTTACCTTTTAAGCTACTGAAGGTAATGGGGCCCTTTATATGTCCAGCTGTCCTTTGTCAACAACAAATTGCACTGTTTTTTGTGTTGAATATTTTAGGGAGCAGGCTGGCAGGCAGGGCCCATTACTTACACATCATAGGAGCCTACACAACACAAAACACTGTTGCTGTATGTAGGTTTTATTTTATTTGTTTTTTATCTTATATTTTGGAAATGTACATCCAGTTTTTTCACTTTACATTTTCGGGGGGGGGGCAAGAGAGTGGGGCCCTAAGCTATAGCTTGTTTAGCTTATACATAAATCTGGCACTGCTCTGTTCATCTGAAGGTCACGGGGTGGTTCACAACATAAAAATACAAAGTGAGAACACAAAATACATAATAAACCCAAACCCAGAAGCAACGCACCATTCCAAGGCACACTAACACTTCACAGGATATTACCTCATTTCCTGCACAACCTTGAATTATTCCCCAAGCCTCCCTGAATGAACTAGCCCTGTTGTGGCTCGTAACTATTGATACCCATATCCATGATTTTTTTTCTCATTTCCTTCTAAAGCCATCCAAATTAGTGGTCATTCCATAGGTTAGCTATGCACTGTGCAAAGGACTGCCCTGAGTCTTCACTGGATAGTCCCAAGTTCTAGTATTATGGAAGAGGGAGAAAAATCTCTCTCCACTGGTTTAGCTATGTACTATATATTTCCTTTTATGCATCTTGAAACTTCCCACATTCAGCTTCACTGTATGGCCCCAGGTTCTAGTATTAGGAGAGATGAAAAAAAGTTTTGCTTCTCACCATGCATAATTTGATAAAACCTTATCATGTCTCCCATTACTTGCCTTATAACTAAACTAAAAAGCCCCAAATGTTTTAACCTTTTTATCCTGTTGAGAATTCTGATGGTTTGAAACTCACTGTGCAGATGCCAACTTACCTCTGCAAGCTGTATCCATTTTCCGAAGTTGAGAATATCTGAACAGGTGAGAACAAAGAAAATCGTTCAGGGATCCAGGACCAGACAACACGCATTTCCTGAGCAGTAACAATGGTGGAAGAGAAATTGTGGGCATTCACAGTGAGGTGAAATGGTTGCCTGTACAGTAGAGGAGAGAAGGGAAAAATAATTAATCCTGTACTGTAAAGAGCTCCATAGATCCTGATCCTGAGGACAAAGATTTTTCTTCCAAAGATACTACTAACCAAACACACAGTCAGCTCGTCATATGTTATGTCCAATGGTAGTAGACATAACAGAATGTTGTGTCAGTTCCAAAGAATGAGATTCAAAATTAGTCAAGGCAATTACTTTTTCCTACCGTTGGAGAGAACTAATGCAACAATTGGCAATGTGGTATAGATTAATTCTAAAGCAGCTGATCCAGAAATATCACTTTACCAATGCCATGTGCCTTTGTGCTTCCTAAATCCCTTTGTCACTTGGGACAATCCTGGTCCTTTTTGTGCTTCTATACTGAGGCCACAATCACACATTTGAAGCACTATCAGTCATGATCCCCCCAAAGGATTATGGGAGCTGTAATTAGTTAAAGGTGCTGAGAGTTGTTGGGAGAGTCCTGTTCCTCTCCCAGAGCTACTATTTCCAGAGTAGTTTAACAATCAATCCCCGGGGAACTCTGCAAATTATAATTCTAGGAAGGGAACAGGGGGCTGCTTTCAACTTTCAGCACCTTTAACAAACTACAGCTCCCAGAATTCTTTAGTTGCAGGTCATGACTGTTTAAAGTGGGAACCATAGTGCTAGCAGGAAAAAAATCTGTATGAGATTATCCTATGGAGATTGAATGTCTCTGGTCATCTGTAGCTGTACTGTAGAGTGCTCTGTAATTGACTTAGCCATAGTGTTTGGTGGAGTGCTTCCCAAAAGAGAATGTGCAATATCTAAAGTAGAGTTGGAAGGGACCATGAGGGTCCTCTAGTCCAACCCCCTGCAATGCAGGAATCTTTTGAACCCACAACCTTGAGATTAAGAGTCTCATGTTCTACTGACTGATCTACTGGATGGTGCCTCATGGCCTTTTGTACCTGTGCTGCACTGCGGTCACTCCTTTCTCCACTAATGCCTTCCTGTTAGCCATTTGAAGGAGCCAGATTTCTTTGCGGGAGAAAAGCCGGATGCTGAACGCCTTTTCCAGAAGCTTGTCGGTGGTCATATGCTCACGAATGCCCCGCATGAAACCCCACAAGCTCCCTTTGATATCTACCACATCCAAGCCTTGTGAAGCCACAGACAGCTGGAACTGCTTGAGCAGGGCCAGCGCGATCCGGTAGAGGACTTTCTGCCCCTCCAGAAGGTACACGTCAAAAATGCGGATGACATAATCGAACGGGAGGCCATCGAAAAGCCAGACCAGCCAGTCAGAATACACCTCAAAGATGTTGTCCGATGAGCTCGCTATCAGGCGGTGGGCAGCTGGGCAGTGTTTGTTGGCCAGGTCCCCAAAGGTCATGCACGAAGCCTCGTGGGTGAGGAAGGAGTGGTCAATGTAGGAGGTGTGGGGAGCATTGCAGTAGAGGAGCCGGCAAGTGTCCTCAAAGCACTGGGCCTCGCCTTGGCTGTAATGGAGCATCAGGGCAGTCACAGCGGGAAGCAGGGGGCAGTAGGTGATGTCGGGGTACAAGCTGGAAATGCAGATGAGTATCCTTTTCACTGCAATTACCCCTTCTTCAGAGAGGCAGTATTCGGGCATGATGCTTCCTTCCAGGAATTCAGGTAATGGGTCGAAGCTCTCGTTCGGGGCTTCAAACAGCTTGCTGGCAACATCTCTGTAGACTTCGGCGTCAGGGGTCATGAGCCTGCACGGTATGTGCTGGATTACATGCTGATAAGCCTGCGCCCTCAGAGCGTGACTTCCTGCCCAGCGCCCTTCCCTCGCCAGCTTTTTGAGCTCCTTCATAGACTTGCCAAACAGGTGCTCCTGACTGTCCTGCTGCTCGTTCAGCTTGGGCATCTTGTTCTGGTCCACAAATTCGCTACAGCGTAAGCAGGAGGCTGCGTCCATGTCCATCGCAACTACCGAAGGGATTTGCAAGGAGGCCTTAGATAGATCGGTGGTCTCTGTGGAGCAAAAGCACCATGGTTCAGCACGACTCACATCTCACCATTGGGCAGATTGCTTAAACTGTTCCTGACAACCGTGGGTGAAAAGCACTGGGATTTTATCCAGTCTCTTGGGAATTGCAACCACAGACAATTCCCACTTAAAATTTAAACACAAGCACCAGTCATAGTTATCACTTGTCACCTCATAAACTTTCATTTACCAGGTACAGTATTTGGGGATGCTTCCATCTCTCATGTAAATAAAAGCTATCTGCTCATCATTAGTTAAAAAGGTAGAACAACAAAATATTTAAATTTGAGTAAGCATAGAACACAGGGACGCGGGTGGCGCTGTGGGTTAAACCACAGAGCCTAGGAATTGCCGATCAGAAGGTCGGTGGTTCGAATCCCCATGACGGGGTGAGCTCCCATTGCTCGGTCCCTGCTCCTGCCAACCTAGCAGTTTGAAAGCACATCAAAGTGCAAGTAGATAAATAGGTACCACTCCGGCGGGAAGGTAAACGGCGTTTCCATGTGCTGCTCTGGTTCGCCAGAAGCAGCTTAGTCATGCTGGCCACATGACCCGGAAGCTATACGCTGGCTCCCTCGGCCAATAAAGCCAGATGAGCGCCGCAACCCCAGAGTCGGTCACGACTGGACATAATGGTCAGGGGTCCCTTTACCTTTACCTTTAAGCATAGAGCAAGGGTGGTGGACCTCAGGCCTGGCGGGCTGAATGTGGCCCTTCAAGTCTCTCTGTCTGGTCCCTGGGACTCTCTCAAAGCCATACCCACCATTAGCCTTGCTTCTCACCCTCCTTGAGTGTTTTTGCCAAGCTGGAATGTGTCTTTTAACTCTTACTTCCTTGGGTGGAGCAGAGATAAAGGGTGTGAGAGCATGTGTAGAAACTAGCCTACTGCCCAAGGGTAAAACTTCCATTCATTGCCCCACCCATGCTTGCCTCTGGCCTTGCTCAGCAATGGCATGTGGCCCCCAGAAGGGGATGTGGCCCTTGGGCTGAAAAGGGGTTTCCAATCCCTGGCACAGAGAATGTAGATCCATGTACACATTATGCAACATATAAACAGAGGCTTGTTGGTCAGGAAATCAAAATCATTAGGCATTGTTAGAATGAATAAATGGTATTCTAAAACTGATTTATAAACCACACTTTATCTTAAAGTGGTACGAAAAGGCAAAATGAACTATTTGCATAGCAACAGGATTTTCAAAGTGCATTTTCCCAGACTGTATTTGGAGCCTAAAATCACCCAAGCACATATTCTCTGAGGGAGTAAGGAGGTCAGGAACCTAGGAAGTATTCCATAAGCTTCCTTCAGAAAGCTTCAACTCCATTTAGATCTGAAATCAGAATCTCCTAATGTGAAATTGTTGGCATGGGCAAAAGGGTATCCACCTGCTTGATGATATGGGCCGTTCAATGTTCCAGAGGCAGGCTTGTGAAAAGCCAATCAAGGCGTGAATAACATCATGCAATCTGAGCCAGGCAACTGCATCTTCTTCAAGTAACAAGGTAGATTATCATTTAAATGAGAGAGAGGTGGGGACAGGCAGGCAGGCAGGCAATTAATAACCACTTCCTGCGAAGGCCTCCTCAGGAGAAAAGAGATGCCATGCCTGCAGCTGCAGATGACAGCCATAAAATAAACAGATGGGTTACTTTGCTCATTCTCCCCATGGTGGAGTTTAGGGCTTTCTAAAATAGAAGACAGAACGTAAAACTGGTGAAACGTTAGAAATCATGGTGAATATAGGTCACATTAATCACAGTGTGTTTAATACTTAATTGATCCTGCTTCCTGATCTGCTAAAACATAAGTAATAAAATAAAATTTAGGTTGGAATGTCCCATGCAATGTATTGTTAAATAATGTATACAGCTTTCTGTGTTAGCTATCAGGTTTGTCAAACATTTTGTTTGCCTGGGTATCTTGCTGTAAATATCTGGATTGTGAAACATTGCAGTTAGAGCAAGGAGGCTACTTTTATAGTGTTACAGTATTTATGTGATGTGTGTGAATGCAATGATGTAAGAACATAAGAGCCCTGCCAGTTCAGGCCAATGGCCCATCTAGTCCAGCATCCTGTTTTTACAGTGGCCAGCCAGATGCCTGTGGGAAGCTAAACACAAGACCTAAATGCAGCAGCACTCTCCCCTCCTATGGTTTCAAGTAACTAGTATTCCGAAGGATACAATGAAAGCATATCCTAGTCATTGTGGCTAGTAGCTTTATGTTCCATCAATTTATCTAATCCTCTTTTTATTTCCATCTAAGTTGATGGCCATCTACATCCCAACACTGCTTCCCATGGGCGTTTATTCCATAATTTAACTATGTGCTTCTAGATTCAGGTACGTAGCCATGTTGATCTGATGCAGTTAAAATAAGAAATAAAAAATAAGAATGTCCAGTAGCACCTTAGAGACCAACTAAGTTTGTTCTGGGCATAAGCTTTCGTGTGCATGCACACTTCTTCAGGTACCTTAGAGACCAACTAAGTTTGTTCTGGGTACAGTGGTACCTCGGGTTAAGAACTTAATTTGTTCTGGAGGTCCATTCTCAATCTGAAACTGTTCTTAACCTGAGGTACCACTTTAGCTAATGGGGCCTCCCACTGCCGCCGTGCCACCGCCGTGCGATTCCTGTTCTCATCCTGAAGCAAAGTTCTTAACCAGAGGTACTGTTTCTGGGTTAGCAGAGTCTGTAACCTGAAGCGTATGTAACCTGAAGCGTCTGTAACCCAAGGTACCACTGTATAAGCTTTCGTGTGCATGCACACTTCTTCAGATACCTTAGAGACCAACTAAGTTTGTTCTGGGTATAAGCTTTCGTGTGTATGCACACTTCTTCAGATAACTATGTGCTGTGTAGCATATATTTGCATTTTGCTTTTCTACCCAAGAGCACAAGATTGTGTATGTTTTCCTCCCCTCCCCATTTTACATTTGCAACAGCCCTCTAAATTAGGCTAGGTTACATTAATCTATCTGCCAAAGCAGCAGTTCTTGTCAATAGATTGGGGGTTGGGATGCAGGGACCCTAATCCCTATACAGTTTACTGTTTACAGGAAATCCTGTTGACATCTCTGATAACATGATAAAATAAGAACTTGCAAGTTTTTTACCAAAATCTGTTCCGAATAGCATGCCTCCAAGAATGGCTGCCCAGATCCTAATGCTATTCATCCCTGCATTAGGTTTAGAAGATACATTGGGAAGAGCACCTTAGAGGCTGAATAGTTAAAGCTGAAATATACTGGGAGTGATATCACTGTGATTTTGCATGGTCCTGCAGGGAGGAGAGATAACAGTTGGGTGCACACTTGCTGTTGTAGGTTTGGAGCTGATAAGGTCCAGAACTGTTTTCCCAGAATCCTTCATAATGGCTGCAAGTTAAACTGTGCTAATGCTTAGCATTCAGTTAACACCTGTCGCCTAACAATTTATAGCATTGTTATATTATTAATTTGTACTGCAGAGATGCTACAGAAATAGAAATGCCAGAACAGAAACACGGGTGTCAGCTGCAATGGCTCATTGCTTGGGGAAAGAAGGGGGGGGGAGAGTAGCGAGTGACAATCAAATGCAAAAAACCATCTTGAAGTTGTTGCTCTCCTCAGAGCTGAAGAGGGTGGTGTTAGTTTGGAGGCCCTGATTGCAGTTACAGAGTCTGTAGCTATGGTTTCCCCCAAATGATGGGTCTCAGGCACTTAACAAAATAATGTTAATGTATTTGATCCCTGGCTTTTTATTTCTAGCCTGGGGATGTAATATCCTTCAGGGTCTGGGAAAGTGACACACTCCAGTTCACTGGTGTCTGCAGGAATATTTTAGGTGCTGGGGGGTGTATACATGCATACAGAACTAACACCAAAGAACATGTCTACCATTTCTGATAGATCTGGTGAAAAATAGTCATCAAAGCTGGATAGGCCTGGCCTCTAAGAAACTTATGCACCATGTCTACGCCCATCTTGCTCTCTAAATGGCTAGCCTTTCTGTCTATGTCTGGTATCTACATAACGTCCTTCCACCCAGAACTGAAACTTTTTCCCCTAGCTCCCTTCACCCCTGTACCTTTAATTAATTTTTCAGCTGCTACAACCAATTTCACAGTCCATCCTGCATTTCCCTTTAACAACAGCAGCAACAAACCAGAATAACAACAGCAGGGTTGTCATACAACACTCTTAACTTCGCTGTCCCTCCAGTAAAGTGGGTAAAGCAACACTGGGTGCAGGACTGATACAAACCATATCCTCTCAACCTCCCCACACCCAGAAATACAGTGGTACCTCGGGTTAAGAACTTAATTCGTTCTGGAGGTCGGTTCTTAACCTGAAACTGTTCTTAACCTGAGGTACCACTTTAGCTAATGGGGCCTCCCACTGCCGCCGCATGATTTCTGTTCTCATCCTGAGGTAAAGTTCTTAACCCGAGGTACTGTTTCTGGGTTAGCGGAGTCTAACCTGAAGCATCTGTAACCTGAAGCATCTGTAACCCGAGGTACCACTGTATGGGTATAATAATGATGGATTTCTCTGCATTGGGAAGGTTTTCTCTTTCGTTCTTACAAGTTTCGGGGAAGGGGAGAATCACGTCTTAAATACGCATTTTATGCTGTGAACTGCCCTGAGATCTTCGGATGAAGGGTGGTATCAGGCGCGCCACCTTGGCCCCAAAACAGTGGGTGCCTGGGACATGCTGACACCATCGCAGTGTGCCTGTGTAGTGTCAGCATGCCCTGTGGCATGAGTACAAGACATCAGCATGCCCAGAAGCATGCTGACATTACTCACATATGTAGTGGGGGCGTGCCAAAGTCACATGCACCTGCCCTGTGGTATGCTCACTCCGTGGAGTGGAACCTTGAGGGGGGGAGCTTCATTAAAAATTTGTGGGTACTTGGGCACCAGGGTTCCACATAAGTCAGCACTTATGGATGGTATACAAATTTAAAACAAACAAGCTGGAGTTAGAAAATTCATAAATGCAGTTACGCTATCACCCTGGATTTCTGAGCTTCATTCTGTGGGGCAGCAATGACATTTTCACCAGGGAAGACACACACAGACACACCTTAAAATGAACCAAGGAGTATGTCACATTCTCTTTCCCTAATTGGCTAGATCTACTTTGCATTATAATGGGGCTGGCCGTGTTCTTACCACTTGGAAAGCAGGGAGCAGCTCAGAATATAGAAACCAAAGAACAGAGAGCAAGAAAGAAATGAAGAAGAAAGGCTTGCAGCTGTGGTGGGAATGATCTAGAGAGTGTGTGGGGGGGTGTCCTTACGCATTGCTGGGATAAACCATATAGAAAGTCCTGGGAACAAAGGAGTTACATGGCAAGGGAAAACATATACAAAACATGTTGGAGAAAATGGATCAAGAGATAAAAGGGACAACTGGAGAGGCTAAACTGTGCCAGGGAAGGTCATTATAGTTGTCTACAGACCTGAGGTGTGCCTAAAACTCCTGCATTAGATGAAAACCTCTGAAATTAAATGTGTGCTGTGGGCAAGTTCTTTAGCCCTGCTGTTGAAGTTTAGTCCCCCTGGGGGAAATACTGTGCAATTGCTGAAAAGAGTTAGTTAATGATGACCTAAGAGTAGTTGGAAGGAATGTTTTGCAATTGCTGAAAAATTGTGGCTTCATCAGTACTGAAACTTGTGGTTAAGTGTTTTTAGGAAGTGTTGTTGTCTTTTAACAGCACATGGATAAATAAATATATCTCAGATAACATTATGTTCTGCAGCTTGTGCTGTTCTGTAGTTAGGATTTTTAAACTATGTTAGTAAAGCTAGCTTATACAACAGAAAGCTTCCTGCTTGTGATATCTACATGCCTTGCCTCTATCCAGAAATAAGGGCCTGGTTAGACTGAAGCTGTGTACACACTGTCATTTCTTGAGAACTGCTGCGATTTGATTCATTTCCTCCAAACCAGCTTCAATCTGAATTACAAAAAAGAACGACTAGCATTTTAAACTGATAATGCATACACAAGCTGAATTGCTGAAAGTCTTGCTTTCTTTAGTACAGTACATTGTAACCCTATTATGCAAATAAAACATGCATAATAAAAGAACGAAATGAAACAGAAACAGCCTGTAAATGCATGCTTCCCTCTGTCCAGCACATCTCAGGGAGCATGCTAAATTGAGGGCCTAGAGCTTTAAAGCTGTATGTAGTTGCTGTATGTAGTTCAGGTGTGGAAAACCTGTGGCCACACAGTTTGTGTACTAGCCCTAGGAAGAGAACAGACATCGGGTCTACCCCAGCCAAATGCAAAACCCTGCAACACTTGGATCTAATGCACTATTACAACTACCTACTCGTTAAGAGCAAATAACACTTCCATCCAGGTGAACAGCTTGCTAGCCTGGGCTGCTCAAGCCACCTTCTGGTATATAGATACAAGTAAAATCCAAGCTGACTCTATACTTTTGTTCCCTGATGATCTGCAAGGTTGATTGGAGATGTCTTACCTTGTGTGGTCTCCAGGTTGCCTTCCTTTAGCTCACCCATCAGGGTGTTTGCTGTTTTCCTTGCCCTTGCTTTGTCCAGAGGGACATCTGCTCTGGGGGCCCCAGTGGGGCTGGTATAACTCAGCCCAATCTGCAGCATCCCTTGTCCTTGCTCGAATGACCTGGTTGAAGCTTTGCTCCTGTGCCTCATTTATTGGGCCCGAGGCCTCCTGTGCAGCCAGCTCCTCCCCGAAGGAGATGCTTATTTGGTGTAAACACTAGTAAAACGTTCCCCCACCTACTCACTCATTCATGCCTGCCATATGCCTCTCTGACAAGCAGGATGTAAATAGGCAAGATACTGATCAAAATATCATCAGGACCATTAAAAAGGCTCATTTATTTTTCCAAGGGTAAACTTTATTTCCCTGTGTGGTCCTTGCAATATCACAAGAAAACGAGTCCCATGTGTACCAGAAAAACAAACATACCAATATACAGAGGAGAGGGGAGGGGAAGTAGGGGTGTCTCTCGATTTCTGTCCTTGTTTAAACGTCCTTGAAAGGATAGAACATAAACAACAAAACTGGCTCTCCAACTGCTTCCTGCTGGTTCCTTTGTTTCTACTTGAAGATAGAAATAGAATCATGTGAACAGTGAATGCCAAGTGTTTTAACTGACGAAGCTGTGAGGTTCAGAGTGTATAAAAACAAAGGGGAAAGCTGTTATAAATGTACCACAGAGCTACACTGGGGAGGCCTTTTGTTTACACAGGCTGCATACACACTACACCTTTAAAGCACATTCAAAGCTCATGCCTTCCCTCAAAGAATTCTGGGCACTGTAATTTGTTAAGGGTTGCTGGGAATTGTAACTCTGTGAGAGGTAAACTACGGTGCCCAGAATTCTCCAAGGCAAAGAATGTAATTTCAATGTTCTTTAAAGGTACATGTATAAACAGTTTTAATTTTGAGTGGAATATAATAAGCACAGGGCTGTTGTTTGAGTTTTGTCTAACCTAGGAAAGCAGGACAAGTTCTGAAGTGACTGCTATACCTGCACTGAGAAAGAAGGTGGGACTGATAGGATGGGAATATAATGATTGGGAATTATTCGCCATCAGAGTGCCCTCCTGCTGCTAATGTGTGTAATACATCAATCTGCAGGTTGTATATATGCATAAATAAACCATGTATCATAGAGATACCACAGTCCCTGCTATCCCTCATTCTGAGGAAACCCAATCCCTGGGTACTTGCATGGAACCCCTGGAATCTGGATTAGGGTGGTATGCAACAGTATTCCATCCCTCCTAATCACAGCACAACCTTCTCCCTGCAAACATTTTCAAACCATTCATTTCTAGCCCTAGAGCTGATCAGAAAAACACAGTCTGGTATATGTCTGTGCCTTTAACAGCATGTTAATTGGCTGAGCATTTCACAGCCTGTAGAGATAAACATTATCATCTACTAATTTTTATAGATTAAGCTGATTTTAAGAGAACAGGAATGAGACTAGTTAAATAAAAGTAGCACCTGTTGCTACCTAATGGCCCCAAACAATGAAACTAATATCTGCCCCACACGTTCTTGCTGTTTGCATCATGTGCATCCTGATGTGTTGCATGTTTACTCAGAAGTAAGTGCCACTGACCAAGCCTACATTGAGAAGAGTGCCAAAATGCATTCTTCCTCGCATATTCTTGACATGCAGCAATCTGGAAGGTTGCCTTCTTCTAGATGAATCGAAGCAAGCCAAATGGAGGTGGATAAAAAGAACTAATTAAAGAATTGTGAGCAAGGGATCACTCTTTCTTAAAATTTAATGGGGAAGAAATGAAATATGCAGAGGCCCCATTCCCTCCCAATGAGGAATGCAGCTGAACATGATGAATATTTCATGATTACTTCATGTCAAATGTGCAAAGACAGGAATTGAGCCCAGCATCTTCTTCAATCCACTTTGCTAAAGGGTTCAGAAAAGTGAAGCGGAAACAGAAAACTGCTGCATGGTGTGTTAAGACCAATTCTACTACAAGGAGAGAGAGAGAGAGAGAGAGAGAGAGAGAGAGAGAGAGAGAGAGAGAGAAGACACTACTGCCACTAGCAGAGTAATCAGTTGATCAGTGTTTCATGATGTACGTGTCCTGACAGTAGCATGGAGAATCCAGTGGGCTTGGTTGTAGGTAGGATACAGTTCAATGCACATTTATGGAAAGTAACGAAGCAAGCCTAACAGGGACATATGCAGCCTGGCCAGGGTGGAAGCCAGGAGGGGGCATAGTTGGGTATGTTGTTTCCACAATTGCCCCTGCTCTTTCAGGACCCCACAATGATTATGGCCAACAGCAATAATAGTGTGTGCTCTACCATGCTTCCTATGGGTCCAGTGTAGGCTTCTGCAGCAGCAAAGCCCCCTCCCCACAAAGTCCAGTGCACACTGGGTTAAGGATCTGCTTATCTTATTGAATTCAGTGAGACTTAACTTCTGGGTAAAATAAGGTTGGGTAGCTAGCTTGGGACAAGAGCCTTGAATGATACCATAATACTGTGCTGTAGTGTTTAGAGTGTTGGACTAGGACCAAGGAGATCTAGGTTCAAATTCTTAGTCATCCATCAGGCCTTGAAGGTTGGCCCACCAAACTGTTTTAGGCAAATGCCTTGCAGCTTTCCTGACCTGACATCACATATTAAATCAGGCACATGAAAGTTCAAGCCACTGCTCAAATTTTCAAGCCAAGGCTAAAAGGAAGAACCAGTGCTTCCTGTTGTTGCATTGTCGTGTTGGTCTTTTTGAATATGGTACCTTTTTCTGTGGGCTTGCACAGCTTAAAGTAATGGAGGGATAAAAATAGAATGAATAAATCATGCTCAGCATGGATTCATTGAGTTGGTTTGCACAGAATACTAAACCATGGTTTTAATGGTAACCATAGTTAAAGCTGAGGCCTCAGTCACTTAAATATTGTTTATTACATCATAGAGCAATTAAAAGCACCAATGATAACAGCTGAGCCTTGGGAGGGTTTGAAAAAAATTTCACCACCCTTTAGTCACAGTTCTGTAGCTTATGGGTAGTGGTGGCTCAGTAGGAAATGTATACTTTTTATGCCTTCTATAATTTCCTTTTTAAAGAGGTGGTTACATGTAACGCTAAGCTATGATTAACATTAATGAAGGTTTATGAACCAACTACAAACATTCTTTAATGGGCAACCTTTAAACATAGTTAATAAACAATAGTTACTCTGCTGGGCTGGATTTACACAGAGCACTAAGCCATGGCTTAATAAACCATAGATTAATGGACCATGGTTTACATCACTATGTGCAAACCATTGTGTGACCTTGGGTGTGTCATAATCTCTCAGGTTCAGCTTTCAATGTAAAAACTGATGAGTAAAATAAATACTGTCATTTAACTCATGAAAAGGGCACTAAATATTTTTCTTCTTGTGGTTGATGTTACTGTCAAGTGAGCAAACACTCATTCTGGATTAATCATGCCTCTCCTGTCCTGTGAAGCTTAATCAGCATCCTGCCCTTTGTTTACCAAAACAAATCATCCTGCATTCTGTAAATTATGATGGACACGCAAAGGAAAAGCTTCACTGTTTCTGTGATTCCAGGGTGTGAGTGTGAGGAAAAATCGTTTATTGAAGAATTAATGAGGAAGAGCAGGGAAGTCCAAAAATAGACTGACCAGAAAGAGCTCCTTACCAAAGCCAGTAAACAGTATTCTCCTATGCTAAGAAGACAAGAGAATTTTCAAATCAAGTCTCCCATTATGGAATGGCTCTCCAGATAAATATTACATCCCATTATTTTAGTCCTTAGAACTATTTTGCCTTCCGCTTGCTATTTCCTAAGTGCTGCTTACTGATTTTATGCTGTTGGGTGGTTTCATGCTGCTTTTTATTAACTTTGAGCTGGCAGTGCTTTTCTGCATGGATTGTTCTTAATCCTGTACTTGCATTTTATTGATTTTCAATTGTGAACCGTCCAGAGCACACAGCCGATTGTGTGGTGCAGAAATGCCTAAATAAAACAAAATAAAGGTTGTTTATAAATACATGGAAGAATAGGAACAGTCATGAATTCAGTTCAGAGGGAGGATCAGGTAAGGGAAGTGGATTAAGATTGCTGGGCTTCAATTGTCAAACTGGGAGATGCTCGTTCAAACGATCTGTTGTCAGCCATCAGGTCAATAAGCCTAGCCTCCTTCTTGAAAGAGGTGCTGTGCAGTGCTATTTACATCTAGGAGGCAGCTCATAGAAGGCTTGTTGGATAATATCAACCACCTTTTGTCATCTAGCTCAACACATAGCTGTCAACTGTCCCTTATTTGGCAGGAAAGTCCCTTATCCGAGCGCCGTGTCCCGCTGCTGTCCCATATTGATGATGTCCCTTAAATTTCCCGGGTTTCAAAGGAAGCAGCTCCTCTCCCTCCCTGCTGGCCAGGGAGGAGGGAGGCTCCAACTGTGTTGCTTGGCTGCGTTGCTCACCCAATAAGGAGTCTAAGAACGACTGGGGGGTGGAGCTTGCGTGCCTTGTGCCGATCAAATCAGCCGTGTTGCCTGGGGACTCGCCTTTGCTCAGTGCTTCCCAGCGGAGAGGTGACTGTGGATTTCCTTGCTGTATCCCCTTTGCTGGGTTGCTGCGCTGTGGGAACCACCGCTTGACGCTTTGTTTGGCTGCTGGCTGGGCTTTCTGCCTTTGGCTCGGAGGGGCTCAGAAGTTGAACATACCTGTGCTCTGAAAATCCCTTATTTTCGAGGCTGCTGGTCCCTTATTTTCAAATCTGTAAGTTGACAGCTATGGCTCAGCATTGTCTACACTAGTGATGGGTAACCAGTTACACCCCCCTGACTCATTTCAAGTGGCCCAGCAGATGCTGTGGCCCCACTCTTCATCTCTGGACCACACTGAGCAAGAGGGAGAAAGAAGTAAAAGAGTTACAAGCTTGCCGGCTCTGCCCTCTTTGGGTTTTGGTTGCACCTACCATTAGCTGGGACGCGGGTGGCGCTGTGGGTAAAACCTCAGCGCCTAGGACTTGCCGATCGTCAGGTCGGTGGTTCGAATCCCCGCGGTGGGGTGCACTCCCGTTGCTCGGTCCCAGCACCTGCCAACCTAGCAGTTTGAAAGCACCCCCGGGTGCAAGTAGATAAATAGGGACCGCTTACTAGTGGGAAGGTAAACGGCGTTTCCATGTGCTGCGCTGGCTCGCCAGATGCAGCTTGTCACGCTGGCCACGTGACCCGGAAGTGTTTTCGGACAGCGCTGGCGCCCGGCCTCTTAAGCGAGATGGGCGCGCAACCCCAGAGTCGGACACGACTGGCCCGTACGGGCAGGGGTACCTTTACCTTTACCTTACCATTAGCTGCAAGCCTCCTCGCCCTATAGACTTGTCCTGTGGGTAAATGGGTGCAGAAAGATCTTCACTATGACTGGCAGACGCTCTCCATAGCTTCAGAAAGAAGTCTTTCCCAACCCTACCGGGAAATATCAGGATTTGAACCTGGGGCCTTCGGCATGTAAAGTAGGTGCTCTATCCCTGAGCTACAGCCTTCCCTCTCAATACAAGTAGCAGCTTCAGATGAGTAAGTTTTGTTGAGACCATGACGGGGAGGGAGAGTTAAGGTCCCTTTCCCTTTCTCAGGCCATGATCCTGATCAGAGGTCCTCTTGGCAGCTCCCCCCCCCCAGTGCAACAACTCATTTACTGTAACATGGAGTGTGGCTGTAAGTGTAAAATACTTTGTACTGTACACCCTAAAGCAGTTGCTTTCACTTGTTTACCTATTTCTAAAGCATCAGCAAAATAACATAGATTTACCTTACTACAGGAAATGAGCAATGGGATGGGAATGTTGCAAGGCAACAGATGCCAAAAAATGTGAACTGAGGATATAGTTCACTTCTGTAAACATTGCTGCTGTTAAACTCTTAACTGGTTGCTTTCAAGCACCAGAGAGATGCCAAAATGCCCTGTTAATGATTATTAACTTCTTGATTGTCATGAATGTACTTAAGCAGACTGCCACATGATGATACGATCAAGCTGAAACAGGAGGCTTACTGAAGATAAGGTGTGAGAGTTTCACATACAAAGGGTATTTGACACCCATGATTTAATAGGTATCCATTTATGCTTGTTTAACCCTTTTCTGTGCTCAGTGACTGGCATAATGCACCACTTCCATCCACCATGAGGACTACACACTCTACTCTGAACACACACAACAGGAACCTTTTTCAGTGTACATCCCCCTCCATGGCCTACTGTTCCCCCTTTTCACATGGAGCTAAGGTCTTTGCTCTGCCATGGATGGCTTGTAGCAGGAAACCCCCCCCCCCCATCATTCAGTTTGTACAAACTTCACACACACTCACACTCACACACTACATACGCTACGCTTCTGTTATAAATTCATAGAAAATCAACCATACATCGTATTTGCACTGTTCCACTTTTATTTTACTCCATGAAGGAAGGACTACAAAATGGGGAAGGTTTGATACAGGCCAGCCATAATCCCTTCACCATCCCTGCACATCCACAGGAGCCCTGCCCAGTTGCTATGCCAACCCTGATGGTCCTAGACAGAAGACAATCAAGATCACAAAGAACTTGCATATGGGAGTGGATTCAGCATGGACTGAAACAAAGGACAATGATCAGATCTTCCCTCTGGGGGGCAGGAAACTGCCAACTCCCCTTTGTCTCCTGGAAGTGACTCGTGGGGAGGGGGAGAGAAGGGAATCAGCCAGGTGACAGGACACTCAGGTTACCACCACAACTCCTCCCTCAACCCCTCCTTTCTGTAATGTATGCATGATGTTTCTGGGGGTGGGCTTGACCTACAGGGTGGGAATTTCAAAAGTTTTTATAAGGTCTTGCACACCATTTTTCTGGGTCTTTCCTCTCACCTGCAAGTGAGGGGAGCACCCTGTCGCGACAGTCTTTCTTCAATAAAGACCAAGCCTACAGGCTGCTGATTTGCTTCAATTTACTCTGGTTGGTGTCTTTGCTTTTTGTCCAAGGGAGCCCTCGGATTTTTCTGGTAACAGGCTGTAAATGTTAAGTTTATATGTGTTGAAAACTCTTATTGCAGAATTATTAAGGAACGCCAATATTATTATTTAACCCAGCCTTCATCAAAGGAGCTCAGGATGGCATACATGGTTCTCCCCTTTTTACCCTCACAACAACCTGGTAACCCAGGAGTGTCCCATACAGGGCAACATGAAAAGGTACTGAATTGAAAAAGAAGCAGATTTTTTTATTCACAGGAAGAATTGGGAGCAGAGTGTGTGCTCTTGATTCTTCATTACAGCTGTTGCTTGAAGTTTCCTACAGCTAGGGACATAAATGACATCAGACACAGGAAAAGGTTGCTGTGGCCTAACGAAACCTCTGTTGTAATGTAAGGTAGGTTGGGATATAATCCACCCTGTAAATTTTCTGGTTGTGTGGGGATCTGAATCCAAGTCTCCCTAGTCTAAGTCCATAGCAGTGATTCTGAAACTTCAAATGATCAGAGTAGGGTATGCTATTTGCAACTAATGAATTGTGCAATCCTCTCCTGTATCTCTAACCTGTGCATGTTTTCATAGATGCCAGTCCTAGAGTTCAATGGGATTTAATCCCAAGTAAGTATACATAGGATTTCAGCCTTCAGTGATATCTGGATGTTAACCACTGTTAATGCACAACATACTGGCTGTGTTTGAAGCAATAAATCTGTTTATTCTTTTGATGCATGAGCATCAAATAATCCTTGTAAGCATTTCTTCTGCCTGGTATTATCACTGTAAAAAACAACAACAGTGCCTTTGATAACAGCTTGATGTACATAAATTGAGCAGGAGATAAAGTAAAGTTAGGCTATTGTCAACAAGAGGGGGACTGGGAGGAGGGTGGAAGTGGCACTCCTACTGCCTTTCTGAAATCATCAACTCTCCTCCTTTCTTCTACAAAGCATTTGGGGACTCATCAAAGTTTAACTAGACTGGTGCCATATGGTACATGTTAAGGACCTTCTTGCATACTCCCTATTCCTGACCCACATTTAGTGAACTGTGCCCACTCCCTTAGTCTTTGTCCTGTCTCTTTATCAACTCTATTTTTGTGTGTACTGCACCAGCCACGCCACCTAACAGAAAACAAACAATGTCAATATATTTTTATTAATTGGCACAATAATGTTATCTTTCTGCAGAACTGGTTAGTAGCAATAGTAAATTATCAAAAAAACATTTATTTGTGTTTAGTTTTCCATTACACACACAATTTTTTTTATTAATGAACATAAATTTTCTTCTCTGCAGCAGTTTGCAGCTCACAATTATTACAGCAGCATAAGTCAAATCATATTTATGATTTGGGATACACTTTACATAGTTCATTGCTTTCTTCCGGCAGGGATGCTTCCTGTGCCATCACTTACCATAAGTTTATCTCCATACCAAGAAAAGCTTCACCAACTAATTTTTTGCATGCCATGCTGCTATTGAAAGCACAGGACAAGGGCCAAGTCACACTATGTATTAGCCTCCGTTATGGTGGCTGTGAGCCCTAGATTAGCAGATCTTAGCACATGTAATTTTAAAAAACAGTAATAACAATTATTACAAAACAGCAATAACAATCAGGAAAGCAACATAATGCCTCAGGACCAGAGGATAGTAGAGTCATTTGTAAAGGAGTGTTAGACCTGTCAAGAAGCAATGGAGTAACAAAATTAAAAATAAGTGTGTGGCAACAGTTTTAACTGATCACTCACTTGCGTGTTTGTGATTCAAATACTGATGATGCAAGCTTTGCAGTCTCTTCAGATGTTGCAGCCTAGGTTGCCAGAAGAAAAAAGAGATTGTGAAGCAAGATTGGTGTGTGTCCTGCAGAGAACTGTAGACTGAGTGGTTCTGTACTAAGAATAATCTACAGCAGAGGTAGAGCAGCTGCAAGGAGGATGTTGGAATCTAACTCTAATCAGTTCCAGGCCACATGGCCAATGGTCCAGCAGCATCTGCAAGACGTGGGCTCCCTGCCCTGATCTACAGTATTCTATAGAGCTGTGATAACATAAAAAGGAACAACCCTTTATAACTTAAGGGACGTTATATAATAGCAAGATGAGCCACGTTCCTGCAAGATTTAGTTGCAGTGATCGCTCTTGCATAGTCAGTGCTATCCCAAATGAGCCAGCAGGATTGATATTGAAAGGGTTAATCTCAATACTATCTGCACCTAAGCTAACTTCTGCAGTTGTGGTTAAGCAGCTAGCAAAAAACCGCAATTGCAAGCTGGGAGCTACTTCCTCTTTGCAATTGCTTGAGCTCTGCAAACCAGGAACTGCTCTCTGCGCATGCTCTTTGCTGCAGTAACGCAAGAGAGGAGCACACGAACAAGGGAAGGAGGTGGGCTTAGCTAGCCAGATAGCTATATACCATATAAGGAAATAAGCTTAACCTTGCTAGCTGATTGGAGAATTTGAAGAGGTGGGAAGAGATGGGCAGACTCTCAGGTATAAAGATGCTTGTTTATTTGTATCTATGGGCCAGTCTTTTGGGAACGATCCCACTGGCCACCTCTGTGCACAGATTTCAATAAAACTTTTTTTTCTCCAAAGAAGAATCTTTCCTGGTGCTTTTTGCTCTCTCTTCGGCCCTGGGGACGCAGGCAAACGATTCCCTGGCAAGGATAAGGCTTCAGCCTTCATTTTGGTGCGTTGACCCGGGAAACGCCCCACCCCAGGGGGCCGGGGAGGGCCAGGCCCGACCTAGGTGAACAGCCCCGGACCGGCGTTCGCGGCTCCAAGTGCGCACCCCTGCCTGTTCGTGGGGGGAGCCGGCCACACCGCTCCGGAGTGAGACACCTGGTCGAGGGAGAAAAGAGGACGGCCGAAGGAGGGGTCCGCAGCGGAACAGGTAACCCTAAGGGAAAGGGCGTGGTAGGAAGCCTGGACAGCTTCACCTGGCTGTGAGCAGTAGAGTGCCGCCAGAAAAGGGATAAAGGGTCTGGCTGTGAGCAGTAGAGTGCCGCCAGAAAAGGAACAAGGGAACTGGCCGTGGCAATAAGGTGCCGCCCCGCCAGACAGGGACGGGAAAAGGGAAAAGGGGAAACAGAGGTGGCAGTAGAGTGCCGCCAGTAAGGTTGGGGAAAGGGGAAACAGAGGGAAAATTATTTTGGTGTGTTTTGTGTGTTGCATGTTGGAATTATATTGGGGTGTGTTTTGTATGTTGCATGTCAGATACTCCAGTGGTTGAATTGTCAAGTGTGGGCCGGGGCTTAGCGTCCCCTTGGCCGAGCGATTGCAGGGCTGTGCATTTCTTGGCAACGAGAGTTCACCAAGTCACAGTCTGTAGTGGTTGGTGTGTGAAAGGATCTTAAGCCCGGTTAGGAGCGGAGTATCTGAAAAAAAAAAAAATGGGGTCTGGGGCAAGCTAACGTAGTCCTCTGAAATGCTTTTTAACCAACTGGAAAGCAGCTACGAAGCATGATGATTGGGTTCAAATTGAGAAGAGAGAGGATGAGGACATTATGTGAGGTTGATTGGCCCACCCAAGGAACTAATTGGCCCTCGGAGGGCAGATTTAATTTGCAACTAATCAACCCACTATATCAAAATATCTTGAACGTCCACCCAGACCAGATCCCTTATATTTCTACCTGGAAAACCAATGTAGAAAAGAATCCACCGTGGCTGAAAGCCTGCCGAGGCGACGCCCCACAAAATACAATATGTGCAGTCCGACCGGCAGGGAAGTCAGAAAGGCCCCCCCGGTGATACCAGAACCGGAAGGAGAAGAGGGGGAAGTCATTAAACCGCCGCCACCCTATGCTCCACCAACTGCCCCTCTAGCGAATCCCCGAGGCCCAGGGCCCCAGGACCAGGGAGGAGCCGGCCCTCAGCCTGAACCCTCCAAGGTTGATGAATTAGAGAGCAAAGAGGAAGAGGATGATGAGGAGTTTATGAAGGGACTAATTGAGTTAGCAAAGAAAGGAAAAATGTGGACACAGTATCAGACAATTGAGATTGCAACAGTATGTACAACCCTATGCGAAAGAAGTGGATGTTAGTTCCCATTTGTTGGCAGCAGCAGGATGTTCCCAACACAAGGGAAGAAATGGCAGAAGAAATGGATAGAAGCAGCAACCAGGGCGTCCCTCCATAAGTCCCATAAGGCACAGAAAAAGGGTGGGACTGCAATGATGCCTCTACGCAGAGTGTATGACCCACCAGGCCCCCCAGGACAGGGTGGGGAAGCACCACCATGCACTTATACAGTCCAACATGTGCCTTTTTCAAGTGCTGATGTGTGCAATTGGAGAAATTAGAACCCTACCTTTGAGGAGAACCCAGATGATATTGCCAACGCCCCCATTATAAAGGCTGCCTTTGTAGCTCAGGCAGCGTCCGATATTCGCCAAAAGAAAAAATCCAGAAGCCTGAGGGGTTCATCGGCCATGGGCTGGAATAGATGTTGGAAATAGCTCAAACCACTTACAATCAGAGAGATGAGGAGGCCCAGAGAAAAAAGGAGAAGTATCAAACAAGGAAGTTGATGGCATTACAGGCTACCACACCCACCCCTCAGGAAAGAGGAAGTGCCCGGGGAGGAGGGCGAAGCCGTCTGGGGAGGAATCAGTGCGCCATCTGCCGACAGGAAGGGCACTGGAAGAGAGAATGCCCTATTCTATTATTAGGAAGAGATTTGTTGGTAAAGTTGCAAGCCCAAATTATTTTTAAGCCATCGGGAGAAGCCACATTGTCCACTATGTCACTTGGGGAACTGGTTGTGGAGGCACCCCTGAGGGAGTACTGGCGCCTCATGATGGTAAAAGAAGAGGAGGGACCCATCCCCGCCAGTATTCTGGAACAAGTGAACCCCCCAGGAATGGCAAAGAATATCCCACCAATAATTGTGAAGCCCAAGCCATTTGTCAATCCTGTTGCAGTAAATAAGTATCCCATCCCACGAAGGGCGACTGAAGGAGTGTGGGTGCATCTAGAGCGACTGCTCCAACATAGGATCTTGAGGCAATGCCAATCATAGTGGAACACCCTTTTGTTACCAGTGAAGAAAGGAAGCAGGCTATTATCCTGATACCAGAACCAAAGAACTCCGTGGCTTTCTGGGGTCTGCAGGATTTTGTAGGATATGGATATTTAATTACAGCATCATTGCCAAGCCTCTACATGAGTCAACCAGAGGAACTGAGAGAGACCCCTTTGTTTGAGGCACAGAACAACAGCAAGCCTTCGTGGATTTGAAGAGGGCACTACAGCAAGCCCCAGCGCTTGGCATCCCAAACCCTGAGAAACCCTTTACTCTATTCGTGGATGAGGACCAAGGGACAGCGAAAGGGGTTTTGTGCCAAAATTGGGAAGCTGGCAACAGCCAGTGGCATACCTATCTGAGCGCCTGACGCCTACAGAACAAGGCTTACCGCCGTGCATGAGAGCAGTTGTGGCAGTAGCCACCCTACTGAACAAAGCAGACAAATTTATTTTTGGCCAAGACACTGTTTGTGTGACCCCGCATGCAGTCCCAGCTCTGCTTGACATGAAGGGTACCTATTTCCTCTCCCAAGCAAAGATGATGAAGAATATTTTAGCAGGCCTGACCTCAAAGATGAAGCAAACCCCCACTGGCCTTCATGGTTTGTGGATGGAAGCAGCTTTGTTAAGGCTGGACAGCGGAAGGCAGGCTATGCAGTGGTAGCCTTGGAAGACCAAGTGATCGAAGTGCAGCCACTCCCGCCTGGAACGTCGGCCCGGCTGGCATAAATAACAGCACTCACCAGAGCCCTGACCCTAGCAAAGGGACAGAAGATAAACATTTATACTCTAAGTATGCCTTTCTGACTTTACATGCCCATGGAGCCTTATGGAAGGAAAGAGGTTTGCTTACCTCCAGAGGAAACCAGGTGGCCCACCCACAAGCCTTATTGAACCTTCTGGATGCTGTATGGGAGCCCAAGGCAGTGGCAGTTATCCATTGTTATGGACACAAAACTGGACTAGGAGAAGTGGCCAGAGGAAACCGACTAGCAGACAGGGTGGCCAAGGAAGCAGCCCGGGAACCAGCTCCCGCGTCAGTTATTGGAGCACTGGTCCCTGGAAGGATCTTGAACACCGCTGATAAGCCAATATACACCAAAAGGAGAGGGACACTGCAGATGCCCAGGGGCTGACCATGTCCAAAGAAGGATGGTACCTTACTCATGATGACAGAATATGGATTCCAGAGTCCCTTTCTCGGCAGATTACTCAGAGATACCATGAGTCCACCCACATGGGACCAGATGCCACAACCAGACAGTTGAAGCAGTGCTTCTACATAGCCCACCTTTATCAACTGGCAGCCCAGATCTCCAGGAAGTGCCCGCTATGTCAAAAGAATAATCCCAGAACCGGACCCTTGGCTCCCCCGGGGATTCAGCATAGTGGAACTGCACCCATGGAAGACCTTGTTGTGGATTTCACTGAATTGCCCCGCTGTGGACTATACCGCTACCTGCTTGTGGTGGTCTGCACGTATACAGGATGGGTTGAAGCTTGGCCTACCAGAACTGAGGGGGCGTCCGAGGTAACCAGGTGCCTGTTATAGAAGATCATTCCCCGCTATGGACTACCTAGGTCAATAGGATCTGACAATGGACCAGCCTTTGTCCACTCAGTTTTGCAATAACCCCCCATGCTAGTCAAAATGTGCAGTTTGATAATTATGTGCAGTAATTCTCCCGAGATTTTTTCTCTTTCTTAACAGGTGGACCCAGGCCCACTGCTGTTACCTCACCCCTTGGGTCCACCACACTTAAGTGAAGAAGGCTATTTTAGATTGGACAGTTACACCAAATCCTGATGATCCTCTGAAGCTAACCATCTCCAGAAGAGCGCCAGACAACTGGACAAGTGGATGGGAGGGACGCCCGCGGGCAGCGTCCCCAACGTAGAGACTTTTTTTTTCCCCAGCAAATTCTGAGGCACCGCCAGGACTTTTGATATTGGGGCCAGAACTCTTTGATATAGTCACTCTGTGTGTCAGGCCTCTGCAAGGGTGGATATATATTCCTGTGGGTATATGTTAATATATGTAGAGGGAGAAGCCCCTTTCGGATACAGTGTGTTGGGAAGAAATCATGAGAGTATTAAGCATCCACAAGGACAGGTGGGAAAATTGGTTAAGATAATAGGCTCCTCCTCAGAGAGGTGGGACACAACCTCCCAAGAAGCAAGGCAGCTGATAGAGCACGAGTATCAGTGGGCCCTTCAGCAATAAAATAGATATGTCCCAGATAATAATGTCAGCATTTCAGCCACCATTGATCACATGGAAACAATGATAGCCAGGAACCCGCTGAAAACTACAGGAGGTGATCTATGGGGTTGGGTATGTTCCTGGCTGCCTCATGGCAGTTGGCTCAGGCATATTGTGGTATTATTAGCAAGGCCGCTATTAATCCTTTTGCTTCTTTGCCTCTGTATACCCTGCTTGGTGCAATGCTTACAAGGTGTGATGCAAAAAAATAAAAATATCATGGCCCTTATTGTTCTCCCCCAGGATTATAAACCCAAGAGACCAGGACGAACCTAGGAGATAGGTTGTCCAAAAGAAGAGGAGGGAATTGAAAGGGTTAATCTCAATACTATCTGCACCTAAGCTAACTTCTGCAGTTGTGGTTAAGCAGCTAGCAAAAAACCGCAATTGCAAGCTGGGAGCTACTTCCTCTTTGCAATTGCTTGAGCTCTGCAAACCAGGAACTGCTCTCTGCGCATGCTCTTTGCTGCAGTAACGCAAGAGAGGAGCACACGAACAAGGGAAGGAGGTGGGCTTAGCTAGCCAGATAGCTATATACCATATAAGGAAATAAGCTTAACCTTGCTAGCTGATTGGAGAATTTGAAGAGGTGGGAAGAGATGGGCAGACTCTCAGGTATAAAGATGCTTGTTTATTTGTATCTATGGGCCAGTCTTTTGGGAACGATCCCACTGGCCACCTCTGTGCACAGATTTCAATAAAACTTTTTTTTCTCCAAAGAAGAATCTTTCCTGGTGCTTTTTGCTCTCTCTTCGGCCCTGGGGACGCAGGCAAACGATTCCCTGGCAAGGATAAGGCTTCAGCCTTCAATATAAAGAACAGTAATACTTAGAGCTTATCTGCTCTTTCCAGGCATGGTCCTCGCTTTAAAGCTCCATCTCTGAGCACCTTTATTTTCCCTTTTCTTTTTTGCTTTGGACCTTTCCCCGTGAAAACCCACTATTTAGCACTCAATCGGCGCAAACAACAATCCACAAAAAACCCTCATCTGTGTTTGCGCCGATTGAGCGCTAAACAGCGGGTTTTAGTGGGGAAAGCTCCAGGGCAAAAGCAACAAAAAACTAGAAACACCACAATCACCTAACTACACACTTGGGACATTGAGCTTTATGGCTCAGACCCGTGCCTGCAAAGAGGAGGGCAAATAAGTTTGGATAAGCCCTTAGTGATTTCAGTCAGTGCCGCGAGAGCCTAACCCGGTGGCGCCAGACTGCTCGGGGACACAAAACAGGTACGGTGAATTCTCCGCTGTTAATTGCTACCAATGCAACCAATGTGCAAGCTTTCCGCGTCGCACAGAATACCTCACCAGGCGATGCCCACGGACAAGTCGCATGTAGGCATTCAAGCCCGTATTAACGCCCTATATGTCTACATAGCTGTCAACTTTCCCCTTTTTTAAAGGGAAATTCCCTTATTTAAAGGGAAATTCCCTTATTCCGAATAGGATTCCTCGTAAGAAAAGGGAAAAGTTGACAGCTATGCATGCCTAGGAGGGGGAGAAGCCCGGCTGCATCCCAGAAGCGGCAGCATGGACCCCTTAAGCTGAGCGCGAGTTGTTGGGCAGGTTCGCGCACGCGCGGTTACCGTTTGCCCTGCCCCTTCCTCTGTACCCGGCGCCCCTTTCTCTTTCGCTTTCAGAGACGCCCCGCCCTTTGACCCCTCCATCGAATGCGCCCGAGGGTCGCGCTTTCCTCCGTCTCGTTGGTCGCCTGAGCCTTCGCGGACGCCGTTGTCAGCTGACCTGACTAGGAACGGCTGCAGGCACGGAACTCGGAATACTGGCTTTTTGGGTGGCTGGGCGCCGCCATGGCTCCGGACCCCTGGTAAATGTGTGTGTGTGAGGGGGGGGCAGACCTCTTGGTTGAAGCCGTGGAGCGTTTCCCTTCGGGGCTGCTGCCTTTGATCCAAGGGGTGGAGTGGGGGGGGGGCTTCACTCTGGGCCTGATATCGGCCAGAGAAGGGCAGGCGCGTCCTGCCCCTTCCACTTAATGCTAACCGGGCGTGGGCAGCCTGAAGGCATAGCGCTGCTTACCGCCTCTCACTTTCCGCCTTGTTAAGGCAGGGATGGAGAGAGTTTGACCCTCCAGGTGCTTGTGGTAGCATCTCCGTCCCCGCCCCCCCGCACACAGTTCCTGTCACCTCAGCCAGCATGGCCAATAGTTAGGGACAGTGGGAGTGGCAACCCAGAAACGCAGCACCCCCGTTCCCCCTGCAATATAGTATGAGGTTTGGTTTCTCCTCTGTCCTCACCATTCTTCCCTTCAATCTCCTTCCTTTGGAATCAGTTGTGGGGCTACTGCTGTAGAGATGGGAGAATTTTCACAGGTGCAGCTTCTTCCGCCTTGGTGCTGTAGCAATAGAAGACAAAAAAGCCCGCACCTAGCGTGGATACAAAGGAAGGCTTGTACTTGGATAGTAGCATAGCAGAGAGAATTTGCACATGTGTAGCTTTTCTTTGTTTTATTATTATTTTATTTATGATGTTTAGTTTTATACATGTCAGTAATTTTACAATCATTTCAACATTGCAAAACTGAACGTCCCTCCATTAACTTAATTTACTCATTTATTCATCTACTTTAAATATATACTCTTATAAAACTGCAGGTTATTACAATAATCCTGTCAATGTTCTTAAATGTTTACAGTTTATTTGTAAATATTCAATAAACCATTTCAATTCTTTTATAAAAATTTTGTTATCTTGATTTCATATTTTTCCAGTAAATTTCACCATTTAGGCATATTCCGTAAGTTTTTGTATCCATTATTCTTTTGCTAGGACAACTTCTTTCCATTTCACCTCTAGCTTTTCCTTGTTTGATTCCTCCTTTGATACGGCAAGTGCTTAGGTGTAATATAGTTGTACTACTTTGCAACAGAGGGAGACAAGTTTCTCCTCTTTCTCACACTTTGTAGTAGACTCAATCTGTTTTGGGGATGGGGATTCCCTAACCTGTTTGCCTATTATGAGATATTTAGATAGAATGAATTAAAAAACTAAATAAATTATATGTTCCTTGTGCTGGATAAAACACTTCTGGTTAAGACTTTTGCATTGTGGTTGGGATACAAGGCAATGCTCCCCAAGTTTGACAAGGGATTGGAATTCTATTCAAGATAGCTTGCTTTACTTGAACAGGGATTATTGCCAGGGCAATAACAATAGCAATAAATACCTCAAGTGAGATGCTTTATTTTTTCTTTAGGTTGACTGACTGTATGTTTGCTTCAACCACATATAATTACTGTGAGAGGGGGAAGTTGACCACAGTGTTTGCATGTGAATTCAGTGTAGCACTAAGAAAATTGCTCAGTCAGCACAAGCCTCTCTGCTTGTTTAATAGAACAATCTTCTTCCCCAGTACATTGTACACAGTATTCAAAACTCCCATTGTTCTAGGTGCAGTACTGTGCCTAAGATTTCAGATTAAAACTGCAGAGTGGAAGGAAAGGACCTTTTTCTGCCTCCCCACTTCCAGTTACTTTCTGAAGAGACCCTCTTAAGAATATTAGGGGGTGGGTAGGGGAAAGACTAGACCATGTGAAAAATGAACATAATATTTTTGCTGCAGTTCATTCATTTTCAGCTTTGTTTGTATTCTTATAAAAAAGTGTGCCTAGACATTACATTGTTGTGTCCATAATCTAGGTTTAAGGTGCCATTTAGCTCCTAGCTTTCAATCTGTTTCAAACATTGATTGTACATTGTTCCAGGGATTCTCTTGACCCCTGAGCAGATTTGAGAGGTGGGGCCTTGTTGCCCCCTAGGCTCATTTGGAGGAAGGGTGGAATAGAAATAAAATAAAATATCTTACCTTGGTGCTGTTTATGAATTGTGACCATGTGCTAAAGATCCTCAGTGGTGTTTCAGCATCCTGTGTCTTGTTACTTGCTAAAACTTGGTGGCAATTAATATATTGGCTTCTCTATAGGATGTTTGTTGGGATAGCTTCTTTAGCTATGCTCTAAATTTGGAGGAATTTTTTAATGTATAAGTTGTCCATATTTGTTTTATATCTTGTTTCCATCTATAGACTGCTTTACTACCTAAAATATCTGAAAGCAGTCTACATTACAGTATGTTCCACAAACCACATCAAATGATTTGCACCACAAAATATATTTTAAAAATCCATAAACATAGTATAAAATCAGAGCGAACTACTAGGCAGTATAATATAAAATTTCAAACAGCGCAGCATAAGTGCAATCATTCTTTCAATCTCACTCACCATCCATTTCACACAACCACTACAACCATTTGCTACACCAAACATTACCTCTATCAATTACTCATACTTTCAACCCACTCACAAAAAGTCATTGCCAAGCATACACAATAAGATACACTTCTAATACATGAAGCAGTATTGAACTTGTGTTCCACACTCACTGAACGATCTAATACTCATCTCCCGCCTCTCCCTGTTGTGAGCCCAAGCTCTCACCCTGGAGGGTATAGAACTATTTCCGTCCATGCACTGCCAGCTATGGAGTCTCATCATGCATGGTACTGCATAACCTCAAAACCTGATACAGAAACAATCAACTTGACTTGAAATAGGCATCTTTATGGGTCAAGGGGCAGTGGTGAAAGATTGAATATTTTGATGAACAATAAAGGCAGAAATGTATGTATATTAGTTAAACTATATTAACTTGTTTTAGGTTGTCGATGTATGAATCCACTTGCCATACTGCCCAAGAGGTTGCTGAAAAAATTCAAGAACGCAATCGATGTCAGAGGAATGGTGAAAGTACAACTAAGGTACTGCATAATTCATGGACCACCTTCCAGCTTTGCTTTACCTTCTCTTACATCTTTTAAGATCAGCAGCCAGTGTCCTCTTGACTGAGCAAGCTGTGTGCACCTGAAAACTATTTAAAGTAATCATGGTAGCTGCCTTATAACACTGGAGCTCCTATCCTTAAAAGACTCATCAGATTCTTTGACGCTGAGTGCTCTAACAGACCAAGCTTGTAGAGATTAGTAACTACCGTATTTTTCGTCCCATAGGACGCTCCGTCCCATAGGATGCACCTAGTTTTTTTGGGGGGAAATAAAGGGGGGGAAATTCCCTTTATTTCCCCCCCAAAACCAGGTCGGGGAACAGCGGGGTGGCGGCGCTGCGCCTCCCCGCTGTCCCCCGAGCTTGTGGGGCTGGCCGATGTCTGCCCGAAGCGCGGGCGCTCTGCTTCAGCGCGCCCCGTGCTCCGTGCAGCAGGCTGCTATCCGCAGCCTAGGGAGCCCTGCGGGAACTCCCGCAGGGCTCCCCAGGCTGCAGATGTCTGCCCGGCGTGAGGGGTGCTCTGCTTCAGGGTGCTTTATGCGCCGGGCGGCAGGCTGCTATCCGCAGCATAGGGAGCCCTGTGGGAACTCCCGCAGGGCTCCCCAGGCTTGCTGATAGCTTCCTGAAGCCTGGAGAGCGAGAGGGGTCGGTTCGCACACAGATTTCCCCTTCATTTTTGGAGGGGGAAAAGTGCGTCCTATAGGGCGAAAAATACGGTAGCTATTCTATTCTGTCCCCACTCCTCCGCATTGGCCTGGATTTGTAAATTATAGTTACCTGTTTTAAATCCTAGTGACAGAGTGAGATAAAAATTGGAATAAATATTTTTGAAACAATAATATTTTGTTTGGTTTTGTAAGGGTAGGATACAGACTATGATATCAGTTGGAAAGAGGATGCTCTTGATGTAAGATAGCCACCTCTGCTTCAGAACATGGACATGGCACTTTGAATCCGTATTGTTGTCAGGTAAAATGAGTGAGCTGGACATTTGCTGCAGTTCTTTTAGTTAAGTCATTGCTTTCAGCTGTCCTCCGAGAGAAGGCAACAGCACCAGAACAAACCCAGTGTTGGGACAAAGCAGAGGTTCACATTTCCATGGTATTATTAATCCGGAAATAGGGAAGCTAAGCCCTAGCTGTCAGGTAAAGGCCCAGCTCAGGTCAGAAAATACTCAGTAAGCTGGACTGAAATGACTAGCTTCATGTAAGATTGCAAAATCCTTTATACTTTCAGATGATAGGAGAATCCAGAAGGTATGGTGAGCCCTAATAATTTAGGGCTACTTCACATGCAGCATTTGTTTCACAAAGCTGTGTTTCACTTAGTAGATACCTGAAGTATGAAAGAAAGATGCACATCTTGAAATGTATGTCTGTGACTAGAGCAGTGACCAAGCGCAGATGTGTCAGGACCACCTATTGTTCCTTTGCGCTCTCCCCATACTGTAGGAACAGTGGTTCATGTTACAAAATACACTGCTCAGTAGACGAATGGTTCCCTGAAGAAAACTTTCCATGTTTGTACGTGAGTAGAATTGCAGGCACTTGCTCAGTGAGCAGGTAGGAAGCCAGCATTTGAGTCCAGTGTAAACAGGCTTCCAACAATTGCAATATTTATTGCCATAACAACTGATGTTATGGGCTGATGTTGAAAAACATTAAGCAGCTCAGTCATGTTGTCTGTGGCCAGGGAATGTTTTAATGAAGAAAAATGTTCTTTTCCCATGTTTGCCAAGTAGAGGAAATGTCATCAGTGTCTTGTTTTTCTGGGATTTTGCCACTTTCATGCGCTAAGACGTTTTTTAAAAAATGTAGTGAGAAAATCAAGCATTTCTATTGCCATTCCGAATGAGAGACAAAAGAAAGCTTATTCTTATTCCTAGTTCTTCCCCTCCTCATCTCTTTGCTTTGTTGGTAGATAATGCTTAGTGTGAAAGATTGGAAACATTCCTCAGTAAAATGTATACATTTTTTAAAAAAATGTGGAAAGCAAATGTAAGTCCACACTGGACACAAATCTCTCAAGAATGTTTCCCTTATGAATTACAGTGACATAAGAGCACAGTTAGGTGTCTGCACAAGTCCTATAGTTAAAACTGGTCTTGTTTTGCAGAAATGAGCTAGTGGATTGTGACTTCAAACTGAAAATTGTTTGTTTTCTTAACCTATTCCAACCACTTTGCCCTGATGTAGCAAGTCTGTATTCCTAAGAAGTTAAGATTTATTTGGAAGTAAATCCCATTTTAAAAAATCAGTGCGTATTACGTCCAAGTAAACATATTTAATGCAGAGGCGTTAGTGAAATTTGCCATCCACCCCTTTTTTGCTTTTAAATCAAATGTGTACGTGAGACAGGGCTAATGTTTCCATTGGTCCTGTGAGTGGATGGTATTGCTTCATTACCTTGGATTAAAGTGACATGAAATTCTGGGGAGTTCCTGGACTTTAACAGGGTTAGCTGTCAGCTTATGTCACCTTAGCAATACTTGCTGCTCTTGGACTTTCAGTAGATTGCCTCAAGAGTGCGCTTGAGATTCTGACCAGAATGAAGTCCTTGATGAATGCTTAGCACCACATTCCCCACAAATTAGCAGTTCCCTGTGGATGCATGTACTGTAGCCCTCTTCTGGTCATTCTCTGTTCCCAAGATGGTTGGCATTCTTTACCAGGCTGGCAATGCAGGGTCTGCTGCGGCTCCTTGGCACTATAGTATTGTTACAAGGGCTGACAGTTGCTCTTTGATTAAAATGGATAGGGTTTCTTGCTGGATCCTAAGGGTGGGGGGGAATGATCTAACTTGAGTGTTCTTTTCCAAGCCTGTTGTGTATAGCTGGCTTCCTTTTTCATGAATGTCTTGCTTTTTGAAAGCTGTAGAAGGCATTGGCTCACAAAAGCAGTAGTTTAACTGGAAATCAGTGGGCCAAAACAACTCAGATACATGAGTAAGTTTGTAAGTGCACCTTCCGGTTAACTGTCTGGAGTTCTAATAGGATTTTTAATAAAACTATCCTGCATAGGCAACTCTTCTCTACTTTGATGGGGTAATAATGAGTTATACACTGTTTTTATTTGCTTATTTCTATGTGTTTCTGAATGGTCTCATCTGCTAATGTTGAGCTGATCTCACGTATTTCCCTTTTGCTCTTGTCTCCTTTCAGCTCAATGTTTCCATCAGGTCACTGTTGCAAAACCTCAAAGAAAAGACGGAGCGTCTGAAGGACCTCTTGCTTCACTCTGTATCAACACGTCAGATGTATCCATGTAAACAGCTGTATACCAGGAAGGCCAGTGAGACAAGAGTGGGTCAGCATTCTGTTTTGGAAAAGGAACGAGACCATTAAATCTTTGTGTTTAGAAAATCCCCATCAACTTGGGAAAAACCCAGGTACAAAAGAAATGTTTGCAGTCTTCATTTTATTTCCAGGGTTTGTTCTGTATGTGTAAGCACTTCTTCAGGGCACTCCTAACTAAATAGGTTGCAGCAAATGTTGTGTCAGATCCAACTGGGGCCCACTTTACATACGCAACTGAATGGGCTGTGTAAAGCTGTGCCCATGTGGTTGTATTACAAGTCGATGTTCACTTAGGTAGCTGCATGTGTGAGTCTGAATTCTGCTATAAGTAGTTGCGCAGTTATGACTTCTGCCACCTTACTGTTTGTTTTTAAAACGTTCCATGTGTCTTATAGACTTATAAAATGAGGTAAATGTTGTACTTTTTACACATAGAAAAGTGTTATAAAAATGATAGTAGTCTGTCCTCAGTTCTCTGCCTAGGACAAGATAACCTCATATCCTTATTTAGTCATAACAAAACTTAGATATTTTTTAACTCTGGCCTCTCTGGTATAGATCTAGTATGGCATTTCCTGTACTGATAGGTACACATGTGGTTCTTCCTGACTGGATAAAGAAGTCATAACTTACTTGATTTGTGACTTAATACCAAAAGTATGAGGTCTAGATGTTCAGTCATTTGTTTCTGGCAATCAACCTTAACCCAGTTCCTGCAGAACACAACTTGAAGGGGACAGGCGGCAGAACTTAGTGGATGACCTCCTCACGCGACATCGTCATCTTCAGGCATCTTTCAAAAATGAGGGGACAGAACCGGATGTGATAAGGTACAGTTCTAAATGAGAAATGCATGAGAGTAGCTCTGTCTTGAGCTATGAAGCACCATTGCACCTGTACCCCAGGAATCATCCTGATGCCTGGTCATATTGGCTGGGGCCTGTTGGGAGTCCAACAACATCTGGAGGGCCACAGGTTCCCTGCTTCTGCTGTACCTTATTTCCACACAGACCCCTCCTGTTTTGTGTGTGATCAGTTATGCTCCCCTTCAGGATATTGTTTTTCATGTATTCTCTGAGTACCTTACCAGGTACCCAGATTTGATGGAGCATCTGCACGCAGAATCAAATTAAAAAATTGGAGCTGAAGGTTGCATCAAAGCCTGTCATGCTAAAAGGCTGAGTCTTAAATGGTTCAGAGCCAAGGTCAAGCCAAAGCAGACTTTAACAGAGATGGGCTCAGAAGCCACGCAAGACAAAACTTCACATCACAATGCCCACAGAAAGCAAGTGTGTATTGGAATTTAAGAGTCATATGGTGTCAGAGATGGATGAGGGAGATAGATGAGAAATAAAGAGACAGTTGCACATAGTTTGTCTAGGCAGGGTGGTTTTGCGTTCTTAGGGCACAGGCCAGGAAAACTGGCCAATTAAAAGAAAGGCAGTTACATTGTCCAGAGCTACAGGGGGATCTATGGCGTGGAATTTCCCAGCAGTGCATACCTTGTCCTTGCAGTGTTGCTCTGGATTGCCTGAATAAGGGAACTATAGAGATCTATGCCTTAAGAAAACCAGTCACACTAGAAATTTGGAAGGAGAAGGGTGGTGGGGCATAGTATTGGTCTTGCAAATTGGTTCAGGATGTACTTTTTACATTACATTGATGCACCTTTTAGTAATATTTAATGATTATATGCTAACATTAATGATGATATTCTGATTAATTTCCCACTTGTCCTAAGCTAAAGGGGGGGGCAACATAAATTTTGAAAATAATTCCAGCTGCTGGTTGGGTTTTGATGATCTATCCCATTCTCTTTTTATCTCTTCTACACAGAAGATTGAAATAGTTAAAGCATATATGTATCACCCAAGACATTTCAGGTGGAGAAAATGTGTTTTGGATTGCCTGTGTTGTTGAAAGAGGAAACTGTGGAATAATGTCTAATCGATTAATTGTTTTTCTGGCCTTGTAATCCCTTGGCAAGCAGTGCAAATCCTTCCAGCTCTCCTGTGTGCTGGATTTTGTATTTAGCTAGTTTAACTCAGCATGAGAAATCAGTCGGGCAGTGCTTTCCATATTGATGGATTATCTGAGTTGAGTCGTTGTTTATTTCATGCTCCAGCAACAGCATAAAGTGAGCCTATGCAACATTGTCTTGGGAATTTCAGTACTACTGAATTGCCACCAGGAGGAGCATGCAACTGTTGCTTCCTCTGTCCCTGAACCCACAAATACAAATTGCACCGTAAACAGGATTCCTCTTACATTTCAAGTTTTTTATAATTTCCTTTCCTATCCTCACCTTTCTGAAACAAAAATAAATGAAATATTGGGGACATTAGTGTGCCAAAAAAAGGTGGATGGCGGTTAGAAACTGCTAGTGCTAGAATTATTGTTGGCTATGGAAATTTCTGTGGATTTCTCTTGGCCAGCCAAGAATCTCCAAAGCTGTAACTCTTAGCTTTGCATGTGTATTTTAAAAGAAAAGGTATTCCAACTTGTACCTGATAGTTAGATTTTTCCAATTTGGCTGTAGTTGCTGTTGAGCTATGGCTCCCTTAGGGGTCTATAATTATTGCTATTTTTCCCCCTTTAAAAAGCCCAACCATTCTATATTACAAGCCAAATTCTATTTCATCATGCCCATGCATATTTCTATTTTCATATTTTCTTTTCAGAATTTAGAAGTTGTGTGATGTGGGTGTGGTTGGATATAGTGGGGTCATGACAGTTTGGTCTGACTGTGAGTAGGCATTCTGTTTTTCTCTTCCTGTTCCTATATGCAGGCTTCACCTTTCTTTTGTCTGATCCATCCTTAAAGTACACCCCACGTTTTCAGGAGCTTTTTTCTCACTTCTCCCTCCACCCCCACCCCCGTCCTATCCCGTAGTCATCCCCTTCATTAACCTTCTTGCATCAGTGATCACATGTCTTATTGTCCTCATGGTGTGCAATTGTGAAAGCATTCTCAAAATTAATCTCCGTTTACGTTTGGTCACCATTCAGTGAGTTTACATCCTTTGAAATCTGCTTTAATGCGAGTGCTCTTGGTGTGGTACAGTGGCCTTAGTACTTCTAATTCTTATTTTAAGTGACAACCTGGGCCACGATACAGATCAAGGCATTGCTTTATGAGGCACCCAAGTAGCTTACCTTCCGGTATTGTCAGACTTAATTAGGACACAGTTCTCAGTATCCGAAATGGTTGTGCCATATGTATAGCTGCTTCAATGCAGTTATTTCTCCCAACCCAAACCATTTTATTCAGTTGCCTTTAAATTAACCATGCAATATCCGAATGTGAAGAAGACTTATGTATCTTACACGTAGAATGCCAATTTCATGAACCATCCTAGAGATGTCATTGGGGCAAAGCTGAGGTCCAGGAAATTGTGAGATATTAAACTTAATATTTTCCCTGCGTCCAAGGAGATGTTGATCCCTTTACTAGACTCCTAATCAGAGAATCTATTAAATGGATGAAGTTGTAATGAAATGGAGCTTGATATCCTGTGACAGAGTAGAAGGCAAAAAGAGCAAACCCACCCACTTCCTGCGAAACTAATAATGCAGCTTTTGCTAATGCCGAGAGTGAACTTGTATGGCAGGGCATTTATAATACAGTTTGAGAAAAGTCCCCATCTCTAGCTTTCAGTAGCTGCAGTTGTGGGAGGTGTCACTGGAAGTATGGAGAGTGTAAAAGGAAATAGAATGAAGAGGGTGATGAAATGATGCATGTCACCTGTAGGAAGCTAGCATCTTCCTAAACTGAAAACCCTAGCTAATGCTAGCCACAGTCGTGATTAAAACCATCTGCCTGGGAGCCTCCTTCTTCTTACACAGCTAGCATAGAACTGTAGAAGTCTCTTCCACCCTTGGACACTTGCCAGACCCCAAGCTGAGCTTCTTTCAGCAGTGCTGAAAAGGCTTCCTTGTAGCTGGCTTTTGACTGGCTACAGGTAGAGGGCTTAATATTTGTATCATGTATTTTGAATTACCTATTGTGTGTGTGCTTGTACATATACTAAATGTTGCAAAGCCCTTACCCCAAGCCTAAGAGATGTAAGCAATTAATGGTTCTCAACAATCTGATTGCTAAGGACATAGATGGCAAAATCTAGATTCAAAATTATCTTGACAGGCTGGAGCATGACCAAAACTGACAAGAGAGATAAATGTAAAGTCCTGTGTTTGGGTTTAAAAATAAAAGTAAAAATCAAGTGCACTAGTTACAGGATGGGAGATCTGGCTTGACAGCAAGACATGTGGAAAGGTTCTGAGTGTCTCTGTGTGCATTGTAAGCTGAGAGAGCCAACCGGGCAGTGCAGTCGCTAAAGAGGCAAATGCAATTATGAGTTGCGCTAATCAAGAAAAGTAATAATGCCACTCTGTCCTGTGCTGCTCAGGCCACATCTGGAGCATGTCCAGTTATGGGTGCCACATTTTAAGCAGGAATTAGCATGTCCAGAGGAGGGTGACTCTGATAGTGATGGGTCTGGAAACGTCCTGTGAGGAACATTTGAAAAATCAGGCTACGTTTAGCCTGGAGAATAAAAGGGGGAGGCATGGTTGCAGTCTTCAAACAACTGAAGGGCTCTCTTGTAGAAGATGGAGCAGACTTGTTCTCTTTTGCTCCAGAGGGCAGGACTAGAAGCAGTGGGTGGAAATAGCAGGGAAACAGATTTTGGCTGTTAGAAATAGCTTCATAACAATACATGTTGCTCAACAGTGGAACAGACGGTCTCAGGAGGAGGTGGGCTGTCTTTTGCTGCTGATATTTAAGCCGAAGCTGGGTGGCCCTCTGTTAGGGATGCTGCAGTTACATCCTGCATGGCAGATCCTGCATTGAGCCCAAGGGTTGGACTACATGGCCTCCAGCATCCCTTCCAGTTCTATATCCTCCTAATGCCACCTGTTGCACCAATACAGCAAATAAAATGAAAGCAGCACCCAGTACTGGGGGGGGGGGGATGGGGAAATTCACTATATTGCCATGCAGACTGTTCCAAGGGCCTCATATCCAATGTTTTTCAGAAACCCCCAATCACATTTTACAGCAATTTATGAATCCAGATTGAAGTACTCAAAACACTTCAAATATTATTACTGTACTGCCATATTCACAAGGGGAAATGTGATTAATCACATAGACCAATGTCACATGACCTGGGTTTTTGTTTTAAAATCACTCACGTTGATTGTTCTAAGGCTTGAAAGCCTTCATGTGTGGCCGTGGTCTAGGGAAAGGTCTGTTTGACTAATTTGTGTTTCTTGGGAAATTTTCTAAGAATTAACCAGTGAAACAATGCAGTTGGGAAGATAAGCTGCTGTTTGTTAAGTAGAGGCACAACCCTTGATTATAACCCTCCAGCTTCCTTTATATTTGGGCACATTGCTAAGCCTTTTAATTAGTTAAATCTGCTCCTATAATCAAAAGCTATCTGCACACTCCACTGTGCTGTGACAATTTCAAAGATTTAAGTGATTAACTTGGCAAAAGCAGTGGGTGGCTAATTGGATAAACTTTAATCTTCACACTGCCAAAATGAAACAGAGGAAGATCAGAAGAAAGAGGAAGTTGGGCTGCCCTGGGTGGGAAGAGAGCTACCAAACATGTCAGAAAGATTATTTTTAAAATGCTAGCAGGTCACTTGCCACAACCAAAACTAGAAACCATGGTTGGGGGTAAAACTGTGCCACTACACGACATACACCCCCCTCTCTCATTGACATTTTCAAATGGCAAAAGGTTTTTCTCATTTGAGCTAGTGGAGCCACAGCTGTTAATTTTGGAGCAGAGGATTTGGCTAGACCATCTTCTCTTGGGAAGACAATGATGAGAGCTGCACCTTTTTATTTTGACAACATTTAATGGGGACTTGGGCCCCTTACAGGAGTAAAAATGTCCCCTATGGGAGTTGGCTTTTTAAAAAACACAAATGTCCCCATTATACTGTATTACACAATATTCTTGTTGAAGCCAATGAGGGTTGTTTTGCTAAATATAAATATATTTTTCCTGCATGTCACATGGCTGCCTTGTTTGCTTATTATTACTGTGAGCTCTTGAGGCACACAGTAATAATATGGCTGGTGAAGACTAGGGGAGTGCTTTGGCAGTCATTTTGCCAGTGCAATCTCTTCAGCTTGCCAGCTAGAACGACCCTCCCCCTCTGGGTGCTGTTCTGGGATTTCTCCCAAAACTCCCAGAGCCATTTTTTCTTGTGGGGTGTGTGTCCTCTGAGGAATGCTCTGTTGCGGTAGCTGGAGCCCTTCAACTGGCTTCTGCTAGTGGAACTAGAATCACAGAGTTGGAAGGGACCCCAAGAGTCATCTAGTCCAACCCCCTGCAGTGCCATTGAATCCCGCCCTACTTCTTCTGTAGTAGTTTTAATTCAACTGCAAGTGAAGATGGTTTTAATTAGAGACAAAACAAGCAGGTAAATGACCTTTAGGCTCCTTCTGTCCTAGTGAGTGCAGCTGACATGTGTAACAGGTGACAAATTGAATGGCCAACTTAACTATAGTGGATTTAATACAGCTCCTTCCTGGGTTGTTTATTAGCTAGAGATCAATGCTTTGGGTCCCCCAAATTTCATTTTATTTGGATTTGTAAATGAAGAACTCTTCTCTTTGCTAAAAAAAAGACCAAGAAGATGCTGTGGCATCTTAAGGCCTTGCCAATTCGTAGTAGCAGGGCCTGTCCACTTCTTCATATACCATCAGATTTGATCAGTGTAAAAAAAATACAGCTATCTGCTAGCTAATTGATGTGGCTGGTGGATACCGAACAGGTGAGATGGCGGTTGACAATAGAACATAGAAAAACTGCCTTATACTAGGGTAGATCATGTGTTCATCTAGCTCAGCAACCCCTGCCATAGAGAAATACTTGTTTTTATTTGGCCTTAGGGCCACATTGCGGTAGACCACCCCACTGAGAGCCACATGCTGGGGTGGATGTGGCCAATGCACACTTTCATGCACAGCCAGCAGAGGAGGAGAGGAGCCTCCACACCGCAGCTCTGGTCTAAGAAGAGAGGCTCCTCTCCTCTTCCTTGGATGGGGAGGAAAGCCCTTCAAACATTGAATGCCTCTTACTACCTTTGGAAAAGTGCTGCTTCTCCCCCTGGTGTAGCACCATTGTCAGAAGGCCTTAGAAAAACACAGCAAACAGTTTTGGAAGTATTCAGTTTTGGAAAATAGCTGTGGGCTACTAAAAATAACTTCGTGGACTGGGCTGAGCCACAGGTTTGTCACTTCAGTAGACCTTGGATGGCCAATGCTGATATCGGTCTCTCCCAGCCCTATCAGGAGGTGCTGGGGACTGAGCCTGGCATTTTTTTCCATGCAAAGCAGATGTGCCAGTGACCCACCAGTCCTTCCATAAACTCTAAGCACTAACATGTAATTCATTTGGTAGACAGGTATTTGATTTGGTGGACAGGGCACTCTTTCTAGGTAAAGTGATCCCCCCCCCTTTTTTAGCATGGCATATGCTTATAGTCAGCGGTTAAATGTATCTAAGGCATGGAGAACCTGTCGCCCACCCAACTCTCATCATCCTTGACCATCGGCCATGCTGCCTGGAGTTGATGGGACTCCAACAGCACCTGGAGAGTCACAACTTCCCCAGTCTTGATGTATCTGAAGGGCTTGTGCAACTTGCATTTTTAGCCAGCAGGTGTCTCTCTCATACTGAAAATCCACACATTTTCTGTATGCTGCAGAAATGAATTCGGTAGAGATCCTGGTTTTCATCCATTATACCTCATTCTTCTTCTGTTGCATAGATGCACTTCAACAGAATATGAGGGCCTGTCTCTGTCTTTCATTTATATTAATATTGCAGTGCTGCATAAAATCCTACCTCCAGGTTAAGTGCATGCCTGTGCACTATTTTGCATGCAAGTCCCTCTGAATTCAGCGGGAGTTCTCCCAAGTCTGGTCTGCTGGCCAGATACCACAGCAGCCACCCTGCCTTCTGGGTCCTCTCCTCTCCCAGCACCATCTGTTAAGTAGGGAGCAGCAGAGCTGTAGCTGCAGGAAAAAAAGGGCTTTGGTGTCATTCAAAGTCTGCAGTTGCAGCTCCTTCCTCTGTATAAAAAGATATTGCAAGAATAAAAGTAGGGGTATGTTTCACAATATACACATGTTGTGATCTTTGCAAATATGCAAAAAAAGTCATTCATACATTTTGTATGTGTGCAATTTTGGAGACGCAGTTGCACTTTTTTATATTAAAGCTTCAGATAATTATGACAGGCTTGCTGGGGGTTTTTTTCCCTCCTTTGAATAAATTATTTTAAAATGTTGAAGCTTGTATTTTTTAAAAAATATATATATTTCCAGGTCTAGCCTAATGGCTGGAGGGGTCAGACAAGGTGTCGTAAACCCATGGCTTGTGGAGGAGCCTGAGGAAACAAGAGGGCTTGGCTTTCATGAAATCCAGCAGCAGCAACAGAGAATTATAGAAGGTAAGTCATCCTTCTTGGTTTTTAAAGCCTTAATCCTATCCTAGAGCCTCTACATAGGCCTCATGGTTGATAGCCACTGGTGTTGATTGCATCCTTTTACTCCAGTGACCTAGGTCAGAAAATCTTCCACCTTCACCTTCTTTTGTATAGGATGGAGGTATTGATTTCTGATGTCCAGCTTGTTTTGTCCCTGACCATCCAAAACATTCGAGCACTTTGTTAAATGTTTGTTTTGAGTCCAGGGGGCATTTCTCTGCTTAAGTTCACACACTCGTCATTTGAAAAACAATTCTGTGGGTAGCTAGGAGCTGGCTTGTTAAACCGGAATTCCTTAAGATGCCTCAGATAATTAGGCACCAAGCCTTAAGTGCCAGCGGAGTTTCAGTTCCAGAATTTTCTAGGCTCCTTGGAAGATATCAGTCTTCTGCATCCCTTGGTTGCTGGTGGAAGGTCTTGGACGTACTTCACACTAGTCAGGCTAACGTATGTCAGTGTGTAGGGAAACCTCATTCTTATCCAGGCTTGTTTGTGAGGGATGAAAATTCTTACTGGCCCACTTTATCTTGCAGACCACTCTTAGCCTGAAACAACCAGAGTCTGGCACCTTGATCTGGGCTGCCTCAGCATTATGAGCTTAGAACTGGCTGGTGTGGCTTGTGTCCCACCAAGAAAATGTGGCTTACTTGGGGCTCGGTAAGCCTTTGCTGTAGGTGTTGAACCTTAAAACAGAGTTGTCAAGCAACTGGCAGGCAGCAGCATAAGCCCAGCAGGCTGTATTGGCATAGTGAGCCACAGGTTGTGCAGATCTATCCTGGTCTCTTGTTTAAGTAGATCGAGTCCTTCCCCGTGCCCAGGTTTCCATCTCCGTATAGCCTGGGGATGGGGAACTTCTGACCCACAGACCCAGTTAGGTCCTCTGGGCTTCCCTGTTTGGCCCTCAAGGCCATTTTGGCCAAGGGACATCCGCCTTCCCAACACCCGATGTCAGGTGTGGGGCAGGTAAAATCCTGGCTCAGCCAAAAGTGGGTCAGCAGGCACTGCCTATCAGCTTTTTAGCAGTGCCTACAAAAGGCTTGGAAGATAGTGCTTTGAAAGGGGCTTCTGAAGACTGATTGTCTTCAGGGGCCTGTTTCAAATTGCTGTGCGAAGACCCCTGTTAGCAAAAAAGGCCACCTGGTGTCATTGCCAGCCAGATCCAGTTACCCACACAGAATATAGCCCTTTCCTGCTCCTCTCCATTGTCATCATTTCTGTCCCCTTAGCTCTATGCTTTTTCTTGAACAGTGATTTTATGTGAAGTAGTTGTGAGGCCTCTTTTGCTGATTAAGTTCTACGTCCTTCTCCCTGATGGTAGGAGGAGTATTTTTGGCCTTGGAAACGCTCTCCCATGCACCAGCAGTCATAACGGTGTGGTGCTTGGCTATGCCATCTGTATGGGAAACAGCGTCTTGATGCCAGTAAGCCAGCTTTTCCATAACAACTTTCTGCTCCTGTAGTGCTTGTCTTAAAACCTCGTGGACACTTTGGGGGCATTTCAAAGCAATTGTATATGCTGTCAAGTAGGGAGTTTTTTAAAAAATAAAAATAACGACTTCTGCAGAAAGATCTATTGAGCCATCAGTTAGCCATTAATCTTTTGCCCTCTTTGCTTAAACAGCCATTGGCACACAACTCCCCCGCTCCGGCACCTGTAAAAGAACCCCCTCCCCTTTTGCAAAACGCTACCCACAGTAGTTGATTGTGCTGTCTTTGGAGGACCTCCCCAAAAGCAACTCTCCAAGAGGGCTCCAGTACAAAAGAGAGCTGTGTACGACTGGAGTGTAATTCAGTGCCATTGGGACCAAGGGTGTGGTAATGCCATGTGCTCTGGATTACAATAGGGGGCATTTTGTAAGACTAGAGGGAGACTTCTATTGCGGCTGTGCTGGCTGCAGCTCCCCTTGCCAAGAGTTGGATTATCTCCCCCCATAAACGCCACATTTACACGCAGCTTGAGAAACCCTTTGGATTCCTTGGTGCTTGCATCACCTATTTGTTTCTCAGTCATGTTAAACCTTCCCTGGAAAATCAAAAAGGCTTAATCAGGAAACTATATGAGTGTGCCAAAATAAAATAAAAAAACATCCAGTGCTCTTACGATGGAGGAGCAGCTGCAAATCCAGTTTCTGAAGGGTTTGGGACTCTTGGCTAAACTTTCTTTTCTAAGACACTACCCAGCTCTGTCACTTTTACCCTAGTTTCTTAAGATCTGTCTGTTTTGGAATTCATTGTCATGCCATCGGTGAGGTCTTTGGGTCATTAAGTTTTTAACACTTCAGTTGCAGACTTTTCATAATGTTGCTCTGCTGTCGTGGGTCATAAATCTGGGGTTTAGCATCAGAACACTGGAATTTAATTAGATTCATTTTTTGTTTTGTTTTTTGTTTCTCCCCTGTGCAGAGCAAGATGCTGGTCTTGATGCTCTCTCTTCTGTCTTAGCCCGTCAAAAACAGATGGGGCAGGAAATTGGGAATGAGTTAGAGGAACAGAATGGTAAGGACCGTCCTTGCTTTCAGAGTTTGATGGGTTCAAGAGAGCACACAGTCATTATTTTCGGTGTTGTACCTTCTCATAGTTCTGTTCTACTGAAAACCTTCGGCGCGTCGTCTCTGTTGCATCATTATTAACCACTCCCAATGATACTTCCCCCCCCTCCCCGAACAGTAATAGAAGAGCCACAATTAATCATCTCCATTTCTAAGTGTGATGGTATAAAAGTGAATTGACAACAGAGTTTGCTTCCCACTCCTAGCATTGGGTTCAGGCCGAGCAATGGGAAAGAGAGAATGCTGAATTTTAGGTCATCAAAGTACAGATTTCAGAGAAGTTTTAAAAAGTGAAGAATTGTTTCAAAACTGTTACTCAATCTGCCCATGTCCGCCTGGATCATTATCTCATGTATGGTTTGGTATGGCCTAGATGCCACTGTGTCATAAAATATTTACTATGCCTCCCCTTCTCTTCCATCAGTTGCAAAATTAACCAGAGTACATTGGTGTGGATGCCCCTTGGACATAGAATTGGGCCTCAGGGTACTTTTATTTTGGGCCCTGTGCCTTTGTTGGGGATCTGCCTCTTAGATCTAGAAAATGAGCTGTAAAAGGAGGACAGATTATACAGCAGTGTCCCAGGAACAGTAGGGCCTTTGCTCAAGAGGCTACAGTTTCTGTTTGTAGGTAGGTGTAGGGCAGGGCCTTTCAAACTGTGTGTCGGGATACATCAGTGTGTCGGCTGCAGTGTGTAGGTGTGTTGCACAAACACTCCTCATGCTTCTCCCAGGGCTGGAAAGGGCTTAGTTTAACCTCCGATTTGCTAGTAAAACTGAATTATTGCGTTGCAAAATGATGCAAAACTGAATTACTGTGCCACGAAATGATGCATGTCTAAAAAGTGTGTCACTAACATATAGCTCTGGTGCAGGGTGTTTGTGTGCCAGTTCATACTTGCGCTTCTCAAGGGAGCCTTCCATGAGAGGAGAGAGAGACCTAAGCAGGTTAGGTACGGTTAGCTGTTTGATTATTCCTGTCTGAGCCAGTAGGTGGCAGCACAGGACAGAAAAATGCCTAGTGCATGATCGGTTCTTGACCTTGAGGAGCACATGATTGGTGGTTTTTCGTTTTTTCCTGGAGCTGTGCAACGCACCTTTTCCAGTTTAGCATTATTTTTACCTATAGTTTGCCCTTTGGTCTGGGAGTATGCTTACACATTCTCTTTTAGTTTAAATGATCACATCTAGGGCTGACGATTAGAGCAGCCTTGCCATTATAAGCCCTGAAAAGTTGCTAGCCTGACTTTTTAAAAAAACTAAAAAAAAATGAAAGAAAAGTAGCCTCTTTGCTGCCATGGCCTCAGCCTCAAGCTCAGAGTTGGGAGGATGAACTGATCGACTCTTTGGCTTTTGCACCACCCACGGGCTGAGGAACTGAACAATACTGAACTTACGGCCAGCAGTCAGGAATGTGTGGACCCTGAGCCAGGACCTTCACGGGCACCTTGCCCCCAGCGTGATTTGCCAGATCAGTCTAAGGCCTCCTGTTTCACATGGTCCAGGAGGCAGGTCTGGCAGGAGGCCACAGAAAGGACCGCAAGCACTCTCCTTCAGGACAGGGTGTTGGCATTTTAAAAGTTTTGGCCTCTTTCACCTTAGTGCTGCTTGCTTTGCATGGATCACAACATTTGCGGGCTAGGTTTTATTATGATTATAAAGTCTCTTAACAAATGAAGCAGGGGCAGTTGTCTCTGCCCCTTGTCTGCCAGCCTACATGGTTTCCATGCTGGCCGTGGGGGAAGAGGCTCAGCTTTATCCTCTACCAGTATGTAAGCTCACTTGGTTTCTCTGCCAGCTGCAGAGGAAGCGATTTGCTTTCCTCCAGCAGGGGATATGCAGGAAGCTCCTTCCTCTGTGCCTAGGAAGGAGGGCATCAGGTTCGTGAGTGAGGGATAAGAGTGATCAGTCTTTCCTCCACCGAACGGCTGTATTTTCATTCTTGCTACAGAGGTAGACACTTCACTTCCTCCGCCACCAGTCTGCTCACTCACCTGATCGCAATGCCTTGTTTTTCCTTGTGGTGTCCCAGGCAAGTAGTTATATACAAACACCCGGCTGTATTTTACATCCTGAAGTTTCAGTGGGATCAATTGGATCCTGCATTAATGTAGCTTGTAGAAGTCTGGTGATGCACACCCTTTTCTTTTTCCTGGACTAGTATGAGAGACAGATTTGAAGTTAAACCATACTGTAGCACTCACTCAGTTGTTGAGATGACCCCATGGGAGCAAATCTATAGATTTTTGAGCTTTTCTTTTTTCTTACAATATGGTAGAACTTTGAAATGTTTCCAGCTGTGTGATCTCTGCAAAGATTTGATCCATCTGGTCTGCTTCTAGAGAGGGTTGCATGAACATTAAGTGACTGGAAGACAGCAGCTCTGATACTTCCCCATTTGCTGAGCACTTTCTTCATTGAGAAGGTGTCACTGCCAACAACAACAACAACAACAATAACAATAACAACAACAACAATAATAAATTTATACCTCACTCATCTGGCTGGGTTTCCCCAGCCACTCTGGGTGGCTCCCAACAGAATATTAAAAACATGATAAAACATCAAACATTAATACTAGTAGTCTAAGGGTCAAGTGCACATTTTGTGTCCTCATGCCCTGTTCTTCACCCTTTCTGCTCCCAATCTGATCCTGTTTTTTTCCAGGGTTTTGAAGGTGCATATTCAGCCCTGGCAAGCATTGCACAAAAGTTAACAGACTTGCCTGCTCACATGTCCCTGAGTTTATTAATTTGTTATGTACTGCGGGAATGATGGAGTGAGATCAGCCTTGAAAATTAAAATTCACAAAAGTTGTCCTAGCCTACAACAACTTTACTTGCCTGCCAGATTTGAAATGGGAAACTTTTTTTAAAAAAGAAAAGCATTTCTCTAATCTCAGTCCTCAGAGAAAACAGATTAAAACCCCAGCTGTTCTGAGATTACTAAACTGAAGGCCTTAGGAGGGAAGAGATGTGGAGACTTAAAAAAAAAAATCTGTCTTGACATAACTTTAAAAGAGCACCATAGAACAGCATTTGCAAAAAGAGCTGGGGAGAGTGTTCCATTGCTGGTTTCCCATCACAGATTTAAACTCACAAAAGAACAAACAAATAAATCAAGGTAAAATGATAATGATCTGCCCACACTGATACCAATTCTCACCAAAACTTCACAGTACGTAGCACGTGAATACCTTCTGCTGCTCATGTGTATGTTTGTTTAGTCAGAGTTGGAGTTGCTGAACTTCAGTTTGGGTCTGTCCCATGACTAGTGCTGAGAACTCCCATTCCTAGGCAATATAATCAGAACTTTGCACATGGGGTCTCTGATTAGCCTTGTGTGTGATGTGGAGCACATATTTTTCCAGAAGTGTTCCGCCCTTGATTAATATCAACTCAGTATCTGCACAAATTATCGTTCAGTGATCTGTCTTGGACAGAAGACACAGTTCCCTCATCTGTGTATTTTTGGTCTGTATTGAGGCCATTTTCATAATATGTAATCTCTGACAAGTGTACAAGCAACTGTGAGTGTTTGGAGCCAGATGAATTCGTAATGGTCTGCAGGAAAGCAGCATTGCCGAGCCTATGAAACTAGCTCCCGTAGATCTTGTTGCTCCCCAAGAGCATGGTAAATGACTGTAATGCAAACTGCAGTGAATCGAACTACCCATCATATTTCCATATCGCCACCGGAGTTAGGAGAGCCGGGTTCAAACCCCCGCAAAGCTCACTATGTGCCTTGTGCTGGTCACACACTGTCCCCCTAAACTACTGATCAGGGTTGCTGTGATGGTACAAATGATAGTGTTTACTGCTCCAAGAAGGGTGAAATAAAAATGAAATTAAAATTAATTAATAGTAAATGAATGTTGTGGGCAATGACAGCATAGGAAGCAGGTGCTTTTTGATTTTTGTTTCTTTGAAGAACAAGACTGTCACCAAAAGTGATTTGCAGAGTGTTGCAAACAATATCTTTCTAAAGAGTGAGCTTTAAGTACATTCTTGATTCTGTGAATGTTCTAGTTCCTGTGGTATATTTAATGTTTTTCTCCTTTGAGAATGGCTGAAGTATGGTTCTGTTGCCCACGCATCCTTTTTTACAGCTTTGTGACATGACTTGTATTCTAAGCCATCAATTGTGCCCCTGGGACATCTTGCTATGCCCTTAGTTATAGGAAATTTCATTGCCATGATGACACAATTCTGAAGTAAGCTGCATCATCCTTGGTGGGAAGAGAGGAATATCAAGCCTGCCTTCGTCCATCTTGGAGATATGCAGCCAAGCAAAAGAAAAAAGAAGTTTTAAATACTGTACACACAAAGAGAAAAATGAGCATTAAAACTTATTTCTTATTTGATTTTACTTTAATAGCAGGTCTGTGATATCTAAGCTCTAGTCTCATGAAAGGCTGATATTTAAGTGTAAAATAATTTAAGTGGGAAATATGAAATATATGCAAGTGTCTTCCGGTTTTTATTTTTAACGTAGCTTATCTGTCAGTCTGTTGAAGCTGGAATAGGTGTGCTAACTCTAAATTGATTCCAAACATAAATCCACTGAATAAAAATGTCCCACATCCATTTCTCCTGCATTATATCACTGCTACCATTGCATCCCTTTATTATGTGCAGAGAAAAAACAAAATGAATGGGAAGCAAATGATTAATTTTGAAGAGGAAGATATGTTGCCAGCTGAATTTTTTACCTCTACCTTTTTCCAGAGCACCTTATAAATTTAAATCCACAAAAAATGTAAATTCTGAATTCCTGTTGTTCCAGTTGAAGAAAGCAAATCCATGAGCATCGTATCACCAGAATTGACCCTTCAAAAGCTCCCCCCCCCCGGTATTTTGTAATGATGGGTAACCTATTTTTTGTCCCAGTACTGGACTTTGCATGCCAAAGGCTAAGAGTTTGACATACTGAGAGTCGATTGCATCCTAGTGATCTCATTGAAGAGGCTTTTGCCTGTTCCTAGTTTACTTAATGCTTTTCCAAGAGGATGTGTAACCCAACCCAAGCATGAACAATCATACCAGAGACAGGCAATGGAGCCTACATCCTTGGGCTGACTTTTGCCATGAGGTGTTACAGGAACAATCTGGGCACTCAGAATCCAGCAACCACAAAGTAATGAGTCACTTAGTCACATCCTGTCATTTACAGTAACTCAGGGTGATAAAGATATTTGTGTGTAATATCTAAGGAGCATAACCTCAAATGGGACACCCTAAAAGAGTACTGTTCTATTTTGTAATAGGAAATACCTTGGACAATACATATTCTAGTGGTGGAGAAGAGTCATTGGTTGCTGGCATCAATCTTGCATCTCAAGGAGTTTATAAAGCTGATAATTCTGAGTACCTCAAACATTTCGTTTCCTTACATGTCTAGGAAATGACTAATTTTATATGGGTTTGGTATATAGATGTGGTTATTTATTTTGTGAATCTTTTCTTGCCTATTTTAACATTAATCTAGCTCTTTGGATTTTTAATTCTCCATGAACTACTGCCTTCCTTGATATAGTATACTTGGACTTTCAAAAAGCTGTCCTCGAAGCAGCTCATCAAAGACTTCTCAATAAGCTTTAGTCATCAAGGAATAAAAGGAGAGGTCCTCTTGCAGCTCAGGAATTGGTTAAGTTGCAGAAAGCAAAGAGTAAGAATAAATGGACAGTTCTCCAAGTGGAGAAGCTTAGAAAATGGAGTCCTCCAAGGATCGGTATTAGGACCTGTGCTTTTTAACTTGTTGATAAACGATCTAGAGCTAGGAGTGGGCAGTGAGGAAGCCAAGCTTGCTGCTGATATGAAATTGTTTGAGTTTGTAAAATGGCAAATGCAGTTCAGTGTAAACAAGTGCAAAGTGATGCATATTGAGGCAAAGCATTTTATTTTCACATGTATGTTCATGGGGTCTGAACTAGCAGGAAAGAGACCTTGGGTAGCTTCATTGGACTGCTCAGTGAAGATGTCGACCCAGTGTACAGTGGTTGTGAAAAAGGCAGATTCCATGCTAGGGATCATTAGGAAGTGACTTGAACATAAAACTGCTGATATCATAATGCTGTTATACAAATCTGTGTCACGACCACATTTGGAATACATTTGGAGTACAGTTCTGGTTGTCGCATCTCAAGAAGGATGTTCTAGAGTTGGAAAGGGTTCAGAAAAGGCCAACTAAAATGATCAAGGGGGTGGAGCAACTTCCCTATGAAAAAAAGTTGCAGGACAACATCTTTTATTCTAGAGTTTGGGAGATGTAAAAATATCCTATGGTACTTTTTAAAGAACTCTAATAATGTTTTAATTGGGCCCAAGTAAATTTTAAAGCTGAAGTTTAAAAACAAGCTGGTTTTATTCATCATTACTGTATGGCTTCTTCCTACTAAAAACATATTCAATAAGGGAAAAATAATTATTCGTCAGCTGTATCTTGTAAAACACTTTATATAGCAACTACAATTATTGACATTAGCAAGAGATTTGTTTTTGGAAATAGAAAAGCTTTTGAATGGTTCCTGTTAATAATAATTACAGGGGGAAAGGAAAGTTAGTTACTTTAAAAAAAAGGTTCCTTGCAACAGAGTCTTAATCCTCATGTTCTTCTCTGATGGTTTGTAGAAAGTCTGTTGCTTGTACCAAAAGATTCAGTTGACACTACCAACCATTTAATTGTAGAGTTACAAATGGAGAGTTCAGATTGCTTTTTAATCCAGTGTAAAAAAAATTAGGAGCTGAATATGTTGTGAATAATCTTTTATCTCTATTCAGGCAATGATGTTAAAAACTAGTCCTTCAGGGAATGTATTATTTGTGTAAAATGGGATATTTTGTTTTAAAGTTAATTTTTAAAAAAATCTTTAACCTTTCCTGTGATACTGCAGCAATTTTCTCCATTGAGCTAATCAATTACAGTGGTACCTTGGTTCTCAAACTCCTTGGTACTCAAACAACTTGGAACCAGAACGCTTCAAACCGGAAGTAAGTGTTCCAGTTTGCAAACTTTTTCCGGAAGCCGAACATGCTCCATTTTGAGTGTTACGCTTCTGATTTGAGAGCCACACTTCCAATTTGAGTGTTACGCTGAGGTCTGTCTGGTTTTGCTATTTATTTTGCGTTTTTGTTTTTGCAGCGTTTTGTTTTTGTGTGTGTGTGTGTGTCTGCATGGAACCCAGTTCAGCTACTGATTGATTGATTGATTGATTGTGTGATTGCAGTACATTGTTTATTGCTTTCATTTCATGGATCAGTGGTCTCGTTAGATAGTAAAATTCATGTTAAATTGCTGTTTTAGGGGTTGTTTTTAAAAGTCTGGAACGGATTAATCCATTTTGCATTACTTTCTATGGGAAAGCGCACCTTGGTTTTGGAACGCTTTGGTTTTGGAACAGACTTCCGGAATGGGTTAAGTTTGACAACCAAGGTGCTTCCATATATGAACTTCTAGTAAGTTCATTTATGTGTCAAAATCAAGGTTTTATATGACAGCTAATGTACCATAGTGAATAGAGTGAGCTGGTAAGGCCTCACCTCAACCACAACTTTGCTAGGTGGCCTTGGATGAGCCACTGTCTCTCACCCTCAGCTCCCTAATTTGTAATATGAGAATGAAAATTACATTCCGCACAGGATTGGTTTAAGGTTTGTGGAGATTGGAGGTGCAGAAGGCCGCTGGTAAAACCCTGTGTGAAATACTGGAGAGCTGCTTTCAGTCATTGTAGACAAAGCTGAACTAGTACAGCTTCCTATTGTGTTCCTATTGTGCATCTGAAGTGGTAGGAGGGGAAGTGGATTTCATAAGTGAAAATTTTTATGTATTATATTCTCAGAAGGACTGATTGTCACCTGTCCTACTTTCCCTTCAACTTGCATGCGGAGAGTTTATAAATAGTGCATTAGAGCTGTATGCCACTAGTGATGGTGTCATTTACATATAGCTTCCATCTGGTTCCAGTTGCTTATCTTGCTCATTCTTCACCACTTAAGTCTTAAAGGTTACAGTGATTTTAACCGCTCGTACAGCCAGACTTTGGCATCTCCCAAATGGGGAGAAGAAAGGGATGGGCAGTTGAGAGGATAGGCATTTCGCCCTTTTGCTTTCACAGCTCATGATGGCTTATTCCTTAATGAGCTTTTGTGCTCAGTTGTTAGAAACCTACACTGCTCCCTGCCAATGTATTACCTTAACTTTATTCAGACCCCATATCATTGGTTTCCTCCTCTTTAAGTGGAAACAGCCTGGGGCTGTGTGCGTGTGAGATGAGGGCGGGCCCTAGTCTACAGTGCTCCCTCTTCCATCACCCTCTCTGCTTCACTTACTTTGGGGAGTAAGTAAACCAAGGAAATCCTGGTTTTGAATTCCCACTATGATCCTGGGAAGAAATATTGTCCAAAATGACCCACTGATATTTCTTTGTGGAAGAGGATTAGCCTCGCACAGATATTTATTCTGCAGCTTAGCCACTTAGCATGCTGCCAAGGGGACTGAACCCACCTTAAGGTCAAATGCTGGGTTTAATGTACTTTGCATGGGCAGAATCTGTGTTGGGGGCATTCAGTGTGCATCTAATTAGCAGATCTGTGCCAGTACAAACATGCTTGGTTTTACGTGAAGAGTGAATGGTAATAAACACTCTTAAATTCTAGCTGTTCACACCTCAATAATGAGGTAGCAATTCCCATAATCACTGAGATCGTGCTCTATTTCTAACCCTCTGAGAGTCCATACTGATAAAGCTTGAGTAGCTGTTTATCTTGCGGTGTGTTCTTTTTTCTATTCACAGTGGTGCCGGGGGTTGAAGGGTATAAGCTACTTATACCCAACAGAAGACACACATTCATTCCAGAAGAGATGCTCTCTCTGCCTTGTAACAGTGTGGATAAGCTCACAGGAAAACTGGAAAAGCCAAGCAGTGAACTTTGAGCTATTTGCTTTGCAGAGGTATGCTCAGTGAGAAAGAGCCCTGACACTGAGCTGGAATAGAAAAGTTTTTCCTATTTATCCAAGGATTTAACGAGTTATGGAAAGGGACTATACCTTATGATGATTTGCCTTTCTAAATGCTGGATCTCATTAAAGATAGGGACCCCTTAAATATAATTTAAGCCATTCCTACAGGGGTAGGAAGCCTGTGGCCATCCAGAGATTTTTGGACTACAGCTCCCATCACCCCTGACAGCCATGCCAGCTGGGCCTGATGGGACTTGTCATCCCGACGATGTCTGAAAGCGTCTTCATCTTTGCCTTATCCTAAACTAAAACTTGAAGGCAAAAGAAGGTCTCCCTCCAGTTCTTCAGGAATCTGCAATGCTTTATAAATTCAAGAGGTATTTAAATATTCTCATTGGAAGCAGAAATGGTTGTTTTGAGAGTGAACAGCCGTTTCATGCAATCTTAATTTGTCAGTCACCACCCTTCCTCCCCACACAATCCTTCATCTTTTCCCTCAATTAGCAGAGGTTATTTGAAATAAAATGCTTTGAGGAGGAGAGTGGCAAATATTTTCTTTCCAGAGCCTTTCTTATTTTTCTTGCTTTTAAACACCACATACAATACTTATCTTCTGTTTTATAAGCACTTTTTGGAATAGAGGATGCCATACTGGCCAGAGCTGTTGGTTTGTCCAATCTATTATTCTGTCATTTTCAGCATGCAAAATCCTCCCTTCCAGTCCTTCCATTTCCTCAAAAAAAATCCTGCATTCAACTATACAATTCATTAGGGATGAGTGAGGAGGAGAATGTGTCCTTTAACTTGAATATTTGAAAACTCAACCTTGCAGTGAAATCCTATTATTCATGGTACATTGTTACCAACTTACTTTCTTCTTAGTAGATCAGTTCTGATCACTGGTATTTCTGAAGAAAATAGTTGATTGTTCTTGTCTAGCTGCAGATGGCGGTGGAATGTATATATTATATATTTGCATTTTGATCAATTTGGCTGCAGGGATCCCATCGCAGCAGATATTTGTGGTCTGCGTTCACTGTTGATCTGCTCCTTGGTGCAATTCAAGGAGTGAGTTCAATTTGCAAAGCAGAATATGGTTTTGTGACCTTTAGATAGTTCTTTATGCCATTGTGTCTGGTTGGGTGTCTGCATTACTCATTTGTTTCAGATCTAATATTTTCTAACTTCTCTTTTGTATATGTCTAATTGTAGCATATAGGACATTGCACTGGGTTTTAAATTTTATGCAGGGGATTGCCTAGAATTTAAGAGGTAGGGGTTGACTGAGAGTTGCATCTTGTTCTTGGGAACGTCACTTTGGACAATTGTAATCTAATATTCATGAGCACGTGTGAGCCTGTAGTTAGCTTGGCCTTCGTGTTCCCAGATCAGGAATGCACAATCTACCACCCTCTCAGCTTTTCTTATATACATACATACATACATACATACATACAACAAAAAACAATTCAAGATCCAAATATCGAGATTACTCTGAATCGCTTGCCTTCCCCCCATCCCTTCCATGGGTCCTAATAATATTTACAACTGCATATCAGTACTTGTCCAATTTTTTATCCTTCCAAATTGTCTATACTTTCCATTACTTTACAAGTGGTGCTAAAATCCTGCCAAAGTTTTAATCTGTTTACAATGGTCTTGTAAATAAATTATAAACGTTTTCCCATTCTTTTTAAAAGTTCTTATCTTCTTGGTTTCTAAACTTCCCAGTTAATTTCGCCACTTTGGCATAGTACATCAACTTGGTTTGCCATTCTTCTCTGGTAGTGGTTGTCTCTTCCTTCCATCCCTGGGCTAATAGCATCCATGCGGCTGTTGTCGCATACATAAACAGTCTTTTCTGGTCCTTTGATATCTTGGTACCTATAATTCCTAATAAAAAAAGCTTCTGGTTTTTTAACAAAAGATATTTTAAACATTTTTTTCATTTCATTATATCTCATCTCCCAGAAACTTTTAGTTACTTTACACATCCACCACATATGATAAAAGGTATCTTCTTTTTCTTTACATTTCCAACAAGTATTTGGACTTGTTCTGTACATTTTTGCTAACTTAACCGGGGTCAAATACCACTGGTTTTCAATATACATTTTCAATATACTTTTTTTGGTACTGTACTGGTTTTCAATATACATTTTTTTGGTACTGTACTGGTACCTCCTGAAAGGTGTATGTTCTGAATCATGGTTAAGGCATTCTGAGATAGGTACCAGCTCTCAGGGATGGGCACTATGATCTTTTCACATGGAAGACTGAACTATGGATGAAAATGGCCCCCAAGGTAAATTCCTTCCCTAGTATTCTCCATATGTGCAGGAAAGGGAGTCTCTTTGTGCCTAGTGAGGAAGTGAGGCCAACAAATTGCAAAGCTCTGCATTTTTCACTTACTCCCAGTGGATGCTGCACAAGATGATTAATATTTTAACATCTTTGTGTTCTCTGTTTTACTTTTAACACTGGAGCACTTTAAATCACTTGGGAAGAAGAAGGTCTGTCTCTTCTCCAGTTACATAAACAATTGGTGGTACTAGAACGAAAAAGGGAAATAATTTGGGTGGAGTTAGGAGAGAAGGTAGGATGAAGAAAACTGTTTTACATGTAACGTCAAAAACTTAAATTTTCCAGCACCTGTGTGCAGAGTGCAGAGTTAGATTCCTATGTTCTGCTGGAATTGAGTTCTACAGAACCTCTGAAAGTGTCTTGTAAACAGTGTGTTGGAAAGTAGAGAGAATATTCCAGGTCTTCAAACAAATGCCTGTCCTGTTTTTCCACCCATCCCCATGTGGATAGGCCTCATTTATTAGAGGATGAAAAATGAGTCAATGACCTTGTCCACTGCCCTTCCCACATTTTATGTATTTGAGTCCTGTTTACTAGAGTAGAGATGTAAAATTTATGGAACTGCTAGCAGCATTGATAAACCTCCCCCCCCCCACACTTTTGTGGGTAGGAGGGGGGTAATGATGAACATTTTGTGAAACTCTGAAATATTAGTGGTATGTGCTTGAGAGTTCATACTGCATTTGATAATAGCCATTGGGGTCAGAGGTACTTTAAGAATAGAGATGCCCTTAAAATACAACAAACTAATGTTTGAAATAAGGAATTGCAAAGTTAAATATATTGAATTGAATTTCCAAAATATAGTAACTGCCACCAAATGTTAATAAAATAATACTGACAGTGAACCAGCCATTTACATCAGTGTAACCATTTCTATTGTAGCTTTGAAAAAATGAATGGTGTTTTTTTCCCCATATTCTAAAACCTGTATTTGAAGACTCCATGGTTTGTCATCTTAACCCAACACACCGTTATTTCTACAAATTGATCCTCTGTACCAATTGGTCAGGATCCTTAGGGTTGGGTTTTTGTTTTTCGTTTTTTTACACCTAGCTGCCAATCCCATTTTGCTTTTAAAAGTCTGCCAGCCTTCAAAAGGGGCTTGCCATGTGTATCGGAGGACTGCTGCTGAGATTACAAACCCCGTTCCAGAAGTGGTTGTTGCATCTCTCTGGAATGTGGTCCTTGAACTAGCTTCAAGCCTTTCACATCTTGGTTTGATGCTTAACTTTTGTGCATTTCCAAATTTACCTGATAGGCAATAATCAGAGGGGAATTTTTTTCCCCTTTTAAATTGCTCTTAATAAAATTAGAACAGGTAAAAAATATTTAAAATCAAAATAGTGGTTGGATATTACATTTTAAATGCTCCCTTGTTTATTTATTTGCTTTTGGAGGTAAGATTTGAAAGATAGGCTTAACTGTGGGGTACAGACCAGTTTGAATGGAACTAAAAAACGCCTGACAGGCATGCCACATTAGTCCTCTTGCCATTGTCAGTGTTTCTCTGTCTTAAAGTGGATATATGTTGACAGCTAGTGCAATTGCCATTTCACACAGCTTCCTTGTAAAAGACCTGTTGCCTGGCTTAACTTGCTTCATCCCAAAGGGTTTTTTTTTATAAAAAAAAATCTTTGAAATTACCCAAATGAATGATTCACATAAGTATATGTAATTATCTATGGAAGAATGAATCATCTTGCAGCTGCTTCCAATTAATGTCTATCATTTATGAAATAGTTCAGATACTATTTGGGAGAAATTGACACTCTGTAACTATACTGTTTGGGTCCCCCTCTGCATGTTAGTGCTGCTCTCCTGGCCTGCTGTCATCCAAAGATTTGGGTCTCTGCGCTACCCTTATGCGGATGACACCCATTCCATCTCTCCGTTCTGTTTGAATCAGTAGTAGCAGCTGTGCAGTGCTGGACCAGTGTCTGGAGGAAGTGATGGGCTGAATGAGGATCAGTAAACTAAGGCTGAATCCTGATAAGATGGAGCTGGGATGGACAGACAAGTCCTGTGTCTGGAAATTAGGAGGACAACCTGTTCTGGAAGGGGGTGCACTCCCTTCTCTAGAGGAACAGGTTTGTACTGTGTGCTCTGGGAGTAGTATAAAATACTTGCATTCTGGCTATTTTGTGATGGCTGTGGATCCGCTGACAAAGCTCTGAAATCTTAATATCTTTCTTTGTGTTTCTTCTTGTATACTAATACTTTGTCCCTTGCTCCAGCCCTTCAGGGTGGAGGAAGCTATGCATCCAGTGGAAATGATTTCTTTTTACCAGAAAGCAGCTAAAGAACAGTTTTGGAAATGGCAACATTACCCTCTTTGTTTTTACCCCAGCACAAAATCAACATTGTGTCATTTAATTTTTTTTTTTTAAGGCAGTTGCTACTTCCTCTAGAGGTCTATATTGCTGTTTTAATACAAATCACTCTCTTGATGATTACCAAATCCATTCCACTGCACGCTTGCAATAACTTAGGCTTTTTACTATTTTGCTTGACTGCTAGTGATATATTGATGTGATCTTTAGAGAGGAAGAGATGATTGAGCTAGAATAATAGCAGGGAATCTTAGGAGATTGCAAGGACATTTTTTCATATTCTTGTGTAGTGGGAAGTAGAAATGTCCTAGATGGAAGGGCTGACCATTTAAGGGCAAAACGAAACATTCCCTGCCTAACTGTTATGGAAAAACCACCCTATTTTGCCTTTTTCACAACAAGATCTTCATTGAGCTGTTGACTCATGGTCAGTCACCATCTGTTAGGACCCGGTTCACATATATGATTTTATTTTATTTAGAAGATTTATAAACTGCTCAATTGAAGAGCTCTCTAAGCAGCATACAATAAGTCGTATCTTTGGTCTCAGCTTTAAATCATAACCAACTGTCCTTTGGATATCTTCTCTGTTTGAGTCCTTGCGTTCTTGAATTTTGGGACAGTGCCATCACATATGGAGATCATCAGCTGCTATTTGTCCACATTTTCAACATCCGTATGTTTTGTTCTTATCAGTTTTATTTAATTTATTTAGGGTTAAATACCAGCTATATTACAGTTGATAAAAAAGCTAAAACTGACACAGATGGCATTGCTTGCTGTGCCAGTAAAAACAGATGTCCATCTGCATAGAAGTGTCAGTCATTTTACCCATCTCTTTCTAAAAAAAATCATTTTTCTGTAACACTTATTTCATTAGAAGACGATATATTTTTGATGGTAACCCCTTAGTATTGTCTGTTGTCAGAACTTAGTATTCAAATCCTGAATACAAGGTTCATTTTCTAAAAATTTCCATGGTTACATAATTTCTCAGTTGACAAATTTGGAACCAGTGGGGGTGATAAGAATCTGATGGCTTTTTATAATGTCATTGACTCTTATAATACTGGTTTTTTTACTCGTAGAGCACTCCATTTGCAGTGCGAGGTGTTTCATTACAAATAAAATATGACAAAAGGGATATAGAAGAACTTTAAAATATTTGTGCAAGATGTTAGCGTTTTTCATATTGTTCAAGAACTCTGGCATTTTAGGCTTCTGTTGTTTCTCAAACTCACTTTTAAACCCCAAGGTAGGTTAGTAAATGGCATTTTAGCATTACCTGGTTCCATCGCATACTCAGGATCAGTTTGGTGCTCTTTGGCAATTAAATTCTGTTTTAGACATTTATATTGCAGGCTACATGATGCAGTTGCAGCTAACTAACCCCCTTTTATGGCAGGAAAAGTGAAAACTGGTTGTTCTGTAGCAGTAAGTAAGTAGAAGCTGCTTTTCTTCCGTTTCTCAGAGTTTATGCTTCTGGGATGAATAATCTGTAAGTAATTTGCCCACGCAACATAGGCAGTCTGTACTATAAAGACTAGGCACTAATAGCACCTTCCCCATTCTGACTGCTCATTCACCCATTGCTGCCTCTGCCTCTGAAAAACTGCCTAGCATTTGTTTATGGAAGTCCAGAGCATGTAGTGAAAAAGCTGAGTAACAGTCCTTCTTCCTTTTCCCAGAGAGAGTGCAGGGGAAGATGCATTGGGCTTAATATGACCTCAGAAATAACTTCCTTAATCACAAGTTTGTAGAGGGGGAGTAAGCTTGTTGCGCCACCTGTATCGCACTATTCCCTTTTCATATGTTAATCAGTAATTAATCTTGATTTTTGTTGGGTTTAGGAGTTTTACTCTTGGCACATGTGCAGAACCAATTATATCGTAAATCACCCGCGTTTCAGCAAATGTCATTCTGATAGTTCCCTACTGCATAGAGCACTACTAGTAAAACATTTGAGGTCAGGAACTTGGATTCCTCAACCACTGTATTCAAGGAAACCCATTTATTGTTCTGTCTCAGTAGAAAAGGTTCATTTCTCTTAGACTTATATCACATTGGCAGCTAATCAAGGAAAGTCATAATTGCATTTATGCAATTGGGGGCGGGTGAGCTGAGGCCGCATTAATCTGTCTTAATGAATTAATACCACTGGCCTCTTTTCACCCCCAATATGAATGTGGCAGATTCTTAAGAATACAGTATTTTACGTTCTTTATTGAGCAAGAATTACGCTTTGGGCACTCAAACAGAGTGCTTGACCTGTGTCTCTCGCACTGTAAAATTGCTAAATGTATTCTTTGTACTTGATTCTGCAGAAGGATTTAGCGAGCAGAAGGATTGCATGAAGCAGTATTCATCTCAAATTATCCTGAGCTGACTACTGGGCCTTTTTGATAGCCTTCTTGTGATGATTTGTGCTGTGGATGATAAAGATGGATGATTTTAAAAAATCAGTTAAAAGGATCTTTCAGGCTAACTATTAAATTAGGTCTATGTAAACTGGAGGGAAAAGCAATCATACCACGTCTTATTTGGGAAATGAGAATTGGCAGCTTTCTTCTTGTCATCGCATCAGCTGCTTGAATTATGCAGAGTCTAATCATATCTCCAGGTTGTTCAGAGAGCATGTTGATTAGATACAATATACAAAAGTGCTTATAAGAGCATCCTGCATTTAAGGGAATTGCTTTTGCGCTTGCCAAAATCAGGGATGTGAGCTCTTTAATCTTGCCGCCAGCTCAGTGGGAAGAAGATGATGCATCTGTTTCAACATTTTCAGTGTCCTTGGTGCTCCTAAATGTGTCCAGCTCTCCTTCTCAGGGTGTCCTAAATGTGTCTAAGCTCTCCTTGGGCTAAACTAGTAAAATCACGATTCAAAGGCTGCATCATAGATAATCCAAATTAGATTTTGTATTTCTGTAACAATGTTTTGGCAATGGCTCGTGAAAGGCAAGGAAGGGCATGTGTTGGGCGACAGACAGGGCAACAAAGATAGGAAGACACTTTGAGAGACATGGACCCAGAAGCTCAGCCCAGTGACTGGAATGCATATCCGAGTCCTGTATTCCAGTTTTGCTCCACACTATACCATATGCAAAGGTAAATGAAGCATTTATAGCTTAGAATTCTTCTTGTTATGCCCCACACTCAGGCAAGCATCAACAGCCAATGCAATTTAGACAATTGTTTCTTAACACCAGCTCAAGGATGATGAAGAAGCTGTTGGACTCTAGTTGTTAGTAGCCCCAGCCAACATGATCAGGGATGATGGGAGTTGTAGCCCTCCAACATCTGGAGGGCCACAGGTTACCTATTCCTGCTCTAGATCCCCACTGTGCAAACCAGACCTATTCATTCTTGCAGCTCTCTCCAGAGAGAGGATTTTAAATGTATGACTTCATCACAAGTCTATAATTCCATCTTTAGTTGTGTTCCTTGTGTGTCCTGACAAGAGCTGGTGTCAGGGTTTGACTCCAGTTTTTGCTAATCGGCCATTTATTTGCTGTTTTTTGTTCCCACAGTTATTTTAGGAAGAGCTTTCTCATATTCTAGGAAACAGATAGTGGAATCCCTTTGTAGAACTAAGGGCAGAGTAAGGCAGTTTAATCAGCAACATTTTTTGTAGATGACACAAGATGGACAACATCAGATCAGTACTCTTTCTTAGTCAGAGTCACCAGTCTTCTATGCATTATTATCCCAGTTTCAAGTTCTTGCCATGTTGCACACTTCAAAACCTGATTCCATCCTGGCCAAGAATTACCATCCTTCCACACAGTGCTGCTGTCCTGGCTGCAAAGTGGGTTGTTTCTTCTGGTTCTTATTACTTAATGCAGCCTCTGTATCTGTATGTATGCATAGCTTTCCTGTTTCCATTATTGTGTCTGGAGCAGACACAGCCTGACATACTTAGCATTACCTCCCCTGGTGCTTTCCATATAATCTGACTGGATGGGGAAGGGTGAAGAGAGTGAGGCTGCTGAGTGACTCTGCTGGGAGCACTGGAGCTTTTGGCTGGGGCGCTGTGGTCCTCCCCACGTGGGCCAAATGCACGGCCATACTTGCCGTTCCATAACGACCCCATTCACATTGGCTTAGCATTAGCGCCCTGGTTCCCAGCAGGAACTCATTGGAAACTATTTATCATTTCTGACACAGAAGGTAAAATCCCTCTTGTTTTATTGAAAATACACTCTTTAAGTTTTCATTTAACAGCTGCTATGAGGAGTCTGCCGAGTGCTGGGAACTGTTCTGTGAGAACCGCAGCAATGCGCCAGAGAAGTTAGCAGTCAGACCTCAGTAAAATGAGGCAGTGTGGTCGTTAATCATATCTGTTTACTGACAGGAGGCTCATGATATATCACTTGGTCCACCTGTTGGATTAATGCTTTTCCTGAATGTTTGCAAATGGTTTTTTGCTAGACAGGTGAATGTTATCTTTTCCTCATTCTGGGAGACGTGAGGTGCAGAAGTATGAAGCCAGTATAGTCAACACGGTCAGTGACAAGGGAAGAGTTTCTTTGAGTTCCTGATATCTATGGACATTGATTATGCTCTACAATTTCTTATTTGTTTCCTTCTGATCTAGTCTAGAACTCTTTGTATGCCAAAATGTAGGATCCAGGAATGGACAATTGGACATACTCTGCCTCTTTTATAGGTTTTGCCATTTATGGATACCTTTCACCATCCAGTGGTTGAAATCAAGGCTTGAGCAACCATGATTGTGTTCTTTTCATTTTATCTTGTACAGTGGTACCTCTGGTTACAAACTTAATTCGTTCCGGAAGTCCGTTCTTAACCTGAAACTGTTCTTAACCTGAGGTACCACTTTAGCTAATGGGGCCTCCTACCGCCGCCATGCTGCTGGCGCACAATTTCTGTTCTCATCCTGAGGTAAAGTTCTTAACCTGAAGTACTACTTCCAGGTTAGCGGAGTCTGTAACCCGAAGTGTTTGTAACCCGAGTGTTTGTAACCCGAGGTTCCACTGTATGAGCAGTTTCTTTAAAAATTTTGATGTATACCCCACCTTTCCTCCACATTGAAGAAGAAGAAGAAGAAGAGTTTGGATTTGATATCCCGCCTTTCACTCCCCTTCAGGAGTCTCAAAGCGGCTAACATTCTCCTTTCCCTTCCTCCCCCACAACAAACACACTGTGAGGTGAGTGGGGCTGAGAGACTTCAAAGAAGTGTGACTGGCCCAAGGTCACCCAGCAGCTGCATGTGGAGGAGCGGAGACGCGAACCCGGTTCCCCAGATTACGTGACTACCGCTCTTAACCACTACACCACACTGGCTCTCCAGTGTATTGCTCAAATACATTGGTTTTTCTCTCCCCATTTTGTCCTCAAGAACCCTGTAAGCAGTGCTTTTTTTCAGGGGGTACTCAAGGGAAGGGCACTCAGTACCAGCACCTCTTTTTTTGGTTAAAAAGTTGTGACACTTACTGTAACAACTTCGTGGTGAGTACTGGCACCTATTTTTCTAGAAAAAAAAGACAGCCACTGCCTAAGGTAACGCAGTGAGCTTCATAGGTGAGTGGAGATTTCAACCCCGGTCTCCCAGGTCCTAATACAAAACTCTAACCGCTGCACCACACTGACCCTTGCACTGTTTCTGCTCTGAAAACATGGACCAAATGTAGTTGGAAATGATCTAGGTGCAAGTAAGTCCAGTCCAGCTCCCTAATTCCTGGAGAACTGCCACCAAAGGATGTCAAGCCTCGCCATATGCACCTCGTACAAAGCTGAGATGGAAAATCCACTGAATGTTTCTGGGATGCACCCCTATGAAAAGAATCTCCTTGGCCTAGGAAGGAGCCCATTCCTAGCAGCAGCATTTGAGAAAATCTAGAGCTGTGCTCCAGGCTTACAAAGCAGCCGGCATCTCAGCTTCATATCCTGTAATATATTTAGGGAGAATTGGCTTCCGGAAGGATACCCCTGGTTTACTACTTTTTCATAGACTTGGATCCCAAAGTGCATCTCAGGGCTCTTTTGGAATGACTTCATGCATGTTAATTTAATGGGAGATAGAGACATGGGGTGAAAGCAGATGATCAACCTGCCAAGTAATAAATGTGGGGAAGCTTGTTTGTTTCTTTAAAAGTGGGTTGAAGTGCAGCAGTAAAGATGACCATGCCTGGCTTAGTAGGATTCTGTGGTTGCTCTTGCTCCACCCCAATTAGTTAGTCAGTCAGTTGTTCTGTTGCCATGGAGTGAAGACGAACTCCACCATGCATTGCTGCAGTGTCTTGTCTCTAATTCCCAGCTCTTTGTTTCGGGAAGTAGATACTTAATATATCCTCACCAATAAAACATTCTCTCTTAGAGGATTTTTTCTGGGGTGGGGAATTTGGGACATTTAAAAAAGTAGATTGTGCTTTAAGTAATAGATGTGAAGGCATATGCTCTGTGTACTTTCGCATCGTAAAAGCAATATTTTGTATGCACATCCCACAGAGACTCTCAAAACTGACCTCACAAAACCATCAGGATTTCACAGGGGTCTTTCCCAGGCCTATCAGGAAATAAATTGGGACCTTCTGCATGTAAATGCTGTACCCCTGGCCTGCAGTAATAGTTAGGTTCTCTTCCCTAAGGGGGAAAATACAGTAGTCATGAAATTAGCTCGGAGGAATATCTTCCCCCTCTCAGTGTCACGTGCCATGGATTCGGCTCACCAATTTACCAGATGGTAAATTTGGGAAGTCTCATTAAGAAAGGGCGCTCATCTTTTACCCCACAGTCAGATGTGTGACAGAAAAAACTGCACCACATTTTAGAAATTCTGTAGGACAGGGATCTCACATTAATGCCATTAAAAAGTGTATCACATGCTTAAAACAACTACATCAGCATAAACATTTAAAATTCACAGTGAAAAATTACAAATAAGCAATATCACACAAAGAGCAGATAAAGTAAAAGTAGCCAGTTAAACATCTTTAAATTCAAAATGCACACTAAATAAAATTGTCAAACGGCTTAGACGAGTTACCCTATCAGCTCTAAAGTGGTACCTCGGGTTACATACACTTCAGGTTACAGACTCCACTAACCCAGAAATAGTACCTCGGGTTAAGAACTTTGCTTCAGGATGAGAACAGAAATCGTGCAGCGCAGCGGCAGCAGGAGGCCCCATTAGCTAAAGTGGTGCTTCAAGTTAAGAACAGTTTCAGGTTAAGAACAGACCTTCAGAATGAATTAAGTACTTAACCCGAGCTACCACTGTATATTAAATTGGAGATTATATTTCTGAAGCTTCCTGTATAAGATAGGACTTTAATAGTCCTCCTTTTCTCTTCAACACTCAGTTTGTTTGGTTGTGCATTGTCTTTTCCCTTCTAATTCCAAAACATAATAAAAATGACACTTTACAATAAAAATGTTTCTCTGCCTTCCTCCCTCAATTATTTGATTATTGAAGAAGGAATATCTTTTTGGTTCCATCTGTGTCAGCCATTATTGACTACCTCCAAACCCATGTCTTCATGTATTCAGACAGCTAAGACAAAGCATGGTAGAAAATTCCTTACCACTTAGTAAGTTGGTTGCCTGTGTGGAGCTATAGAATTAGAAGATACTAACCTCTTTTCAGCTTAGTAGCCAGAAGTGCAATCTTCTGAGTTTTATCAGACAAAAAATTAGTATTAATAGCATATAAGGGTGGCTTAGGCGCTTATACTCTATACCTGAGGAGGCATGCCATAAATGGTTTCTAGAATATTGTTGCACATCGGGGGGTCAGTGGCGCTCCATAGACAATTGACCAGCTGGACCACACATTGCAGTCTATCTATGAGGGGACTTCTACACCTTAGTTATTCTAGAACTATAGAAAAAAGAAAATCTATTTCCATATCCTACAACAGTTAAGCTTCTTAAATAATAATTAGAATCTTAAAAATTAAGATTGACACTTCAGTATCTTTTAAAGCATGTTGCTCATTTCACAGCCCTCAACCCCGAAAGAATAGAAATATGTGACCCAACTTGAAAGTGTGGAGGCAAAAATGTGTGGCCTTGTTTCTTCAATTCTTGCTGAGTCTGAAAGTGCTACCCTTTCTTCTCTTCCACTGCCAGCTACCTTTTTACAAGGAATCTTTTGTTGTTGTATGAATTCATAATACAGACACTGTTTCTAGCAATACATCAGCAAGCCTTACCATAGTCTGAGCATAAATGGGGGGAAACGTGAGACACTAGTCTGAAATTCCACTTTTCAATGTGGCTGTACTGTTTGAAGAAGACTGAAATCTATGTGCCATGTTCTGCCTGTGTAATGAAGTTTGCATTGATATTCTGTTAATGCTGATGCCACTCAAAGTCCAAAACAACTGCATTTAGGCAGCACATCTTCTTGCATGGGATGTTCTTGCTTTTTAGTTGGGTTAACAGCCCGATGAGGTCACTTCTTTGCATATCAAGCTGGTGTGCATCACCTTTTGTTCCTAAAAACAAACTTCACAAAACCACCACACAAAATCATCCTTTTTTTATTTTCCCCTATTGATCTTCAAAGGATTGCATTCTAAACAGTATATTGTGGCCTGTGAATGCAAGTTCCCCTAGTTTAGGACCATTTCCTCTGCTGATAGGCAGAAGTTGTAAGGATCATTATACTTTTCATTTAAGCTGTAATTATATTAAATGGCATTTGTGATTGGTTTGTAGCACATAAGGGATGTTTTATGTTGCACTCGTTATCTGTACATAAAATGGGCAAGAGTTTGGTAATGGTGTGTCTGCAGAATGAGACGAGGGAGGGTGGTCCCACTTTATGCAAGTAAAGACAAAAGTCATAGCATGTGGTTCCAAAGTGGTTGAATAAGAGGTACCAACATTGCTTTTAATGAGGAGTTGCCAATACTAGGTTATTATGATCCAAGTGTTAAATTAGAAAATCCTACCTAAAAAATTAGATTCTACAACTCACATCTATTATTCTCTAATGAAGAGGATATTTGCTTGATATATGCCAAGACTTAGAACCTCTCATTAAATCACATTTACTTACAATTTAGATTTTAGTTTCTGTAATGGTAATGTTGAAGCAACAAGCTCACCCCATCTAACCCAATTTGCCAGTGAAACCAAGGGGTGCTGGGCTTGCGAAACAGTGTCAGGGATAAGAGCTGCTCTCAAGTTTGTGGCACAAGCAGTCTGGAGCCCTGGGTTGCTCGTGGGAGATGAGTACTCAGCTTTATCAAGACTGCATGCCAAATATCAGTTTTTCCTTGCTGTAAAAATAATATGTGAAAGGGCTCTTGAGAAATCAGCAATGTATATATTATATGAGAGTGGGAATGAGGAGGAATATATGTGGCATTCATTCAGCAACCAGATGTAGAGGTCCCGAGCTTCATTTTTTCTTATTATAAACCTGTTGTGAATTAAAAACAAGAAAGAAACAAGCTACCGTGAGATCAGATGTAGCGTTACTGCTGTCAGGTGCAGGATTTATTTTCAAGAGCAAGATTTATCTGCGCAAGTCCTTTGGAGAAGTTGTCCCAGGGAAAGCTAGCTGTACTGTGAGTTTTATCTTCTTTCCAAACTACACTTGTTTTTAAGTGCACGTTTGCTGTTTTCCATGACCAATCACCCTCTTCCTAAAGATTTATAACTCAGCTGTTTCAATTTGTGATGGGCCGAAACTTTGGAATGCAGATTGTCAGTCCAGATGTCAGACCTTTCCTTAAAAAAAGAAAATGAAGGATTAAATTAGGTATGTGTGATTTCCCCCCCTTTTCTTTGAAGGCTCAAAATGTCACTTGAAGTCCTAAACTTATTTCCTGTTTCCTTTCAGATGTGATGGTTCACTTTTAAAAGGGAAAACATATTGCTGAGCACCAAGTGCTGAACTATAAAAAATAAAGTTAACTAGAGTCCTATGGCTAATGTGTAGACTTAAATGAGAATGTTATAGTATCATCATATGTAGTTTGTTTATTTATAATAATATTTATATATCACTATTTCATTTTTTAAAAAACAAAGCAGTTAACAACAATAACACATAAAACCGTACAATTAAAGCCATATGGAAGTTAAAATCAGACTTCAATTAACTATTGTGGGAAGATGTCTTCTTCATCGCCTGCATAGGCTTGGCAGAATAGAAAAGTTTTCAGCAGGCATTTAAAAGTTGAAACAGAAGGTGCCTGCTGAATCTCTGTTGGTAGAGTACCCCACAATGTTCTCTCTTTCTTGTTGTTATCAAATGAGCCTCACCAACTTGGGAAACTATTAGTGACACTCCTGAAGATGAAGTACTGAGATTTATGCCACATACTGTTCAGGCCTTGCCCATCTGTTTCAGCAGCAGCAGCTCCTCAGTATAAAGGTAAAGGTACCCCTGCCCGTACGGGCCAGTCTTGCCAGACTCTAGGGTTGTGCGCTCATCTCACTCTATAGGCCGGGAGCCAGCGCTGTCTGGAGACACTTCCGGGTCACGTGGCCAGTGTGACAAAGCTGCATCTGGCAAGCCAGCGCAGCACACGGAACGCCGTTTACCTTCCCGCTGGTAAGCGGTCCCTATTTATCTACTTGCACCCGGAGGTGCTTTCGAACTGCTAGGTTGGCAGGCGCTGGGACCGAACGACGGGAGCGCACCCCGCTGCGGGGATTCGAACCGCCGACCATGCGATCGGCAAGTCCTAGGCGCTGAGGTTTTACCCACAGCGCCACCCGCGTCCCTAGCTCCTCAATATACCAGGGAGCAAAATTGGACTGCATAGTGCCAGAGGGGGCCTCCAGGAGCACAGATAATTAGATGGCTTCCCAAATAAAGCCTTCAATAGTCATGTCGTGATTGGTGTCACAGAATGAATTTGGGGGCCCAACCACCCCCTAAAGCTTTTAAACACTTTAAACTGTCTGTGTTTCCATTTTGAGCAAATAGGAGAGGAAAACAGATATTATAAGTAAGAATAAACACACTCGATAGGGGTGTGATCTAGCTTCTGGTTACCTGAATATTAAGCACTTAATCCCTTTAGATATATACTAGTATCTGTAGCCTGCCTTCTAAAGCTGAGACATCCCTTGCTGCCACTGGATAGTCCCCTATCAGTCTGAGGATTGTTAAAGCACGTGAAAGGGAAAGTTTCCCCAAAGGTGCATACTGCTTGCCCCATTTTCAGATTTGCTTTCCTGCTCTCGCTAAAAAAAATTCCCCTCCCCCAGAAAGAGGTTGATTCCAGTGTCAGTCATTGCTTTAGGAGCTGGGCTGGCATGCTGCCCACGGTTGAGACAGACTTCATATCCCCAAGTTTTGAGGGGGAGATGTATGGACTTCCTTTCTGACTTTACAAGCAGTCAGGGTGTTTTGGAATATGTGAGCATTAAATTTCAGCTTTCTGTGTGTTCAGTGGCATTTTGGGTACATCCTTCAGTTGAGGTATCAAATGAGGTCCAATCCATTTTTATATATAGATACCCCAGTGTTTGTTTAAGTCTGGATTTTTTTAAAAAAAGGAAATTAGTTCCCTCTAATTTTTCAGGAATTCCAGGTTTATTCTTACTTGTCTTCACCTATGTAATTCAGGCATTTCCAGAATCTGAGACTCTTCTGAAAGTGGAGGTATTTAAGTTTGGTTTCTCTTCAAGCACAGATAATTGTCACAGTGACTTTTCTTGCATGGAAGAATAGTATGAGCGCTCTGATCAGTGACTTAAAGCTCTTGGTTCTGCAACTAATGGTGTTTACTTTGATCTAGTTAAAGTAAACTGCTTGCAAGGTGTTTGAGATGCTATCGCTGTACTCCCATGTGGCAAGGTCTTTGTATTGCAGCAGGATTCCTGCCTTTTGTGAGTTATCAATCAGTGCATAGCTTTCATCACTCAGTGCCAAGCAGGTCAAACAGAGGAGTTCACATCTGTGTCTTGCTGACCAGTGAGTGTTTTCTAATGGTCCTTTCACTGGTGATATATTGCCAAACAGGCCAGCAGCTCAGAACGGCAGTGGGGATTTATTGGGCTGAATCTCTTGTTGCCCATTGAAGTTTATGTGTGTATTGGCTTTGGGGCCACCTTGTTTCATAGTTCATGAAGGGCTATCCAGCAGGAGACAGTATCATTTCAACATAGATTTAATGGCCCAGTGACTAAAGGATTACATGTACATCTCTGTTCCCTACTTACCAGGGTCCAGTAGTTCTTCATTGGGATGTAATATGCATATATTCTGTCCAGTGTAGGAAATATGGACAGAATATATTGATATTAGGTGCTAATTTTATTCCAGGTCCAAAGCCCAGAGTTTTGCACAATGCAAACACACCTGTGGTTTAGATTCATACACACGCTACAGCAGGAGGGAAATTATAGGTCTTGAGGACATAGGCAGGACAGTTATGCAAAACTAGGAAGTATCAGAAGATCCGTTGTCATTTCTTACCTGTTGGCAGATGTTATTCATGTTTTCAAGCTGGCTTCAAACTAGCATTAGAATTAATCATATTTTGATTTTGTTTTTCATCAAAATGACTTCATGTACCAGTTTGGGGTAAGCGATGCTTAGAATAGAATGCAGTCAAAGTTAAGGTATCCACATCCCATTTGGGATGGAAAAAGGATTGGAGCAGCTAATTCCCTTTGATTCTTTAGCTTAAACTAGATTAAATTACTTTTGTTGCAGCTGCTGTTTGTATTTGTCTGTGTTTTGATTTGTGTGCCCACAGTGGGAACAGAGTGGAACGGAGAAACGATGCACACAGAGCTGGAAAGAAAACAGGCTGCAGCTTCATTATAAATGTGTACAATTGCTTGAAATAGATGGCAGGAACCAGAGACTGACAGTACTCAGGCCATTGGTTCGGTTTAACTTTTCAGCTGGAAGGAGTATGGCACCAGGATGATGGCTGCTGCCCATAAACAAATTATTGAGGCTCAAACTGGCCATGACTTTAAACACATGGTTTTAAACTGTGCTCAGACTAGCCATGCCTCTCTGTTTGCAAAAAGGTCCTTATCAGGGCCATGAAGTGGTGGGAAGATGGCTTACTTCTTCTCTCATGCTGTTTTCCTGCCAAAAACAATACCCTCTGAAAATGCTCTTACCTATAACTTCTAAAAATGTGGGGAAATAACAGTTGGGGAGAAGGAAGTTATCAGCAGGAGAATGCCCCAAATTGTTAGCCCTCATCCCGTGCAACATCTTCCACTACTTTTTGCTTTTTTGTAGACAAGATGTGACCAGTCCAAGCACCTTCTTACATCATGTGCTTAAAGCCCCATCTAGTTAGCTCTTGAGAGGGTAATTGCTTTCAACTCTGCCAGTCACAGAATGTATTTGTGTGCTAAAAACCACTAAGGTCCTTTAAGGAGGCAGCCTTTGAATTTCATGCAACTCCTATCCGGCTTCCCCATCTCTTTCCAAGCCTCTTCCTTAATGTAAAACCTTCTGTGTAACAACATAGGCAGTGCTTATATTCACCACTCCTCTTAGGTATATTACCCCTGCCACACCCTTCACTGGCCCTGCTTTGCATCCTCCTCAAGTATGTATGTCTGACTAGATTAGAACATATCCCTGATAATGCAGCTTGCTTGCCTGGATGGGAATAGAGAGGAATGTGCATAAAAGATAGTCTATTGTACAAAGGCAAGCTTGACATTTATTGTTCTGTTCACTTTGGTTTCTGGTCCTGCCCAGCATTGGCATATGCCCCCCTGAAGGTTGCCTAGAAGGGAATGTGACCTGACCTAGCATGTTGGAAAGCCACTTTGGTCAAGTCGTGTTCTGTTTTACCCTAAACCCTAATCAAGTACCAAAACTGCACCACTGCAGTCCTAATTCTGCTTCTGTTGAACATCTAAGGGCCAAACTAGATGTAACATTGCATGCATCTTTTCATTTAATATGTACATTTTAGAAATTAAAATATCACCTGAGGGGGGCTTCCTGTATATTTTCGGGATCATGGAAGGCAAGGATGTGAAATTTAACCTATTCCCTCACTGCATTCAATGATAACCATTTTGCTAAAGCTGCTATTTGCATTGGAAAGCAATTCTCCATTGGATCCAGGGTGACAGCCGGGGGCGGGGGGAGTTCCCTCCCAATACAAATTGTGATCATTATCAACTAGCCTTTCCTATTTGCATTTTAAAAAAAATAATGTGCAGAGATGTCTAATTTGGCTCATTTGCTTTGAGGAGTTACATAAGGTGACACGACCACAACATTTTGCCCCCATGAGTTGGAGTGGCCCATGCAATGTTTCTTGTTAAGGTCTTTCAGATTGCAGATGTTCATGTTTTTATGATCTGTTGCTTTGCTAACTGTTGGTCTGCCTCACATTCAATTTTAATGAACAGCAAAGCAAGGAAAACTTTAAGAATGAGGGGGAGAAACAAGTGACCTCGCTTTATATTCAAATGCTTCCAATTAAGGGGTCTGTTATCTTACCCAAGATAACTGGAAAAGGATACTCAAAATACTACCTTGTGTAAATACAGCTATTGCCTGCATTATATCACCAGGAGTTCTCAACACATCTGGAACGAAAGTAGTTCCAGTAACATTAAAGCATCCTATTTTGGTTGGCACGCAGATGCTGTGGTATATGCCAGTCAGTAATGGGTTTTGGAAACAAGCTGCTCTAAAACTCTCCTGAACTATTCTCCTGGGAAATTATTCAATTAAATACAACTAAAATTAATGCTTGTGTGTTTTGTTTGAATAAAACAAAATAAGCAGCTGGAAAAGAAAATCCCTGGTGCATGTTGGAGAGCAAGGGCTCCAGTTAATATTCATGGATTCTGAGCTCAGTTCTTGCCCCACTACTCTTTCCACCAAGTACTCATTCTAAGTGATGATTATTGCTGTAACTGATGGTGCGTAGTTATTCTTTCTTCATTCTCTGGAATAATTTTGCAAATATAAATAATTTCTTTAGTTTCAGGGTAGAGAACCTGTGGCCTTCGATATGTTACTGTACTTCAGTTCCCATCACTCCTGACCATTGACTATACTAGCCAGGGTTGATGGGAGGTGGAGGTTTTTAAGCAGAGGTTGGATGGCCATCTGTCAGGGATGCTTTAGCTGAGATGTTGTTGAACAAAATGTTCAGGGCGATATTCGTTCGTTCATTCATTCATTTGTAGATTTGTATACCAAAAATCCTAGGGTGGTTCACAACATAAAAATACAAAAGGAGAACACAAAATACATAATGGAAACAAGAACAAAAACAAAAACAAATGAACAACCCCCTTTCCACAAACATTTTATTATTTGCTAAATTTAGTAAATAGTCAGATGGAGAATAAAATCAAGGAGACATTCAAAAGAGGAAATGTTGTAGTAACAGGTGACTTCAATTACCCTCACACAGACTGAGTGCATAGAATTTCAAGATACCCTAAATGACTGTGCCCTAGAATAGTTGGTCACGGAGGCTACCAGAAGGGTAAGCAGTTCTTGGGATCTGGTGCATGATTAAATGTTGTTGAGCAGACTGGGAATAGGGACCATAGTGCTATCAAATTCAATATATATGTAAATGGACAGTTGCCAAGAAAACCTAACACACACATTTGACTTGAAAAGAGGAAACTTAGCCATTACCAAGATGTTCTACCCCTCCACTGTCAGAGACAGTATGCCTCTGAATACCAGTTGCTGGGAATCACAATGGGGGAGAGAGCTGTTGCACTCATGTTGGATGCTGAGCCAGGTGGGCCTTTGGCCTAATCTAGCAAGGTCGTTCTCATGATGTCAAGACCATTGCCTCTAAGCATTTGCTGAGGAAAGCAAAGTTTATATCAGCACAACTTGCTTCCGTTTGTTATTATTTGAGACTAGCTCTTGTGTAAAGGGCTGCTTATAGGTTGCTTCCTCTTAGACATTTATGAAACTTTCCCATTATTTGGGCATAGATGAGAATTTATGGCTTTCATTTGCTTTGGGTTTTAAATTTTTCTTTGGGCTTTAGATTCCATTTGGTGCTCAGTATTAAAGCACTCTGCTTCGCATGTGCACATTGGCCACAATCTTTTTCATCACTGGCATGATACACAATGTTTGCTTTCTTCTGTTGAGCATAGTGTTGCGTTGTTTTGAAGTGTGTAGCCTGGTGTTTTGCGTGATTCATTTCCTTGGCATTTCACTCTAAGGTGCTCCCTTGGATGGTGGCAGTGGCTATGGGGACTGGGTTGCCTCCAGATTAAGCTTCGTCATACTGTAATAATGTTCTTGGTATGATATGAAATGTTCTGGGCTTCAGGTTTTGAGATGTTTTTCTTCAACCCGGTTCCAGTATACATACATTTGCCATGTCCCATGACTAATTTTGTGGTGTATATTTTACAGATATACATTACTCTGTTGATATAGATCTATTTGGAGAAGCTGGGTTTTACACGGTGTACCTCCAGAATAAATATAAGGGATTTGAGCGAGGAAGCTACTGGGAGGCTTCCAGGCATCCTGATTCCAGCTAGCCAATGCCATCCATGCAGAGGCTGGCTGCATTGTCACTCATTGGTTTGCCAGCCAATTGTGTACTCCATCATAATCAAAATGGTAGGTGTGGGGTGTTCTTCTCTTGCCACTATACTAGTACAATGAACCCCTGGTACTAATGTAGTCTTAATCTCTTTCACATGCTCATCTGTTTCTCAGTCCACATCACCCAAACCTGCTGAACTACAATGCCCAACAGCCCTCCAGCCAGCATGGTCAAGACTGAAGGGAGATTTGGTCAAACAATATGTGGATGGTCAAAGGTTTCCCACACCTGCCTCTATACATACTCTCTGCTTGTCTCATGTGATCTTTTTGTCTCTCAGGTATCTCTCCCTCAGTCTTGCCTCCCTCTGTGCAGATTCACATCTCTAACTGCCTGACTTTTAAAAATATTTTCCCCCATCGTTTTCCATCACAGATGGCATCTTCTTGCTCTTCCAGGACATTTATTCATTTCTTTTTATAATTTATAGTCCCTTCTTCATGAAACAGAGGCAGTTTCTAATAATGAGAATAATGCACTTTAGCCACACAACAAAAATCAAATCAGTCCATTAGAATTGGCTAACATTACAGGTGAGAGGAAGGAAATCTGTGACAGTTTTCTCAAACAAGAATATCCTAGTTCCTCACCAGACCTGCTACTATGTACCTGCTTGTCACCAGTGCCCATCTTCTTCTACTTCTGCTGCCACCTCCCGAAGCTCAGTATGCATAGCAGCAAATCATATGCAGGACCTAGATGCAGCTGTTCCTCCACAGCTGCTGCCATCTCCAGATGGAGAAAACTTAAAGGGTTCTGCAGAAGCAATGAGAGGCTCACCCAACCCTGATACAGCATGCCAGCCAGATGGTAGAAGGACATGTTGAACATGGTCCTCCTCCTCCTCCATACAGAACTCCAGAAGAGTGACTAATTTCACTCCCCCCCCCCCCAATGTTATGTCAAAGGGTGGTTTCTGAGGTTCTGGGGCAATAACTTTTACCTGCAGGAGGTGGCAGCAGCAGTAGAAGAAGAAGAAGATGAGAACAGTGGCATTCTTTGCTTCGGTTACCTGTTATGTCTAGTGCTGAGGGCGCTGCCTTGCCCTGCCTTTGTCCACCATCATTCCTTCCCTTTGGAACAATGTGTGTTTGCCTGCACTTAAATCATAGGCACCATCTCTCTGGGTGCCTAGGCTCCCACAAAATGTTAGTTATGTGTGCCCGTGGGTGCCCAGCCTTCACTTCTGCCTCCTCTGCAGCTGCCACTGCACACTGGGTGCCACCACCACTGCCTTACCTCTTGCACTCTTGCACAGCCACTGGACCTGGGCTTCTGCCTCTGCCACAAGGCCCTGATCCAGTCCCCACCACGGTACAGGCCCCGGTCCAGTCACCACCATGACGCTAGAGTGCAAGAGGTAGGGCAGTGGCCGTGGCACCTGGTGTGCAGTGGCAGCCTGGCGTCACACTGTAACATCATCAAGTTCGAATAAAAGCCTGGCTTGGAACCTCACACATGGAAGAAAGGCTGGGTGGAACTGAAATAAAGGAAATCCTGCTCTCCTGTAGTCTTATTAATCTGTAGCTAAGATGCGATTGTACCTAGCACTGCTGCTAAATCCATTCCCCTCTTCATTTTGCAAGTGCAGTTTGTATTTGGCTTACTCAGTGGGCAGGAACTGTGAAGCCTGTTCTTTAAGGCAGCTGCCAAATCCAAGTAAGGCTTTTACATATTTTAAATAAATCAGAAAATCAATTAGTACAAATACGAGGAGGTTATATGGCAAGCAGCCTGCTTTTCTTCTGAGTGCTATAGGAATCCCGCCATGCTTGGGACTCTGTGTGTGGTTCAGAAGTATAAAAACTCTCAAGCCTCTTGGGAGAGGGCACACCTGAGTAGCATACAGACAGAAACTCTGATTCAGGATGGGATGTAACCAAGTAAATCTTCCTTCTCCCGTGGGGGTGGAGAGAAGGAGCATTTTACTTGCTACAGAACAAAAATGTTATTTACTTAAGCTGAGCAGTTTCCAGTTTTCCTTCTTCATTGCCCATCTGCCCTGAATTTCACAGAGTTCTCTTTCCCTCTCTACCCATTTCCCCCTCCAAATTCTTTCCTGGTGAATTCATGTTAAAGAAGAGTGATGGAAGGGAAGGCTGTTTATTTTCCTTTTTCTTAACATTTTGTAATGTCCTGGGTTCCTGATCGGTGCCTCACACAGACTGCATATTTTGGGCTCATAAAGATTAGGGACTTCCAGGCTTGGTCTACCTGGAAACCACAGTGGCGCCTTGCCATGAATGACAGCTTTCCTATACAATGTATAGTATACATGGAACACTTCAGGAATTCAGTACACTTCACATAATCTCAGCAGTCCTTGCTACACCCCTGTAAGGTACAGCAGTATTTCCCCTCTCTATTACTGATGGTAGGGCTTAACACCGAGAAGAATGTTAGCTTGCCCAAGATTATCTAGTGAATTTGTGGATGAGGTTAGCAGGCAACTCACAGCTCACACTCTTGGCTACTGAAATACAATAAAGTACAATATCATTTGTAAGGTTGGTATTCCAAATGTAAACCATCCCCATAGATGTAACTGTTTATAAAGTGAAGTGTTTATAATGTACAAACTACAGGGGTGGTTTAAGCAATGAGGCCTTGAAAGTACTGTGGTTGCTCAAGAAAATGCTGTACAATTCCTCTTTTTTATTGAATGTAAATGGACTCAAAGTGGGGCATGGTCAATTTATACACTTGGCAGTTGTTCTTTCTGGAAACAGTTTTCTGCTTTGTGCTCCAGAAGCCAGAAAAACATAATTCAAAGACAGTGACACTATTTTTTGTTTTAAAAACTACTTTAATGTGACTGTGTATCTTGTGAAAGTCCTCAGTTTTGAATTTTCATCGCTCGAACTGAGCAAAGGTACTAGTAGAAACTTTTTCTCATAAATTACTTCTTAACCTACCACCTGTCAGTTGGCCTCACCCCTGCCACACTGACTGTATATGTGAAGACGAGATTGAATTTACTAAAACGTTGACCTAATATCCGAGAGCAGGAGGCTTGCAACTGGAAGACAACATGTTGAAACTTCACTCGGATGTTGGCAGCTTGCTAATTTTTGTACTGCTTAATAATTTTCCTTGTTTTTTCACTCTGAATCCACTGCGAGGTCTGTGATGGAAACCACCCATTCTGTAAGGAGCTGTTTTATACAGAGTCACCCTTGTGAACCTGATGAGTTTTCAGTGGATGTATGGCATCCTTAGGAGATGCTTTGCTCTGCCGTTATCTATGATCTCTTCACCTGGATATGCCATCTCTGAAGAAACTGGAATGTTAACCTCTTTCTATACATATTTTTATGTTCTTATGCTTCTCAGTGCAAGTGGGACCTGTGCTAAGTGTGGAGTCCCAGGCAGCTGTTCCTTCTTTCCCCTCTCATTTCACTTTATCCCTCTTCCCTACAATGTTCCATTCTGCCCCCTGCCTTCCTTCAGCAGTCAGCCAGCATTCTGTGTCCACTGAACATGCTCAGTCTCTCCCACTCCCCTGCACCCCCCATTTTGGGGGAATACATGTGAATCCAGATTTGGAGAGTGGAGTTTGCTATTCACATATATCAATACCTGCACCTTGAATCTCAGCTGGAAACAAATAAGCAAGTAATGTTTTTTTAAATGCCAAAGTGCAGTTAGTGCTTGCTTATAGTCATGATGTCATTATTTGTGCTGAAAAATGGAATATTGGTGAGAAGAAGCACAACTGTAAGAGAGATATTCTATAAGGAAGCTGTTTAAACAGGATCATGCTTCAGTTTTTATTCTCAATTATAACTGAGCCTTAGAAATTGTATTTATACCAATATGCAAAGGTGCAAATATTTTCCATTTGCAGGTTTGGACAAAATCTGTGGGGCAATAGAGTGCAGTGCAAGTAGCATGAGGGCTGAATGTGTGGGGCCAGTTTCTAATCTCTGGTCATTTGCAGGTAGCTTTGGGGTGATCCTTGCCCATTGCAAAAGTGGAGGTTCTGTGCAGCCACTCCAAACAGCCCAGATAAAATTTTCACCCTTCTTCTGGTCTAAATTTATAAAGCATTTTGTTCTAACTACTAACCATGGGCCAAGGAACAGATGTGTCTGCACCTTCTTAATCCGTTATGCTAGCTAAGTGCAGCATCTACATGGGCTACACCTACCGTGATGCTTTTGGGTGGCTTCTGCTTGGCTTCTGTCACATTTAAAACAGCCATCTGTCTAACCTTCCTCAGAGGGCTGCCATGCCAATAAGTTAGATCAAAGCTGCAGAGCTCTTGGTTGCTGGAAGGGTGCCATAAAATGATAACATTGCATTTGTTTGGGTGTGATGGTGGAAAACCTGGATATTAATACTATATAACGATATCTCTTTTTTAATAGAAATCATCGACGATATCACCAATTTAGTAGAAAATACCGACAACAAGCTGCGCAACCAAACCAAGCGTGTAATGACAGTGGACAGAAAATCATCTTCTTGTGGTAAGATATGGTTTGACTTAAAAGTCTACTTTTTAAATAATTTTTTTAAAAAATAGCTGCCATTTTGTAGCTTCTAATTATTGGCCTGAAGCAGTCTAAATAATTTTTCACTGTCATCTTGTAATGGTTAATGGCAGTTAATTAAGCACAGTTTAAGCAGCTACTGCTTTTGAGAAAGAGAGTGAGGAGAGAAAAGAAGACATGATAGAAGAGGAGTAAAATTAGTATCCTCATATAGAGAAGGGGAGTTATTTGTAGAAGTGATTCCATTTGGTAAAATGTCTGTGCCTACAGATACCCTACAAAGCAGAGAGTTCTCTTATGTGAAGGCCACCAATGTTGCAATTTGTGTTTCTACTATTGCACTTTCCATATTGTCAAACATAATAAACCAGGCATAGGTAAACTCCGGCCTGCCAGATGTTTGGGACTACAATTCCCATCATCCCTGACCACTGGTCGTGTTAGCTAGGGATGATGGGAATTATAGTCCCAAACATCTGGAGGGCCGGAGTTTGCCTATGCCTGTACTAAACTATGTTGCCAGTTAAGCCACGTGTGTACATAATTTTAAATCTTTATTTTCTTGGCACATGGTAGGTATAGGATATTTAGCACCATTTTGTTTCCATATAATACGCTGGTTTAGTGCAGGGTTTCCCAAACTTGGGCCCCAAGCTGTTTTTGCACTACAATTCCCATCATCCCTGACCACTGGGATGATGGGAATTGTAGTGCAAAAACAGCTTGGGGCCCAAGTTTGGAAACCCTGGTTTAGTGCAAAACAGTATGAAACACTGGTTGGGCTGATAAAACACAACTGAATACTCTTCTACGATTCCTTGATGTTTCAGATAACTGCATGTGTTAAATTTCAAAAGACTTAGATGTAAAACCAGTTGTGTGGGGCAGGGGAATCCTTGATCTTTATTGTTGAGTTTTGTGTTTACAGTTCACTTAATTTACTGAATGTCTTAATACTGAATGTCTCTTAAATGACTGAAGCAAAAAAGAAGGAAGGCCATCAAGTTAGACTCTTCAACTGCACTTAGAAAGAATAATCCTGTGTTTGTTAGAAGTATTTGTATCCCTCCTTCTGTCTGGCAGAAAAGACTTCAATGCCGCGGACAGTAAATGGAAATTAATATTTAATAAACATAATATACTTGGTTAAGATAGGGGTGGTTCATGATGGCTCTGCGGGAAGGAGGGGATGATGATGGAAAATGTCTGATCTCCTGGCTTTAGATGTTGCTATAAATGTTGTCGTTGTTATTTATTAGCAACTTTACCATGGTACCGGGGGCGGGGGGAGCTTCAGAAGCATACAGTTTGTGCTAGCATTATTAGCATTAACATCTTAGGCCTGCTGGCAGTCAGCCATTTGATATTAAACCCCTACAGATTGCTGTGTAGTTGAGTTCTGAACCTGAAAGCAAGGATTTGCACCCGTATCTAGTCATGAAATCATATAGTGTAGGCTAGTGATACTTTTTCCCCATCATCAAGCAGATGGCAGTTGCTTTTCAGATTGATTCGATTTTACCTAGCAACCTGGCTCTATGAAATGCTAAGAGTCAGAGAAGAAAGGTATATTTCATCTGATATTTCCAAAGACAATTAAAGATGACTTAGTCTATCCGCCACGCTTTCCCCTCTTTCCCCGCCAGTTCTTCCAGCTCACTAGAAATGCATATGAATGGTAAGATATAGGAATGGGTTGTATTAAAACCTCCCATTTTCTTCTGTTCCACAAGGTGGCATCGCAGCGAGATGTCTCTTTGCTTTTAGTTTTTATGGTGTCTTTAGGGGAGAACAAAAATCATGGCTTTAATTTCTATCACCTAAATCGGTATGCGCTGCACTGTATTAACTTCTCACAGGAATATTATTTTTTTACGGTGTTCCTCAGACTTTTCTGCAAACTTTAAATAAATCTGCGGGGTTTTTAAAATGTGGATGACATCCTAAAAGAATGTCCCTAGAAAGTAGGAGTATGCCCCCAGCTCTCACCTTATTCATCATTCTGGTGCAGTACCCACATTCTTTGGCTATTTTTCTCAGAAAGTCAATTGGCTTGATAAATTCAGGGCTGCAAGTAATCAGGTTTGTTCAGCTGATGCAAAGTATATATATTTTGACGAGTGAAAGTTCCATCCGCTTTATTTTTAGTATTGCGGAGAGCTTAGTTCAGTGTGACATGAAGTCAGCCTTTCCTGTGGCCGGTTTGCCAGAAGATTGTGCCAGCGTTCTTTCCAATAACTGCACGGACAATTGCCTTGGGTCTGAACCAAAAGATGATTTCCCTGAAAAAACTTTTTTCCCTGGTTTATGAGCTGTTCCATTTTTCTCTTTGCTCCTTTTCATGTTCCCTAAGCCCAGCTATCTGGGTATTTGGAATCACTTTCCACGATGTTACTACCATTTGGTTTGTGATGTTGGCCGATCTTATTCCACGAAGTGTGTGTGACACCTCATACCGATAGCAGAGCAATGGACCAAGTTTGGAGAAGGGGCATAAAAACATAGTAACTTCTTTTTGTAAGATTGGAGGTGGGTTCTTATTTCAGCTGCTATTTACATAATAAAAATGTGCATTAATTTCATTTATGAAGTTAAGATCGATCTAATTTGGCCCTGAGACATAGAGATAACTTGTCTGGATGGTGGCCAACAGTGGCCTTTGGCTGCAGTGGGGCCCTGTAACTGCTGAGCTGTCATTTATTTCAGATTCAGACGCTGGGACCTCTGCGCTCATATATCATCCCCTTATGCCTGTCAAAATGTTTGTGCTTTTTGAGGACTTCAACTGCTGTGGCATGTTAATCAGAAGCTCAGATAATTGTGCCCAGCATGCTATGATTTGCAGAGTTCAAGACCCTAAGCAGCAGTGGACGCTCACAAGACAGCATCGTTTCATACATATTTTTTTCTTCTTTATATCTTGTCAAGAGCATCACAGATCCTAATATGCTCACCTCCTACCACCATCAGATGCGCTCTCTCCTTTTCCCATTCTCCTCTGGTGAAGTGGAGTAACGGATAAGTTGCTTGACTTGCCAAGGTCACCCAAACAGCCCCATGGCATGGCTATCATTAAACCTGTATCTCTGGAATTCTATCCCAATGCTTTAATCACTGAGCAACCTCTTTGTCACTTGGCAGAAGTCCATGGTGAAAGCATTCAGAAAGAAATAGTCTGGACAGTAAAATCCTTCCAACTCCCACAGTCTCCCCAAAGAAAAATAAACCCCGAGCTTAGTTAATATTTTGTCTCGTTAGGCTTCCAAGAGCAGAAATCTAAAAATTTAGAGTGATAAGACGCAGGATTGTGAGCTACTCTGGTAGGCAGTTTGGATCTGATACTCATAATTATATCCTTGTTATTTACTCTTTCTTGAATCTCAGAAGAGGATTTGGCATGTCTAGTGAGAAAATGCTGTTGTGTGTCCCCCCCCCCCCAGCCTTTCACCTTAAAGCAATGGGTAAGGGGAGTCTAGCATGCCTATGCAGGCTGGGTGAGCGGAAGAGGCCAGCAACACCTAGTTAATTACATTTGCATATGCAGCTGTTCAAATAGAGCCTCTCTGGTGCCTGCTCTCACCTCGTGGGGGATTTGGAGCAGCTGTTGCTAGACCCGGCAATCTGGCTCTGCCATTGGAGGGCTGGGGTGCGTCCCCGGGACGCCCCCTCAACCATCTATCATTTCAAAGGCCAAGTAATTAGTTATATTTGAATACAAAGAGGGGAAACCTGGCATTGTGTGAACATCCAGGGGCAGCTGCTTATAGTTTGGTTTCCAAGGATACGTGTCCAGGAGTTAAATCACTGCTTGATATTTCTGGAAAAAGTGCAGAAATGTGATAATCAGAATTTGACGCCTGCTGTTTATTTTATAGCACATCCTGCAAGTCGGAGGAGGCTTCCCTGTGATTTTAGGTGGTTGTTTAATTTTCCTTTAAAAACAGAAAAAAATACAATTGGCTATCGTGCTGAGGTTCTGTTGAGATCATGACTTAGTTTGTTTTGTTTTGTGGGAGCTGGGTGAAAATCATATGTGGCCCGCTTTCCTGATTCTGCATGCATTTTTCTGAAGCTCTTTAATTCCCTTCACCAGAAAGACGGGCATTTCAAAAGCAGATGCTAGGCAGCAGAAATATAGGGTGCAGATACTGGAAGGATGGTGGAAAGCTCCAGGATAAAGACTTTCCCCACTTATAAGGGCAATCTTAAGGTGCACGTCAGCCTCCAAAGTAGAGATGATAAGGATTCATAGTATTTCATTCCTAAAAGCAAGGACATCAGGGTGCTTTTTCTGGGTTAAAGATACCTTGGTTAACATACCTTGTTCCACCTGAAAGATTTCGCATATCCAACCAGGCAGTCTATTGCTGTTGCTCCTTTTCCTTTCATATCTGAAACAAAACTGAGAGATCCATTAGGAGCAGTGCAGACATCATTCCCTCCACCACATGAAACCATGTGCGATGTGAACTGGCCCTTCCTCATGAGTGCCTGATCACATGCAGGACTGATCTGTAGCATTTCTGAACCTCAGGAAAATGGCGGGACAGTCACATAAACCAATAGTTTGTGCAGTTGGCCGTTCATGCTGAGGGCCTGTTTGTGTAGTAGAGGAGAGGGACCAGCTCATGTTTGCTCTTCATTGTGCAACTGCAACCCTACTGTTGGTTTATGATCTGGGGCCAAGGCATTGACCATTTTTCAAGTAAATGAGGAGGCCAATCTTGAGGAAAGCATCTGAATCCACGGTGTTGTGTGGTGGATTTCACTGTTTCATTGCTGCCTTAGATGGTGTTCAGTTAACTCTATCCTCCCTTTGGAGTCCTCAAAAAGAAGGAAGGGTGGAATAAATGCCCCCCCCCCGCTTTCACCAGAGAAATATAACTGCAAAGTAATTGATTGCCAAAACAGTGGTGAGTGACAGTGTGGATCTGTGATGCCTGTCCTGTAGATGTACATGGGACTGTAATGTTTGGAAATAAGGGACACCTATCATTTCCCTGTATTCATCCTGGTCTGCGGTGTCTGGGCCAGAGACCGCTTTGGTGCATATGCATTTCATGGAAAGTGTCATAAGCCACACAAATCCCTGGTTACTCGAAAGGACTTCTCTGTTGCAGTTTTCAGTCTTCCCAGTCGTATTCCTTGATGGCTCAATATAACATTTGATGGCCTTTTCATATTTGCCTTTGAAATGCTCTCCAAATTTCTGTGGTCTCTCTCTCCCTTCATTTCAAGGGTTCAGATTTGCTCCTTGTCTCTGCTCTCCGTGGATTCGCATTGTGGAGCAGGAGAGACTGCTTTAGGGTGGGTTTATTTACCTAATAAACTGGCTCTTGTATCGTCTAGGAAATGCTGACATTTTTGAAAGAGGAACTCCTAGTAACAGGCAAACAAAGGTCCAGCAGTTAGGTCTGGTGAAACAACGAAATGAAGGTCAGCGAATATTGCCCTCAGCCTCTTTCCCGGTGGCCATGACAGCAGCGGAGGTTTATTTGAAGATCCCAGACTCAGAGTCATTGCTTGCATTGTCACCCATCTGAGCGTTCGAGTCTGTGCCAACAGTTTGGGATATTAATGTATTCCACAGATCAGTGAAAAAAGGAATTCCTCTGCACGTCTTTTCTTTTCTTTTCTTTTTTTTGTTTTCCCTAATTTCCCCCCCTCTCACTCCTTTCCATACACTTTGTTTGCAGTGCCTTTGTCTGGCGGATGTTGCTGGGCATTTCTAATGAGAAAGCAAAGAATTGTGGAGAGGGAAGGGGAGGGGTGTGTTAGCACTTTTAAAACATAAGGTGAAAGTTTTTTACAAGCTAGTCAGGTGCATAGAAATTCGTATTCTGGTTGGGATTGTGAATGCAAATATACAGTAGAAAGCTCCCTTTCTGACACATAAATCTCATTGATTTGCTTCCTGGAGCAAGAAAGTACTTTAGGAAAAATTAAACACTGCTGCTCCACAGGATGCCATGCCTCAGTGCTTCTTTAGTATTCATCCGTGCTTCATTACCACAGCCACCTCTCAGCCCACCCTGAGCAGCTGCTAAAAGGGGCAAAATTACAGCAATTCATACTGCGGGTGACTTACTGCCAGGGAATAATTGGTTTCTGTTTGCAAGGGACATTATCACAGCGAAGCTTGGAAAACAGAAATTGTTTGCTGGTTTTGGGGAGGGGGGTGTTCAATGGAATGTATTTATCAAGATTTTCACAGGATTTGTAGAAAGGGCAGCTCAATGGAAAGAAAAGCTGTTGTTGTTCTTGCGAAGAGACAATTATCTAATAAAGAAATGGGTCAGGCAAAGGAATTTGCACAGGTTTCTTAAACGTATCTGTTTATGCGGCTTCCCTAGCAGGAATTGTACTTAATACTTAGATATTTTTTTAATATATTCTTTGATCCTTCATGGAAATGTTAATGAGACGAAATGGGCTAAAGAGCTCTCCAGACACTGCCTGGAGAGGGAGGAATGAAATGCAGACCCTCTGGAGGGCTTCTGACACACAAGAAGTCCCTTTGTTTCCTGTTTTACAAACCAGAGACATGTCTAAAATCAGCAGCAAAAGAGAGCAGGCTGAAGAGGCAGTGCCGAAGACTAGGCTTTCTATATTTTAAGGGGGGGGGGGAATTGTTTGTTGCTGGCTGTGAATGCCTTGGCGTGCTTGATGGGCAGTGTTCTGTGGCTGTTTGAAGTCCAGAATGAAGGTACTCAGAAGATGTGAGCAGGATGTGGTTAGGCCGTCTTTCACTTAGACTTAATTAAGAATCTTGGAGGCTTTGTCTCTTGGGGAGCCTGTTTCTGTGAATAGGGAGCTTGGCCCCAAAATTGTATATACCAGGCCCACTGCCTTTGTGTTGGGTTGCCAAACTGAAGACAGTAGCAAGTGCAGGCCCCATGTTGCTGGAGGTCATCCTCTTGTTCAGAGAAGTGAGCCCACATCCCCAAGAGAAAGCGAGAGGAGCTGAAGGGAGCCATTCTTAGGAACCGGAGAGTAACCAACCTTTATATATGTGTGCGTGTGTGTGTATAAATAAAAAGCCAGTGGGAGGTAGAAGAGGTTTTGTAACACTTTCCAGCGGATGATTGTTTAGCCTTAAGGAAGGTCAGAGGCTAAACCACAAAGGGCAAACACTTTTCCTCAGGGAGTCAACACTGGGTCCATTTCTGTATGTGGGACTATATCTGGGGTTTCATACCCAGATATTAATGAGTCCAGGTATACAATTTATAACCTATGATGTTCCCTTCTAGAGGAGTCAGATTTATTTTTAATACTTTAATGATTAACAAAAAAAGATTCATTGTTATTTTGGTTTTTCACAGGAGAAATCCTAGCACTTTGAGAGTGTTGTCCAAAGCTTAATGGCTGGCCTTCCATTTCCAGCAAAAGCCTAAACTCCTGGTTATGGTTTTAGATAAGCCATAAGGTCAGGTCTTTCTATTCATTTGCATGAGAATTAATGCCTATAGAAGTGACATTTGCCTCTCAGTTCATCAGAGGTCTTGGTAGTTGTAACTGTGTTTAGGGGAGAGAAGTCGAACAGGTGAATAGTGAGGTGGCCTGGATAGGCACTTGAAGGACTCTCTATCCTCTATCCCATAGGCTGTGAACATGATTGGATGAGGTAGGTCAGGAGCAGGCGCTGTGTTCCCCTCCAGATGTTCTGACCACCCTGCGTCATTGGCAATGCTGTCTGTGGTTGATGAGTTGCAGTCCATAACATCTAGAGGGACCAGGTTGGCTACCCTCAAGGTAGGGGTGATGTCTCTGCTAGAAAAGCAACTGAGAAGAAACTTGGACCATGCGCTTAACTTGCCATTCATGGGGCACAACGATAGAGAGAGTCTAACTCTGTGCATTCCTGCATGAGACTGGTAGTTTTAAATCTGTTTCATTCTGGCTTTAGGCCAGATTTGGGCCCAGAGACTTCTCTGCTTGTAGTGGACAATCTCAGCTGTTGCTACTATACCTGCTGATGCCATTTGACAGTAGCATCCTTCTGAATCATATTGCGGGGTTGAGGTGATTCTGCTTCCTTTCTGACTGGTATAAGAGGGTATTATTAACAGCTGTTCAGTCTATTTCCCCACGATTCTTGTTTCTGTTTTGGGGAGTGGAGATCCACTTGTGAATCAGCATCTAAAAGCTCTTGTGGTTAGATAAGGTGGAATAGACTTTAAGCAGAAGGCAGACAAGACTGAAGATGCAGTGCTTCCTTCCATTCATACTCACTTAGAAGATCAGATACCTAACCTAGAAATGTCCCTAGTGGCCATGGGTGCTTTTTTTCACTTACACTCAGTATTAGCTGCTGCAACTCTTATTGGAAGGTAAGACCTTCCTGGGTCGCTCGGTCCCAGCGCCTGCCAACCTAGCAGTTCGAAAGCACCCCCGGGTGCAAGTAGATAAATAGGGACCGCTTACTAGCGGGAAGGTAAACGGCGTTTCCGTGCGCTGCTCTGGTTCGCCAGATGCAGCTTGTCACGCTGGCCACGTGACCCGGAAGTGTCTGCGGACAGCGCTGGCTCCCGGCCTATAGAGTGAGATGAGCGCACAACCCTAGAGTCTGTCAAGACTGGCCCGTACGGGCAGGGGTACCTTTACCTTTACCTTAAGACCTTCCTGGTGCTGGGGCGGGGGGGGGGGTTATCACTCATAATTGAATTATCTTAAGAATTTGATTTGTGTAATATGCTCTGTGTGAACATGCCTGGAAGCTTAGCTTATGCAATACTTTACTTGTATGATGAGGTATGAGACACTACCTGCATATTTAAAAATTCCACTGGTTACATGCTTGCTTTTTAAGAACAATTCATGGTGGTTATTTACGAAGCCCTGCATGGCTAAGTCACAGGTATCTCAATAAACACATGCCACATTAAAGTATTCCACGTGTTTGGATCTTAAGGAGAGTTTCCTACTCTGTATATTTCTTTTTCCAAAGAGAGGGAGGCATTTAGTGGAGGCGTTCGTATTGAGAAATTTTGTTCTTTCATAGCAATATTAAAAATAGAACATCGGGGGTTGGAGTTTCTAAGTTTACTCTCAAGCTGAGTTGCTGTAGCCCTTCATTCTCTCTGCTGATACTTGTGCACACAGAAAAGAGAAAAATATTTGCACATGGATTAACATTTTCTAGAACTTATTGCCATTTGTAGGGCAGGGAGAAAACAACAGGATTAGGCAGAGATTCGAATTAACGTACAGTCATTTTGGATTCTGGTTTATGAGGTGAATTCATAGGTTTAATTTGCTGCCATGCAGTTTCCACAATGAGTTGCATTTGGAATGAGTTGCAGTTAAAGTTCTTTTGGGGAGAGAAACAGTCAGACTCCTGATTAACTGAGGCAACCCTAGTTAAAACTAAGGGTGAGTGCCCAAAACAAAATCCCTTATACTTTATAGCAGCCTCCCTCAACCTTGGGTCCCCAGATGTTGTTGGACTACAACTCCCATCATTCCTAGCTAGCAGGACCAGTGATCAGGAATGATGGCAGTTGTAGTTGAGGGTTGAGAGAGGCTGCTTTATAGGTATTGGAGTATGACTTGGGACCTTGGGGTTCATTACTACTACTACTACTACTACTACTACTACTACTTCTAATGTTTTTCAAAGTTTTAATACATACATGTTCTACATATTTTCTTCTATCCATTCTTGTTGAATCCATATGAGCACCTTTCTGTCCTCAGTTACTGCAGAGCAGAGCAAATCCTTCTTTAAGGATTTTTCAATGCAGAACTGAGATTGGCTTTGCTTAAATTGTACGAGTAATAGCAGCTTCCTACTTTAGGGTTTGGTTGCTTACATCTCACTGTGTTTAAATCCCTTCCCCTCATAAACTAGCTCTTTCAACATCACTGAACAAGGTGGTTCAGTGGATTAAATGTTGGACACCGGAAGCCCTTCGGCAAGTCACCACCTCTTGGCCTTCTTTCTCTATATCTGCAAAAAGGGGATAACCCACGAGTGAATGTTCATGAATGAATGAGGTATGGAAAGTTCAATTGCAAGTTTAAATAATCAGTTTGAACTCTTGTGGCTGTTTTATAACAATTATATGATCTACTTGTGGAAGCCTTTTGCTTATCTTTTGTTGTTGATCAGGCAAGGCTCCCTTTTTGGACTCCTGCAGCGCTTGTCCTTAGCAGTTTGCACCAAAGGACTGAGGAAGTAGCTTAGGGTTGGTTGTTTAGGTTTCCTCTCAGTAACTTTATCTGAGCACTTTCTGTTCCTATCTACTTTCTCATGGATAATCTCCTTTCATTTTGTTGAACTCTTCCTGTAAAACAGTTTCTGCTGAATAGCACATGAGTAGTGGGCTATTTTCACATCATGCTATGCTTCAAGCTTCCTTCTGTGCATGTAAACCTATAAAGAGACTCATTAGTTATTCAGCCACAGGTAATTCTCATGCACGCTTAACACACCAAAGAGAAAAGTGTGTGTAAGGAAGGAAGTAGGCTGAGAGGAAAGGGGCAACACTCTTCCCTTATTTTCTCTCTTAACTGAATTTGATAACCAAAGCTACTGAGGACTGTTGAAAATTACAAAATCAGGAAAGGGAGGAGAATATTTGGGCTCCAGTTTGTGGCTGATAATGTTCAAGACTGAATTATAAGGAGGAAAGAACTGGGAAAATCAGACAGTGTAACTTGGTGTCAAGACAGCCACAGAGTTTTCTCTAAGCACCCATTCTTGCCAGGGCATGTATGTGTGTCTTTAGTGAGCATGATCTATCAGAGTGATTTAGCCAGAGATGCATCTGCATTTTTGAAAAAGCTGTTTTTGCAGCAGCTAGCGGTGAAGCTTTCTTTTGCACAAATAAGTGTGTTCCTTTCCACCTGCCATACCATTGGTAGAAGAGTATTGGAAGCTTCTGTAAAGGTTCTTGATAGCAGATTATCCAAATGCAGTTGATGAATGTTCACTGTCAGGAGCAGGAGATTTGGAGTCTGCATTTCCCAGGGTCTAATCATCTCATAGGGCAGCTGAGTGTGACTCCTTCCCCAATAATCTACTTAACTCAGTAGTTTTCCCCTCCTGTTGCCTCACAAGGAGAAAGAGGCTCCTAGGCTGTTTGCATGATAAGTAGCTTCAGACTCTCCAAGCCTTTGAAGGGAAAGCTGAGAGTTAATTGTGGCAGCTTGAACTAATGGTTTCCCATGTTTACTGGTAGGTTAAGTGAGAAAGAGAGCTTGAAAAACACCCTTCATTTAAGTGCAGTAATGGGCCTTATAGTGAATTTCAAGAGACAACATGTTAATAACTATTCACTGATCTGGGGGAAAATGTTCGCCATGTTCTAAGGCTGATGGATTTGCAGGAAGAGTATGAATAAGTACATCAGGGTTTTCTCTTGGGGGAAATTAACTGGGAGATACTCTTGTTTAACTTTTTAAACATCTGCATAACCTCTGTGGAGAGTTACCAGCAAGCTGAGTGACCTTTAGGTGGTAATTGATCATGTCTCACGAAAGTCCAACTCACTGCATGTAAAAATGCCTACCTGTGTATGTAGGAGATACACATACCCACAGGACTCATTTTACAGGCAAACCAAATATAAGCTACTCCATAACTATTGTACAATTCTGTGCTTTAGGTTTGTGCTGTTCATTTAAGTTTAGAATCATGGTTAGAAGCATTGTATTTGCCGTCAAATGGTAAAATAATTCCTGCATTTTCATGCGAAAAACAGCCAAAGAAGTGTTAATATCTTCAGCAGATTTATTAGACTGCACATAATCACGATGTCTGAAAACTTTACATAGAACTTAAATGCTTAAAAATCATCCCAGTTTCCAGGAACGTTACAGGATGGTGCACCCTGGGCCACATCATAATATACAGAACTAGCACTGGTTTGAGTTACTTAGGTATTCTGGAAACCAATTTAAGGTGAATTATTTCGAGACACTCCATTCAGGTGTGCAACATGAGCATGGAGCAATTCTGGCAGTAGACTTGTAACAGCTGTTACAAGCTGTTAGGCAACTGTGATCAAATTTGCAAGCTTAAAGGAATGACGCAAGCAACTGCGGCTGAGTGTATCATTTGTATCCCTTTTTTCTAATAAAATTGTGGTGTGTTCTTGGAGTCCCAGATGTCTCTAAATTGCATTGTTACCCAGTTTATAGATCGGTGATTCCTTAACATGGATTGATGATCTAGTAACAGGTCACAGGAGGCTTGTGGTGCTACCGCCAAAGTTTCAGCAATGAGCCTTGAAGACAAGCAAAGCAAAAGGTGCTAATGGGGCTTCACTTTAGAAAGTTAGGCATGTATTGGTGGTTCTCCAGTAGGGCTGCAGGGGTGCGACACAGAGTAGGATATATTTGGTCTTAAGTCATCTACCTGTAAAATGAGTCAGAGAGGTGTGAGATCATACTCGTGATGTGAGCTGGGAAGGGGTGACAGAGGGACCCCATTTTTTGTTTTATGGTATGAGGACAACATGCCAGCAATGTCTGATGCAATTAAAACTTAATAAAGATAAGGTGCGAGCTCATATTGGCTAGATTGAGCTCTATGGCTCTTGAAGCCAAGTTGGCATGATCTGTGCATTCTTTCAGCCCTGATGAAATGAAAAGTGAAGGAATGCTGCATGAAACAAATCAGTTTGGATACTTCAGCAAAATCTCACATCCCAGTCTGTTTGATTCTCATTGCCAAGTATTCAGTCAGAGATGCTGGAGTCTCTTGCCTCTCTTGCATTAGGCTTGTGTTGGAACTGATGGACAAGGGTTCACCAATAGTCGCAGGACTGGAAAAGAAATGTATATCCTCCTAGCTATAGGATGGCTCGAGTTGCTTGAGGATTTAGGAATATAAATACTGAAGATTAGATGATGCACTTGTGTTTTCTTGCTTTATATAATACCTTAGCTTCTGTCTTGAAGAGTGAATATCAGGCAGAGCATAAACTCAAAGTGTGTGTGTTAGTGGAATTTTTAATATATTATTTAATATCTGCATTTCCCATGGGATGTGTGCATTAATCCATCACACAAAAATCTGTTTGCTTCATAGGTTTGTTCTCTTCAAGATGAAAAATTATGTAGCTGGAATTTTTCATGCTTAATTTCTTAAAAACTGATTTATGATGGCAGTGGAGCTAAGAGTTTTTCATTTGTGATAACAGGGCTATGATGGAAATAGAGAATATGAGCCTGGGGACTGGGTAACCCATACTGAAATGTTTATTGCTGTCTTTGAAATGCAACATATTAGGATGAAGATGTGTCTTGGTAAAAGAGAACAGAGCAATACCAGGCCTAGGGGATATTTTTAGTCTTCCAATAACTGAATGCATTAAAGAGAAATCACTTTCATTGTCATACTATGATCAAGAATGCAGAAGTATTCCAGGGACCACAAGGCCCATAAGGATCTAATATTTTCAATATACCCTTCTATTTGGGTATAGACCTTTTTTGCATTAACATGGAAAAAACCCAGCCAGTGTATTTCTCCCAAATTATCCTTTCTTTTTGTTGTGCTGATGTAGTCGCCTGAGTCAGGGCTCACTTTTTCTTTTGCTGGAATGTCTACTTGCCTGCTCGTATGTTGTGCACGAAGACGACAATAATTCTAGAGAAAATGTCTATTCTGTAAAAGGTAAAGGGACCCCTGACCGTTAGATCCAGTCACAGACAACTCTGAGGTTGCGACGCTCATCTCGCTTTACTGGCAGAGGGAGCCAGCGTACAGCTTCCGGGTCATGTGGCCAGCATGACTAAGCTGCTTCTGGCGAACCAGAGCAGCGCACAGAAACACCGTTTACCTTCCCGCCAGAGCGGTACCTATTTATCTACTTGCACTTTGGCATGCTTTCGAACCACTAGGTTGGTAGGAGCTGGGACCGAACAACGGGAGGTCACCCCATCATGGGGATTCGAACTGCTGACCTTCTGATCGGCAAGCCCTAGACTCTGTGGTTTAACCCACAGCTTATGCTACATTTGTGGGTGGTTGGTTTTTTTGTTGGTGTGGGGGGGAATAGAGACCAGGTTGCAGTAGCTTGGTTGAGAACATGCTCAAGTGGCTGTTGCTGAACTCACAACTGGAGGTACTCACTGTTCCAATTTGAGCAATTGTTGTGGCTCAGGAAAGGGCTTCCATGACGGCAAAATCATGTTACAGTCCCAGTGTCAGGGTGCTAGTTAATACAAGCAGCCCTTGCATCTCAGTGCTTCGTGGCTGCTATCTCAGCATGTTTCTGCATTACTGAGGGCAGGGAGGTAACCAAACTGTGCATCTCTTTAGTTATTGTCTTATCTTACTATAGAACATTTTTGTAAGAAAAAGGTAATCATGCTGCAGCAGTTTGCCTCTTGGCGGCCATGTGAACTGCAGCACAATGAGAGCAGGTGGAATGAGTGAGAAAATTGTCGCAGTGAGCAAACGAGCAGGCAGCTGAGTGGCCCAAGTGGTCTTTCCCTGCTCCCCTGTCACTGCCACCACCCACCTGCTTGCTTGTTAGCTCGTTCACATGCACAAGCAAGAAGCTGAGGAAAGCCCAGGCAGGGAACCTGGCTGAGCAAATGAGCAGGCGAGCCATCAGGCCTTCATGTGCTTCCTGTTGCTGCAGCCCTTTGTCTGCTATCACTGTCAAAAGACACACTTCCTCCTCTTCATTCCTCTGTGAGGGGTGGCCAAGGAGGAAATGAGATTGTCTTAGAATTGTAGAGTTGGAAGGGATCCCTGAGGATCCTCTAGTCCAACCCCTTGCAATGCAGGAATCTCAACTAAAGCATCCATGACTGATGGCCATTCAACCTCTGCTTAAAAACCTCCAAGGAAGGAGAGTTCACCACCTTCCAAGAGACTCTTCCTGATGTTTAGCTGGAATCTTTTGAAGATGGAAACAACATTTGCTTATCTCGAGTCCACAAGGAGTGTTCTCCAAGAATTCTCAAATATTGTAGACAGAGGCTCTGAGATTACACTTTTGGTCAACTAATATCCTTATTTGCTCACAGCTTCCCCCATTTCATAGCCAGCAGTGGGAGCTCCTTGTGTTTTTGGAGCTGCAGACTGTGGGCTATAGGCATTTGAAATTACTCTTTCCCCACAACGCTATACAGAGGCAGTTTGTATCCTGTGAGTAACTTTTTTGCTTATGCTTTTTATTTATATGTTTGTCACTGAATCATGTCTGTTGTCTCTGTTTAGTTTCATTTTATTTTCAAGCTAACAGGGCTCTATCAAGTAGTCGTTATGAACCCACCTGAGTGTTTGTAAGGGTAGAGGTATGATTGGAAATACCATAGAGAGACAAACTAATATCTTTTGACTGGACTGCTACATGAAATGGAAATGTTTCAAAATATGCTCAAAGCAAGCAATCCTCTGATTGGAAAGGTTTGCTCTAAATAGAGGGTTTGAAGCAACTCTTCTTTCTGGAAAGAAAATAGGCCGTCTTTGAAATTCCACTTGGAAATAGCGATGCATATTATCTGGCATTGATTTCTCTTTTAGAAAAGTAGCAACAGATTATATATATATATATGATGGAACCAGAAATGGAGGTCTAACAATGATAGATGAGGGGAAACACTTATCTCATTTCCTCTCATTCAGTTGGGTTATGCATGTGGTTTGGGACCATAAACTCTAGGGATTATTTCATCATAGAGACAATAAACATTTTGGACTGAAAACTCACTACACACTTTTTCTGACTGAGTTTGACATGCAGGAATTCTCATGGACTTCTGCTTTTTATTTTCTCTTCTTCTCATTGCTTTGCCAGCCAGTCTCAGTGAAAAAGAAAAGAGTGTTTCTTACCAACTGTTGGATTGGGCTGTGAAGATTTTGAAACTGTTGTATCAGCACACATTTATTTCTGATTGGCATTCCTGTAGAGTGATTATAGCTTTAATCATTTTTAATCTTTCATACTGGAATGGTGATAATAAATAAATGCATAAAACAATCTCAGGTGTTTCCATGATTAAAGGATGCAGCTTGCCTTGTTTGATCTTGGAGGAGCTGTTGGGGTCAACGGGTCATACAATAAAGTTGATGGTGGCCTTGGAGGAAGATGTTATTAAATCAAAGGTGCAGGTTGTAATCCTTCTGGGCAGACTCTGTCTTGCCCTTGGGATGTCTACAGTGCCTAGAAGAATGAGAGTTTTAAAATGTGCACAGGAGTTGATTTAGAACTGTTGTTTACAATACAGCCTGAGTTGGAAACTGCATCTATTTTATCAAAGTATTATAAATCACTTAAAGCATTTTAAATCATTTAAAAATATGGATAAAAATGGAAGACAAATTGCACTTCAGACCTGAGCAACATATTGCACTTATGTGACACTAGAAATTAGACCAGAACTGGTAATTCATACAGGTTAGGGAGTGGGTGGCGCTGTGGTCTAAACCACTGAGCCTCTTGGGCTTGCTGATCAGAAGGTCAGTGGTTCGAATACACACAACAGGGTGAGCTCCCCTTGCTTTGTCCCAGCTGCTGCCAACCTCGCAGTTCGAAAGCACACCAGTGCAAGTAAATAAATAGGTACTGCTGTGGCGGGGAGGTAAATGGCGTTTCCATGTGCTCTGGCTTCCATCATGGTGTTCCGTTGTGCCAGAAGCGGTTTAGTAATGCTGGCCACATGACCCGGAAAGCTGTCTGTGGACAAACACCAGCTCCCTTGGCCTGAAGTGAGATGAGCGCCGCACCCCATAGTCAACTGTCCAGGGGTCCTTTACCTACCTGTCATATAGGTTCTTGAGATTTTTTTGGAGGTGCTCAGGCCCAGCATTAATTGAAACCCCACATTATAATTTTATATGGTTCAGAAACATAAAATTGCCAAAAAGAGAAATTAATTAAAAAACAGTGTTGCACAACACCTGCCTTTGTTTAGCTAATGGCAGGCAGAATTGTAGCAAGAGCGTCTGTCTCTGACTCGGCGCTTGTTAGTTGACAACTGTGTTGCAAATTTCATTTTTAGTTCCCGCTGGCATCCACAGGAGACACAGAAAATGTATCGGTAGCTTACACAAATAGTTTTTATCTTCCAACTTTTAAATCTGGAGAAACATTAACTTCACTTATGCCTTGCATGGTGTGTTAATTTTGACAAAGCCCTTTATGCTAGGTGGGATTTTGTAACAGTGCTACTTTCCAGAACAATCCAGATATTTACATTAAAAACATGTGGCTTATAAATGAGCATTTACTATTTTATTTAGTTCTTGTGGTATGGATCCTTTAACGAAATATTGCTACTAGGTTTCCATAATTTGGCCAGTAATCAAGCAGTTCCATTAAACCTGCCTTTTTAAAAAATGAATTTTTCCCCCCAGTATGTTATCATCATGTCTTGGGCTATTGGCCATCTGTGCATCACATTTACCATTTATATACCAGTAATCACATCTTTTCAACTTCCAACTTCTGAAATTGAATGGTGCAAAGGGATGTGTTTCTTTTATCACAGATTTGACTCTCTGTTTGGTGCCAAACTTGTTCTAGGAAGCCTAGGAAATTATACATTTTCTCAGACTTCCTGGATAGTTTTTGTTGGTTGCTATTTCTCAGCCTCAGTGCCTGGTGTGTACAGTGTAAGTGACCTACTTGGAACCTCTGTCACATAAGCCTAGTGGGAATTGTAAAGGGAAATGTGGAAGAGAATGTTGACTGGTTTGAATCAAAGCTGTCAACTTTTCCCTTTTCTTGTGAGGAATCCTATTTGGAATAAGGAAATTTCCCTTAAAAAAAGGGAAACGTTGACAGCTATGGTTTGAATACGACTGGTTTCTGCAGTAAATTTTAACCTGGGGTCTTTTGGAGATAATTGAAGAAGGAAAAGCCTGTTCCCTTCCTTGAGATTTGGGAATTGGGCTAACAGCCAATCCAATAAGCTTACATACAGACCCTCACCATTGGATGTGACTTTCTGAGTCTTCAGCAACCACTCACCTAAGCCTGCTCTTGATAACAAAAGCGGACTAAAGAGTTAACATTGTTTCCCAAGCTGTAACATTTAAAAATGAGGTCAAAAGTAATAACGGGTCAGTTTCCTTGGTGCAGGAGGCCACATATACACTTGAAATGTTTACACTGACACATTACTCAGGTGAAAGAGCCGGGCTGCCACAAAGTAATACAAGACCAATTCCCTAGAGAGGCAGGTGAGGGTATTTACAAATAAGCTACCTTGAGGGTGTGGAATATTGACTTAAGTGACTGCAAAAGTGATCACTTACCCAACAGGAAAATGTCAGAAAGGGAAAGGGTGAGTGCATGGGGGAAGTGTCTCTTTAACAGCAACAGCAGACTGGTTTCGGTTAGATTTATGCATTCATCTTCTAGTTCAGTGTTGCTAAGCTGGTGCTTTCCAGATGTTTTAGACTGCAACTCCATCATCCCTGACCATGAGCTGTTGTGGCTGGGGGCTGCTGGGAGCTCCAAAACATCTGCAGGGCCATATTGGCTCTCTGTGTCTTACAGTTTGTTCTCTGATGTCTGGACACTGTTAATTAATTGGAGCTTCAACAGGAAAATGAAAAAGAATAACATGGAACGGCAGTTCTCTGGTTGCAGCCAATCTTCGCTCTCAAAAACTGGTGACATTTTGCATAGCAAGAGCAACTTGCCTGGGCATCTTTATCACCCATTCCCAAGGTGTTGAAAAAGCACCAAGAGAACTGCTCACTAACTTGGCAAGACTCTGGCACTTGGAAGCCCTGTAAGGCAGGAGACAGTGCCCATCATTGTGCAGTCCTTCTGTAATGTATGTGAGTGAGTAAAACAGACCCGAGTGACTCATTTCAGGGGTACATTTCTGTTTACATTTGCCATGCACGATTTTGCATATTTTCTTTGGAGGCCTAATTTCAGTCATCATGAAAGTAACTACTTCCCTTTTTTGAGGCATAGATCTCAAATTTGTTCTTTTCCATCCAGCTATACTAGTCTGGCTTTCCCTCCAGATTTCAATCTCAGCCCCCCCTTCCTTTTCATCTTCCTCTTATATTTTAACAATTCTACCTCTCATGCTATTTGAGGGAGTTTCCCTAGAAATATTATGTATCACAAATTTCTATCTATGATCTTGATCTGCTTTCATTCTCTAAGAATCTTGTATCTTTTGACTACTGATTTTAAATTAACGCATAGAATCTAGCAATGAAAATGTAACGGATTTTTAAAAAGCACAGAGAAACATAGCAGAAAACTGAAGTATAAATATTCATTGTTTTCCTCCTCTTGTGCAAAGACTGTGCCTTTAGCTACGTCGCAGAGAAATGTACATCCTATCTTTCAACATAAGTAGTGCAATAAAGAACCAAGTTACATATGGCACAGGACAGCCTTCACTATCCTGATGCAGTCCAGATGTTTTGGATTACAACTTTCATCAGCCCCAGTCTCATCTGGCTGTGCTGCCTGGTGCTGATGGGAGTTGTAGTCCAAAACATCTGGAGGGCACAAGGATAGTGAAGGATGGCATACAAAATGGCCATCACATCTCCAAATATTTTTAGTTTTCTTTTAAAGCTAAGACTTCCCAATTGGACCGGAACACCAGCTAAACATAAAAGTAGCCTTGTTGGGGTCATAGAGCTATAGAGTTGGAAGGGACCTTGAGGGTAATCTAGTGCAAGCCCCTGCAACGCAGACACCCTGCCCACAGCCATCCCTGGATGGGTTCGAACCGCCTACCTTCTTGATTAAACAGCATCTCTTTGTAAAATTAGCCATCAGGGAGGTGGGATGAGAATAGTAGTGTCTCAGATGATCGAGTTATTTGAGATCAGAAGTTAAGTTCCAGAACTCATTTGTGTTTTGCTAATTACTGAAAATGTCCATATGGCATTTTTCATGTGCAAATCTCTTTTAAGCTTCTAATGTAATTTACAATCATATTGCCTTCATTAGTGGAGATGAGCTTTGTTCCCATTTCAAACTAGGGCTGAGTGAGCGGCACTTGTGCAGAATCCACAAATGCCCCTTCTTGTATTACGTCAGCTACATGGGAAGAAGCTTTTTTCTACATGGGAAGAACTGTTTTATGATGTGAAGTTGTTCTTCTAGAAACATTAATTTTGTATTTGAGATTTATAATAATTACAGAGATAATTAGGTTTTGTTTTGATTCCTTTCAGGGATGATGGTGGTGATCGTACTACTGCTGATTGCGATAGTCGTCGTTGCTGTGTGGCCCACAAAATAACCAACGGAGCTATTACTTTGGAGCCATTGCACTCTGAGGCAAGGAAAATTCGATCTCATTACTGACACTTTCTGTGGACTTGGCTGTATTTGACTCGTTCTCAGTGCACTGGCAGAAGCACGGCTGGTGGAGAAATTCATTTTGCAAAAATCTCTATCCAGTAGGAGTTGATATTTTTGAGAATGTTACTGGTAGGAGCCGAATCTCCTAACAAACATCAAAGCATAAATGCAATTAATTCCAGTTCCACCTGTCTCTGCTAGGTGGGATCTACAGTTAATCTCTAGAATGCCAAGCTAAGATATTGGAGTTTTCATTCTAACATTATCTTTGAAGCTGAAATTAATACATCTTGGTTTTGAATGTCAGGGCAGTGGATCTGGTGGTGTTCAGGCAAACTGCTGCTCTGATCCATGTTCTGTTGCACATGGATATTTGCACAAACCTTTCAGATGCACATAAATCCTGGATAATCTTTGGCTTGAGACAGAACAGTTACTGCTGTTACATTTATATAGACAGGAGCAAATTGGTATTGTTTGGAAGATCAGATGATATTTCTATCCTAAAATGCAAACACTAACACATTATGCTGTGCTGTGTAGTTTTCCTCCTAACTACATTAATAGCAGGGAAGAAACATGATTACCTGAAGCTCCAAAATCTATATTTTAGATGAGAAATTAAAATAGTTGAGAGTAGCAATACAAAAAGTCGCTATTTAATGTTTGCTTACCTCTAGAAATCATTATTTTGCTACATATGTGCCAACTTGATTGATCAATTTACTACAATAACAAGACGGAATAAAACACTTAATTTCTGTATTACTCTTTGGGCACATCATTATTTCATTTTCTGCCCTTCTTTTCTTTTCTTTTCTTTGTTTTGTTTTCCTGTGGGTCAGGGAAGTTTGAAATCTAAAGAACTTTAAAGACTGCCTCTGGCTGTCAACCCACCTAAGCTCTGATATTTGTTGACTGCATGAATTTTGGGAAATGGTTCTATGAGAACAGTAGATTTTTAAAGAAAGCTGCATTAGGATGTGTGTGCCCACATCCAAGACAATGCAGGAAGCAGCTGTGCAAATCCTTTTATAATCAATACTTCAGTCTCCAGAGCATGTTGTTTTGGCCATGCTACAGTAAATAGTGAACCTCTAATCTACTGTTGGGAATGGGTGGTATACTGCAAAGATGAGAAATCCTAGATCAAAAAGATATCCACTGGAAGGAGATGGGTGCATGTGCAATCATTAGCCCTTTTGTTAAAGACTCCATAGAGGTGGTTGGTTCTAGAGCTGCTCACCATATGGATGTTCCCTTACAATAGCCAAAAACAACGTGGGAACATGGGAAGCTGCCTTCTACTGAGTCAATCCATTGGTCTATCTGGTTCAGTATTGGCAGCAGCTCTCCAGGCAGGGGACATTGTCAGTCCTACCTGGAGAGGTTAGGGGTTGAACCTTGGACTTTCTGCTTGCAACGCTCTTATCACAGAGCAAGCAAAGAATGCAAAGGAGAATTATCATGCACAGTCATGCAGTGATCGCATAAACATGGCAGACTCTGGTGAGACATGGTCAGCAAAACTATGGATTCTGTTTGCGTTCTTCTGGAAAGTAACAGCACCACTTTCCACTGAAGATCATTCAAACATTTTGTGTTACTTATTACTGGAGGTTATCTTTTGAACCTGGGGCTGGCTGAAAGTTGTCTTTTCCATAGATGGTTCCCCCGCCCCCGATCCCCCTTTCTAAGTTGTAATAAAGAAATGAAAGCCAAAAAGTAAGTAAAGCAGCTTTTCTAGAAAGAGATGCATTCAGCCAGATCTGTATTGGAACCCAAGTTGGTTGAACTGTGTGGTACTGATTAAATGGAGGGAAGAGCAAGAGACATCACCAGAGTTGGGTGCTTCTTCCATTACCTGTGGTGTGGCTGGTACTCCCCCATGGCTTCCAGAAGAGCTGGTATGGAAATCTAGTGTTTCATTTCTAAAATGGTGCATGGAAGTGTCATCTTTTGAGCAGGAAGCCTATCCCTAACTTCAGATTTTGGAGAGGAGTTGCTCATGGTTCCTTGGTAGTAAAGGACTTAGTCAAGGTAAGTTCTCACTCTAATTAATCCATGGAGCAACAACAGTTGCAGGTTGGTGTTGCCACTGGAAAAACCTAGCAGTATTTCCAAGCTTCCCAGTGGGACCAAACTTACAAGAGTAGAACATACTTATTATCTGTGATAATGAGTAACAATACCCAATTATTTCTGCTTGGGAAGGCTGGTGTCTGGTGTACTTCCTTCCTTGGTTCAAATATATGCAGAATAATTGGCTTTCTCAACATGAAGGGTGTTTTGAAGGTGAAAGAAAAATGCAGTTGCTTCAGAACTTCACAAAGGCCGTAGTTACAGCAGAAGCAAAATTCAGTACACATAAAAACAGCTTATGTTGTTGTGCTTGCTTGATTCTCCACTTCTGATCTAGTATTGTTGCTGTTTTTCATTACTTTTCGAAACCTTAGAGGGAACAGTTGTAAGAAATATTTGCTTATTTTCAGTGGAAGATATTGTATTCCCCGAAGCTCCCAGAATCACACTGCTAAGTATGTAAGTGTCCTTCGGATCATACCAAAGGCCCATCCTGTCCAGCATCTTGATTTTCACCGTGACCAGTCAGATGCTTAAGAGGCGCCTACAACAGAATATGAGCACAATAATTAACTCTCACTTGTTTCCCACAGCTCTGGTATTTAGAGGTAGACTGCCTCTGATCCTGGAGTTAATCAGGATCAGCTATCCCGATTAGCAGCATTCGATAGCCTTATATCATCCATGAATTTGCCTAATCCCCTTTCAAAGCTAAGTTGATGGCAATTAGCACAACTTGTTCATCCTGTTTCAACAGAAGAGACTGGCATAAGGTGAGTAGAAGTTTACAAGAGTTTATTTGACAGATGTCTGGATTTAGTCCTATCAAATGGATCCTGCACAGTTACATGCTGCTCCTGGTTCAGTTGTCAGCCCATCTAACAAATAAAAGAAAACGGAGGGAGGGGGAATAAGAAAATCCACAACTTTTTTCCCACATGTCATTAAATATATTCATATATATAACCATAATATATTAGTATGCATTGTAAAGAAACATTGCCCCAAAACTATATGTAATAGTCATAACTAAACAACATTTACAATTCATGATATTAACAGGAATAATCAAAACACATCTGATTTTTTTTCCTGTGTAATAGGGAAAAGGTAAGATGATCAAGGGAATGAGCATACAATGAACCAGCTAAAACAAAACATAAAATGGGGAGGAAGCCATTGTTCAATGCTACTCATGAGTGGTGATTGTTTTGGCATTTCAGCTGCTTCTCAGAATGGTTTGTGTTGCCCTTTTACCCTGTCAGTGTAGAGCTTGGAATGTTTCTCAAGAAGACCTTGAATGTAGTCTGCTGTGTGGCACTCCTAGAGCAGGTGCAAGGCATCGACTTCCTTCTTTTGAGATTCATTTAAATACTAAATTTGGTGGTAGTTTTACTTATTTTCTCAACTGCCAAAAAAAATTAGTTCTTTAGGAGACTACGGCTTGCCATTCTGCTTCCTAAACCACCACCTTTGCTGGGCTGCTCTTGCCGAGTTCTAGTCCCTTAAATTTTGGCTGTGAAACCAACAGGAAAGGATTATTGACCTTCTCTGTTATGAAAGGTTGCGTAACTGAGTGTTAGCCTCCGAATAAAAAGGACAACCCTAAATGTAAGAGACAATCCTGACCATATACTACCTCCTAAGCACATTTGATGGTGTAGGAAGATTTGAAGCGCCACCAAATAAGTAGCCCCAAGTATGCAGAGGCTTGTTGCTGTATTTCTGTTTTAGAGAAAAAGAGAGAGGGGTTCTAGAATGTAAGCCAACCCCCCCCAAATATAACTCCTTTTATTTCATAGTTTACTGATGGAAGCTGAAAGTTCTCTCTGACTCTCCTATATGCCCATTGCAGTACACCTAGATAGGTATATTCTATAAATGTGGGATGTGCAAAACAAACCCTTAAGCCTGCCAATATAGATGACAAGGAAAAGGCTCTTCTTACTAATTTGGGATGAGGATAAAGTAATCTAAAATATTACATTTCTGGTTAATATACAGTTTCTGAGTTCTAGCCTATTTTACATTTTGTACTATACAGTCAGCATTCTTGGTTTTCTCTATAAGCGCCCCTCCCTTCATCTGCCTTTTGCTATCTTGGTGTCTCCATCCCCCTTTACAGCTTTCTAGGATATTGGTGTCCACTATGGAAGCGCAGGCCATTTTCCAGCTGTCCTATAGGGGATTGGGCACACGGTGAGGGTATCTGCTTGTAAACATTGTTTTGAGGAATCATTTAGTGGTTATCAGTACTAATTCCCAAAACCAAACATAGAACTGGCTCGTGAATGCTCACAGGAATATGTATGTGCTGCTGTGTAGTTAAGATGCAGAACAGAACTGTCAAGGGGAAACAACATCACACCAAGATCTGTATTGTAGCCAGAGAATTTCATATGGAAAGTGAGTATGGAGAGGTTTGTGTCAAGGAGAAGGGTGCACTCATCAAGCTGAGATGGATTTTTAGGAGCTTTGATTTTCAGGATAAATCTTTTCTCAGACTAGTTATATGAAAATCAAATTGTTTTTGTTCAATGCTGGAACACTAATGAGAACTCAGACATAAGCCCCTCCCCTCCTCCCTGCGTTCCATTGATTTTAAAATAAAAGCCAGGCTTTTTGAAGGGCTCTCTGTTTTCTTTAGTGTCTAGGTTCTATATGAAAAATAGATGAAATTTTGAGAGGGGCGTTTGAAAGCATGAATTTAAAAAAAAATTCAACAGTAGCAAAAGTGAAGCTAAACAACAGAGGGTTTCAGTTCAGCTTTAAACCCAATTACTACTTAAAAAATGAATGTTCCATACAGGAGTACCTACCTCACCACTGATGTTTATCACTCATGGGCCTGTATTCAGAGTCTATATCAGTGCTAAGATTTTACAGACTGCTCTTTCAATACAGTACACTTCAACATGTTGCTAACACAAGAAAGCTGATGGCATTTGAAGAGTTTTGAGCAGTGGTTTTCAAACTGTGGTCCTAGGAATCCTAGAGTTCCTTAGAAGTTTATTCAGGGTTTCTCCTGTTGAGAAGCAGGTCCTCTTCGCTCGCATTGCACAGACTGAGTAGAATGCTGCGTGGGCTCTGGGGAGCGTCTCTCAGGTAGGCCCAGCGATCATGGCGGTTATTGCACAACAACAGAGTGCACAGTTCCTCATTGGACAAATCAGTGTAGAACAGGTATCCTGAAGATAGGAAGTTCGAAAACCAATGACCTAATAAGATGCAGCTTTTCCGGAGTTACTTACTTTGGTTCTGTCATGCAGCAGGATTAGGGGGTAGAATCTGGAGGTGATAAAATGGATTGTACTACTCGTGGGTGAGAAAATAACCATTTTGAATGCTGCCTGGCATGCAAAATTCCCTGCAAGTTAAAAAAAAAAAGGAAACAAACTAGCATGTCAGGATGGTTCTAGCTCTTCCTGCTGTGCTACTTTTATATGTACAGGGAGTATTTTATGGAGGGCGTCACTCTAAAATACAGAACCCCACTATCTATATTATGCTACCTAATTTCACAGTATGAGTAGATCAGGGCAGTGTGTGGCTGAAACAGGACATGGCAACAAGCACTTTTTGTTTCAGTTGTTGGCTTGGCTCTTTTTTGTCTTCTATTTTAGTAGGTAAACTAATTCCCTCTGAATCTAAAATGAGAGTCAGTATGAACAACACTGATAAATGTACCTCAGCTGTGAGAATGTTCTGCATATTTCTTTTTCAGCAACTAGGTTCATATACAGAAGTGGGAGCCCAGAAACTCTCAACAGTGTGCCGAGCAGTTGAGTCAGAGCACTTCGTTCCCACCCCTTGCCTTCAGCCAGGGATCCTAACTCCTGTTCCCCTATTCTCGGCTTCCCCGGCATCTGGCCACTTTACACCTATTTGTGCTACAGTTTGTTTTATGGTAGTTTATGTCATTATATAAATATTGTCAATTGCTATAAAACAAGGCAAAACCACTGGAAAATGTCATTAAAAGGATGTTTCCATATTTCCTAATAGGAAACATCTTGGGGAAGTTTGTATTTTGCAGAGCAGGCGTCCCTGAGCTCACGCGTGAACCGCCTGCCTAGACAGTCCTAGTTTGCAAGTTAGGGCTGATGGGAGATTTGCATGAGTGGAACAAAAATCTCCTTCAAATGGAGGTTAGGGGAAGGAAAGCGTAGAGAGCTGCTGTGGGAGTGTTTGAGAGGGCATTTCCTTTATTCTAGGTATGTTATTGGCTGCAAAACATACGTTAATTAAAGCTACATTTTGGGTTCTTACAAACATGAGTTTCCTTGTCCGAAGTGACACTCCTTGCTCCATGTAAGCATTAGTAACACTTTTGTTCTTTTGTGTCTTTTCCCACTTGGTCTTCCCTGGAGCAGATATGGTACACATCTTTGTCAATTCATTCCTTGCAGACAGAGCCAGCACATAGGATTGTCTGCAGCTCAGCAACCCTCCTGGTAAAAGAGGAAGCACTGAATGGATCTTACACTGAGAGATTAATAACCATTGCTGTGGAGAGGCACAAAAGTGGTAGCTTTGTTTGTGTGTGTGTGTGTGTAGAGTCAGTTTGAATCTATCAGTGCTAACTTTTGCTTTTGAGATGAGTATTGATAGTCTAGTGGGTGTCTCAAGAAGTTATTACTACTTAAAATTATAGACAGAGTTTATTTCATTTCCTAGTGAATGCATTTAAAAATAATAATAATAATCCAGTGGTCTCAGGGTAGGGCTATATTCACAAAAGCAGCAGTGCAAGGACAACTCCTAAAAAAACGAGTCATTTATATTTGACTAATTCTTTAGATTACCCATTAGATCGGTGGTGGTCATGTTTTCAGATATTGCTATTAAGTAATTATTATTTCAATTGCTCCATCGATGCTTCATAGCTGTCAGCTTTCTTTCCTTAGCAGAGTGCCTTTTAAAGTCAGGCAATAAGACCTTAGTCTGGGGCTGCATTTTCAAGAAAACATACCCCTCTACTGACTGCCTTGTATGCAGGGTAAGTAGCTTATATCTCTGTGAACTTTCATTAGATTCTTATAAAAAGGTGACCCAGTCCATTAAATGCTGCATGACAGATAATGGATGAGCTACTCAGGCTGCTAGTTTGCTGTTCATTTGATTGTAGCCCCAGAAATTGGTTTCAAGCCATGATCCATATGCTCAATCTTTCCAACCAATAAGAACGTGATTTAATCTCCTTTGGAGGAGATGTATTCAAAGGGCAATTTCTGTGCAACTTCAACATCTCTCTTTATATTTGCTTCAGTGACAGGTTGAGTCCTTTCTGTGCCTAGACTTTAAGACTAGTTGATGTTAGAGAACTTAAGGCAGTTGGTCATTCTTCTGATTAGACAGAAATAAAGAGAGAAGGAAAGTCAAAGGGGATGATGGGAACTAGTAACTGGCCTAACATTTGTTACTATGGTGAGTAGGGTCTTGCATGGCTGTCCTTCTCTAAACTTGTCACTTCTCACTACATTTTGTGGTTTTTCTGTATTGTGAGGTACATAATTGGCATGTCTCACAGAAGTTATTAGCCCCTCCTTTGCCCCCCACCCCGTCACACATAATGCAAAGTGAGCTTCTTGCCAGTGACCCTAATCCCATTCGCGTCTGCTTCAAGTCCTACGCAAAGCAGTATGTTCAGTCTCTCTTCCCATCTCCAGTTCTCTCCCCCTAGGCTTTCTTGCACTTCCCCTTCTTTTCCCGTTGCTGGAACTTCCTCAGTCGCCTAGCCCATGTGTCCCTCCACTGTATAACAAGGCTGCTTTTGTCTGCCACGATGCCGTTCTGGTCAGGGGAATCCTCGTCGTGGCCCAGCAACAAGTATTTCTTCATGGGTTTGATTTTCGGGCACTTGCAGGCAATGTCCTTGGAGCGTATCCAAAGGAACTGGTCACCGCGCCGTATCCGGTTTGTCCCTTGCTTGTACACTGAGATGATGTTGACTGTGAACTTCCACCATTCTCCAGCCTTATCTGCTTTCAGGATGTGGATCTGGACAGCTGGGAACAGAAAGCCAAGAACAGGGACAATCAATTTAACACCTCAATTCTCCTATCAAGGACAAAGCAAATGTTGCTTGAACAGCAGTGGTTAACCAAGAGCAATCCAGAAATATGCATGAAGGACGTCATATTGCTGTAAGTGACAGACTTGTAAGTTACATGATAGAAATGTTCTTAATGTCCTTTATGGGGTAACTGATTTGATAGAGGAATGCTGGGGATGTAACTGCCCAGCTGCATTATGTTACCTAGAAAAAGTGTGATATGTAGTAGATTCCCTTACAATTCCTTCTCTTTGGAAAATGACCCATTATATATATATTTTAAATGGGATCGAGTATTCATCCAGTATTTTCAAATGGGTAGACCGTATGTATATAATCTGCAGATGAGAGGAGTTGTCTGTACTGCAGAGTCTGTTCCCAAACTGGAAGTTCATTGAAGGGGCAGTGGGGGACTATCAGTATCTGTCTGTCATTGAAGTAACTGGTCTGTTTGTCCTCGATAGATGGTCATGGGTTTAGTTTTAAGAGAAGAGTTGCCCTTACTTGTATTGCATTCAGATTTCATTTGATCCTGCCTATTTTTTCTGGAGTTGTGACCGAAATGTGCATTAGAGAGAAAGAGAGGAGCCATCCCATTTTTCCTGATTGTAATAAGTCGCTTTCAGTTTGGTTAACTACTTTGTTCCATTCTTTGCTTAACCCTTCATCACTCTTTCCTGTGACTACATATGTGCCTGCCCTAAGCAAATTGGCATTTGGGAATAATGTATCCAGCTCTCTTCTGCCTGTGGAGACAAGTCTCTCCCTGTCCAACTCTCCCTTCTTTTCATGCTGGGCATCTTGACCTCTGTGGTCTGTGCTAGTGTCCCACATTCCAAGTCTAAGTATGATGGTAACCGTTTCCATGTTTCCCTTACCTAGGGATTTGAGGCTCAATGAGAACTTTAAAAAAATAAATAAAATGTGAAGGAAGTCAGGGTCTTGTTTGGCTGAAGTCATGAAAGGTGGCCATGGTAACAAAAGGCACCCCTTTCATTTTGAGCAAAAGGTTGGGGGGAAGGGAATTAAAACCCACCAAGAACTTTGCCACACTGTTTGGTTTTCTGGCATGTACTGGGGCTAGCCTGTGAAAAGAATCTCGCTGCAATGCATCCCCACAGAGCAGAGTCCCTACCTTTTAACCCAATGCTCCTAGCTCATAAGCATGCAAGATTTGTCACACTGGGGAGGATGAATAGACTACCAGTCTACTGCCTTATCTCCAGTAGCAGCCAGTAAGGGTCTTTTAAAAAATGCTCTGCCTTCCCAGAAGTACTTGTGATAGTATACAGAAATGAAAAGGCAATCGGGTGACCCGGCGAAAAGTTTACAGATGGGTGAATCAAATCACAAGCGTAGATGCTGTTAGACTAACCAAATCATCTCAAATCCACAAGATTTTCATGGTGAGAAAAACAGCCCCAACCTAAAATCTCAATATTCGGTGTTAGTAATGCTGGGTAGAAACCATTCACAGCTTTGCTTAAAATAAATATGATATATGCTGCGCACCAATTACTTTTATTAAATTTCCTTATAGGCTACAGAACCTTTATCCTAAATGGATACTAATACAAAGGTTGAGGAAACTCAGCTGAAAGACCTGAGCAGTGTTCATGTAAGTCTCCAAAAGGACTGACCTAGAGCTGGCTCCCCACAAACTAAGCAACTTCTTCTGGTGTGCCCCCTCCAAGTCTTGCTGTGGCACTGAGCAGCTTCCCAGGATGGTCCGTTTTAAGACTCACTTTCAGCTGGGGTTGCATAGTTCCTCCAGGCTTATCCATGGGCTTCACCTCTCTTGGGCTAAAGCAACTCCCCTTGTTTTGAGAACAATTTTTCTTTCACACAGACAAAGTGGGCAATCAATCTGTAAAGTTCCTATGCTGTCAAAAGCACAATTTTGATGCGAAAATTGAAGCTGGCGACTGTTCAGCTCCATCCTAAGTAGGCTAAGTACTGCTGAAAAGGGAAGTGGCTGTTTGAGAATTCTTCCTCTGCCAGATTAGACAACTGAGAAGAGTCACACCCACAGTAAATGATGTGACAAGGGGGAAGATCTTAAATCATTTTGGAAAGCAGAGCATTGCTTGATATGTGGGAATAGGGTGATTGTTGGCTGGAGTGCTTCAAGTTGTTGAAAATAAAGAGAGCAAGGGGTATATATAGGAGGTTCAATTTAAAACCCAGTGAAGCTAAACTGATTTGGATCTTTGGTGTTCTTTTTTACAAGGTTGTGTTTCTTTATGTTATTTTATTTATTCCATAAAATTCATACATCCTCAAGTGGTTTGCAAAAAGATAAAACAATAAAGATGTGAAAAAATCACGACCATACTTTAAAGCATACAAAAGTTAAAATACTAGAAGTTCCAAACTCAAGCATATTTGATCTTCCAGGAGGAAAACAATTCCTGCAGACTCCACAATTATACTCTTCCCCTAGGCTGACTCTCAAAATCCCCATATCTTGGATTGTCAGGATCAGAAGGACAGGGCATTGTGTGAATAGGGTCATTAGGAATTCGTATGCCATACCAACAAACTCCACCTGCCCCACCATTAACAACCTGGATAGCAGGTATAGGAAAATGAGATGCACCGGAGTCTACTTAGTGTGGGAGCTGGCAGTTTCCTAGTATTCAGTAGGGAGGGGCGGGTGGAGGAAATTATGGTTCTGGTCTGGAATAAAAGGGATAATGGCTATTAATTAACTCTGGAGTGCCAAACTCAAATGGACTGGAATGGGGAAAATACTTTGATTGGATGGATGGGTTGGGGGGAGGATGAGGGAGCCAAGGGTTAACTTCTGAAAAGCAAGGTGCTGGGGTTCAAGCCTTCCTGTAAGCTTGGAAGTCTTACTCCTTAATCCTAGATATGTTGGGACTTGTTCAGGTTGCTCTGCAGTGAAGGAAATACACTGAGAAAGTTCAGAGGCAAACACTTTTTATTTCTTCCACATAATGATTTGGTATCAAATTCAGGTGGAACTGCATTTTTGGGTTTGTTTCTTTTTAAGCGAGTCTGGTATCTGTATGTGGTGGGTGGTGAAGTTGGCCTTCTAATCCATTTGAGTTTGACATTCCTCTTTATTGTTTCCTTTGTGAGTGAAATTGCTTCATCGAGAAGCTGAGTATAATCCAATCAGTTTCATTTCCATCACTTCACTATTTAGCACCAAGAGGAGTCACTATAATTTTAAATGGCTTCTTCTTACATCTGGGACCCTACCTGCTCTAGCAAATATCAGCAAACCTTATATGAATCTGACCACTATAAATACTTCCCAGACACCCAAGAGTGTTGCAAATACCCCCCCCCAAAAAAAAAAATATTGGTTGACAGATCAATTTATGAACATTTTGGCATTGTCTTTTTTTTTTGCTTGGAGATCACTTGTCTCAAATAGGGCTGCCATATGTCCAGATTTTCCCAGGCATATCCAGAATACCGCAGTTGGCAGCAGCGTCCAGGTGGAAATTCGGAAAATCAGGACGTATGGCACCCCACGTTGCTGCTTTTCCATTAAAATAGTGATTTTGCCCAAGAAGTTCAACAACTTTGGGCCAAAAAACCCTGAAACTCAACAACTTTTCTGTCCGGATTTTCACTGTTTGAAATACATCAACCCTAGTCTCAAACTGTGGTAATGTAAGGCACTGAATATTTTTAATTATACTTGGATTATATCTCAAGATGCTGCCATCAACTAACTGCTTTTTTAAAAAGCATATGCTGCACTGTAATGCAACCTCCCTGCTTCACCTTGCAGTCCCAATGTGGCACTGCTGATTGCAAACCCAAGACACAAAGGTCCGATCCTGGCATCTCCAGGTGCAGAAGGAAAAGAATCCTGCCTGAAAACCTGACTGTGTAAGTCAGCTTCCTATATTCATAGAGACCTGTCCGACTAGTCCACATAGAAAAATTACAAGCAACATTCAGCAACAATGATATGCCTGTTTCTTAGCCCCACAACCACAGGCCCACTCCAATTCTCTACCAGCCAAGCTGTACTGCACACAATGATACAAGGCAGCCTGGCTATGCTTGGAAGCAGTAGTTTACTGCTAAACTTTAAAGTGTGGTGGGAGGGGGGCTCTGGCTTCAGTTAAAATGAGGACAACCTATCCTGAATTATGCTGGATTTAGCCTTCTGTCCCCCTGCGAGAGTAACACAGACAATCCTACAGCTGCTGGCACATCCTTCCACAGCCTGCCAGAGTAGAAAGAGAACAAGTCAGCATTCGGTTAAAGGAAAGAACTGACAAGCCAGCTGGTTAACAGGGTTGGTAACCTCTCTCAGCAGGGAAGGAGGGAAAATTCCACCAGGGGCAGCATCTCTGTTCCATTCATGGCTGAGCTTGTGCTGTGAGCTACAAAGCCCCCCTCCCAGTCAAATCAGCACAAGCAAAGTGGATTAGACTGAGCCCTGGCACCAGGAAAAATGCGATGGGCAAAAGGATTGGGATTGGTAACTGGGGGCAAGTGGATGAAGCAAGCAGCAGGTGCCCCGTAAGCAGCTCTGCAAGCCTGCTGTGCTCTAGCAATGTACCCCCTGAGGGGGAGAACAAAATAAAATGAGTCACAGCTTTCACATTGAGCTTGCTGCTGCCTGGGCCCCCGATGACACTAGTTTCTGACACGGTGTGGCGTGTGTCCAGCTCCTCGCTAAAAATATCTCAGGCATGCACCATTGGGAGTATATGAGCAGAAGAGGGCAGGGGTCCCCAGGCTGCCATCGGCTCACGGCCCTTACTGTGCAATTAAAATAAGCAGCAGACTTGGTGTTTGTAAACTCTTCTTTTAAACTCTTGTTTAGAGAAGAGAAGGCCAAGTCAGCCAGGAGTCATCTTTCTTGGAAATTTAAAAATGACAACAGGAAAAAAACCTTCATGCATGGCCAATTTACACAGCCCAAGCCTTCTGGGAAATAGCTGGACAATAAGCTGAGCAATGAGCAGAGCTAGGATACGGCCTATTTAAGCCAGGAACACCTGTGGTGCTGGAAATACGTCTCCAGAGAAAGGACTGCATCAATAAAGAATAGAAAACAGAATCCACCAAATCCTTACCTACTACCCTGTAGCAGTTTGGTTGCCATTGCCTTCTCAACCTCCCGTTCTTACAGGGCTTTTAAATGCAGTGTTGAGGATAGATGCATATCCTTTGAGTGCGGGGCCAAGGCTCTGTTAACCAGCCACCAGGTGGCATTGCAGCACTTCAGGCAGCTGAGAAACTGGCAAGGGTCACAATCAGGGAGGAGGCACAAACCTCTTGTATTTCCTCCGCAACGTTACAAGTTACGCATTTATAAACACGTTATTTGAGGGCTCTTAACAGCACCTAAATGTTGTAACATGGATGCAGCGCCACACACACAAACCAAGAAATCTTGCTCACTGTGAAATTCCCAGACATGTAGCAAAACCTTTTACGTTCTTTAGGAATTATTGCTTGGACCGACAATACCTAATTGCAACTGCCCAGAGGTTTGACTGCAAGACAATCTCTCCCCACAAATGCTAGGAGTTGCTTTCTTACTCACAATACGTCAAAGACTTGGGAACAGAGGAAAATTCAATAAATTCACTGAGAGTTCCCCTCGTTCACCTTCCCATCCTCTCCAGATGTCCACAGGCCCTGAACAAATATGTTTGATATGGTCCTTCATTCTTTGAAAGTATCTAAGCCTAGACCAGGTCATTCTAGTTTCAACCCCTCTCTGGTGCAAAGTTTGTCATTATTATTATTATTAAAATCTTACTTTTGAAGTGGAGCTAGAAAGCTTATGGGGTTTACCTGTTACATCTGAGTTTAATATTGAAGATTTACGAGGTTTAATCTCTGCTTTTTGTGAAGGGTGTGACCCATCCAGTCACTTTCCTCCTTTGCAAGATTTAATTCATTTCCCCCTCTATCCAGTTTTATGGCCACCCTGGCAGGGCACATTTCCGCACAACTTCCCTTTATCACAAAGATACCCATGCACTACATATGGATGCAGTTACACCCAGGATTCGCCATGAACGAACTGCCACCCCAGAAAACTCCCCCCAAAGCTCAGAAATATGGTTTCACCATATTAATGTTTGGAAGGCTAGCTATTAGAACAGCATATGTTTCCTCTCCCTCTTCAGCTCTATCCTCAGGAGTTTTGGGTTTCTATGTGGAATACTTTTTTAAAAAAGATCTTTTGAAAACATATTTTTTTATTTTTCCACGTACTGCTGCCAAAGTGCCTTTCAACAAAGAGGATGACTAACCAGAGTCTCCATGAAAGAAGGATTTTTCCAAGGATGGCTAAAGGTGGTAGGATGGTGATATCACCTTTTGGGATAGGAACCCCCAGACTCACTCCTCGCCCCTGCTCCTTCCCAAAAAATAAATAAAAATGACGATTGCTGGGAAGGCAGTGGGAATTGCTAGGTTCCTACTGGTGGTTTGTGAAACAAAGGGAAGTCCTGTTTGGCTGGTTCTGTTAAGTACCAAATAGGGCCTCAAATGATTTATTATTTATTTTTCATCCATTTGCTTAGTGACCCTAATGGACCATAACCAGAGGCCAAGCACCTTGGACCAAGCACCTTGGAAAAAGAAGTCTACAATATTTTACAAATGCATGGAAGTGAACTAGATCAAAGTGACTGCCTGCCTGAGACGCTGACATTCCATCTGCTGTCTGGGGATGAAGGGGGGGGGTGCATGTGTGTCCAGGCAGCAGAGGAGAAGGAGTGGTGTGAACAATGCATAAGAATTAAGAGATTAAACAGCCCAGGAAACTGAAACCATCTCTTGCCTTTCCCAGTCCAGGTGTGGTGCTGCGCAAGCACACTGAGGTGCAAGGGAAGTTTATTCCCTTTGGACGCAAACTCATCTGATCAGAAGGCGATGGTTACCTGGGAGTGTAAAGGTGTCTCCATGCCCCACCAGATTCGGCCCAAACTTACTGCTGTTGCTTTACCTTCTCCACATGCCTATTTATGCATTCACCCACATCTCCCTCAAGCCCAGACATCAGACGTGCCCAGTATGAGAAATGAGTACAATCTAGGGATGAGCAAATCTTTTCTCTCCCCCCCCCCAAACATCCCCCATTCAATTTCATTATTATGCTGTGGTTTGGCTGTGCCCAGCATTTCATTCTGTCTGCCTTCCGGTTTAACTTGAAGAATTTCTGGGATTAATTTGGTGCATGTGCTGTATGCTGCAGTTTTCAGTTTGTATTTCTTCCCCTCGACCCTTTTTTTACAAGTTAGCAAACGGGCATGAGTGCATATGTACACTGATTAAAACACAGCACAAAACAGAATATTTTTAGATAGTGAGCTTGTATAGTGCCCATTGTAGTTAAGGCACTCTTAAAATGCAATTGGGACATAATGGTTATGAATAAAATAACAAGATATAAGCAGTTATGGGAGGGAGGGAGGGAGGGAGGGAGGGCTTCAGTGAAGATTTTTAGGAGGAAATTGGTAACATTTTTGCACTTTGAAAGGAAGGAAGCAAATAAGTAGCCACCTCTTTTCATAGCCCATGAAGCAGTGGCTTCAGCACTGGTGTCTCATGGCAAACCCTGCCTTTTAGTATTCTGTGGCTATGCAATGAGCTACTTATAAACGTCCCAGAATCTCACAGACTCTCCAAGTCTACCAGCTCATTTCCCCCCTAGCCTTCCTGTTGAAGTTAAGCAAAGTCATTAATTAATTCAACTTAGAGGCAAACCAAAGCAATTTTGGTTTGAGCCAAAATAAAGGTGGTTGAAATTAAGTACCCTCTGGCATTATTCAGCTCCAAATATTTGAACAGAATTAAATTTGCTTATGAATCTTTTTTAAAAAGGTATAAATAATAGTAAGAGACAGGATTTTTCTTTGTTTTGTATTTTTAAAGACACACTCCCCCTTTTGAGCCAGCAAATTAAAATGATGATAAAAGCTCTATAGAAGCTAGTTGTCCAGATGATAGCACCCCAATTTAGCTCACAAGGGAAGTAACCATGTTCAATCTAATTAGGACCTGTTAGGATATTCAGAACTGCTATCATTCCATAAAGTTGAAGAAAACAGTCTCCTAATTGGCTTCCTGCTGGGAAGTCCGCGAAAAAGCCTTTATTGTCCCTCTGTGTAACCCACTCTGCACTTTCTTTGCAGCTGGACTGTTTTGAACACTGTGCTGCCCTCACCTAAAGGCATGGCTGCAAGAAACTTTCATGCTACTAGTACGTGAATGTTACTTGGCGTATCAGGAGTTTTTCTCACAATCGTGTGTGCAAGGTCTCACATGCCTACTTGAATATCATTTGATTTTGCAGCACTCCTATCTGCAATCTGTTCTAAAACTGGGGGGAGGGGGGGCTTGAAACATTTAAATACCTGCATTTAAATTTTCCTCCTGTCCATAGGTGGGACCCAAAAACTGAGATGCAATGGGGTATGGTGCTTGCAATCTCTAAAGAATGGATTTTAGAAGAGCCAAAAGAGCAACTGCACCTGGGCTTAGATTGTGAGTTGAGAACACAACACCTTACCCTTAATTTAAGTGAACAGGCTCCTGGCACCTCCCCGCCCCCGTTTTACTCAGTTTCAAAAAGAAACTGAGATGACATTTCTGATTTTATGAAGCATTGCCTTTTACTTTCCTAGGGAGAGTAAGGTTATGCAACAACAGAGGCAACTTAACAAAGCAGAAAGTAACATCACACCTCAGTGCAAGAGAGGACAGAGAAGGTGGAAAGTACAGAAGTGCAAGATGGCTCTAAGCTAGATCAGAACTGAGTACTGAGGGGAGGCAGGACTGGCATAAGAGATGGGAGTATTTGGGCACCTTCAGGGACATATTGCAGTTCCCCCAGGGTTCTTGATCATGCTGCTGCTCAGTGCTGTCACTGCCCCTTCACCTGCCCTCTCTGAGTATGCAAGCAGTAACAAGGGGGAGGAGGAGATGTAGGAATATCCAGCCTTGTGCTTTCCCTCTGGGTGGTTTTGTGGGTTGGGCCCAGAGAGGGGGAGAGTATGTGAATGAGCAGTGGAGATGGAAGGAAGGGTGATGTGGGCTCTCTCAGGGAGTAGGCCTACTGAAGGCATCTCCTCTCCCCCCGCTCCAAAAAAAGAGAAAAGACTAGAGCTGGCATTGAGATGTGTGCTGTGCTGTGCTAGATATAGCCTCCCAACTCATGTTTGCTCATAGCCATGTGACTCTTCTTTGTAGCCCTGGTTATGAATATTTATTGTGGAAGAAAGGGAGGAGGGGCATTCTCATTTAGGCTTCAGAACACATTTGCCTTTTTGTAAAAAGCGAGTCGAAACAACAAGCTTTTGCATTTGACTCTCTCAATGGGGGACTGGCAAAGAAACTAACAACAGTACTTTTTTTACTAAATGTCACATACATGCACAGTCTGCACACTGTCCTTCCATCGGAAAAGGATGTGATAAATTATTCAGGGTTTATCTCTGCAAATGCAAGTTGGAATTTTGTTTTGCTGGAGTGGGCAGGTGGCCATGGCCTGGTGAAGTGGGAGGAGATTTTGTGTACAAGGAGAGGGCCGTTTTGTTACTTGCCTGTTATTTGGTGCAATCTTGCTCCCATGAATTTGCAATAAGCTGCCTAGATACAAAGCAAAATCCCAACACGTCCCCTGAACAGAACAAACTGAGTTACTGCCAGAAATTCCCTTGTGGCAAGAAGCAGTTGCGAAGGCGTGCTACCTTGAATTTAGTTCAGCATTTGCAATCACATCCAAAGTGTGCCTTAAGTTTCAAATGAGCAGAATGTGCTGCTGCTGGAAATTCTGATTCAGTGAGGAAACCGGGGGGGAAGAGGCAGAGGAATCTTTTCCAGAGACCTCCAGCGATCAGCAAAGTTCATCATGAGCATACATGACCGATAGGCATACCAGCAGTTTAAAGGCTACATTTTCAAGTTCTGCTAGAATATAAACAGACCATGGCCAGGATTAGCCTGAGAATGAGATTAGGCTGAGAAAGGGATTGATTTCGTTACCAGTAAAACCAATAGTAAGGGAGCTAGAAGAAACAAGGGTGATATGCACAAGCCTGAGCAGGACATTCCCAATCTGGGGAGAAAGAAATGCTGCTCAGGAGCAAACCTTAAATGCTTCTGCCCCCAAGCATCTGCAGATGCATGAATAGTGTTAATGATAACAATTATTTTGAACTTCAGACTTCTCAGATATGCCCAATAGTATAATAGTTAGACTCAAGTTGTATAGATTTTTGTACCACTGTTTAAGCAAAGAAGGTACCATCAGCAATAATCTGGATAAATACTCAGAGGTTAACCATTGCCTATTTTTTTCAAGGGAGGGAACGGGTGTCAAAGAATGTTGTATAGAATTCTAACCTAGGCTGCATATGCACCATTTATTCAAAGCACACACACCCTTCCCCCCAAAAAAGAATCCTAGGAATGGTAGTTTTTTAAGGGTGTTAGGAACTACAGTTCTTTGAGGGGCAAATATAATTTCCAGGATTCTTGAATCCAGGAATTTAGGGTGTCTAGCACCCACAAACTCTTAACACTGTCAAATACCTCCTGATCACTTCTACAGTATTCTTAAACAGTAAGCAAAGTTAAACACACCATACTCTTACGAATAATTTGGGCATGCCTCAGGTACAGAATAGCCTATTAGTTCCCATTGATGTCCTTTTAGTTCCAGTTCTATGGTTTTATGCACAGTTGTACATATTTTAACATGAATGGTCAAATGCAAACTAGTTAGGTTTCTCATCTGTGACCATCTCTGTGTCCTCAGATGAAGCAAAGGATAATTGATGGCATATTACGTGATTGCTGACTTTCGCTGGAAAACCACTGACAAATCACATCAGAAAGGAATGCATAATAATAATAATAATAATAATAATAATAATAATAATAATAAACCATCAAGCAGCTTTTGCAAATTGGCAAACAAGGAAGTTTCTCTTCCTTCTCCCACTTTTCCTGCTTGTCTCGCACTTTTGCTTTTTGATTTGAATAGAATACACTGCCAAAAATACAAGACCTGCTGCTTTCTGCTGGGGCCTGGCTTCACTCTGGATTGAAGTTCCAAAGTGGAACTGACCACAAAGGAGTTAGCATTCCATGCTGATTCAGACAGTCCCTGCTGCCAAACACTTGTGCACTCCCAATTGTTCCTTGGCAGTCATGGCTTTTCTAGTCCTGCACCTGATGTCATATGCTATCGTGTGAGTGGCAGGTGGGTGTGGCCAGCCAAAGCAGCCATGTTTGGCTGGACTGATGGGCCTAATTTGGCCTACAGCATGAAGGTCTCTCTCCCTTCCCACACATACACAAAATATTAGATAAAAACCACCAACCAAATTGCCAGTGAGGCATTTACCATCATGTAGTTAGACCGTCAGTGAGTGACAAGACTGAGTGGTCATTTGAAGCTCTCTGAGCAAAACCAAACTGTCTACCTGCCACACCGCTCCCACACCTCCCCAGTATTTATGTCCCTCTGCTGCACCCTTTGGCAGGGGCTTCTCCAGAAACAAAGTGTCACAAATCCTGCTTACCACAAATGCAGGCCCAGGCCCATCAATTCTAGAGAGGAAAATAAACCGAACTTAAATTGAAATTTCTGACATAAACAGAGGCAGACGCACACTAACTCTAGGGTGCCCTCGGGGAGGAGGGACGGTAGCTCACCATAGTCCTTCTTGCAATATTTCTTCATGTTGATCTTCAGTTTCCCTTTGGATGCCTTGCAGTATGAATCACAGTCTTCAGGGGAGCCGAGGAGGAAGAGACAGAAGAAAACATTAACAAAACAAATTAGTCTTAAAATGAATGAAAGACTTGGGAAAAGAAGGGAGTGTGTATGAGAGGGGAGAAGCGAACAGTGAAAGCTGTAGCCTGCTATGAATAAGCAGCATGCCTGTGATATCCATCTGCCAGGACCTGATTGGGTCATCTAATGGGGGCATTCACTGAAAACCTTCCTTTCTAAAGAAAGTAACTCACAAAAGAAGCTATCCTCCTCTCCCTTTCCCTCCCCTCCTATCCCCGCCTGACAAATTCTTTAAGCTGTCCTCTGCAGGCTGCCACAACTTGGTTGCCTCCATGGGAGACCCCAGGGCCTCGCTTATTGTGCCACCCAGATCTTTAGAGAGCCACAGCCCCCCCCCCCAGTTCTTAAACTGCAAACTGGAGTCTGATTAAAGCCCACAGAGGCCTCTTTGTCACCCCCTAACCCAGACCTGTGTCAGGCTTTGGCATTCATTGCAAAGGGATTCTGGCTGGGGTCACTCCTCGACAAAAGGGGTCAGGGAGGAAATTAGCAGCCTATGAAGCATTAGCAAAGCCTTTGGCGTCCACTCTACTGGAGTGTGCAAATAAAATGCCCCAGTGGGACTGCTTCATTTCTATGGGCCTTACTGCTGTGATACGATGGATTTACTCCTCCTGAACATCATCCTGTGTTCCAGTGCCACTAATGTAATGCTGTGTTGAGTTTTTTGGCACTGCCTCAATCTTGCTTTGGCTGTGCTAGAACTATTTTCATGCCACTTTTGAGCACTGGGAGTGCAGCTTGACCCTGAGCATGAAAAACTGTTATTTCCTGTGGCATTTCTTTCTCTCTCTCTCCAGTCTCTGGCAAGGCTGGGCTGCACATAGCTCAGCCTGCACTATGTTTCCCAGGTATGCCAGAGTATAGTGTTTCTACAGCAGTGTTCCTGCTTATCCAATTGGTGCACAGATCTGTCAGGAATTATACTTTGCTGTTAGGAAAACATATGATGATGGGCAACTTGCTTTTCTGCAGTGATTGATAAATATTATGGTTCATTATATGTTCATGTCCTGCTCTTTCTTTAGCATGCTCAAATCAGCTAACATAGGTCTCCTACCTATGACTGATCATATTCACCTCTTGCTTGTCTGCAAGCAGTATGCTCAAGAACGAGAGGCCCTATGACCCTATAGGGGACTATACAATGGAAATGAGCAACCACAGCAATATTATTTACTGATGTCCCTCCTTCCTAGCCAGAACAGCATCATTTAAGGTTATAAATCCGTATAGTGTAATTACCTACCTGATTGTGTTGCAAACAGGATGTACAGATAAAGGTAATAAAAATACTTACAAATTTCCGTATTTATACTCATGAGCAATGGAGAAAGGGAAAAGTTCAGCCCCACCACATTCACACCTACAACCTCCCTCTGCCCTTCTTTTACACCACTGCCTAATGCAGAGCTTTGCCTACCGATTAAAATATAGCTCAGTACAAGTACAGTTCAACAGCTCTAATTATTGCCTAAGATAAGAGTGTATCCCTTGTGAAAAGACATTGGCCACATCAGGATTAGAAGGACCAGAAATGGAGAAGGAAGGCAGCCCCATACGGACAGTTAAAGCGATCTGACCATTGCTATAAAGCAAACATAATGAAGGATTGGATGCTTCTTTCAGACTGACTAACGCTCCTTGTTGTTCCTGGTCCATCATTTACCATACAGTGAATTGTTCTGGGCCCATCTCACACTAATATATTTGTCCTTGAACTATTTACTATGGAATAGTTCTGTGGATCTACTGACAATATATTTTTTTTAAAAGACTCATCTCACCTAACCTCAGTTAGTTTACCACTATCAAAGGCTGCAATTCAGTTAGATTAAATGGGGGTCTTGCCATTGTCTTCTGTAAGAGTAGGGCTGCATTATTATAGTCATTTTCCAAGTCCTGGAGGAAAAGTTGAATTCTCTGTCCCAAGTCAATGAGCAAAAGCTTGAATGTGTGTTACCAGGTTGGCTAGAGCCCCCCTCCACTGTGTTGAACACTGTTCTGACTGCTTCCAATTACTGATCCATCAACAGAAGCTGAGAGCATGCTTGCAAGCAGCAACAAAGAAAAGTAAGACAGACATTTTCAACCAAGAGATGATAAGAGCAATTTTGGGTCAGTTTGGGGTTGAAACAAAGGTACTTGTATAATATATCACGATGTATAATTGAATAATAAGTCAAGCTTTCGTTTAAGTTCTAAATGGAATTGTGGTTCAAATTCATGTTTCCTTTTTGTTTACTTCTACCTTTCCCCAATAGCCAAGAATATGCACTTTCTAAAGGAAATTTTGTTTCTTATTTTTTCTATGTTTTCCCCTCTGCATGCCATTTCCTTTGTTGTGACAATAAAAGTACATTGTCTCAATTGAGTTGATAAATCACTAATATTTCTGGCTGATCCCCTAGGAACCAAGGCAAGGCTCAGAGTGGTGAGTGGTCTCTCAGGCTTTAGGCCTTGGACTGCTGCTTGAGAAAATGAAATGTACACTGACAATACCCCAACAGAACCTTATTTCTGCATGGAATTTCTGGCGTTATTGCTTCTAACTGTTTAGCATCACTGGTCTCAAGCTGAGCAATACTCTTCCAACAGAGATTCAGGATACACCCTTGCTTTTGACTTTCAGGCATCTCTTGAAGACTTGTTTAAAATTTCATTGATGGCAATTTCACTTGCCATCTCAATGTAACGCTTGAAAAGGGTGGAAGAGTACAACTCCAAATACTTTTCACTAGTATTCCTGCTTTCCTCATCTTGCCTCAAACTACACGTAGCCCCTTCACAATTGACACAGAAACTATCTAGCAACAACAGAGTGCATTTAGGTTATCTATTAAGGACAGTGTTGTTAACCTGCTGCATTATGGCAAGGTATGTCCACGAAACTGTCTGCAACAGCAGTTAATATCAGCCAAAAATGTATAAATAATCACAGGAAAATTGAAAAGTGAATTATTCACTTGTTGCACTTTCGACTGCTGATTCTGAGCAGAGCTCAGCATCTATGCACAGTACCAAAACAGGACTACAGATGTGCTGTGTAGATGATACTTTTATCTCCCATTTCCTTCACTGTAACAGAAGGCATGTACAGCATATTCACTCTCCTGCCTCTTGATTCTCTCTCTGTTTGGACCAAGCACTCTTCTGGGGGGGGGGGAATGTGAGAGAAGCCTTGTGGAGTGTGTCTATTGCCCACTTGTGCAGTTTGTAAGAAGAGCAAGGCTCACCAGGAGCTGGGGTACCACAGGGGAACACAACACACATAAACCTCCCCAGATTGGAGAAAATGTTAGTCTTATTTAAACAAACAAACAAACAACCTTGGCAAGCTGCAACCTCAAACCCAGCAATCTCATGCCCAGTCAAAACAAAACAGATTTGGGAAATGGTACGTTTAATATATATACAGTGGTACCTCGGGTTAAGAACTTAATTCGTTCCGGAGATCCGTTCTTAACCTGAAACTGTTCTTAACCTGAAGCACCACTTTAGCTAGTGGGGCCTCCCGCTGCTGCCGCACCGCCGGAGCACGATTTCTGTTCTCATCCTGAAGCAAAGTTCTTAACCCGAGGTACTATTTCTGGGTTAGCAGAGTCTGTAACCTGAAGTGTATGTAACCTGAAGCGTATGCAACCCAAGGTACCACTGTATATAATTTTAAAAGCAGGATAAAAAGGTGTGGTGGCTGTTTGGTCTCACTTGCAGCTTCAGAACATGTCAGGAGCATTTTTTCCCCTTTCCTATCTGTTAACTTAGTTATTTTCTGAACGATTCCTTCACAAATCAGTGCACTCACCTTTTTTAGTGCTTCTTGTATTTGCACAGCGTGGAGAGCATTAAAAACCCATCATTGGGGTTTCCATGTGCTGGGCAGCAACTGACACACAGCCTTGCCTGAAAAACCTCCCTGCCCTGATCCTTCTATGATCTACTAATCCTTGAACAAGGAATTCCCAGCATGCTGCTGTCTGTGCTCACAGGATGGTGTTCATGTGGAGATGGAGATCATAGGATAATCAGAATGCCTGGCACTAAAACTGCACAGCACTAAACACTTCTTGAGCAACGGTACTAGAGCTATTTGGAGCCTATGACAAAGTGCACTTCTTGTGTCAGCTGGGATGCATCATCCCAGATGGAATGCCAGATGCTTGAGAGACAAAGTGGACATGTTTGCAGTACATGATATTCTGGTTGTATTTTGTGGGAGATTGGTTCATATTGTTCACAGCACATCTGTTTTATTCCTTCTTCTGCTTCATGTTTTATTTCCCTATGTATGCACATTTCTTGGGGTTCATTTCTCAGGGCTGCTCACCAGCTTCCCACTCAGAATGGTCATCATCAATATCATCATCTTGATTTCTCAGAACTATTCAGCACTGTTGCACTTGTGTCTGATTCAGGAACAGAACGTATCTCACAGAGAGACAAACTGGGATGGGGAGAAGACAGCGGCATGATGTCTCCGGGTCGTGTGGCAGCTATTATGGCTTTCCCATTATGAGCTCCAACATAAAATTTGCCATACAGTTTTAAGCAGGATAACATGCTTGGGTGAGACAGAACACTACAGATAATCTCAAGTCACATGAAAGTTACCTGTGAAGCAGACTTCAGAGCTGATCTTTTGGAGGAGTTGGCTCTGTTTCTACAGCTGGATGAATCAAACACCCTAAATAAGAATATTGCTTCAACATTTTCCATGCCTGCAAAATTCCTTGTTCTCTTGTGCTACTACGTCACACCCAGTGTGTAGGAGCAGGCAGTACCTGTCTCCTGAGAAGATCGAACAGCTAAAGATGACAAGAAAACTACCAGTGGGTACCATGAGCACACTTCATTAAAAAGGGATCAATGCATTTGCTTGGGTAGCTACTAAGCTCTATACAGTACAACACACACAACGAAAATATGGGCCAACGAGTCAACAGACAGCATCATTTCAAGTTAATCCAGTCTCTGGAACTGCATGCTCCAGCTGCTTTGAGTTCCAGCTGCAAAGCCAGGTCTCCAAACCCCTTTATAAGAAGCTGTTTGACCCCAAATCCTGCAGCAGGCCACAATTTCAGCATGAGGTATAGAATGTAAGAGAAAGAGAAGGAGAAATGGTGTCATTGAACAATGGGCCAGAACTGTAATAAAATTCTGCTCTGAGGAGCAGGAAAAGAACTAGTAAAATTACCCATTCTCCATAGCTGATCACATCAAAGTGTTAAAAAGGAATGAGACACGAGGGTTGACTTTAGGTTTCCACTAAATCCCAAAACAAATTCCAGTTAGAGAGAATAGCCTTTTCCAGATAAACCATCTGAACATTTTCAGACATTTCTCCAAAACACAAATATGAGCCACATGGCCCCCCATAATCATGCAGCCAGTGCTGGAGAGAAAGGGTGCAATGAGAAGTCAAAAGCTAAAGCAGGAAACACCTCACAGGTAGGTTACCTGGGGTATTGCTTTTGCTAACCTTGTTCTTTTACTAACAGAATATCTGGCACCATTTCCATCTCCCATGTTAAAATACAATTCAGATAAAGTAGGCCAATCAGTTAGTGATGGTTCCTTACTCTTGCTACAAGAACTCAGTGATATGCAGGTCCCATCCCATCCTACAATTCTATGATTTTATGTTCAGGCTCAATCTGTCCTTGGAGTGAGTTTATTGGTTTTAATATCTTCAAGATCAACTTCAGAGCAGCAAATGGTTCCATGGGTGACAGTAAAAATGCTTTTGCAGAGCCAGTGTCTGCTTTCTCTGCCAAGTAGCTACAATTTCCTCCAAATGTTTTGCTGCTTCAAGCCTTTCATTGATTGAGCCTGCCTTTATCTTTGCAACCTTAAGGTGACGGGTCACTGAGGGGCTGGGGGCTGGAGATGCTGTTCCCATTGCAGAAAATGGCATGCAGTGGTTCTGCCTTGGTACCATAATTCAGCACAAAGCCTGGGTGGATCTATCAGACAGAACACTAACTGTGTGTTACATGAGAACTACTTCGCAGAAGAAGATACTTCTTCATAGAAGGCATTCTGAGAACAGGATTAACATGAAACCTCTATGCAAGTTATGATGTGACATCATACATGTGTAAACTGCTTAGCATGCCTTGTGTGGATTAGGAATGTCATCATGTGGCACTGACAAACAGGGCTCACATTAGGCTGAAGAGAAACTCAGTTTTATTTGTTCCTTTCACTCCGATATTATTTTATTATACCTCTCTTTAAATTTTAAAAAAGCGAAAGTCTTGTCAGTGGTGGAGGAAAGACAATAAACCAACTACATGAAGCTTTTGAGTCTGGTGTAATGTTTGACGGGTCAAATATTTGAGGGGTCAAATGTCTCCTCTATTTAGAGGGTTATTTATTAAATATATGACATCACAATCACATGGGTAGCAAATCCCATCAAAATTTATTTTATTTGGTGGAGTTGGTGAACAGGCAAGACCTTTTTCTTTTTTTCTATTTCCTTCATTGTACAATGTACATTGTGTTTTTATATCCCATTTATAATTTTATAGATGAATCATTTCATCCACTTCTGATTTTTTTTTTACTTTACTATCAAAAGGGACTTGTATAAATTATTTTGTTGTTAATGTTTTTTTGTGTGTGTTTTTGGTGTATTGTCTGTTTCTGTTATTCAATTTTTAAAAAGCTATTCTGGAACCATTTAATGTATCTTTTTATTTTTGATTTTCAAGAATAGCATCACTCTTGACATGTCAAACATTACTCTTCCTTTTCTATAACATTTATATCAGGCATGCCCATGTTAGAATGAATGTCATTATTGCAGAGATTTGTCTATTCTACTCTTTGTACAGGGCTTATCAGTATTTTCAAATGCTTAATATATAAAAAACAGCAACAAACAAATAAATATCTATTTACTTTTGGCCCGGCTAAACATGTCCAGACTTCCTTAAACCTTCTAGCAGCTGGAGAATGGAAGTAAGAAACAAGAACATAGTTCAATAGCCATCTGGTTTTTACTTGCTTGCTTTGTAGCGGTAGAGACAATGGCTAAACCAAATGGATTTCCTCCCCAGTTTGGCACTAGCTAAGGGCCGTACCAGCTGCTCCCCCATTATCACCTTTTAAAGTGTGCAAGGCTGCCTCGGTCTTGCAACTGGGCAGCATTTGTGCAGACATGTCATTTACATCAAGCTATACAAGTAACCAGAGCCAACTGTTATGTGAAAGCACTAGCTCTCACAAACAGGGTCTAAAACCTGACAGTGGTCCTCCCCGAATCCCAAAGCGATTGCGTGGTGACACTACTTTGCCAGTCCTAGGCTGTATATGCAAAATTACATTCTATGTTGCAGGTGCAGTTCATATGCTCAAGGTGATTCCAAGGAGGTTGGCTAGATAATTCTACAGATTCACTAGAGCAGAGTTACAGCTTTTGTCCTGACAAATGCTAATTCACTGATACCAGCTCCCTCTGAGCCACACTGGATATTCTAAAGAAGCACACTTCCTCTCCCCATGCTTCCATGTCTCACACAAAGCAGGGTAGATTGGCCCTGCCCTTCATAGATATTTTCCCCACTGTGTTTGTTCCTGCAGTGGAAGAACACCCAGCTCACCCATGGGGGTGAATATGCACCACACCCCTTTGGATGAGATCTAGGAGAATGGAAAGGGGAAGTTTGGCTTCCTCTCTCTTGCCACTTCTACAGCACGCCTGGCACGGCTCTTGGTCTGTTCATAGTGTTTGAGCAGCTTTGTAATGCTTCTTATTAGTAACTGTAACTTCCTAATTCTGAATTTTTAATTATTTGTAACCTGCCTTGGGATCTGCTGGTGAAGGGCCTGTAATAAATTTAACAACAACAATTGCAGAGACATATATTCTGTTTTAAGAACAGAAGTCCTACTGAAGTCGTTGCAGGGTTCTGCTGCTCAAACTGGTTCAAGTGCCCTTGGTATGTAAAGCGTGGTTGGTATGTAAAGTTAGGGCAGAAGAGGATGTGCCAGATGCAAACAGGGAGCTGAAGTGAACAAGTAAAGCTCCATGAACCCTGCAGCAATCCCAGCAAAGCATAACTGCTATTAACCTCACCCTTGGAACAAGACCGAACAAATAAGCCCCTAGCAATATCCTTTCTTCTTGCTGAGCAAGATTGATTGAAAAACAAATTGGCGCAAATAAGGCATGAAATTAGATTAAAGCCTCTCACTTGGGGCTGCCAGGACGGAAATCAAGACTTGGGCAGGCTTCTGTGGGAGCCGAGGCACCATTAATAAATCTGTCTGTGGCCCCTCCTTGTCCCCGCAGCCTTACAGCCCAAGAGAATATACTCATAGCCACCACAGTATTATAATCAAGCAGAAAGAGTTTTCTTCTTGTTCATGGGTTGCCAAATGATAGTTCATGAGGGTGTACTTGTGAACTGCTGTGTGCTGGCAAATTTAAGAGTTCCTGATTACAGCTCCCTTTAAGGAATACAACCCTGCTGATTTCAGATCCGCCCAGTTAAAAGCAGGAATAGGAAACCAACTTGATGAGATTTTTCCTACTGTCTGAACACAGGGCAGATTTTCTGCCTTGCCTGTCATTTGCAGATGACGGGGAAGACAAACAGCAATAAGAAACAAGTTAAAGGTGAGTTGAATCTTTTAGAAATCTTGCAAGATGGCGGGTAGCAGAGGGGGGAGCACACAATCAACTGTGAGCTCATGCTCCCTGGGCTCCCCAAATTACCTTCAAACAACAATTGTCCAAGTATTCAGCTCACCCTTCCAAGGGCTGGAATACACCTCCCATCTTTCAATCCAATGCAAGTCCAACTGTGCAAGACTTTAGCATATGAAAAGAAGCAGCAAAATACTTGTCCAAGGATAGACAGAAAATAGTATGTCATCAAGAGTGGGACAATGAGTTGAACTGGATGCCACGGGGACCGTAGAAGTTTCTGTTTCTTGAGTGGCAGCAGTACTTCTTTAAAATTCTTATTCACCCTTCAGAGGCTTCTAGAAGCAGAGAACATACTGCTGGGGCTCCAGAAAGGAAACTGATACCATCACACTGAAACTGGGTTTAAGAAAACAAAAAAGGAAGGTGGGTTACACTTCAGCCCTGGCCATCAGGGGTTCACACATTTTGTCTGGTCTAGACAGCCTGCTAAAATTTGTGATTGCCAGATTCCTGACCCTTCACTAGTAGGGAAGGGGCAGTGTCTTACCGCTTATGTGTTCCAGAAAACAGTGGAGGTACATGATACAATAACCTTGATTAAGCAAAGCAGTTCTGATCCTTGTCAGTGCTTGCAGGGCACACTGATTGTGAATCCGTGTATGTTAACTTGCATCCCATCACAGAACAAAAACAAGGCATACAGGTAATAAAACAACTATGTTGACCTTCAGAGGCAATCCAGGCACTTGGAAGTGTGGTGTGAGAATGGATGATCCACTGCCTTTCTGTACTGAGCTTCAAGCTCCAGAGAAGAGCTGGAGCACATCCATACTGCACTGCACTTCCAAGAGTAGCAAATCCAGAGTAATACTACCAGCTTAAGAAAAGGGACTTGCACGAGTTTGTGATGGCAGACTCTGCTCAATAGAATTTCACTACACAAAATTTCATTCATGTTTCCTGGTTCACCCCACAGCTAAAAGTGTAAACTGCTTATGTGAATTCATAAAGCCAATCTTGAAGTGAAATCATTATACTATCTTTGGTTCCCACCTACTGTTTACAGTGGTACCTCGGGAGCCCGGTTTGCATCCTGAATGGAACGTAAGATGTGATGGCGCGTCTGCGTGTGCGCGGGTCACGTTTTGACGCTTCCATGCATGCATGTGACGTTATTTTGATGGTCTGCGCATGTGCGAGCGGCGAAACCTGGAAGTAACGCGCTCCATTACTTCCGGGTTGCCGTGGAGCACAACCCGAAAGCGCTCAACCTGAAGCACATTCAACCCAAGATATGACTGTATTTGGGTTGGATTGGGGAGTAAATTTACATATGGGACCTCCCTTCGGAACAAACATTTTATTTTTAAATCATGCATCAACCCCTCTCTCACCCCCACCCCAAAATGATGATACAATTATTGGGAATTAGTATAGTATTGTAAAAGAATTGTGGGAAAGTGGCATATTAAAAATGCACATCTATTTTAAAAGACAATGAAGAATTTCTACTATATGGAAGTGTTTCAGAGGAGAATGGAATGCAGTTGTCAAGGGTACCCACACCTGCTTCCTTCCCTTCTAGCTTCTATCAAGATGCCCTATTGTGGAAAAGCAGCCATATCCACCCGCAAAACCAAAGCAGAATGAAAGGGCTCAAACCCAGAGGTGGCGGTGGGGTGTACAAAGGACTTTGCTTTATGTTTGACAGCAAGTCATAGCCCCCGGTGGGCGCCTTCTAACCCTTGTCATGACCTTCGGCTCCCTCCATTGTAAGGGGGCTCCATTGTGAAGTGTTCTTGCTGAAAGCAAGGGGATAGCGTTAACTTGCTGAATGCCATTTTGGGGTCTCTCCCATTAGGGTATGAAGGCAGGAAGGACAAGGAGCAGCCAAGATGTTTTGTTATTAAAGCTTGAGCATACTGCTTAGCACCGGAGTATCTCATTCAGAGCCCACTGCGGCAGCATCTGTCTTCCCCACTTTGCTGCTTCATCATATCAGAGCTCAAATGGAGGTGTCACAAGGTACCTCACATTTCAGAAAGCAAGAAAACTGGAACCCAACAGAATCCAGCAACGTGATAACAATAGGGGCAGGGATGGGAAACCTGTGGTCCTTTGGATGTTGCTGGATAATGACCATGGTAAATGGTCAGGCATGATGCAAGTTGTAATCCAACAACATCTGGAGGGCTAAAGGTTCCCCGCTAGGGAATACTTCGTGTGCATTTTCAACTACATTTCTGATATTTCTGCTTAGATGCTTCAACATAGTCTCAAGTTCAGTGTGACCAAAAACAAACTTCTCATCTTTCCTCCCAAGCCATCATCTCTTTGTCCGTTACCAGTGTCACCATCCACCCAGTTGACCAGGCACAAAGCCTTGGTGTTCTATTTGATACTTCCCTTCCCTTTGCCTCTCAAAATTATTCAGCTCTCTCAGAACTTTGACTTTTTGGCCCTCATCTTTAAGTCCCTTCTTGTCTTCAGCATTCAAAACCTTCCATAACCTCATCTGTCCTTGTCTCTGCACATATTTTGCAAGAGATCATTTTGTCTAGCTCTACCATCCTCAGCCATTCAAAGGTATCCTTGCTACCTGAAGTAACATTTTCCCTTGCTGCTCCTTATGACTGGAACTTCCTCCCGCATGGGACTTACTACCAAGAAACAAGCATAGGATTGAGCATCCCCATGCATATTTATACTAGTTGCACACTTTTCACATGACAAGCGGCAGAGCCATAGCTATGGGGATAGCCAGGTTTTTTTGCCCTAGGTGAAGCCTCCAGAGGGGTGCCATTGAGGCTCCCTGCCTCTCTCTCTCTGTGTGTGTGTGTACACAAATGCGCATGGGGGGGTACCAAAGTGAGTCTTTGACCCGGGTGAAATAAAGCCTAGTTTCTTCCCTGCAAGTGGCTAGATAGAGTCTGGCAGGTAGCCCTGTCAAAAAAACTAACTTGCCATGCCCAGCTTGCAGGGGGAACCACAAAAAAGACTCTATGCTATATGACACCCATTCATTGACTTTATCAACAAACAGTGGGATTTATGCCTACTCCCAACAGCCCATACAACTTTCTGGAGAGGTCTAATCCTTCATGTAGCTGATCCTGTGTAAAATGACAACCCCACTGCAAATGTTAATTGAATGTATTTTCATGTTAAAAGTTTAAAAAAATATTTGGGGTGTGTGTGGAAACTGTGCCGGTTGCATGTCAGATGAAATAACTCTAAACCACCAACCTACAGTATCATTCTAATCTGAATTGTCATGTATTTAATTTAGAACATGAATTTGTATTTTACAAAGTATAACAATGCTAGTGGCAAGGTCAGTCAACATAGCCATTCCAGAGTCACAGTGGTTCGCCTTCCTGATTATCAGGAAAATTACCAGAGTTTTCTCCCCACCTTCTCTCTCCTACCCCCATTTCTCTCAGCTAAAGTGTTTATGGAACTGCAAAAGGAGGAAATCGAAAGGCCAAATGCAGCCCATCTCCAGGGGCAGAGAAAGAATGTTCCCTACAGTATGGCCTCTGGGCTGTTGTCCTGCCCAGCTTAGGTCAGTCCAAGCATTTGCGTAACTGCATTATATCACAGCTGCTGCAAATGAAGCACACAGATAGCCAAGATAGAGCAGGTCATATCTTACACTGTTCTGCTCCTATACTTTGTGGGAAATCCTAGGAACGTGATAAGACCTACAGGAAACCCTAGCCCTACAACAGAGCAAAAAAAAAATTTCAGTTATTATTTCCAGTAGCTGCCCAGGGCATACAGATTAGCCTTTTCAGCAGCAGCAGTTCTATAATCCAGGAAAGAATTTGCAGCCAGAAATGAATGACGCTAACAGCAACTAGTAGGGAAAACTGGCAAGGCAGGATGCTGGTGCACCAGAAGAGAGGTAAGTCGTGCAGAACTTCGTAATGCGGCTCACAGGCCAAGTTTACCATATGGAATAATTCATTTGAGTTAATGAAGGTTTGTTTAGCTGAAACAATCCATGTCTCCGATCACTGTTGGAATGCACTAAATCAGGGCTAGGCAAACTTCAGGGCTGGGGGCCATATTGGTTGGGGGCTGCATACCAGTGGTGGTCAGGGCCAAGGCCAAAAAGTGGGCATGGCCACTCCCCCTCCCCCTTCTCTCTCTCTCTCTCTCTCTCTCTCTCTCTCTCTCTCTCGCTCTCTCTCTCGCTCTCTCCTTCCCTTCTCTTCATCAATCCATCCCCCTCTTCTCTCTCTGACATGCACACATGTGCGTGCATGTGCGTGCATGCGCGTGCGCACACACACACACACACACCCCTCACACAGACATGGATGCTGTGCCTGTTTCTCAGCCAAATTCCTGCCTGGTCAGCCCCTTCAGAGTGAATGTCAGAGCATCTTCTAGTCATCTTGTCCAACAATGCAATCCTCTGCTTGAAGCCAGAGCTATATTCCCATTCAGTAGCCCTCCACAGATATACCTGCTGCACAAGCCAGAGGCCAATGTGCTAGGAACAGAGCAAACAGACCACAGAAAAGTGCTTACATAGCAAACAGATTGAAATGACTCAAACAAACAACATATAGCATACATATAGCATACACAGACATACAAGCAAAAGCAAAAACACACCCTGGAACCATTACATTTTTGGGGCAACATTTCTCAATTTATAGATTGATTCTGTACCACAAAAGTGACAAGTAAAGCAGTGCACAATCATTATAAAACCTGCAGTACTACCACTAACAGAGGCACAATACTAGGACAAAGGCACATCCCCACAGTGCAGCTACACTTAGAACATAACTGTAGAAAGAAACAGCAGAAACCAACTCCTTGGTTACTCACTATACTGTGAAAAGTGAAAGAAAAAAAAGAAAGAAAGAAAGAAAGAAAGAAAGAGATGCAATGTATTAAAAACTGCCAGAAAAACAGCAGCAAAGGAGCCAACTGGCAAAGCATTCCACAGAATGGGCTTAATCAGTAGGATATACAGGCCCTAAGACAAAGTTTTTCCCAACCTTGTCCTCCAAAAATTTCAGATGGACTGCAACACCCATCCAAAATGTTCAGTTCCAAAATGCTGGGGGTAGTTAACCTAGCCTGTACCCTGGTTTAAAGTTCATCACTCATACTGCTAACTGGGCCCAGAAGCTAACAGGAAGCCAGCAAAGCTAGAAGCAATTTTACCAAGACCTGTGATGAGTAACCTGTCAAAGATGAACTGCACCATATCATACTCCCCCAAACTTCCCAAGTGTTTTTGAAGGTGAACAGCAATAACCAACGTGAGAGACTAAATCCTTGTCTAAGCAGCCACACGGCTATCCCATGCCCACTGCTACCCTCCAGCAGCAAGACAAGGTTTAGGAGTAGAATTATAAAATGAGAGAGAAGTAGAAAATGTCCAGGTTGCTCAGCTTAAAATGTTCAGCGAGGCTGCTGGCTCAAAACGTTGGCAAAGAGCAATTTTATAAAAGCAAATGAATTTTAATTGCTTTTCCAGTCAAATGCAGATGTTATATAACTAAAGCAAACCCTGGTGCAGAACCAGCAATGGCAATGTTTTCTCTCTTTCACACTAAGGCTGGTCTTGGCTCGTGATCCATTTGAGATTTCTCTACAAAATATACATTCCCTTTTCTTTCAGATTTGAAGCCACTTTCAACTTGAGCATTTATTTATATCCTGCCGTTCCTCCAAGGAGCTTGATTCCCCACATTGGCATTCATTCCCACATTTTATTATTCCAACGACCCTGTTTGGCAGATTAAACTTCGAGATAAATGACAGGCCCAAGGTCACCCAGCGAGTTTCATGACTGAGGATTTGAAACTGAATGTTGCAGTCTGACCAGAGCACTCTATCCACAACAACACACACACTCTTGAAGAAGTGCGGCAAAGTGATTCTGTCCAATGGGCTGCTACATATAACTTCCATCCAGATTTCTTCTTTTAGATTGCAATGTTCAGACAGCCCTCAGATTGCATTTAGGGGTGGCTGTGCTATCACCTGCGCTTATGCCAAGTGACATGTAGCCAAGACAGTGTTGTGGACTTCTGGGGAAGTGTGCAATGATGGAATCTGAAAGGTGCCACGCTCCCAAGTGGGCTAGGCAGTCAAATAAAAATGATAAAATACGGGAGCTCATCCTCTCTGACTAAAGTGGTGCTTAAAAACGTCAATAAAATTGCTACTAAAGGGATATCATGCACTTAGGGACCCACCGCCAATCAGATTGTTCAGTTTGGCTGAACTTTCCTTGTGCTTTTAAAGAGAAGGCGCCTTGTGCTGCAATCTGCTTCTGAAAAGATGGATTGTTCCATTGAAAATGATATACGCAGGGGAATGAATAAATAATATTTTTTAAAAAATTTAGGAATCCAGGAGTTACTGTTGCAAGTTTGAGTGTTTACTACTCCCTCTCCACCCTGTAAATAATTTTCTGTGAAAAGAGAATAAAAACTTGCACTTCTATAGCTTTTAGCCTAAACTGAAAGTAGCAGATGACAAGAATAAATGAGTACCACAACTGTGATGTTGCTAATGTTCCTTAAAAGATACAATAATAGCATATTTAAACAGCTGGTTCTTTACTTCCATCTGTTTGTCAAATTTGTTCTGCTCCAGGTCAAGCTACCCACAAGACTGTAAAATACCCAACCAAAGGTAATACATTACAGGCATCTCCTCACTTACACAGGGTTTACATTCCCAGGTACTCCACATATACATGAAATCACGTATAGTGGGGGACACCATCTAAAATGCCTGTAAACACCCTCTAAACCTCTGGAAACTCTTGAAAAACCCTTTAAAAAGCCAGCAGCACTTACCAAACTGGCATGAATGGTGGCAATGGGGGCTCTCAGTTTTCCTCATCACTAGAGGATGATGTTGAAAAAATGACAAGGGGGGCATCCTGTAGTACCAAACTCCACAAAATCCGCCAAACTCTACCACAATCACTCCCTCCAAAGCTTTCTCTCAAATTCCAACTCTCCACAAGCCTCAAAGCAAAGACTTCTGGGATTGCTAGCCATTCTTTTCACACATTTTTTTTGCCTTTTTCGTGTCTTTTTGCAGTTTAAATATATGTACTTAATTATTTCTCAGAGCCTTTTTTTTATACAATACTACACAAACACTATTTCTTTTGCTAGGTAATAACCCGTTCTTGACATTTAATGTTAATTATTTTATTGTTAAATGAAAAAACCCAAATATTATGCTTATGACCTCCCCCTCACCTACAGGAAAAAGCCTTGAATAAGTTTCAGTCCTGCTTACTTTGTTGTTGCTATAACTTGTTCAGCAGACCTATCTTGTCTTTGGAATAGGAAATCCCCCCCCCCCGACAATTTGAACAGGATTAAAACAAAAGTATAACATACCTGCAGGTTCTTCTGTGCTACTGGCTACAGTGGTGGGAGGAACAACAGGTATCTCTGTGGTAAAGAAGAAAAGGCAAACAAGGGAAGGATAAACAAGAAAAAGTAAAAGTTGTTACTGTCTCCAGGAATGAACGTTTTCACAAGACAAGTTCAAAAGTTGTCAGGAAAAAAAGTGATTGTGCAAATGAACCTTCAGGGACCAAAGAGGGTGTTCCGCAACTGTGTGCATGTACATTTTAGTGCAGCACTAACCTAGAGTTCGCCTTCACCAAGCACATCTAGTTATGTCCATCTAAATATCATAGCGAATAATAACAATGCCTCCGATGATTTTGATGTAATCAGGACTCCATCAGAGAAGAGAAAGGCATATATTTCCTGGAGCCATATTTGGTTCTAGGAATAATCTCATTTCAGTTCCTTGTAGTGAGTTCTAGAGTCTCATACTGTATGTGATGAAGAGGATCCATGATCAGATGTTTCTCACATCTTTTATCTTATTTTAAAGAAGCTGTAGGGAGAGGCCAGGTGCAGCGAGGTTCCTGCATCATATGCCTTCAGACCATAAATACTCCATAACAGTATAAGAGTATGAAATTTTCATGACTATTCCAGATTATCAGAAATGCATCCTGAGAAGTTATTCAAAGACTTGATTCTTTCAACCATGACCTTATTTATTTTATTTTTGCATTAGTATTAAGGAAACAGGGTAATGGCCATTATATGGCTGTTCTGAGTTTCTTTTTGGCTTTTCAAAGTTGCTTTGGTCTTTGATTTATTTTTCTCTGTATGACAGAGACAGAACCAACTGCTTTGGTATGAAAGTTGCTCTGAACAATGATGGTACCCAGGCTGTCTAATGCTTTTAGGAGGAAAACATTGACTACGCCCAAACATGATTTTAATCAAACATAATTAAAGAACAGTAGTAGTTTATTGCTGGCATTGCTAGAAAAAATGGTTCTGCAACACAGAAAATCATGTTTTGAACTTTGAAACCTTTTGTTTAAGTGGGAACTTGTACTCGCATCACCTTCCTAGTGTGATCAATAAGATATATGTATAATTCATCCATATATTTATATACAGAGAGACATGCAAAATGCAACCTGGACATACAACACACAGGGCCACTGCACAAATTACAGCTTTAATGGGTATACATTACACAGTTTTACTGTGTACTCACTAAACCTATCCCAGTTTCCAGGTTCATATATGTCTTTCCTTGCTATTAGCCCCAGCTCTTCACTGTGCATTTTCACTGAATAAGCGAGTTGAAATAGTGGTGGAAGTGAATGTGCCTTAAAACCTGAAGTTTTAGGTTCACAAAGTGGACCTGTAACTACTACCCATGAAAACTGCAATGTGAAAAGTGGCCAACAGTATCTCTAGCTATATTAATTAAGTCTATCAGGTGTTAGTAAGCAGACCAGATTTAGGATCCATTACGTTATGGTACCAATGTCGGAAAGCGCATCCACCTACTTATGCAGGGGGCAATGGGAGATCTGCTTTGCTGGTAACCTTTGGCACATCGGTTGCAAGTGATGCCTGTCACGCCATCTTTGCAGGGACATTGCCCTGTGGTTTGATTACAGGTTTTTCCAGCTGCACCCACGGGATGGCAATCACATGCTGTGGGGGGAACACACAACAAGAGGATCAGAGGTGAGGAGCTGGAGAGGAAGGAAGGATTTTCCAAAAAGAACAAGCATTTTCAACTAGCAAGAGTATCCAAAGACAGCAAGATTTTTTGTAGCAGAGCTATAGGAATGAGGTGAGAAGTAGCCAGTGCCCTGGACTGCAGGTATCATCTCATTCTAATAGCAGTGCTCTATAAGCACAGCAACTTTCCCCAGAAAATCTGAAAGCAACATGATGGACAATCAGTGCCAGCTACTACATTACACCACAAGGATTATTAATATACTTGTGGCCTAAAATGAATTTAAAAGTTTTAAAGCAGACATTTACTGCTGCTGAGTGGACTTGCCTAAAGCCACACCTAGAATTATTTCCCCACCATTCAATTTCTGTACGTTTGCTCTTTGTTCAGTGCTTCAGGAAATATTCTGTTCCAGCCTCACTATCAGCCTCCAATCATCACAGCTGGTGGGAGCAAGAAGAAGAGGAAGGGTTTCCTTTTCTCTCTAGAGGTCATTGAAACACCTGTTCTGTAGCTGGAACAATAACTAAACTCAGCGGATTGTGGTGAATTCTCCTGGCTAAATTCCTGTTGAAGAGCATTCAGGGGGAGCTCTGCTGAATCAAACCAATGGTCCATCATTAGCCAACAAGCGACAGCCATAAATTGTCAATAGCTAACCAGATGCCTCTTGAGAAGGCAAGCAAGGCATGAAAGCAATAACCCCACTCCTTTCCTTCGGCAGCTGGCACTCGAGAGGCATACTGCCTTCGCAATCTAGTCAGGAAAGGGTTGTGGCTCAGTTGTAGAGCGCATACATTACATGCTAGAAGGTCCAAAGTTCAATCCCCAGCACCTCCACATTGAGCTGAAAAAAACCCTGGTCTGAAACCCTAAACAGCTGCTGCCAGTTTGTGGTACATGATCTAGCTATATGGTGCAACTCAGTTTTAGATAGCTTCCTATGTTCCTATATATATATATCAGTGGCAAGGAACCTTTTCAGCCCAAGGGCCCCATTCCATTCTGTGACCCTTCTGATGGCCGCATGCCAGTAGGGGCAAGAGGCAAAAATGGACAGAGCAACAAATGTAAATTTTACTTTCTATACATAAGACATAAACTCCTCTCTATCCTCCAACAGGACAAACAATGCATTAGAGTTCAAGGGCACATTCCAGCCAGGCAAAAATACTGAATGTTAAGCAGGGCCAGTGATGGGTGTGGCCTGGGGAGAGTTCCAGGGGCCAGACAGAGACGTCTGGAGGGCCACATTTGACCCCCTGGACCTGAGGTGCTCCACCTCTTCTATAAATAAACATATAACCATCATAACCAGTCAACATTAATTCTTGCATTCTTTCCACTTTTAGAGTTAAGCTGCCTACTAAGCCAGGACTCACATGATAATGAAATGTTCTCATCTCACCTTTTGAAAACTTAATTCAACATTTAGAGTTAGCTGTTTGCTGAACCAGAGCCTACACAATTCAGATTATTTCTCATTTAAGTCTTTAAGATAAGCTTGACATTTGAGCTATTGAATCTTTGTCAATCATACTAGTCAATCTCCAGTGATACAGCTCATGACAATCAAATTATCTGTGAATATGTATTTTACTGGGGTTGCATGGCTCTTTGTTGGGGAAATCTAATATGTTTCAGCAGCAGATATGTATAAGAACATTCAGTACTCATTGTTTACTTATTTTTGTCAGTTCCCTGATTAAATCTAGGTTTTCCCTCTTGAGGTGGACTTCTTTTTTCTTTTCTTGTTGCTTTGCATTTGAAACATTCATATTTTCAATGACACAGAGGTGTGATTCAAAGCTCAGAAATAGTGAATGAATGTGATACTTGGAAATAAAATTAAAGTCCAGCCTTGAGTTTATGGTCTAGGGCTGCTATTTCTCTTTCTATCTCTATCACTAAGATGTTCATAGTCATACATTTAGAAGTCCCAGAACCCATCTGTCAACAATGCTAGAACATGCTGGGATATGCCTGTCCAAAGACAGGTCGGTCAAGCCAGTTCACTAAATATGTCACAATAATTTCCAAACACTAATCTCTCTGTGTGTCAATGTATTGAAAGATACAGAAAAGACTAAATCTTCTGTCAAGCTAGATATTGATTTAGAATGTGACCATTTAACATTGAAGGAGTAACAGAAGGAATTTACATTCTTTTAAGATCAACAGCTTTTTGTTACACAGGAAGCTATACTTTGTCAAAGGAGACAAAGTTTATGAACTCAAGAAACACAATTTACCAGTATCAGAGACCATTTGCCTAAATGTATCTTGCATATTTTTCACAAGTAAGCATTATTTTAGCTTTTGTGGTATATGTATTAATATACCTTGTATGTGCTGATTTGTCTCCATGTTCTAAAACAATCCTGTGTCATTTTGTATGGTTATGGCTTACTATTTATAGAAGTCTCCCCACCACAACTAGTGTGCATCATTTTCATATCTATATTTTATCACAGTGTATATTACACATTTCTTTTAAAAAGTTGTGTATAACTGGCTGTGAAACGAGCAACGATTCTGAATTCTAAGCATATTGCATTCATTTAGTGATAATATAATTATAAGGGTTTAAGCTGCAACAATATCATCATCATCATCACCATCGATTAAATTTGTATACCACCCTTCATCTGAGGATCACTGGGCAATTTACAATATTAAAACACACACAAAAATACCATAGTAACAAACAAAAACAAAACTCCCAGTTTAAAAGCTGATATATTGTTTAATTAACCAAAGCCTAATTTCTGCACTTTTCATTCAACCCTTTCTCCTCAACAAAGGGTGGTGGTGAATGCTTGTATGTATGTACAACCCACCTCACAAGTTGTGTTACAGAAGTGGTGGGGACATGCAAACTCTCAGAACTCCCTAACTACGCAAGGAGTTAGAACCATTGTGGCCCACACAGTGTTACATTAGTCAGTTAAGGTTGTCCAGCTTTTCCTCCATTCTTTGGGTCATTCTATTAGCCAAATTCTATGGATCCTTAAGTCCCACTGAATTCAATGGGGCTTTTGCCAATAAAGTGTGCACAGAGCTGCAGCTCAGGTTCTGCTGCTATGTGTTTCCTCACAAGTCCTTTTCATTGCTTCTAAAATTCCACATCAGTGTTCTCGTGTACATTAATTTGAATGACCTGTACATTTCAATGGTCTCAATTATCATTCTTCAGATGACTGTGTTCTATTAATAGATTTGTCCTCATGTGAGATTCCATATTTGTGCATTATTAAATTGCCCCAGCACTGTACACAGAATCACCGGTAGTTTGTGAAGATTGTTACAGCAAAATGCTCACTTTTTTGGTTTGTTCATTCCTAGAGTTTGTGGGGGGAAACAGAGGTCAGCAGTACCTGAATTTTCAACCCCTTTGGTGAATACTGTAGTTTGTAATGTGGCTTTCCTTTAGAAATTCTCCTTGATTGACTATACCTTGCCTTCTGTTATTGCCATGGTGGCTTGCATTGTGATGACATATGATGTTGCCATTTGAGTTTGCATTGCTGCTGCTGCTGCTGTTTTTAATCAGTGATTCAATTTTGTTCAGTTGATAACTTTATTCCACAAGGTGATATGAAGCAACACTTCTGAAGCCCACAAAATCAGAGAAATTTTGAACCAAGGTTTGATCATCTATCTGAAGCAGCTAAATACGATGAGCAGGAAAACAGTCCCCAGCATGTAGGAATAAACAAGCAGATTTTCTGATCAAGAGACCACAACTATCCCTTTGCATTTCTCCTCCCTTCTCTACCACAGCTCTTCTTGGGCAGTGGCTGATTTGGGCCCTGTTTACATTTTCATCTGTGAAATAATCTTATTTCCTGAAGCCAAATACCAAAGGTATGACAAATGAGAGCATCTGTGCAAGTGCAGAGCTCCTACGCTTTAGAAGCTGCAAGCACGTGCACCAAGATATGATCACAAAAACAGGGAACCCCTGAATAGTTCTCATCCATTTTTTGACTGAGCTGTGTCACAGGGGATGTCTAGCAGATATGTCAGCGCAATGTTTTGGAAATCACACCGGAGGTCAGATGCAGTTCCAAGAAATCTTTGTCCTGTTTATGACCAGATGTGTTTCTGGCCTTTATGAAGGACCACGGAAAGCCTCATCCTTGTTCCCCCACCCCCCGAAGGCCTTTCTGTTTTTAACATTTGACAGGGAAGGGGAAATACGACAGGCTTTAATAAATTCCTAAAATCCAGGAGAGGATGTCCTAGAATCTTTGAACTGGAGTGCAGGGGAAAGCAGACTTAAACGTAATACTCTTTTCTCAGCTGAAGAAGGAAATTCACTGCCTTTGTATTTTTTATAGCAACAGAAAGTCAGAGTCCCCAGTCTGCTGAGACAAAGGATAATAAGTTGTGGGGGAAGAGACCACCTGCCAGAATTGAGGTTCCAGAATATCACCATCTGAACCATAACAAGTCTAAAGGGAAAGTGACGGGATGATCCTTTCTGGGACACAAAACTGGACTTAGATGTAATCTGGGTGGAAGTGTATGAAACCACTGGCTTCTCTGGAGCTTCAAGACATCTGCAGCATGATTGAATTCTTGGCACCAGAGTGACTTCACTGTAGTGTTATCACTGCATGTAGACAGACTTTCAGTTTGCTCAATTAATGTTCACGAAGCTGTGGCTGGGGCCTCTGCTGCTGTAGCTCATTGATGGCAAAATCCCCACAACTTTCTGTTTGTGCTTTTCAGAGCAGAAGTTCTTTTTCTTTCCTCCTCCTCCTCTTTTTCTTCTCTTTCCTGCATTTTCAAGCATGCTGGGGCCTCGTGCCATCAAGTCAGTGTGTTGAAGGAGCAGATTTAGGGAAACTGGAAACCAGACTTTTAAAAATAACTGGGAAAATTACAATACTAAAGTTGCAATATTAGTATGCCTGTAAGTCCCACTGGATTCAACTGGCCTTACATCTGAGTAAGCCTGCATAGGACTGAGGTTCACACCAGCTCCTTTCTTCTTTTAAGTCAGATGGCTTGCTTTGGGAAAAGGCTCTCTGTGCTTGCTGGGCACTCAGAATTTTGCCCCAAGCATGATATAGTAAAAACAGAGAAGAGGATGTGGCATGACCGGGGTGCAGTGAGACAAGGAGATTTTTAAGCAAAGGATTAGAATGTCTGGGTAAAAAAAAAAAGAACCAATTAAATAATTAACCATTACTTGATTTTAATGATTTACATTTAACAAAATCAAATAAGTTTACAATGATGTGGAAAGGGCTGTAGATCAGTGGGAGTCATGCAGGAAGTCCCAGATTCAATCTCTGGAATCTCCAGGTAGGCTGAAATGGACCTGCCACCCCATACCACCTGAAACTGCTGCTGCCAGTCACAATACAGAGCAGAAGGCAGCTTCCTATGTTGCATTTACTGGTTATTGTAGAAATGATTTGTGGCTCCAAAATATCCAATAGGCAACCTTTTAAAATCTACTGGATTGCTCCTGCAATGTTTATTTCTCCCTCTTTTACGACAGATAATGCATATTTGATTACCACTGCTTTCTATGCAAATAGCACTGTTCTACTATTGCTATGGAAATAATTTTTGTATTTGCATATGATTTACCTTTAAGCTTTCTTTTCCCCCAAGCATATTGCAACTTTATGTTGCAAATACTAAGAAGAAAGAAAACAACAAATGCTTTAAATAGACAAGAGACTGCAAATATATAACTGTAGCTTGTTAGCAATTCTGAGGGATTTCACAATGATGATATACAAAACACACTGAATAGCTGTGCAATCCTCTACTTGTCTAGTCACAAGTAATTCCTACTGAAGCAAATGGGACTTACTCCCAAGTTATTCAGTGTAGAAGTTGCAGTGTGGTAGTGACATCACAACTTGGAAACAATGCTTTTTCAATTGCAATAAAACACTGTTAACTGTGGGTATTACGGATTTTTAAATTATTTTAACCCGGCTGGAAAAGCATTGCTTCCAAGGTACCAGATCACTACAATACTTGTTCTTACCTCAAATTTAACTGCAGCCATTTATCTTTTGAAAGCATATTTCAGGAGTGCTGTTTGTTACCATGGAGATATAATATACTGTAATGTCACGAGCTTTTTCTCAGTGAACTGTGCTAATTTGTTTTAAAATGTTATAAACCCTTAAATGTTGGGCTTTCTTTTAAGACCGTTGTAGCCATTTGACAGAAAGAAAGAAAGAAAGAAAGAAAGAAAGAACTTGAGCAAAGTGTATTTGATCTGGATATATCAAAATTATGAGCCTGCCAGTCTTGTCTCTGTTTTCCATAGAAAGAAACCCAAGGAAGCAGACTGCTCCATGGTCATGCAGTGAGCTGAGGTTCAGCTCACTATAATTCAAAATGCTGCTGTTCATAGAAGAAAACTGGTTAAGGCTTGGTCTTATTTCTTCTCACAAAACTCAAATCTCTGTGCATGTGAGAAGGAGCAGCAGCTATTGATTCCCCAGGGGGAGCAAGCTGAGCAATGATTCTTTGCTGAAGCCTCAAAATTTGGCTGAGAATCTCTGGAGCAGACATTAGGAGGAAGATTGGCATCCTTAATTAAAAGTTTAGCCTGCATTAAGCCAACTTGCCGCCTTTCCATATGTTAAATTCCACTGCTCCCCAATAGGTTTATATTGGCAAGTGGAGCCTGAGTGCATTCATGGTTCATATCATTCATCATTTTTTCATCAAAAGCATGGAAATCCTTTCCCCAGTGTGCAGAGCAGTTTTACAGAAATACTATAAAACTCGACAGCGGCTCTGTTTCAATAGAATTACATTGGTATCAGTAGCCTGGTAAATATCAGAGTTGAAATTAATCAAAGGGGCTTATGGAACCAACTCCAAATATATTATACAGCAAAACAGGTTTTACATAGAAAGGTCATTTGGAACTTCCCTATCAACCTCACTCTTTTTAAGAAGATGGGGGCGGATATGGAGGAGTGAGGAAATAAAAATAATGTGATGGTTTATCTAGGAGGACAGGAAGGTGAATGTTCCTGTTTCACCTCCTGCTTCAGGAACTCTTTGAGAAAGCTGCGAAAGGTGAAAATCATATTTGTCTCCAGTTTCTAAGGCACAAATCCAAAACTTCATCTGAGCCTACCTTTTTTTAAGGCCCCTTTTTATAAACAAACAAATAATGCATAATATGTAAACAGGATGTGGAACATTTGCTAGTGGCACCAACTCAGCATATGCAGCAAGAAGCAGTCTCGTGCTTGCAACTGTCCACCTACACTGCATATGTTTCCATAGGGTGCCATATTTACGTAGGCAGCTGCCCAACAGCATGTCCAGTACTTCAACAGAATAGATTGGTAGCAGAAGTTGTGTCGCCATTCCTGGATCAATGCTATAAATGTATTTGAACACAGAAAGGGTTCTGCATGAAAACATTCTTCTAAACAGAACAGACAGAGCGGAAAAATAGGGTTGCTTATTTTGAGGTAGATGTTCAAGGAACAGTTTTACTGTAGAGAAGACAATGTAAGATTAAAATAGGCACTTAGGTTGCAACACTAATATACCTACTCAGGAGTAAGCCCAATTGAACTCAATAGGATTTATTTCTAAGTTGACATGTATAGGATTCTGGGGTTAGTTTCCCTTTTAATTTGGAAACTATGCTAGAAATTAATCCTCTTGGTGAGATGGGGCAGGGACAGCTGCCAGGAGAGAGAGAGAGAAAGAAAGAACAGGAGTTTTGGGTCATTTCTAAGTCCCAGTAGTACCACTCTAGTGATAACACAACTCTTTCTTGCATTAATTTTATGGGACATGATTTATATCCTCCATCTCTCAAACATGATGCCTTCTTGAACCACTGGCATTTCATTTATGCCTTTGACCACCCAGTAGCATACAGCAGCCTGGCTCCTTTTCTGCTTCCAGGCTGCTTCAGTAGGCCTTGGCATGATCCCAACCCTGCCACTTCATGTGATATCCCTACTCAATCTGTCATCTCTTTTCCTGTTGTGTGGCTTCTTTCCAAGTTGCAGTAAGGAGCTCATCACACTTGCTGGTCTAGCAAAAGGTTTCCTTTCCTTTCCTTTTTCCATTTGCTTAGTATTGGCTTCTCTGAATGGTGCAGAGCTGAGGGTACCCGGTTAAAATTTTCTATACAAAAAGCTAGCAGGACAGACAAGTGACAAAGCAGCATAATTCTATAAGTGATAAAGTTGCAATATATTTAAAAATTATTTAATTTGATCATTTTAGATTCTTAAGAAAAGTATTACCCATTTCATTTGTCTTTTGTTTCCTCCAATAAAAATGTTCACATTCCATTAAATTGTTTACTTTTGTTTGTTTTTCCTGCTGATTTTTAAAGAAAACTGCTGAAATTAAGGGATTGCATGATTATTATTTTTCCTATCCTTTATTAATTTAATGTTTTAAAGGTCATGGAACTATCTTTTTTGAAATTACTATGTTCATGTGCCATTCACTTATGAAGCTTTTGCAGCAAAGAGTTCTTCCTTTTTGAGCTCCCATTTGTACCTACAAAGACTACAATGTTACTTTCAGATCAAAAACTGAAATTAAACGTTCTGTCAACTAGGATTTTGTTAAAACAAACAACAACAATTTTTGAACATCTATCATGTATCTGTTTTTAAAAGGAAGAAAAACTGTTTGTACATATGGAGAAATAAAATACATAAACAACTTCAGAAACAAACAAATCAAATTTACTTTTCCAGTGTACCTTCAAAGTAACTCAACCTTTCTGTGTTTTCTTAACAGTGAATCTATTGCCTATTCAGAAATACCAGCTCAGATAGTATGGTGAAGTGACAGATGGAAAGCGCAGGGATGAAGGAAAGCAGTTTAGCACAGCACGTCTGTTAGAGTAAATGGATGAAATTGCATTATTATGGACAAACACCCCACACAGCCTCTTAACAGAATGGCAGGAGTTACTTCATATCAGCCAACAAATACTTGCAAGAATTATGAACCTTGCTGCATGCTTGCTTGGCAGGCAGTTACTCACTTTTACTCTCACAAGGCATTGACATTTCATTAGATGCATTGATTTAAATGTATTAAATGCAAGTGCAAATGAATCAGGACTAAATGGTTGAAAGAATCAAGTCTTATGGAGAAACATTCTCAGCTATATAGGATGGAAGATGAGTTGCTGGTAAAGCTGATGGCAAATGCAGAAAGTGGGTTAATTTCTTAATCTGAATTGTGTCCAAACCTCATATTTCTACGAATCTGGCAGATTTCTATGAATCTGGCAGATTATCTGATGAAGTGGAAATTAATACTATTATCAATAGAGATATGGCTCAGACAGTTAGAAGGTAACTTTTCACAAAACTTTTAGCACGATTGTTTTAAAATGTCCCAAAAGCAAAACATCAAGAGCACAAAAGATGAGGGCCCTAGATAGACAAGAGTACTCTTTGACAAAGCCCATGCCTCAGAAGAATTCCCCCTCGTGCAAAATACCACACCAGTCAGTTTGCATTAAATAATAGAAAGCAACCACAAGAAACCACAGCAAAATAGTGTTGAGCTGCTATTGAGCCAGGGCTTTCTAACCTGTAGCCTAGCGCTGCATTCTCTTTACATCCATTGGCCTTGACAGATGTGTTTGCTGTGGCTCACATGGCTAAAAGGGAAGAAAAATCCACCAACGTGTTGCTCTCACATTCTGAAATCAAGGGAGGTTCATACGCCGAATCATAAACTTCAACAGAAAATATTTTCCAGACTCTTGGCAAACTTCACAAAACAATATTCACAAAGCAAACAGTCAGCCGGATGTAAAGGAGACAAACATTTAGTTACGGTTTTTATAGTTATGGATTAAATATTCTGCGGCTGATGGAACTTGAGCGATGCAGTGTCAGACTCTGAATTAGCAAAGTATAGGGGTCCCCCACAACTCTTGCAGTCTAATGTTCAGTGCTCTATCCTTCATCAGTCATCAGGCCCTGGGTGGTACAGCATGACTAAGATCTATGTTTTATAATGTCTGTCCCACTGCATGGAAATTTAATCACATCCATAGAGTCAGGAGCACAGGTTATGTTGGGACGAGACTTTTGTTTCACTGGGCCACAGACAAGTTTTAAGTGCTGATCCCCATTGCACTAGCCACCACATTAACCTGGCCCATGCTGAATAGTTTCCACCTGCTTAGTTAAAAACTAAACAAAACTAAGCAGAGTTTTGGAAATCTTGCACAAACATGACATCATTGTTTTTTAAAGGAACAAAATGAAACAACTTGAATTCTTTGCAGTCCATCTAGAAGAGAGAATGTCAGTTGAAAATTGTAATACTAGCAACATTCAATGCACAGTCAAATGTAAATAGGTTTCTATTAGGGTAAGCAGGAAAAAAACAAGGTTGCTGTTGTGTCAGTGGAAAAATGGATATTGGGCAGCACTGATAATTTTTTTTCAGAGGAGGAGAGAAGGGTACTACTTTTTAAAGCAAATGAATGAAATTAAGCCCACTTTTATGAGGACATTAATAAGCAAACCATTCAACAGAAACTTTGAGTACAGTACTTTAGAAGTGGTTCCTTAAAATCAAGGAAGCTAAGAGGCAAATGTTTTATTTAGCTATGGAGCTTCTAAACTGACCTTCTTGTAAATAGAATCCAGAGTAGTTTGCAAAAATTAAATAATCAACCAGTAAAATGCAATTAAAATTTTAAATCCTACACCAACATTTCTAAAAACCCTCACAAATGAAGAGAAAAAACAACCCAAGGATTATGGATAATCTAATTAATTCTACAAAAGACAAAGGAAATCAAAGGTGTCTGGGCAATATTCAATGACCACATTCTGTCCGTGCAAGGATTTCCACTTGTGCAATAGGTGTCCACCCTCTCTCCTCCCCCCACATGCACACTGCACCCTTCCCAAATAAGCTCCAGAGGGTTGAGGGAATCCCTATAACAGATTTAGGTGCACTGAGTTAGAGGGACTAGTGGTATATTGTTGTTCTGATGGTGTATAGCAGGAAGCCAATGAACCTGCTATCTTCCTGAAGATTTCCGAAGATATGGGTGCTGTTTTCCCTCTGAACCTGATTCTAGCTGGTAGTAGATGTATGACATCCAAATCCAAGATCCAAATCTTGTTTTGCTTGAAGAAGTGCCAAGTCCTTGAGGCAGCCATATGCTTATTCGAGCCCAGTTGTCAGCCTAGTCAACATTTTGCATCCTCAACAACGACCTAGACCTATGGTAGTTCTGTGGGCATTGGCAGGTGGGGAATGTCACTAAATAAATGGTGGGGAAAACCCATAGCCACAGAAAATTCTGCAGATACAGTGGTACCTTGGTTCTCGAATGGCTTAGTTGTCGAACCAATCGGTGCCCGAAGGCCGCAAACCCAGAAGTAAGTGTTCCAGTTTGCGAATGTTTCTCAGAAGCCGAACGTCCGATGCAGTTTCCGCTTGAGTGCAAAAAGCTTCTGCAGCCAATTAGAACCCACGCCTTTGTTTTCAAACAATTTCGGGAGCCGAACAGACTCCTGGAACGGATTGAGTTCGAGAACCAAGGAACCACTGTATTTCCTTATTTGTGTGTGTTGGGGGGGGGGTGTTTTCTTTTTTAAAAAAAATATTCTGAGAAATGTTGGTTTACCTCTAGTTCTTGTACCTCTTTCTCTCTGCGTCTCTCTTGCCCCTTCATCTGTATTAGGAAAGGGGCCATGTCTTAAGCTTTCTCTTTGTTGCGTGCAGCCTTTGTTACTTAGCTGAGTTACTTACTCAGAATTAAATTGTCAGCTTCATTACCAAACATACTTTCCCAGTGGTCTGCCAGCAATTTGCCAATAAGCATGCTATCCCCCTCAGGAAAGCAGAGCAGCTTGAAAAATATTAAAACTGTGTTGTGTCACAGTTGCTTCCCTCCCAACTGCGGGCTTGATTTTCTTTCCTCTTTCAGATCTGCCTGCTCTTGTGGATTCCAAACCTGCCAAGCAATGATGTCAAGAGATCTTTTCTCTCACCCCCCCTTACTTAGTGCCCACATTCAGTGATGTGGCTGTTTCACCCTCCCCTGCTGCTGAAATTCCAGCTTATTCAAAAGGTTCAGGCTGTTCTGAGTGGCCCACATTAGTTGGGCATGTTTCCTTTCTATCAGATGAATGAGGTGGGTGCACAATACATCTGCCTCCCACAGACATACACTTAGCTGAAATGCAAGGCCTTGCCCACAGCAGAGAGAGAGAGAGAGATTGGAGAGCATAAGCTGGGGCACTGTATATGGCTGCAGTTATTCCATGAATTTCAAATATTGGCTTCTATTGTCATATTCCTGAGATTCTCAACTTTCACTTCTAGCCCTCCTGGTTCCAAATATAACATTTTAAAAGCAAAAGGCAACATCTGCTAAAAGCTCTGAGACGGGGGTGGGGGTGTCTCAGAGGAGCTTCCAGCATGCAAGTTTCTTGCAGTTTCCCTGTTCACAGTTCCCTGTCTCTACTATACACAAAAACACATTCCTAATTTACCTCCCATACCTCACTCCTCCTTAGGAACATAGGGTGCTATCTTATACCAAGTCAGACCATTAGTCCATCTAGTCATGTACTGTTAGTACTGACAGGAAGCAGCTCTCCATGATTTCAGGTAAGGAATCTTTTCCAGCCCTATGTAGAGATGCCTAGATGCCAGGGATTAAACCAGGAACCTTCTGAATGCACTGATCAACAGCCTCCTTCCCCTTCACTTTTGCATTCATTTACATGACAGAACATGCTTAACTTTAGTGTGGGTAGCATTGCCTTATCTAGCCTTTTATCTCTTCTGTTGATGCTGAACAGATTTTGCATCTAATGCATAGCAAACATTCAAATTTTAAAAGATGGAGCACATAGGTAGATAAATAGATTTTGTATAAATCCTCCTGTTGACAGGAATAAATTATCATCATCATCATCATTGTTATCATTATTGTTATTATTATTATCTGGGTTGCCCCAAAGGCTTTGTAGGAATGGCTTGGCTGCCATTGTCTTTTAAGTTCCTGTTTCTTTTCCACTGAACTCCAGTTTTCATATTTGCAACTGCACATTTTTATATCATCTTGGAAAATGAATCTGGAGTAGAAACTTAGTAATGGATAAATAAAATCCTTGATTGTAAATAAACTTCCTTTGCTTTGTAGGATTTTGCCAAGCACTGAATGATGAGCCACTCAATGAAGAAAACTTTTAGCTTTCTATTATTTTGTCCAGATAATAAAGCTGTTTTCATATGGATTAGGGATATATTTGTCTCTCTGTGTGCATGCATGGTAGATCTGTGTCTATGTGTATTTGCAAAAGAAATAGTCTTTGTCTTCCCAGATACTAAGCCTATTGAATGGAGCCCAGTGTTTGCTGGTATGCACACCTGTGGGAAGGGGAGGGAAGGCGAGCTTTTGTTTTGATGTGAGAGGCCCATATGCTGATCTGAATAACCTCAACAATCCATTCACACCTTTGTCTTTCTTCTCCTATGTCTGAGGTCCCTTTTCCACTTCTTTGTTTTTACTTGTCTAGTCACACGTGTTCTGAATAGCTGCTCTGAGCCATTCAACGTTTCTGCATGTGTGCCTGTGCTTATGCGTTTGAAGGGCGGGAATGGTGAGGAGGGGGGAGCGAAAAGGAGGGGGAAAGGCTGATAAGCTGTGACAAGTTGAACAAAACAGACTTCTGATCTCTCCCCCCCCCCTTTAAAAAAAATCCTGAAAGCATTATGGTTTCTTGGACATAGCACATAGTCCAGACAAGTGGAGCTTTCAGAACTGAACTGCCCAGATCTCTTTCCTGTAATAGCAGTTGCAGGACCAGCTTCTCATACAGCTAAATTCCATACCTTTCAAAGGGGAGGGAGGTCTGTAAAGGTTTGCACAAGCTCACACATCTCCCATGGAAGCGGAGCTGGGGTCAATCCCTTGGGCTGCTCCAATTCTCCCACAGCCCAACAGGCAAAGAGAGAGAGGGGGGGAGGTTCGGAACTGAATTGTTTGTTTCTCTCAGGAGTAAGATTCCAGCTCTAGCTTCTGACAGTAATGAATCATCCCAATCCTGAACAAAAGTAGGGAAAAACTGGAAGAAAGCACTGTTGAGAACACAAAGGTAGGGAGAAGCTGCTGCTGCTGCTGCTGCTGCTGCTGCTGCTGCTGCTATCACTACTACTGTGATTCTTGGTCACAGAGCCAGCCAGAACTAGAGAGCAGAATAATCCTCAGGTGCCATATTGATGGACAGCCTGCATGGGCAGTGTAGGAGAGGGAGAGGTGTATTGTGGCCTAGGATTCCCCACACCAGAATCAATCAATAACCACAGCTTCACCAGTGACACCCAGAATTAAAACCATGAAATGATTCTGTGTGTTTTTTTCTAACCAGAATAACACTCCAAGCTTGCAAAAGGGGCTGTGCTGCTTACTTAAAGAGGAACAAAAATAGTTCAAAGATTTTCAAGCAATGGTGCTATCATGACAAGACTCTGGGAGCAGAGATCCAGGGCCCTGTTCAGTAGAATGAATAGGATGGCTTCCAAATGCAGAACGGCAGGCTTCTCAAATTGTGAAATCATTGAAGTAACACACATTACAAAAAATGAGGGGGGGGAGGGTTAGGCACCTAAGACTATTAAGTTCAAAGACTAACATTACCCAAGTGCATCCCTACTTTTGAGAATGTACATCTGGACAAGCCGGCCCTGAGGACTCCAAGATCCAGGTCCTGCAAAAACAGTGTCTACCTAACACTGTCATCATTAGATAGCTACACTTTTTTCGGCATGCCAGGCAGGGGGGGAAAGTTGTAGGAACCATTTTAAAATTAGGATATTAGTATGTTTCCTCCTTTCATGCAATATATGTCTTCTTTCCCATGATAGACTGCTACAAACGTGTAGTTTGTGTTCAAAAGCCCCCCCACTTAAGACCCTTTCTTCCAAGTGTTGCAAGCCTAAGCTGCCACATATAGGGATCAGTGTAGAATAAGCAACTCACTTTTTCAGCTTCAGTTCTTTATAGTAAGCTCAGTAATGGATAGTATATCCAAGTTTATGAGCCGTAGCTCCTTTACCAGTACCGTAAGACCAGCTGTGTAGACACAAATCAGGCTCTGAAGAGGTGTGATTGCTCTGTTTGTGCCTGGCTTTTTTCTTTAATTCCCCCACTCTCAACCCATGAGTGTGGCTGTAAAGAAGAAAAAGAGGAGAGGCAAAAGAGTCCAGAGAATTCGATGCAATTTGTAATTCTGAATATAAATAGGCTAGAAGCAGACAATAAGTCTGCCATCTTATGAACATTTACCCAGAAATATGTGCCCCATTGGACTCAGTGGAGCTTAGTTCTGAATAAACATACCAAAGACTGTTGGAAAGAAAACACTTACAGATAGGGCAGAGAAGGAAAGGCATTAGTAAACCTGTTGCTGTTCCCCTGGCTTCTGCTACCCTGACACACATACCTTTGCATGCTTTCCTGTGGGTGATTGGTTTGGTCATGTCCCGATAGTACCCCTCCTTACAGTAGTGACAGTGACGACCTGCTGTGTTGTGGCGGCAATTAAGGCAGACACCTCCACTCTTGCGACCAGATAATTTGTAGAGTTCCATATTAAAACGGCACCTTCTGGCATGCAGGTTGCAGTTGCAAGCTGAAAAGAAAGGAGACCAAAAAAAAAAAAGAGAGAAAAGGAATGTTTCTGCCAGTGAACAGTGGCACACATTTAGGATTACCCTTGACAAAAGTGATACATACTTGTCCTTAATAAATCTGAGCAAACCTGAGAACACCTTAAGCGTGTCCTAAGCCCCCAAGTTGTCATCCCTGCTATTCAGAGTATAGAAGGAAATAATACAAGAAAACTTGTAGCTGAAAATCTTTGGCAGGGCCAACCAAAGTAGTATAACAAGTTAGCATGAATACATGAGTTTCTGTTTTCTCATGGAAAACACAAGACACATTTTAAGCATATAAATTGTTTGTACCAATTCAAAATCACAATTTATCAATTAAATCTGAGCTACACAAGGCTCCAATTTTCTTTCCCACAGAAAATTCTGATGTCAACCAAGTCACCAGGATTTTGTTTTTCGCAATAATCCAGTATGATCAAGAGGGTTGTGGCGCAACAACTGCAAGTACTCTTGGATGAAAACAGTTATCTACACCCATTCATTTAGGTCCTGGCTTACAAAGAAGACAGGTGCTGCTCTTACTGTCCTTTTGGTGCCAGTTCCTCTTTCAACAAGCCTTCTAAGCGAAGGTGTGGGGTTTTTTTTTTTATAATCCTAATCAGTATCTGTATTGGATGTGAAATTGCTTTTATATATGCAATTGTCGAAACTGTTTTCATATATGCAAGTGCTTTATATATGGTTTTACTGTATTGTGGCATCACCTCTGGATGCTTCATAGGAACCAATTCATTCATTCATTCATTCATTCATAAATAAATGAGAAATGAAGATACATCAAAATTGACAGATGCATCTATGTCCAACAAACACTGCAAATCCACACCTGGACTTCCTAGGTGATCATGAAGGTCTCATGGCTCATTGTTTCTCACTTTGGTTTGGAAGAGAAAACTCCTATTCCTTTGTTTACCTGATACAGCTGGCTGGAGATTAAGGCATTATATTTGCTTAATTATCACATTTCAGTCCTAAGAATTACAATGTAGCTTCTTGCTCTGTGTGTGTGTGTGTGTGTGTGTGTGTGTGTGTGTGTTAAGTGGTCATAACTCTAATGTGGACTGCCAAACTATCTCTTATTGAAATAGAATAATAATAGAATATTGTTAATAGAATAATAATAGAGGGTCATTTCATCCAACCCCCTGCAATGCAGGAATCTTTTGCTTCAGTGTGGGGCTCAAACCAACGACCCTGAGATTAAGAGTCTCAGGCTCTACCAACTGAGCTATCCCAGAGGTTTATCTGTGTGCTACGTCTATGGCAATTGAGAAGAAAGAAGAGTTATTTGCTTTTATTTTGTGATAAAACTTTAAAGTAAATTACGTAATACATGTTGGTTTCTTTTACCAATATTACGAAGTCTGCTGGGTCTTAAACAGGTGCCCTTCAATCCCAAAGCAACAAACCAGTCACTTGAAGTAAGAAGTAGCTTCTTTAGCAAAGGAAATGCTACCCAATCAATTTTAAAAGTTTTAAAACCATTCCAGGCATAGGAGGAAGGGAGGAGAAAATATGTTAGGACCTGGGCCAATCAAAATGTTGATTTTTCCCTCCCTTTGGCATAGAGCTGGGGAGAGGATTTATAGATCCCAGAGCAAATGTGAGTCAGGTTCTCCTCCAACACATGCACACACACCAACCAAACCTAGCCTACTAAATTCAGTCCTAGCACAATAGGCCATACACAATGGGTAGGATTTGTTATCAGTGCTACAGACCAGGAAACAACAATTCCGATACAATTAGTCAAGGTTAAAAGTCCCATTGATAACACCGTAGCAAAAAGCTGTAGCCAAAGTTTGTTGTTCTATTCTGCCCACAAGAAAGTAAGAGAAGTAACAACAAGAGTAGAACTTCACCTTCTCTTACGCAAACTCTGGTGTCATCCATTCTTGCCCTGCCTGCCTGGTTTTTGTCCATAGGTGGGGAACTTGTGGGGCCCCAGGTTCTGCCGGACGACAGCCCCTATCATCCCTGACCGTCAGCAATGCTGGTTGCAGGGAGTTATAATCCAGCAACATCAGGAAGGCCACAAGTTTCCTTCCCCAGCCGTAGTGATTGAATTCCTGCCTATAGATGCACGCTCCATCTTAGAAAACATCTAAACCGCGTACACAAAGCACTCATAAAACAGTATAAAGTATCCAGCCTGGCAGAAAAGCTGTCTGCATCTCGCCTCCTCTCCTGTTTCTAATCCTGGGTTAGGGTTTGGAATGCAGCAAGGTTTCTGCTTCCTTATCGCTCAAGTAATCACTGGGAAGCTGCTCTATGTGCCAACTCGCAGGGCTTTGGTTGTGTCTGGGGTTCTGCCACCATTGTCCTCTACCACACATTACAACACATCCTAGCTGCTTTAGATCCAAAGCAGACACTCTTGTAGCTGCTTATTTCCTGCCTTCACTGTGCACCTGTATGCAGAAACCAGGCCCTGCAAACCATGCTGGCTGGCACCATTGGAACAGCAGCTCATACAGGCTCTAATTTCATTAGGAGTGGAGATGGATGGATTAGAAACCATTGTCTTCACCCTGTCCCTGAATGCCCAGCTTCTGAAAATCCTGCCGCTGGGTTGGCCTGGCCTCCAGCCAGCACTCATTGGCAATTATGCTTGTTAGCCTGCTGTGTTTTATGATGCCCCGTGGAAGAATTGGACTTGCTAAGAAATACTCTTACCATTACAGTAACTTCCAAAAAAAGAGAATGAATGCCATTGGCACATTTAATAAAAAATAGAAACAAGTAAAGAGTAAAGGCTGGAAGAGGCCCAGGAGGAGCAGAGTTACATCCTATCGCTCCCATGTACCATTCCCTTGGAAGGCCGGACGTGATGCAATTATGGCTTTCCTCCTTAGCTGCTGAATTATGATGGCTCTGGTAAACATGCTGCTGCTGAACAACTGCTTCTGTAGCTGTTCCATTTTGTTCAAGGGAACACAGGGAACCCACAGGAGTTGGGGAGGAAACAATTCCAGAAGAGTGGAGCAGCTTGCTTTGGGGTGGTGAGTCTACATCTCACAAGTGTAATAATAATAACAATAATAATAATATACTCTGCCGACTGGATTGTCCCAGCCACTCTGGGCAGCTTCCAACAACTATTAAAAACATAATAAAACATCCAACATTAGAAAATTCCCTATACAGGGCTACCTTCAGACGTCTTCTAAAAGTTGTATGGTTTTAAGTGTTTTGAAATGAGAAAGTCTCACAAGAGGCTCCTCCCCATACTTCATGATTCCTGTAACAGATCAGACTGGCTTCTCTCCCATTGGCGAGAGCCTTATTTTCTTTTGGGTCCACTTTGTTGGTGGTGCTGGCCAATTCTTTTTTCTTTAAAGATCTACTTTCTCTTTTTTACAATATTTTAGCAAATAGGAAAATGCAATTAAAAGACAGCATCACTTTTTAAAAACAAACAAACAAACAAACAAACAAACACACATTTGCTGCCTTCCCTTTTCACAAAATAGGTAACTGGAGAATGTATGTACACATTGCAAATCAGATGCTTACTCTGAATGATTAGGTTTAGAGAAAGTCAAGCAAATCCTTTCCTTGTCCTTGTGGTGACTTTAGGAACTAAGCAATGCCCCAAAGCAACCTTAGGGGAAAGGGGAATAGGGTCTTATTTAGACAATGTACCAGAAGGCAGTGATCAGGCTTCCTTCACTTTTAAAGGGAGCAAGGGCAGCAAAAACACATGGTAGCTCCCCCTGTTGGCTGGGTAAGAATCAAGCTGTTCTACACTTCCCACTCAGCCAGAAAAATCCCCTATTCCTCTAAGCCCCGGGATATTTCCAGAATGATGAGAGAAGAGCTCATGCACAACCACTGCAGTTCCATGTCCAGTTTGGGGATTTAGGGATTGGTGAGGATGTTCCAGCTCTCTTAACTTTTCTGCAAGGGCTAGAAATCCCACCTGTCAGTAAAGACTGCCTCCTATACTGTCCCCTCCCCAATAGAGTCACCCCACCCATTCTCTGGATGGTTCAAATGCAGACATAATGATTTACAAATGTCACAATTGCAAATTAGTCTCAGGGTGGCATCCGACAAGATATTTTCTTCCTAAGCCAAGGGGCTATTTGCACATTTAAATGAGGCTTGGTGCTCCTGGGGGGTGCATATGGAGGGGCTAAGAAAATAGGTTTTTTTAAAGTGGGTATTTGAAGCAGCAAATTAGAGATGGGCGTTGTTTGACAGTTTCTCCTCTTACAGTTTCCCACTCAATTATATTGCTAAAAATGCTTGCTTGCTTACATGGCTGGGCACATGGGCTGTTCCTGCACTCCTATAGTTCTGCTACTGCCTTACTACCCAGGGATAAACCATGGCTTGGCTTAGGGTTGTGTCCAATATGAGCTGATAGCCAAGATTGTTGGGGTGGGTTTTTTTTCTTTTGTTTTCTTTTAACTCCTTGTGGTTTGTCTAGGGGAGATAAACGACGTGCCAAGGCTTGGACGTGATGCTAAGCCAAACCATGTCTTAGACCTTGATAGCACAACAACAGGAGGAACTGGGAGAGGTACACAGAGTTTATGATGTTCACTCCTGCAACTGACACATTGGCTTGCACTAAACCATGGTTTGGCTTAGCATTTCATGCAAACTGGGCTTCTAGATAATACAGATGCCAAGCCTGATGCAAGGTTAATGAATTAAATCCCTATTTTAGTTGGGGAAGCGAAGAGCAGCATGTCCAGTTAGAAATAAATGCCTAAGGGCTTGCAAAATGTTTTTTTAGCACTCAATTGGAATCCACTTGGGAACAATTTGTCCGCTTAAGCTATTTGTCTGTACAATCACAGTCTTATCTGGTTAAGATCTTTGTTGCAGCTTTCTCTGGCTGCAGGGAAAACAGAACCTCTCTGCACACAACTTCTACCTGCTTCCCAAATATTCTCAAGGCTTTTATATTCTAGATTTGTTGCTGGTTGTTCTTGTTACTCTCACATGCTGATGCTATCAAACTCTCTTTTTAGAATTTCCAAATCTTTGTATTTCATAATGAGAGGCAGACCTTTTTTTGATTGTGATTCTCATCACCTTATTTCTGAATTATTTGTTTCTACCTATTCTTTTACCCACATTTTTATAGACTTATTAAAAAATAATTCTCCCCTGTGTGCCTTGGAGTTATGCACTTCAACCAACCTCTGCAGCCTTTCTCTGGTTCCCTTCACCATTGGAGGTCGTGGGGACCAAATCTGGAACAGCCAAGAGAGATACATGAAATGCTATATATTCCCTGCCCACTTTTATTATCTGAGCAGCAAATGTGATCTTATTCCAGCAGGCTTTTCTCAGATGCAATCTTTTAATGCTCAACAATACTGTGAAAGAGACTAGTTGACTTCCCAGCTATATTAGCTGAACATGCCCAAGCATCACCACTTGACCAGAAGGAATCGGTGACAAAATTTGCAAAGGCCACAGCACACAAAGTGAGATATTGATGTGCCTGAAATTGAAACTTTTAAGAGACTTAAATTTTAACATCACAATTCACAAGATTATTCAAAATGATCTGTGTGCTAAAACATTGTCTTCTGCATATGAGAAAAATAATCAATGATTGTTGTATTACTTATTCTTGCAATTTAAAATAAATTTCACAGTTTCAAGGTTTTCGCTTTTCTTTTTTCTGCAAGACATCCGTTTTTTGAAAATTCAAGTTAGCAATTTGGGGGGTGGGGGGTGTGCAAGTAGTTAGTCTTGCCTAAGGCGCAAAATAGCCCGGCACCAGCACTTACAGTAGTCAGTGATGGTCAATAACTAGGGTGTCTTTTTAAAATGATGGGGCAAATTCATGAAGGATAAGGCTATCAATGGCTTCTAGGCATGATGGCCATGCTCCAACTCCATTCTCAGAGGCAGTGTGCCTCTGTATACCAGTTGTTGGAAATCACAGGAGGAATGAGTGTTTTTGTGCTGAACTCCTGCTAGCAGGTTTCCCACAGGCATCTGGTTGGCCACTGTGAAAACAGGAAGCTGGATTAGATAGACCATTGACCTGACCCAACAGGCTCTTTTTATGTAAGATTAAAATCAGTTCTCTTTTCATGTTATTTAGCTTTGGATAAGACCTTGGAAAAGGAACCACATTATCCATGGGATGTTGCAAATCCAGTCTGGATAGAAGTGACTCACAGGGTGAGCCAATGGCTGGGCAATGACTACAGTTTGGGAGCTATGAGCTTTTTCATTTTTGATCTCACTCTTAAGGTCACACCTTAGCCCTGAGCTTGAAATGTTACGGCTGCTGCCCTGCCGTGGTTTCAATATGAAGATGTTAAGCAACATAAAAGAGGTCCTTCCTGGATTAGACCAGAAATCTACCAACTCCAGCATCCTGTTTCCAAGAATGGTCAACCAGATGCTTCCAGGAAGCCTACGGTCAAGGCATGTAGGTGACAGTGACAGCTGTCCCTTTCTCTTGTTCTCAAGGCAACCTAAAGCAACTTACATACAAGCAAACAACACCCATATAGACACATTAAAACCAAAACATTAAAAACATTCCATCCACTTATAAAAGGCCACAGATAGTTAAAGGCCAAAGGCCTTGTTATACAGGAAAGTTTTTGTCCAGCACCTGATGGTGACAGGCCATCATTCCACAAATGGTGGAGCCACTGCAGAAATGGCCCATTACCCTGTTGCTACCCTTCAGACCTCTCATGGAGGGGGCGCATGAAGAAGCCATATTGCCTTGAGTATCCATATAGCCAACATGGATAATAGGTAAAGGTAAAGGTACCCCTGCCCGTACGGGCCAGTCGTGTCCGACTCTAGGGTTATGCGCCCATCTCACTTAAGAGGCCAGGGGCCAGCGCTGTCCGGGGACACTTCCGGGTCACGTGGCCAGTGTGCCGAAGCTGCTTTGGCGAACCAGCACCAGCGCAGCTCACGGAAATGCCGTTTACCTTCCCGCTATAAAGCGGTACCTATTTATCTACTTGCACTTGGGGGTGCTTTCAAACTGCTAGGTGGGCAGGAGCTGGGACCGAAAGACGGGAGCTCACCCCGCCGCGGGGATTCAAACCGCCGACCATACGATCGGCAAGTCCTAGGCACTGAGGTTTTACCCACAGCGCCACCCGCGTCCCAACATGGATAATAGGCATTTATTAATAGGCCAATCATCCATTAATTTAGCAACCTTGCTGCAAAGGTTTTCATCAGCTGCAGCTTCTGGACCAGCCATTAAGGAAAGCATCACACAGAACAATTCAATATTATTTGTTTATTTATTACCTGCCCTTCACTCAAAGGTCCCAGGGCAGATCACAACAGGGAAATATATTATTTTTTAAAAAACAGTTTAAAACAACTTCCAATCACAAAAATATGGGGATTACCAATGCCTGGACTACCCTAGTCAAGCTATCCTGATCAAGGAATGGTTGAAGTTGTCACACCTGCTGAAGATGTCAGAAAGCACACCTAGCTTGGGCCTCCAGTGACAAATATATCATTCCAGTGACAAAGATGTATAGGAATACCCACAAGTGATGTATCTGCTCCTTCAGATGGAGTGCAACCTTGTTCAGAACAGCCAACTGACACAGACCTGAAAACCACTCATCCACAGAGCCTCCATCTTGTTGGGATTCAAGCTCAAACTATACAGTTGTACCTTGGTTGTTGAACACCCTGGAACTCTGACGTTTTGTCTCCCAAACAATCAAAACCCAGAAGTGACTGGTCCAGTTTTCGAATGTTTTTTTGGAAGCTGAACATCTGATGGGGCTTCCGTGGCTTCCGATTGGGTGCAGGAGCTGCAGAAGTCACAACTTGGAAGTCAATCACTTTGGAAGTCAAACAGACTTCAGGAATGGATTCCATTTGACTTCCAAGGTACAACTGTATTCTATATGTGGAGATAACCTGCCGGCACACTTTGATATCTACTAATAACCAATTCATATAGGTGAGCAAACTAAACACGTAAGATTGGGTCTGTGGTCCACAATTACTGCAGTTTAATGAGCATGGAATACTAAGATGTAATCTGCATGTAGCTCAAAAATCAGGTCCCTGTAAATGCAGAAATGTCACTTCATTCCAAGTACAGTGGTTAAGTATTGCCAATGAATGGGTGTTACAACAGCTTCCAGGAGAGGGAACTGGGAACTTCACCTGACGTGTAACATTGTGCCATTATAGATGAATCTTGCAGCCTTGGAGGGGGGGGTAGGGACTCAAAAGATGGCCACTAACACACCAGAACTGACTTTTTCACACAGTCAGCTTGGCAAAACCCTAACTTTCCCTCTTCCTGGTCTCCTGACTCGTGCTAGGGAAACAGAACACAGTGTGAGCTCTTTGGGAGCACTTACTGGGTCCTCCTCCTGATGCCAATGAATTACAAACCTCAGCTCAGCCTCTTGATGTGCCAGACATGCTAACAGAGGCTTGACAGATTGCAGCTCTTGGGAAGCACTGGTTTTTCCTCAGATGTAGAGCTGGCTCCAGGGAACAGTTGGCAGGTCAAGCTGCTTGTTTCTGCCCAACAGAGCAAAACCAAGTGTTTGTGCTGCCGTAGTACAACTTGGCCAAAATACGCTTGATCTCCAGTTTCCAAGGTGGAGCTTGAGAGCAGGGGGTGGGAGATGATTTGTTTGCCCAGGATAAGGATCATTCAGTGGCTGATTCTCCTGCTGTGAAAGTGTGTGCATGGGGCGGGGGTCTCAGGAGCCAGGCAGGATATTGAACAATGAGAACCATTATGTGGGTTTCATGCTTTTCCACAGACATCTAGTGTGGCTGATTATCAGAGAAAAAGGACCAGCCGTTGAGTTTGCTGTGGTAACTCCTCTAAGCTTAACTTTTGTGTTTTTCCACATGCCTACTCGCTACCCCATGCAAGAGGCGCTGGATGCCACTGAGCACGTCAACCTTGATAGAGTTTTCTAACAGGATGCTAAAGGTTCATTGGGACACTAAGAACCCCCGAAAGATCACATGAGAAAAGAATGAGTAACTGGGTGGGATCTGGACTCTCGCTAAGTGGGGCAGGCCTGAATGAATTCTGAAATGTTTGCATTTGTCAATATTCTTCATTCAAATTTGAAAACTTCAGAATGTTAAAATGCACACTTCGTTTGTTTATTTCTTTAACTGAGTTCATGAAGCTTTAAAAAATATTTGTGACTGTTTTAAAATCAGTCTGGGGAAGGGTTGCAGCTTAGTGGTAGAGAATCTGGTTCAGTAGGGCTGGGGAGAATTACCATATTTTTTGCTCTATAAGACTCACTTTTTCCCTCCTAAAAAGTAAGGGGAAATGTGTGTGCGTTTTATGGAGCGAATGCAGGCTGCGCAGCTATCTCAGAAGCCAGAACAGCAAGAGGGATTGCTGCTTTCACTGCACAGCGATCCCTCTTGCTGTTCTGGCTTCTGAGATTCATAATCTTTTTTTTTCTTGTTTCCTCCTCCAAAAACTAGGTGCGTCTTGTGGTCTGGTGCGTCTTATATAGCGAAAAATATGGTATCTGTCTGAAACCCTGCATAGCCATAGGCAGTCAGTGCAGCCAATAGTGAGCTAGAGACGGACCAATGGTCTGATTCAGTGCAAGTGTGTATATGTACTTGTGTTGTATACTTGATGTTATAAGATTAGTTAGCATGGGGAAGAAGTTGGGAACCTTTTTCAGCCCAAAGGCCACAGCCTTTCCAATAGTGGGGAGAGCTGAAGGCAAGTAAGTTGACCAAATAATGGATGTGGCTCTTACTGTTGTCCAGTAAGCTACATTCCAGCAAATCTTTGTAGATTCATAATCTACAAAAAAAAAGCTAGAAAAGAGAAGCCAATAAATGCAACATGTGAGGGGAAGGTGCCACAAACATGGCAATACATATATCCCCCTTTTTAGATTTGGTATTACTATGCAAGGCAACAAAGACAACTGGAAATAATAAATGGCTGAAAGAACTGGATGTGTTCTACCTAGAGAGAAGAGAATTGCTGATAGATGATAGATAGATAGATAGATAGATGATAGATATATTTTTAAAAAACATTTATATTTTAGAATATATTTCTATACATCTATAATATTTGGAAAATGTGTAAAAATAGACAAATCAGAATAAAGAATGGGGGAAACTCTTCTTCCTATTAGTTAGGAAAAAAAGCAGAGGTTTTAAAATTCACAGAAAGTAAAAAGTGAGTGAAACAGTGAAGAATAAACTGCCAGTGGAAGATACTGAATTTCCTTCAAAAAAGAAAGGAAAGGAAAGGAAAATGGGCACCAAGGTTGATGAGGAACATGGCAGGAGTGTTTGTGGGTCAAATGTGCCAGCAATTTGTGAACAGGGTAGAGGTTCAAAACCATAATGTGGAGGGAGGAGTTAATTCTTTACTCCATGCTCAGTGAAAATTGCTCCCCAAGCTACTATTTTCACAGCAGGGGAAAACATACAGGTATGATTTTGGTAAAGAAGCACTTTTGAAGAGGTTTGTGGGGTTTTTCCCAGGAGACAAATTTATTAACCCAGGTAGTATAAAGCTGAACACATTTCAGGCAATGAAGCTGAAATCAGAATAGGAATAGCTCACGTGTTGTACACGTGATGCTAGAATGACAGGTTTTTAAAAAGATTTTTAAATGCTTCTCTGAGTTTTCTGGCACTTAAAATGCATTGCCTTAAAATCTGTACATTGTCAGGACTGCAAAAATAGCCCCTTTTTAATATATTGAAGGAGGGGAGGTTTGATTCAAAATTTATTTTGTTTAATAAAACGTATATAACCATTTGATTGTAAAAACATACCGTATTTTTCGCCCCATAGGACGCACCGGCCCATAAGGCGCACCTAGTTTTTTTGGGGGGGGAAATAAGGGGGAAAATTTATTTTTCCCCCCCAGGCGCGGGGCTGGGACGGGGGAAGCCCGAGCTTCCCCCGACCCCAGCCCCCAGAACAGGCAGCTCTCCGCAAGCCATGGGAGCCCAGTGCGAAGCCTGGAGAGCGAGAGGGGTCAGTGCGCACCGACCCCTCTCGCTCTCCAGGCTTCAGAGAAAGCCTGCATTCACCCCATAGGATGCACACACATTTCCCCTTCATTTTTGGAGGGGGAAAAGTGCGTCCTATAGGGCGAAAAATATGGTACCTCAAAGCAGTTAACAAAATAAAATGATCTAAATAAACAATTTACCATTTTGTGAATGAAATGTATCCCTCATATATAAAAGGAAAGGCTATTTTTACTTCTTTCTTTTTCATTCCGTATTACAGCAACACACAGAATGATCATCAGATGGACATGGTGTAGCTCCCTTTTATTAGCTTTATTCACAGGAATGCAGTGGCTTGTCAATCCTCAGCAACACATTCCACATTGAAGATGGTATATTTCTCACACCTGTGACATTCTGCACCAACTTTCAATATCACTGTTGTATTGTAATGGGCTCTGCCACTTTTTTTCTGATTGACGTGCTGATCTACATGTATGTTGCTACTTGTTTTGGCTATTGATAATATTTGTCGTGTTGTTAAGTTTAAATCAACGAAAGCAATGTTTTTATAAAAACAGCACCACCGCAACTCTTTAAGCCAAATCTGTATTGCTATCCTTACATTTGTGAGAGTTCCTTACCTAAGGTCACTGCTTCACATCTGTGAAGATAATTCACAAATTCTAGAAGCCAATACAGCATGAGGAGCAGAAGAACTGCACGTCTAGCATATGGAATTTAATTGGTAAGCTAAGAAAAGGCGCCCAGTCTCATAGTTCTACTTATGAGAGTAAATTGGGAGTGCAGTGAATAATGAGAGAATTGTGGGGCTGCAATATATGCTTCACCATATCCCTCAGTCCAGCGCTAGCATATCCAAACAAGAAAAGATCAATCAGCTAACGACCTGCAAGACATAGGCCAAGGCCCCACCCCAGAATAGCACCACGGAAAGTCAACATGAATGGATGCAAAGGGAAAGTCTCTGTGTTGCCAGAGTCAATTCTGAAACACAGGGTGTTAAAATCAGCAGTCCTCCCTTTCCTTCCTTTTGTTTGCTATCTTCAAAAAGGAATCAGCCTTGGATGCAGCTTGTCAGGCCAAGGCTTTGCTTTCAAAACATTAAACAGGTGTGAAGAGCTTGTTTGCTCAGATATGCTAGCGCCCCTTGAGGATTGTTGACAGAGCACTCTTTTGTGAACAAGGGCTGGCTGACCCTTCAGCAAACACAGCCAGTTTATGCCCAGGGGCTTTATCTAGGAGAGATCTAAGGGAGAAGGAGACCCAATGGCTTCTTTGACTGACACCCTGGCCAGAGTTATCACCAACTTGCCTAGGATATGAAAAGCATTACAGGGAGGTGTCAGGGCAAGTCCTGGGTCAGGGCAAACACCTCACAGCTGTTTGGATGTTTCACTAAAGCCACATAAGCCAGCAACAGGCAACATGTTCAGCACCGAGGTCACCACCTGGTGTGTGCTAAGGCATTCTGGCTGTTTTTCTGACTCTCTTCTTTTCAATAAAGTGCCACTCACAGTTCTACACTATGATTAGTTTCTACATTTACAGGAAATGATTTCACAGGTATTAATAAGCAATGGGCATTTTTCCCCCACTGCAGGAAGCGGCAGTCCCAGGATCAACATTGGACTCATAATATAAGAAACATAGGTCATTTGCAGGCATGATAACCTGGTTTATAAATTGCTTTTGAATTTTTGAATTGTAAATTTAAACTTGGAGAAAATATAAAATATGCAATGCTTCTAAACTCTGTGTGGTTATATTTCCAATAAAATTTCAGAAACCATGCTTAAATAAATTCAAACTTATTTTAATTTGCCTCCTGGCTTCTGAGTGTGTAGAATTTGTTGGTAGTACAGTTTCAAAATTATTTCAAGAGAAGGAGTAAAGGGAAAACAGCAAGCAAAGCAGCTTTAAGGCTTTACATGGAAGTGTCCAAGGATGTTGCTCTCTGAGCAAAACAGTGTCATGGAGGGCACTGCTCTATATTTCTTTTCTGTCTCTTGAATACTTACCGTGCTTTTACATACCACAGTGAAATTGTCTGGACCACCCTTTCTGTGTCTATGAATACTCTTGTCTAAAACTTAGAAAATCTTTGAGCCCTAGAAGGAACTTATACCCTCAGTAACGGACCAGGCGACACTATTAAAAACTACTTGCCAATGTTGTTCTTTTGCTGACCAGTTCGCTCTATATTTTCCTCACTGATTTTCCTCTGCAAGATATTGCCAAAATCTTACTAGCTACAGCCAATACTACCTTGATCAGATAGTATTTATGAGATGTATGCAGCAGATGAATCCCAAGCTGAAGTGGAGGCATTCTAAAAGTGAAGCAGGATCTGTATAAGGTGCCCCAAACCAAAGCAAGGATCCCCTAAAGCATTTTGTGATGTCTTGGTGATTCGGATATCAGAACAATGCTACAAACAAGTGTCTGCTAAACATGAAACTAAAGGATTGTATCCAAATAAGTTCTATTCAGGGTATGCTCATTTAATGTAATGTACCCATGTTACTCATGTTCTCTAATTCTATTAATGTATCTAAGCATGGGGTGAAGGGGGAGAGAAAGCTCCATGGTGACTGACAGGCAAAGCTTGTCATCAGAGGGAATTATTTTACCTGGACTCTCCAATCCCACTGCTTTGGGGCAGGGATGCTGAGGTAAATAAACAGCCTTGGTTTTATGTGCTTCTGGCTCTTTCACAAGTTCTGTCTCTGAGAAAGAAGAATGCTATTAAAAGAGTTCTAGTGGAGCAATTGGAGTGAGACTTTTCTTTTCCTTACGTCCAGCTCAGTCCCTCCCTTTGCCCACCCTTTCTTTTTAAATCCTATAGTTCTTTTCTTCACATTTAAATCTTCCATTGTTACCTTGTTCTTATTAGAGTCAGTGGACCCCCGCTTTCCCCCTTTGAATAGTTCTGGTCTGAAGAGTTGATGTAAGTTCAGTAATCTGTTTTATTTAGTCTGTCTCAAGTGATTTTATTCAGCCATAGTCTACTTTACATTATTAAATTCTTAGTGTGTGTTTGTGTGTGAATTTTTCACATGCATGCACAAACCTTAGTTTATCCAAAGTGATACGGTATATTTCCTGTATTATTTATCAGCAAAGTATTATTTATTATTTATTATCCTGTATTATTTATCAGCTGACTCCCTCCTTTGGCAATCTTTACAAAACTTTAGTTTATGGTTGCCATCAATTTTTATTTTAATTAATTTTTATAATGTTTTTTATAATGTTGCACTGTTTTAGTGTTGTTAGCCGCCCTGAGCCCGGCTTCGGCTGGGGAGGGCGGGATATAAATAAAATTTTATTATTAGTAGTATTAGTATTAGTATTAGTATTATTAAGTCTGCCTTAAGTCATTCTATTATTACTAGAAGTTGCACCTCTGCTTACTTCGCCACCCCTGCCACCCCTCCCACCTCACCAACCCCTACTCCCTGGACCTCACCAACCCTCCACTCCTGCCCCCATTAAGTCCTTTGCTTGCCAACTCCCTCCTGCTCCCCCCACTCTGCACCCCCTCCCCAAGGAAACCCATTAGACCTTTTCCTTTTCATCTCACATCAGCATTGCTTCTGCAATATATTACAAGGCTGCGGCCTAAGGCAAGGAGTGGGAGAGCCCTCAACTCAGGTGCCTCTAAGCATCAACAGGGTACTCTTATCTAGAGGGATGGAAAGGCTTGAAAAGCACAAAGTAGAGATAAATGGCCCCCTCCCTTAAGACTTTCTCCTAAGAGAAGGAGGGCCTATTATGCCTACACATTTCATCCGCTTATACCAAATGGGGCAACAGTTATAGCAATAAAAAGAAATACAACATCTAGCAGCCTCTTAAGTGCTTTGGACTGAGGTAGACTGTTTTATGAAGCACTAAATCATAGTACAGAGCAAATTCTGGGGTTGCACCATATCCTTATGGCAAAAAACTAAAACAAAATCCAAAGCAAGTCCAGCATTTACTGATCCAGACTAAGGGCTTTAGTGGACACTGAAACTGATGACAGTATCTGCATGTCGAAAGCATCTTTAAACTTGGCCAAGGCAAAACTGAAAACACAACACACACAAGCTGGAACATAAAACCACTCCTGCTGGATTAGGCCAAAATTCCATCAAATTCAGCACCTTGCTTCTCCCATACAACTAAATGCCTTCACGAAGCCCACAAACAGGGCATGCAGGCAAGAGCTCTTCCCTACTTTTGTGCCCAGCAACTGGCATGTAGTGCATATTGCCTCTGAACATAAACATAGGGGCATAAGAAGCTGCTTTTTAGTGAATCAGAATGTTGGTCCAACTAGCTTAGTATTTTCTACACTGACTAGTAGCAGCTCTCCAGGATTTCAGATAGAAGTCTCTTCCAACCCTACCTGGAAATACCAGGGATTGCACTTTCTTGAACTAAAACAATGATAAAAGCTCACCAAATCATTTCTAGAATTACCAAGGCATCTTTGAGGCAGGTGATTGCTGTGTACATATCCAGTACCCATCCCACTGTGTCCACTTCAGCCCCATTGCTCCCCAGTAAGAAGGGAGCTTGCACTTTCTCTTTTCTGGACATCAGCACTCTGATCTTAGCTGCTCTGAACTGCAAGCAAGCTTTCGTTAGGCCAGGGGTAGCCAATATGGTGCCTTCCAGATGTTTTGGACTCCAACTCCCATCAACCCCAACCAATATGGCCAATGGTCGGGGTGATGGAGGCTGTAGTCCAGCAACATCTTACACGTGTTGGCTACCCCTGTATTGAGCATTTGCCTGCCTTTTGCTCCTTTAGGGATTCACAGCAGTGTTCACCCTGTACCAAAGGTGAGTAAGATTTAGAAAAAGGATTGCTGCTTCATGAAACCAAAATTACCAAAACATCAGTTTAGTTGAGGAATACACACACACCTTCTTGTTCAGTTAACAAAGAAGTTGGTTAAAAGTTCTGAATACACTTGAATAGAGCAATCAGAAAATGTAATCATTATATTAGAAAATATATATGATTTCAAGGAGAGATTTAAAAGGGAACATTTTGTTCTGCCACTGGGCACTGGTAGCTCCAGCAGCATAGTACCAGCCATGGTTGTCCCATGAAGACAGCAAAGCAACCCTGTTCTGCCCCAACCACGCACTGTACTGTCCATTAGGAAAGAAGATGCAGTATGACTGGTGCAGTCAATATACTGTGTGAATGTTTTGAGAAGATACTTGCTGACTGAAGTGTATGGATGCGGGAGTGCGGGGACCATACCACACATTATTACTCTGAATAAGACCTGAGTTCAGCACTGAATATTCCATCAACAGAGAGATACAGCCCATCCCAGCTCCCTGACCTGTGTACCTGCATGAAACATCTGTTTGACACAGTTACACTTTGGATGTACTCTTAAAACATCTTAATGTGTTCAACTAAAAATGGAATATATGCAGGGACCCTTACAAAGTAATATTTCAATTGTCAGAGACCATATATAGAGTCTCCCATAAATGGGATGGAGGGAAAGCAGGAAGAAATCATGCAACAGAGCTGCCTTTTGACACCATACCAAAATGTGCAGATAACTCCTAACTTCTGGCCCACATTACTGGTGGGGGTTTGGTGGAAGTACCCCTTGTGGGACTCTGTGGGGTTCTGGTGGTGATGGTGGTAGGCTCTGCCAGCAAAGAAGCCCCCATTGTTCCTGCCAAAAAGTGCAGTGGAGCACATGCTATTACTGGTGGTGTTCCTGTTGGGAGTAGCTGATATCAGGTGGCAAAATGAAATGTTTGGGTAGCAGGGGAAGACCCTGGCAGTGATGGATTTGCTAGATCCAAAGCAGGGCCTGTTCCTGGAGAGGGGCACAGTCCAGGCCCCTGTGCTGTGTCAGCCTGGAGTTGGTGCTGAAAAACTGGGCCCCACCTTATATCCTGGCCAGCAGGACTGTGGAAGTGGCAGACAATCCATCGGTGCATGCCCCAATTAAGGTACCTCTGTAACAGCTGGTACAAGTCCTTCACTTGGCAAACATGGCTTATAATCTCTTTAGATAAACAGGTGCAGAAGAGTGTGACATAGTAAGGAGAATAACCAGGAAACATTTCCTTGAATGTTGATAACTTTCAAAGCAAGTGCCTACACAACTAGTTTCAAACAAGCTAAGCAATTTTACCCCCAAGGTCAACCTAACTAGTGACCTATTGCTACCGCTGTTTTTAGACTCGCTTGCTCACTCGCTTGAGCCATCTGGAGCTGTTTTACTAGAATCAACTGTGCAAGCACCTCTGACAGACATATGGTTCTTTGTTTGCTCCTGCTACCCACCTGTAACATTCTGGTATAAAAATAAAATGAGCAAATTGGGAACAAGATGCATGGTGTGCATGTGATTCAGTGTATAGCTTATGCAACCTTGGGGTGGCAGGAAGGAGCTAAATTGCACGTGGATATATTTAATCTTCCATGCTTTTGTGAAAAGCATTTAAAGTGGTTCATATCCTTTGATTGTTTAAATGCTAATATCTCTTTGCATTAAAACATGCAGTATCTCAAAGCAGTGGAATGCTTAAAGTGGGTGCTCTTGTCAGAGTTTTGAACTCTGCAAGCCTGTTATGATTGGCTGTAACACCTTCAGCCCCATGTCTATAATCCTGGATTCCCAATTCCCTGTCAACAACAAACAAGTGCCAGGCATAGAGAAAAAGCACAAGAAAGGCAGGCAGTGAAAAGAGCAGGTTTAGATAATTAATGCTGACAAACTGAGGTGGAAGGAGGGATAAGCATGGAGAAAGACCCGCTTGCTTCATGATGGCATGGCTACTGGAGTCCCAAGTGTGCCAAAAAAGATTTATATCAGAGTCATTTAATTAGTTTATTGCAGGCAATTAGCTCCATCACTTATGTTTCCCCTCAGGGCAGCTTAAGCAACGCAGAAGGATGTGGAAGGTGCTCAAGAGAAGCTTTGTTTTCCCATGTAAACCAGGGAAACTCTGAGCTTTCCCTAACACACGAAGCAGAACAGGCTAGGAACAGCAGATACTAAGGATATCTGTTTAAGCTCTGGAGTGTCAGGTGCAATGACCCTTGAGCTTGCATGTTCTTGGAGGGGAAGAATTGAAAGAACAAAGGCAGTAATAACAGTAACAATTTTAGTACTTATAACTGTGCAATCACTCTATATCTTAACAATACTGTAAGGAGAATTATCAGTATTATGTCGTCTAGAAATCTGTAGCAATTTTTCCATGAATCGCCAATTCTGGCAACTCTCCCTTAGGCTCTTTGAAGAAAACCTGCCTGCCTTCAAGTTCGCCTTGGGGGCCCTCTTCAGGACACCCTGTAATCTGAAATGAGGTAGATTGGAAAATAGGACCGCCTCAGCTATTAAGGGAGAATCACCTGACAATTTGTTATCATTTCAGGGCCGGGCAAAAACCCCTTTTGTATTCCCATGCCCTTTTAACAAATTTAACAAATTTAGTTCGTTGGCTTAGTTTTCTCCTGCTTTTGCCTGTTATTAGTCTGATACTGATTGCACTCTAATAGGTTATATTTTATTTTTATATTTTGCAAAGCTGCTTTGAAAAAAGCAGGGTGGGATCTCAGTTCTCTAAATAAATGAATACACAAATATATAAAAAATACTTTTTCACAAGAAACAACAGCAACATGTTCCTAATCCCCCACCCTAAGAAGTGTTTCTATGGAATTCAAATTCTAATGCAGTGAAATATATTGTATATATAAGAAATAAAGGAAGTGATCAAAAATACAATCAAAAACCATACAGCATCTAGCACAGTGTATTCCAGTTGCTTCAACAGGCAGAAAAATCATTAAGTGGCACTCCCAAGACCCTCAGGAATTTTCAAGTGCTCTTTGGAAACTTAAGTTTGAGAACCACTGTCCTATGGCCTATGTGGGATGCCCTCCCCAGAAATGTAGGATTACACCTACAGAAATCTTTAATTTTGTATATTTGGTAAACCTGTATTAAGCTTTAAAGATATATAATAAATGAAACGGGGGGTGGGGTAGAAAATATGTAACAGCAGCATTTGTCAAGAACTCCAGAAAGGTAGGTGAGTAGAAACCTGCAGCAGTTCACCATTATACATCCTAAAACCATTCCCATAAACCCTACTCCCACTTATGCTGCCACTATCTGGACAGAATAAGGCAATAAAGACTTTTCTTATTTGTTGAGGGAAAGGAAAGGAAGGAATTCTTTTTCTTAACTAAAAAGATGCATAAAATATACATAAGACTAAAATTAACTTGTTGCTTTATTTTAGCCTAATTTAAAGTTATGCAGATTAAATTACTAGAAAATATACATTAAGTGTCTAAAATCAAGTAATAAATTTGTCTTGAGGTCTTTATATGGATGACAGTCCTAAGAGCTTTACGGGGGAATCCACTGCAACATTTTGTTGCAGGCCCCACATTCATCATCACTCCAGTCTTTGACAAAAAGGATAAGTAAAATAAAAAGGCATATTATTATAATTATTAAGACAATGGGTGTAAATTAAGAAAAAATATTTCAGTATTTAATCATTCAAAATATTTAATAATTAAATTAAAATTAGAAATATATTAAGTAGTAAGTTACAGAATTCAAAACCATCCAATGATAACTGATGAGTAACTGGGACTGAGGGTCATTGACTTGCATAGAGCAAGTCAAACAATGGATCTTAGTGGGAATCTCAGACCAGCCTAGTTCACATAAGGACTCAGAAATCAAAGCCGCAGCCTCAAGTGTTACATGCAGTGCTAAGGGAGGGATTATGGCAACGTGGCGTCATTGCATCATTTAGTCTGTAGTTTGTGAAGGATCCAAGTTTCTCTCTAGCATTATGAAATCTTCTCTGCAGTGCTCATGTTACTGGGGAGAAGCTAACCTAAAGATGCAGTTAAAATATTTAGTTAAAAACTTAAAAAGTCAAGAGAAACATCATCAATGTAGGTTGATGCAAACGAACAAGGAGAGTGACTCTTTCCACTGCCTTGCAGATTGTTAACTCCAAGTTAGTTCAAAATTCTGGCATTGGCAAGAACAGAGGATGCCAACCATATAAGCAGGGCATCAGAACCAATATGATTCTCCTCTCCCTTTTTTGTTTAAAAGGCTATTTTTTTAATTCTCTTCTGTAGAAATTGCTTGAAAGTCACACTGTGCAATATATGCATAGACTTTTCAGCAACAGTGATTCTCGTCATGAAGTTCAGCCAAGTGGAGACTGGAAGGAAGAACTCTGCAGATCAAAGTACTGCCAGGGAAGTTGTGGGAGAGAATCCGTCTCCCTCACTCCTGCATTTTCTCTGGTGGGCTGTATGGGTTGGAACTGTGCCACAAGCAGCCAGACAGAATCTCCCTGACAGAGAAAAGGCATAAGACCACCTACACAGCAACTCCTTGCAAGCAGGAGCAGAACAAGTTCTGCACAATGCCACCAGTATTCTGTAATGCTGCAGCAGTTCAAGTGAAGGGATGGGGCCCCGTAACATAAAACAGGGCCCCATAGAAGCTCCCAGGGCAGCCCAGATTCTAAAAAGGACACACTCCCCACCACTGGCAGCTTTGCAGTGTGCTATCCTTTAAGCATCACCATACATAATATCTCAACTTGGCTCTCCAGCCAGGTGTTGCAAATTATTATAGCGATCGCAAAGCTCTGGTGCAAGAGTCCCTCAAGCACTTTTCATGACAAAACATTCTAAGTTTCACTCGGTTCCAATTATCTGGTTTAATAAATGTTGTCATCCCCCATGTAATAACTTTTAAAAAATTATCTAATTGTTTTTTTTGTTTTTTTGCTGGGGAGATACACTGACAAATCATTTCCTGAACTGTGGGAGGGAGACGGGTTTTCTTTCCCCGCCGTGTGGATGTTTTTAATAACATCGATTGTCTGCGAAAGGCTTTCTGACCTCAAAACAACTCCTGGTTCAGTGCATTCCTTCCCAACCACAAACCCAGTTAGAATTTCTTTACACAAACAGGAGGAGTGTTTTCAACAACAATACACAATAAACCAAGGAGCTGGATCTTAAGGGGGGCAAGTGGGAATCTCCTGGAATTCACATTTGACCTGAATGGGCTGGTGCAAGCAGAAACCTGCCAGCATCTGACTTGTTTTTAACTGATCTGCTGTGCCAGGGCTTTTACACAGGCCAAGTCATCTTCCTAATTCTCTGGCATTTCCCTACACCCTCCATGTGTAAAGAGAGTTGTACTCTGCAGAGACGTCAGTATTTGTCCTTACGCCACTTTAGGCACCAAATCACTTAAAGATGTTTGGTTAATAAATGCTTCTGGGACATGCAAGGGGCCCTAGAACAGAAAGCAAAGAGAAAATGCTCATCTTGAGCATTTCACAAGCAGATCCAGCTTCGGTATTTAGCAGAGTTGAGCAACTTTTCACATATCTCATTTAAGCCCCACACATGCGCAGAATTTTGTATCAGTTTGGCACACAGTTCAGTACCTTGAGAATATTCTCTCTCAATTGGGAGAGAAGGTAATATATATATATATATATATATATATATATATATATATATATATTACCGAAATTCATGAGTTTCTAAAACAGTTTGTGAGATTATAAGCTCCTCAGGATGGGAGTATGCTTTTGTACTCGGAGGTACATGCAGTTATTGGTGCTATAAAAAATATAGCAGTGGCACCAATGTTACCACCTCAGCCTTAGATACCTGCTTGAAAACTGTTACACCTATCTAGTTCTTGCTCATTTGAAGAAGTATAAATGCTGCACTTTAAGCAATGGGGTCCATTTAACACTAGGGTAGCTACTCCAGCTGCAGAACCCACCCTTCTAACATTATCCGAATGGAATAGGGGGAAATGCAGATTCATATTTACAGAGGTTAGCTGAAGAACTTATGAATTACCTCGAGCAATATAGGAAATTGTAAATAGAGGGAAATCTTAGGGCTGGATTACATGTTTCATGCCGAAACAAAATGGGGCTGGGATTTTGTCAAGCAAACAGAACTTTTCTAAAGCCAAAAACCACCAACAAGTCTCAAATCAGCTTCTTTTATTGTATTGTCCTTTTCCTGAGGGAGGACTCTCATCTCACTTTGTATATATTAGCATCTTAAAATGGAGCAAGGTCTTTCCCGCACTCCCCAGCTGCATTTCAAGCTGCACTTGTAGGAGTGAGGATATCTTCACCCAATGCACTTTACTTGTTTGGTTTTCCAGTGACTGCAGTCTCCACACCCACACCCAAATTCCTAGTCACGAAGCTGTGATCTGTGCATGTGCAATGGCTGTCTCAAATATACACACCTCAGCTTAACTGTGAAGTGAATATGCTTTACATTTTCAAATCAAATGGAAGCTGGTTTGAGGGAAAACCAATCAAACAGCAATACCAGATGGATATGGTTTGTAGCTAACATAATGTGCACACGACTTCAAACACCAGCGGTTAGAGCACACTTATTTGGAAACCTTATTTCATACTCAGAGCAAATTTCAGGTTGTCTGGTCTGACATTATACTTAAAAAAATAATCACTGTGTATAGGAAAGCATGGCTGCATTTGGTCAAGAGATGTACCAAATTAATATGCAGAATAAGGAGACATTCATTTCTCCACACTTATTACCACTGAATGCATTTCAAAAACACAGTTTACCATAATTCTGTGCTATTTACACAGGCATTAACAATATATCCCCCTCCCATTTTTATTTTATTGTGGGGTCCAAAACCCCTATGGCCCCTAGAAGTTGGCTCCTATGCCCTGTGGCCATGGTGATGTTTCAGTGATGTAGATAAACATGAGGCCAGCCCAAGATGGGGCCAGGACCTTTTGCAGCACCTGAGGACAGCAGGCTAGTTCAGGGAGCAGACTGCACAGCATGCATAGCTCTGTCCTCCAATGGAGGGGAATCCACCTGAGGGGACAGACTACTGTCACTGTGCAACACACACTGGTATCTGTTGGCTAAGGCAGCTGCCTAACAGCAGAGCCAAACCTGGACAAAACTAATATTCTGTGTTGTGATGTGGGGTTTGTGATTTCAGCTCTCTTGACATAATATGCTGGAGACAGTTCTGTAGTAACACTTCTTTATTAAAGCAAACAAGACTGAGAACTGAGGAGGGGAGAGCTACATTTATAGGGACAGGGAACTAGCTAGAAGGGATACATTTTGGAGGGAACAATATCAGGCAATCACAGTCCTGCCTTTTGGAGGAAACCAATAAGACAGAGGATCCAAATACAGCAGCTTAAATGAACCAATAGTAGCTGTACCCTCTGGAACCAAAAGGCAGTTACTTTACCCTAATGCACATACAGACAATAATAATACAGATATAAAATCCTTTGACTCAATACATAACATTCTGCTCTGTATAACACACTTGGGTAGCGTACGGAATGCTTTAAAACTCTCCATTTTCTGCTCTGGATAATATGTCTCTTTAGATTCATCCCATAACTATCTCCTTCTTTGTCACAGTCTGGTGTTCAAATGCATTTGAGCTGTGTTTACAAACGACTGGGCCCTTAGGAAATACAATGTGTACTGCCATCTCTTTACTCTTTGTTAGCACTCAGTAAATTATATTCGTTTCCTTCCTCATGCTCAGAGTTACTGCAAGTGCTGTGGTGAAGCCCATGCCAGACTTCAACATTGTGACAGTGAAGAGTAAACCACAATGTTTTTTTATTTAAAAAATTCTGGCGCATGGGAGGGATCGTTGTGTAAAGCCAACTTAGGCGCTGGGGACTCTGCCTATCCTGGGCTCCTGCAGCATGCACCAGCAGGAAAGCATTTGATACGGTCCATAATATTTTATTCTTTCCCAGCCGCTCATTAATTCTCCTAGAAGTCTTGCCAAGCCTCAGCTACAAGTGGTAAAGGCCATGTGGAGTTACAAAGACAGCAAAAGATCTGCGTATTACAGAGATGGAAGAGGTCTGCTTGTATGTTCATGTTTGGTCGAGGCAGGAGGGAAAGCTTGATTAGATCAATTGTAAAGGAGTACATCACCAAAATAATGTTAAAAACTGCTAGCATAAATCTGCATGTTGTTTCAGTCACCTGTGAACAGTGTTGCACAGTATGAAAAAATTAAATCCCTAATAGCAAAGTAGATTTTGCCACAAAGAAAGAATTATTAAAAGATAAAAATGGGCAGGACCCTTCAAAGAAAACATTCAGTATGAACTTTGCATGGTTTGAGAGTAACTTCACAGGAGACCCAAAGAAAACGAATGCAGAGTCGGGGTGGGGGGACCCATAACCGAAAACATAAAAGTCAGGCCTGAAACTCAGCCAGCTGCAATATATTCAGACTGAACATATGAACATAAAATACATACTTTCCATATCTTGGCTCACATTTACAGCAACAATTAGACTTGAGCCACAGAAACTTGGGAAACTGCCACTGGATCATCTAGCACAGTGTTATTGACACTAATATTGGCAATCGTTATCCAGGATTTCAGACAGGGATCTTTCTCAACCCTTCCTGGAGATGCCATGGGTTGGACCAAGGATATTTTGCAAATGTTCTACCAATGAACTACAGCCCATCAAACCACCTACCAACCCTTTGTTTTGCCAAGCTCTCTCCCTAGCATCTCCTCTACCTGCCACCAGCTCAGCTGCACCAAGTACCTGAAGCCAGCCTAATCCTCAAAGCCAGCATTGCTGTTCCACTCATGCAGCAGACTTCTGCCTGTACAACATAACTTCACCTTCTTCTCCTCTCCAGTCCCCTGTGCACCCTCAAAATTTGCTCAGAGAGGTTTGGGAGGGAGCACGGGGACAGGAGGAGAAGGGGAAGTCCTGTGCAGCTCTGGATAAACCCTTTGCTGCTTGTGTGCATTTCCACCAAGCCACTAGGTGCCCACTCCAGTGCCAACAAACAAAACCACAGGAAGGAAAGCTAATTCGGTTGAGTTCTCCCCTTCCCTGCCTGCATCAACTGTAAAGCCCCAAAACTTATACATCTGTTTGTCTGCAATTTGGCATGTTTCTTACCCAGGGACACTTCTCTCATGCTGTTGTTTGCAGACTACTTACCCACAAAGAGGTTAAGTGATGCCAGTGCAAAATAGCAGCTCCAGCCTACCACAAACGCCACTACTGCAATCATCTTGTGTGGAAGAGAACATACAGCCTGAACCACAATGTTAACAGTCGGAAACCTCCAGGGTAAACAGAAAGGTCTTTGGCTGTCTGCAAAGGCATTACATGATTAAGTGCTTGCTTGATGCCCATTGGGAACTTACTGCATAAAATGGGTGAAGCAGTAAAAAAAGAAAAAGGGGGGGGGAGCCCTTCGTTGAACCTTGGGCAATCAAACTTTGGTAGGTTATAGTACTTTCAGGAGGTAATTACCAGGTAAACCAGGCTTCTGCAACCTTGGCCCTCCAGATGTTTTTGGCCTACAACTCCCATAATCCCTAGCTAGCAGGACCAGTGGTCAGGGATGATGGGAATTGTAGTCTCAAAACATCTGGAGGGCCGAGGCTGAGGAAGCCTGAGGTAAACTGTAAAAGGCCTGACAATTTGTATCTTACTCACATGTGGAACTAGCATAGTTATAACTACGTATCTCTATCAAACTAGCGCTAGTGTATAAGACAGAAGGGTATTTTATTTGCATATTTTAGCATTAATGTATCAGCAAATTAATAGGAATTATATTTTTCAATGCATTCTTATCAATTAACCTAATAATAATTGCTCGCTTCTCAAACATTGGATGAGATTTGCTAGAGGAATAGATATAGACAGAAACCCTATCTACATTTACATAGAAATTAGTTCCATTGCACTTAGCTGGACTTCCTTTTGAGAAGACATTGACAGGATTGCAGTGTAATTACATCATAACCCCAGCACCCAGGAGCATCACACCCAGTCCTGATCTGGAAGGGTTTAAAGTAGGCTGGGAGATACTGCAGACTTGCGTACACTAATCCAACCTTGGACGAATTTTTGGCCTGTGTTTTGTTTTAAAAGAACAGAAAGACAAAAGGTAAAATCTCAAGACTAAACCAGCAGCATCTTTCACCACCCAGGCAGGGAAGGAGCAGCAGGGGGGATAACAGAGGAGTCATGGTAATTGACTCAGGCCAAATCCTCATTTAATATGAAGTAGCTTAGTTCCTCTGACATCAGCCTTATAGTGTGTCCCTCACACTGGCTGCAATAAGCAGCCCAAGCAGCTTCATGTAACTTGGCTCCAGCTCTAGCTTTTCTTTCTCACTTACCTCCCACCAAATACCACCCCTAGAAACTGTCAGCAGCTTCCCTCTACCCCCACCTCTCAACTGTGTAGCTGTGTTGGCCAAAATGAACAAGACCTCACATTGGAGGCAGTTATGAGATGTCTGCTCATAGTTCTGCTTAAGTGAAAACAAGTACCCCATGCCAGTTTAAATATAAATTCCCCTCAGATGACGTGGAAACCATCTTTCAACAAATTTCCTTTCCCCACTGTTCCCCCTTCATTGTACCCTAGACTCCACATATATTTCTTGGCTGCAATGGCATGGACCCTCACAGGACAGCACAGCTCCATGTCAGCCAGACTAGCAATCCTGCATGCAGTTCATGCTAACCTAGGCAAGTGATGTCTACATTGAGTGTTGGATGTTTTGCTAAGCTCTGAAGCCGGTGCTAAATCCCAAGGCATCCCTCCTTACCCACCCACACATACTTGTCCTCCTCTCACCCTCTCTGTTTCACATCATCATGTATCTGTTCCTGCTTGGAGGTCATTAAATTTGCCAGCTCTCTGCCAGTCAACACAGGTTGTTTAACATGCCCTGTAATGTATCACTGCCAGCTACCCTACATAGCTGGCATCTCCCCCAGGCATGCTTTTTGGCTATTGTGAGAAGTGCAGATATTAGAATGACCCTAACCTGATTATGAAGGGACGCGGGTGGCGCTGTGGGTAAAAGCCTCGGTGCCTAGGGCTTGCCGATCGAAAGGTCGGCGGTTCGAATCCCCGCGGCGGGGTGCGCTCCCGTCGTTCAGTCCCAGCGCCTGCCAACCTAGCAGTTCGAAAGCACCCCCGGGTGCAAGTAGATAAATAGGGACCGCTTACTGGCGGGAAGGTAAACGGCGTTTCCGTGCGCTGCGCTGACTCGCCAGATGCAGCTTTGTCACGCTGGCCACGTGACCCGGAAGTGTCTTCGGACAGCGCTGGCCCCCGGCCTCTTAAGTGAGATGGGCGCACAACCCTAGAGTCGGACACGACTGGCCCGTACGGGCAGGGGTACCTTTACCTTTAACCTGATTATGGCAAAAATGAACCCAAGTCCACGCACCATAACCATGGGTAGACTGATCCTTGGGGAACAAGGCATAGTAAGATGACAACCAAAGGAAAGCATAGGCATGTCTGTTAGAGACAAGCAGCTGCCTGACCTTTTGGGAAGAGAAAGAGTGGAGATGGATCTACCATCCATTACTGCTTTGCCATTGGATTTTGGACTAAGGGGTTAGTTCATTAAAACAATTCTTTTGGACAGAAGCCATGATGGCTTGCACTCTTCCAAGAGAATTAGAATCTTGGCAGGAGCTGGAGAGCAGTCTATTAGGTTAAAGAAACAAGATTTTTGAATCCTTTCATTGAAAACCACCTGTTTATTGATAAAGAGGAGGGTCAGGTCTTGAGCAGGCTAAAGAATGGGGGGGGGCTATTCCACATAACAAAACCTCCCCTGGAAGTGAAAGTCACCACTGTCAAAGAGCCCAGAATCATCACTCATTTACCTCCCACAGCAATGTCCCAGCAGAGTGTGAGACATGTGCAGCCTCCATCCTAGGGAGCTTTGAGAGGCACAGGCTGCCTGAGCTCCTGCAGGCACTTATCCACTACAAACGAAGGCCACGGCCAAAAGCAACCCTTCAGCCATCCAAGAGCCTGTCTCCTTCAGCGGTACTTGGGCTTCAAGCAGCTGCAACATAAGCCTCTAGGGACAGACCCTGCTGGAAATATCATTAGTGTGTGTCACCCTGCTTGGGAGGATTAATCTGCATGAGGAGGAGCTGTGCTTTTTAACAAGACCTTCATGGTGCATTAAAGAGGGAAAGAAATAATTCCCCCCCGCACAAAAACAACACAACGGAATCTGATCTCCCAATAAAATTTATAGAGCATGGAAATAGCTTCAAGCTGGTGCAGTTGGCATAGAGGACCGTAGGTTACCGACCTCTTTACATTTTGAGATACTTGCTCTTCCCTTGAGGTTAAGGAACAAACACCATAGTGATGAGTCAAGATAAATCTATACATCTGTTTTGACTGTGGAAGAGCATCTTTTAGAGAATAAAAATAAAACCATTCTCCTTGTTTTGCTCTCTCCTGGAGCAAAGAGTTCGCTCATAAACCTTCCTTGATTATCAGATGACATCCAAGAAATAATCCAACATGTATTTGTATAATGGATGAGAATTAGAGCTGTGCTATTATTCAGTTATCTTTGCTTTAGTACAGTAAAAAAAAAAAGGTTAAACATGAAGACATTGTTCTACAAGGTCTGAAGTTAGAAGGATGTACACTATGTTTCTAGTGTTCAGTACCTCAACACCCATGACATCTCCCTCTTCCTTCCTGCAACCTCGTCACTATCTCTGCCTCACACATCAACTGCTCCCACCCCCAATTTCATTCATATATCTCATGTGATAACTCCTGTCTTTTTCACACACACAAAAATGAATCTAATTTCCTCAAAACATAGAACTTTGATTACTCAAAGTGAGCTCAATACATGATGTTACTTTTCCTGTGGATAAGTTAAGACTATGGTGTGAAACGGCAATGAGAGCTTAAAGTTACTCTATGGTTACTTCCTGTTTCTGCCAGGAAAGCTTTCCAACTCTGTTCCAACTCCATACAGTTTCAGTACATAATGTGTGGGGAATGAAAAGTGCAACCTTCCAGTAATAGGTACTATAGCACTTAATCACATCTGCTTCTTTGCAAGCTGTCAGCTAATAGCTTGTTTTTCATATTTGAGGTTGGTGTTTGGTTAATAAATATATAAAATACAAGTTCTCTTGGCACTGAATCTAGAAAGTATGCACTTTTTTAGAGAGAGAGACAGAGAAGAAAACCAATAGACCAATTGTCTATGACAAGGGCAAGTGATGACTTCTGGTGAGTTATAGCCTAGCCTTAGTAGAAGAATTATTTTCTACAGAGACAGTTCTTTAAATAAAAATAAAAACGAGACATTAATCAGTCCTTTTTCAGCTAATGCATTAAACAACTCCCAGTGATCTTATCCTTTGGTAGACTGAGAATGCTCCCTTTATACTGTTTCCTACCACTCAATTTGGACTCCCAGTTCTCTATTTCTTTAGAATCCTCCTTTTAATCCTCCCTTCTGTTAGCTTCCCACATTTCTTACTTGGCACTGTAGCAGTTTCATGGGACACGCCCACAGAAATGTATAGGGAGCTATTCCTGCTGATGCAGTGGATGTTATACCCTACATGGGGTTGCAGGGACCAGAAGCACTGAAACATCATTTTTGGTCACCCAAAACAGGTGTAATTTCTTCCTCCTGCTCAGAGTTTGTCCCTTCTGCTTGCATGCATGCTAATTGTAGATGAGCTCCTTTTTCATGCACTTAACATACACCAAGCTGTAAGAATATATTTCAGTTTCAGCTTAATGTGTTATGTCCAAAGAGTAAAAGGAAAACACATGCTAGCATTGTTCCTCAAACACTTGTAAGAACAGAATGCTGGACTAGATAAGTCTCTGGTCTGATCCAGAAAGACTCTTTTTATGTTCTTAAGTCTAGTGCAACGTTGTTGTTTTCCATGCTACACCAACTGTGTAATGTTGGGCATGTTATTTCTATAGATGGGAATATCTGAGAATATTAATCAGTTAATGGAAAACTCAATTTTTGAGAAGGTAAAAATCCATGATGATGATTATTATTGCATTACTTCTACCGGCGCCCTCCATTCTTCAGTCTTTAATAACTAATGTAGAACACAAATGTCTTAAATGAGACATTTACTGACAATTTATTAACTGCCAATTTTTGTAAGCTGCTCTCAGGTGCCTCACACATATGGAAGGGCCCCTGGGCAATCAGTGATCATTATTCTCCTATTTTATGATATTTGTTAAGGAGCTAAAACAGATAAAGGAAGAATCAAATCTGGTGATTAGACTGGAATGAATAGGTCTCAGCTCCCTAGTGAGGTAGGAAAGGGTTGAACAGGAGGCGCACGCTGTTAAGGCTCGTTCCTCATTTCAAATGTGGTATAGTTCACAAAAGGGGTGAATAATATCAGTCTCTAAGGCAGTGAGTCCATGCCTTGCCAGTGATAATTATTTTAAAAAGTGAGAAAAATGGCTCAGATTAACAGCTTCCATGTCCCACCTGCTGGCTTGGGCTATTATTCCTCCATGCAACAGGGCCTCTAGCTTCCCCAAACCCTTCACTCCCCAGGAGCCACCCTTTTCCGGGCCACCATTCAGAAGCCCTACAATGCATTAAGGAAAAGATCCCGGAGAGCCCATCCTGTGCATAAAAGGACAGTCTGTCAGCAAGTCCACTTCAACACAAATGCTTGGCTTCTGAAGAAGGGAAGAGCTTGGATTTCCTGAAAGCTTGGCGTCAGAGGGGAGGGATGGACTGCACAATAGATTCTAGTTAATGCGTGAAGTGGCCTGCATGTGCTGGTCCCAGAAAGCCTAAGTATCTCAATGGCGTCCTGGGGACTCCTAATCTGCCATTATGTCACTGTTCTGAGGTAGGGAACCTATACGACCTAAGGAGAGCTATTAAGTCTTGCCTCCAAAAGTGAGGCAAGGCTGCTTGACCAGCCCTCTCCTCCTAATGCCATAATGTATGGATAATTATAAGTTTTTCACATGACATGACATCAGTCATTGACTTCCTTTCTACTAGCCCCATGAGAAATCCTGCATTTCTCAAGATGAGCAGAATACCAGGCCCAGCTTTACAGCAACCAAGAGCAATGACTTCTTCCATATTTTAGCTTCCTGCCACACTCTTGTGTTCTGTTTCCCTATAGTATTAGCAAAGGTAGTCATTTTCCTCCTTGTTGAAATGGCTGGAGATTATTTAGAGACATGCCTTAAGAGACATGCCACCTCCAGTGTTATTTTAGAATGTCCTTTGAGCAGTTCTTAGAACCCTGGTGATTAAGTGTTTCAAGTTGAGTTTTTGTTGTGTCAAAAATTTGTTTTATAAATATGATGGCCAAAGTACTAAATAACTGAAAACATTGTAGGAAGTTAAAATAATTTAGGAGCCTGTACTCATTCCCCTACCCCACCCACGTATTAATATTTCCTGAGTCAACCTCTGTTTCATTTAAAGGCTTCAGGGAAATACTACTATAGATGGTTCAAAGCTTTCACCAACTGTAGTTTTAAATCTGCCACTAAAGTGAATATTAAATGAAAATTAATATTAATGAACATACAAACTGAAGAATGTAATTAGCTGTGGCTCCATCCCATGATGCATTTCTGATGTAGCCATTGCACAACTTTTTCCTCATCGGTTTTGGGAAGAAATGTTCATGTATCGTGTCTTCACACAGTTCTGTTAATTAATTCCATCTTTTCTCCCCTCCCTCACCCCTGACGCTAGCCTTTATCCCTCAGTCAGACACTAATCTTTACAACTCATGCTATGAAACCAAATGGACCAGGCGCAAGAGCTTTAGCATTTTCCAACTTGTCAAGTCTAGCAGTTTTCTGAACATTCCATGACTTTGTTGAGCCTTTATTTTCTTCAGTATGCACAGAAAGCCCAAAGGACTGTGCCGTCATTAAAAGGGACATGGCACATAATGAGTGACCAGCACAGGAGTGGGACCTGAATCACCAAAATAGCAAAAAGGCTAAATTGCCACCACAGTCACACTCTGGTTGGCCTCCACTGCAGCTGTGATTCCAACCCACCACTGTGCACTATTCCCAGTGGGTGCCTGAGGCTCCCCACTCATGATCTAAGAAGAACTAGGGGAAGTACTTCTGCCTCCATAGACTCAGTACCTCAGCATTGACCAGTTTACTTTAGCATGCAATTCAATACCAACAATTTGTGCCAAGTTATATTCAACCCAATATGACTTTATTAAGATTAGGGAAGAACATCTGGAAAGGGCTAGGGAATAAGGTGGAATGGAATAAGGCTGCACATACTATCCTGCATAACGAAACAAAGGGAGTGGGGGCTTTTTTCATAATAAAGTACCTGCCAGAGCATATGTATCCCACGTAAACGACTGACCTTGAGCTTTTCCAAAATGTATACTTTTAGTTCTCACATTATTAGCATTTCTCCACCACCTGTTGCCTTACGTTGTTCCTTCCTTACCTTTCTTTGAAAATTTAATTCACACTCACGGAGCCAAACGCACGTCTCAGCCCATTCCCAGGTATGAGCTAAGCACTGACATCATGTTTGCCTTTCACATGCAGCCATCTGGTCTGTCTGGAAATCTTAACCATGTACAAATTCATTATCCTGATACTACCCAATCTTTTAGATTCTTTGCTCAGACGCCCTGAACAGCGTGTCCCCACCAAGTGAGATGGTTGGGTGGGTGGGTGGGTGACTGCCTGGGAGAGGGCATTATCAGTGGTAACTTCCTTAGCTGTGAAAACAGCTTCCCTGGAGATACTCACCTAGTGCCCAAAAGACCATAAAGAAACAAGTGGAGACCTTTGTATTCACCTGAGTCTTTTAAAAACTACCATTTTAAACCAACAAAATCTGAGCTGTCATTTTGCTAACCATGTTTTGTTTTATTGAGCAGCTCATTTATTGTATTTATTTCTGTCAAAAAACAGAAGTTTATTTGAAGCTTTCAATTATTACCTTGTATTTTACTATAATATGTTGTTGTTGTTGTTATATTTACCCTGCCATTTTCCCTGATGAGACTTTATTCTTTTACGAGGGCACATCTGATGGGTGATCATATAAATCTGCTAACAGAGGTTATTATTTGCTGTAATCATACCCATATAATGCCTATATAGTAGAAGTAATAGTATAGTATTATTACTACTCATGTCTAGCACAATAACAGTATAATATTAATATTATAAGTAATAACTATCTGTGTTATTAATGTATCATTATTCTCATGGTGGGAGGCACAGAGAAACATGGGAGATCCAAAGTTAAGTACAGGGCAGTAAAACTATAAGAAAATATGACTCCTAGTACATTTACGAGCACAATTCAAAGTGTTGGTGCTGATCTTTAAAGCCCTAAATGGCCTTAGCCCGGTATACCTGAAGGAGGGTCTCTACTCCCCATTGTTCAGTCCAGATGCACGGAGGGCCTTCTGCAGTTCTCTCACTGTGAGAAGTGAAGTTACAGGGAACCATGCAGAGGGCCTTCTCAGTTGTTGTTGTTGTTGTTGTTTAGTCGTTTAGTCGTGTCCGACTCTTCGTGACCCCATGGACCAGAGCACGCCAGGCACTTCTGTCTTCCACTACCTCCCGCAGTTTGGTCAAACTCATACTGGTAGCTTCGAGAACACTATCCAACCATCTCGTCCTCTGTCGTCCCCTTCTCCTTGTGCCCTCCATCTTTCCCAACATCAGGGTCTTTTCCAGGGAGTCTTCTCTTCTTATGAGGTGGCCAAAGTATTGGAGCCTCAGCTTCAGGATTTGTCCTTCCAGTGAGCACTCAGGGCTGATTTCCTTAAGAATGGATAGGTTTGTTCTTCTTGCAGTCCATGGGACTCTCAAGAGTCTCCTCCAGCACCATAATTCAAAAGCATCCATTCTTCGGCGATCAGCCTTCTTTATGGTCCAGCTCTCACTTCCATACATCACTACTGGGAAAACCATAGCTTTTAGTATACGGACCTTTGTTGGCAAGGTGATGTCTCTACTTTTTAAGATGCTGTCTAGGTTTGTCATTGCTTTTCTCCCAAGAAGCAGGTGTCTTTTAATTTCGTGGCTGCTGTCACCATCTGCAGTGATCATGGAGCCCAAGAAAGTAAAATCTCTCACTGCCTCCATTTCTTCCCCTTCTGTTTGCCAGGAGGTGATGGGACCAGTGGCCATGATCTTCGTTTTTTTGATGTTGCGCTTCAGACCATATTTTGCGCTCTCCTCTTTCACCCTCAATAAAAGGTTCTTTAATTCCTCCTCACTTTCTGCCATCAAGGTTGTGTCATCTGCATATATGAGGTTGTTGATATTTCTTCCGGCAATCTTAATTCCGGCTAAGGATTCATCCAGCCCAGCCTTTCGCATGATGAATTCTGCATATAAGTTAAATAAGCAGGGAGACAATATGCAGCCTTGTCGTACTCCTTTCCCAATTTTGAACCAATCAGTTGTTCCATATCCAGTTCTAACTGTAGCTTCTTGTCCAACATAGAGATTTCTCAGGAGACAGATGAGGTGATCAGGCACTCCCATTTCTTTAAGAACTTGCCATAGTTTGCTGTGGTTGACACAGTCAAAGGCTTTTGCATAGTCAATGAAGCAGAAGTAGATGTCTTTCTGGAACTCTCTAGCTTTCTCCATAATCCAGCGCATGTTTGCAATTTGGTCTCTGGTTCCTCTGCCTCTTCTAAATCCAGCTTGCACTTCTGAGAGTTCTCGGTCCACATACTGCTTGAGCCTACCTTGTAGAATTTTAAGCATAACCTTGCTAGCGTGTGAAATGAGTGCAATTGTGCGGTAGTTGGGGCATTCTTTGGCACTGCCCTTCTTTGGGATTGGGATGTAAACTGATCTTCTCCGATCCTCTGGCCACTGCTGAGTTTTCCAAACTTGCTGGCATATTGAGTGTAGCACCTTAACAGCATCATCTTTTAACATTTTAAATAGTTCAGCTGGAATACCATCACTTCCACTGGCCTTGTTATTTGCAGTGCTTTCTAAGGCCCATTTGACTTCACTCTCCAGGATGTCTGGCTCAAGGTCAGCAACCACACTACCTGGGGTGTACGAGCCATCCATATCTTTCTGGTATAATTCCTCTGTGTATTCTTGCCACCTCTTCTTGATGTCTTCTGCTTCTGTTAGGTCCTTACCACTTTTGTCCTTTATTATGGTAATCTTTGTACGAAATGTTCCTTTCATTTCTCCAATTTTCTTGAACAGATCTCTGGTTCTTCCCATTCTGTTGTTTTCCTCTATTTCTTTGCATTGCTCGTTTAAGAAGGCCTTCTTGTCTCTCCTTGCTATTTTTTGGAAATCTGCATTCAATTTCCTGTATCTTTCACTATCTCCCTTGCATTTTGCTGCCTTCTCAGTAGACACCACATAAAGGTAAGGTAAAGGGACCCCTGACCATTAGGTCCAGTCATGGATGACTCTGGCGTTGTGGCTCTCATCTCGCTTTATTGGCCGAGGGAGCCAGCGTACAGCTTCTGGGTCATGTGGCCAGCATGACTAAGCCGCTTCTGGTGAACCAGAGCAGCACACGGAAACAACGTCTACCTTCCCGCCGGAGCTGTACCTATTTATCTACTTGCACTTTGACGTGCTTTCGAACTGCTAGGTTGGCAGGAGCAGGGACTGAGCAACGGGAGCTCACCCCATCGCGGGGATTCGAACCGCCAACCTTCTGATCGGCAAGTCCTAGGCTCTGTGGTTTAACCCACAGCACCACCCGTGTCCCACATGCAAGTAGGGAAACTGAAATATGCTGTACTTTGCTGAACACACTACTTTCTGAAGTATGTATGGGTGTTTGTTGTTTCAACCAGAATTCAAAGAAGGGACATGTAGATACAGAAGAGAACAATGCTTACAACTTAAGGTTTGCTTCCTTTTCTCTCCTCCTCCCGCCCCCCATGGAGCATTTATGATTACATTTTTAAAAAATCATCCTTAAAATTCTGTGAGTCAATCAAATGAAGAGACATTAAGCTCCTTTGGGTGAAAGTCACATTCCAAGTCTTGATCCTCTATGCTAAGTCTTTGCATATTAAAATTATAAGTCTCAATCCAGGTAGCTCCATCTCTGGGACTTCCTTTTGCTTCTGGCTCTCTTGAGCCTCATCTTAAAATAAACACCGTATTTCTAACCTTTTGCATTTAAATTCATTCATAAAGCTCAAGTCAGTTCAAATACTTAGGCCAGGACATAATGAAATTGGCAATGACTGTAAGCAAAGAGGATATAGCCCACAGGCTTACTCTGGAGTGGGAATGATGTATCTATTGGGCTACTGAGAAGTGCTTAAGGAAGCAGCAACTTCAAAGGACAGGGCTAGATAGCTGGCACCAGAGGGAGCCCAACTGACTTGCTGTCTTGAGAGCAGAACATTCCAGAGCAATCTCAGAGAAGTATAGGATGTACAAAACGTGGTGGGATAAGGTCTTCTCGTTTAGTCATTTGTAGTTAAATCTCTCGTCCAGCATACAACTGGATCTGATCCCAGGCAAGTATCTTAAACCAACAAATACCACCAAAATAATAAAAAGTAGCAAAGGTAGTAAAAAAAGTGAGCACCACACCACAGATATATGAAGCAATATCCTCATTAGTAGATATATATTTACACATATTGTTGTTGTCGTTTAGTCGTGTCTGACTCTTCGTAACCCCATGGACCAGAGCATGCCAGGCATTCCTGTCTTCCACTGCCTCCTGCAGTTTGGTCATGCTCATGCTGGTGGCTTCGAGAACACTGTTCAACCATCTCGTCCTCTGTCGTCCCCTTCTCCTTGTGCCCTCAATCTTTCCCAACATCAGGGTCTTTTCCAGGGAGTCTTCTCTTCTCATGAGGTGGCCAAAGTATTGGAGCCTCAGCTTCAGGATTTGTCCTTCCAGTGAGCACTCAGGGCTGATTTCCTTAAGAATGGATAGGTTTGATCTTCTTGCAGTCCATGTATATATTCTATTAAAAGTATAGTAATGAGTTCTAAATTTACATCTAACGATATAATGGATCTGAAAAATATATACAGTCCTGGGTCCTTTCTTGTCCCTTATTTGGACAAAGAAGCACCAAGCACTTCATGTGACTGTGTATGCAATGAAGCTAAGTTGCCACTTGGTAAATGTTGGTAGGAAGTCATGTTAGACTTTATAGCTGTATAAGAAGAAGTGTGCAACATTAGAGACTGACCTCCAATGCAGCAATATAAGTTTACTTTTCAGATGTCAGAAATGGAATTGACCACAACAGGTAATCTGCATTCACTCTTAGAGCTGAACTTGAAGAAGGCACAAATCAGCAACCCTTGGGAACCCAGTCAAGTGCCCTAATGACTTGGCCTCTGCATCAGCTGAATGTTGCTCCTTCAGCTGGTTGTTGAATATTCTCATCCATCATGTCTTCCCCCAGGCTCAGTTCTAGCACCGGTGTCTTGCTCAGCACAGTGTATTTACTGCTTGGGTGTTCTGCTTGATGCTCCACTCCCCATCCGCAAAACTATTGTAAGAATGTGTCAGGGGAAGTGGTTGATATTTATATATGCCTTGCCAAAAGACTCCCATTTTGAATTAAATGGTGATAAAGTTTACTGGGCTTTTTTATGACACTGCTTCATGAGCTGATGACATTTTTATGGACTAATAAACCCCCTAGATAATTCTGACTGTTGATGCATCAGAGAACACTGGGGCTTCTTGGACTAATGAATTTTCTTTTGCCAGACACTTGTATTAGCTAGAGAGCATCATATAGAAATGCAATTGTTCACTCTACACTGAGGTTCTGTAGTCCTGCCATCCAGTCAAAGAAAAACCCAATCACCATCCTGCTTTGCAGTCATCTTCCAACTGGACTGGAGCTACACCACGCAGTACAGAGAACAGATTTTTGACTTGCAGAAGACGACTTTGGAACTAGCTTTTTTCCAAACAGTTTTTGTAACACAGCATTCTAGAACTACAGAACCAGAAAGGACATTGGAGGTTACCTAAAGCAACTCTCTGCTCATTACAGGTTTTTCAATGCAGGATGCAACTATAACATCGCTGACCATGGTCGTCCAGACTCTACTTAAATGTCTCCAACAAAGGAGAGCCCACACCAAAGGAGAGCAGTGTATTCCACAATTAAACAATTCATACTGTTAGCTTTCTCCTGATGTGTAACCAAAATCAGCTTCCCTGGAGATGACATATCACACTTCAGCAGAGCTTCCAATGTGTGTTACATAAGCAAGATAAAATGCACCAATAAAATATAACAGCAGCATGTTAAAAGAAAAATACATTAAAATGCCTGGGAAAATAAAAACACATTTTATGTGACAAGAAAAAGATAACAATATGTGTGCCAGGTGGGTCTCTGAAAAGGGAATTCCACAAATGGAGTGCCACCAGTGCTTTGTTTTTTTCTTCAGGGGGTACTCAAGGGTACTGGCACCTCTTCGTTTTTGATTTAAAAGTGTGACACTTACTGTATCAACTGGTGTCATTATCGGCAAGGTCATAATAGGACTTAGCCATTAGGGAGCAAGACGGAACACCTGGACTGAGTTCCAGCACTCTTTCCAAATACAAGCACCACATACACACACACACACACACACACACACAACACAAATCATTAATTTGCAGGGCTGTCCTAGGCACGCATTTATGTAACACTCAAACCTGTTATGGCCAGAGGTCCACCACCAATCGTAATTGGGCACTGATCAACATGATGCAGACATATCAGAACATAATGAATGCAATTGAGCTAGTCCAAAGGTAGCAAAAAAACCCTTCCTTTCCACCCTGGCATTGAAAACTCCCGATTAAGGCTTCCTTGTATGGGGAACTACATCCTGGCTGAATTAAATTAATGATTTGTTGGTGGGTAACAAATGCCCTTCAGCTGCAAATGTTTGGTACTGTAGGGTTTTTCCCCCCTTTTTAAAAAGTGTGGGGTGGGAGGGTACAAAAAGAAAGAATAAGAAAGAGAATTCTCCCATGCAGAACAGTGTTACAGGGTCAATGGAGAGAAACCCTCCTGCCTGAATACCCAATCTGGGGAGGACTCAGAGCCTGGCAGGAACAGCTAAGGTCTGGGTGTCTGTGTTGTCACACTGGCAGCCAGGTTACCATGGCTCATCCACTGTGCATCCACACCCCGGGGGGTGCCTCTCTCCCCCATTCAATGGGACTCAGCTCTTCCAGCATTGAGAAGGACAGTTGATTTGCAGAAGAAAAGAGAGCCCTTAGTGGGGCTGTCATGTCATCACCCCAGGGTTCACAATGGATTGTGGGTGCAAAGCATAATAGAGCTGGCTGCTTATGTCTGCACGGCACTGGACAGTTCTCATGGCTCAGAGGTCCCTCCACAGAAGCCACACATAAAAAGAACTTCCTTCTTGGGACTACACAAATGGTGGCAATCCAAATATAACTCAGGGCTCATCCACGCTTCCGCTTGTGCCATGGCTAGAAAACATGGGTCCATGCAGTTTTCCGCTTGACTCACACTTTCTAGGCACAGGTCTGAGCAGTTTTCCCTTCGCCCCACACTTTTCCAAGGGAAAACCCACTCTTTAGCAATAGATCATAACAAATGGAAATGTGAGGGAAACCTGAATTGTCATTTGCTTCAATTGAGTGCTAAAGAGTGGCTTTTCCAGGGGGAAAGCAGTGGGACAAGAGGAAGTGTGGAAAAGCCTTCAAATAATGTGTTATATAGAGAGTGGGTTTCCCTTTCTTACCATAGGGTGCTACTTATGCTGTGAAGTGCCTGAGATCTTCAGATGAAGGGCAGGATGCAAATTGAATTAATAAAATATAAAATACCTGCCTCCTATAGCACCCACCTTTTCGGTTAAGTGTTGTGAACTTCCTTGTATGGAAGTTCCACCTTGTCCTCTGGTTCTTCAGTTGTCTCCCTCACCATCACGTCACAGTTTCACAGAATAGTGAATAGTCTAAAATGTCTACCTCTATCTGTTGATGATTAAGAAAGTGTGATTCAATATAGACTAGACACTGTGTTGAAAGACCAGTGTTCACATATGGAGCTTAAATCCAGCTCAGCCAGGGACTCCTTGTGTGGCCTTGGGCATATCATTATCTCTCAGCCTCACTTTCACATCTGTAAAATGGGAATGACTTACTACTCAGGGACATTGTGTGCAGAAGCACAACATAGGGATTACACATTTAAAGAGAGATATAAATGGATAGTGAAGATAAAGCATTCTAAATCATTTCTAGCTGATGTCAACTAGGGTTTTCATATATCCCAGAGAAGAAAGGATAAACTTCATATATTAAAAACCACTTAAATAGATGGAAGATTTAAATGACTGATTACCTATCAGGGAAGGCAGCCTTTACATGCCCTCAGGGTACTAAAACAAAATGTTTAGCTTAATTTAAAACTTGCTAGCCTTATTTCTGTCAACTGTTCTGTTACTTCTATGACTGTGCTATATAGCCCATAATAAACCAATGATTTGATTCAAAACAGGCATGAGAATTACGAATTCATCCAATTTGAAAACAGAATTCATATATGCTACCCTAAAACTATACATCTCACATATAGGAGTCTTACTTGCAATTCTGCCTTTCTCCTGCTGCTGCTCCTGGCTGAGCCCCATGTTCACCTGAGATGCTGGATTTCATACAGCCTTGAGAGGGTCAGTGTTTGAAAGTCTGAGCTTCTTGGTGGTAGCGGGAGAGAGAAAGAGAGAGAGAGAGCATGGTTTGGGCCCTTATCTCCCTCAATGCATCTAGCCATCCACCCCCTCCTCCTCTTCCCAGGGAAAGAAAATTTAAATAAAAGCTCAATTTCTTTAGAAAGCATGTCTGGCTATGGGAAGGGTCCCTGTATCCACGCAGCTTTTCCGTCCTCCTCATCCCATCTGCGTAATCTCACTTCTGGGCCTGAATTCATTCAGATGTTGTGAGGGATTAGCTGACCTTTCTTTCTTTCTGTGCTGGGTAAGCTTGTGATGTTAAAGCTTCCCAAAAAATTAAACTCTCAGGAGAATGGCTCAGCCGCTGAGAAGCCTGGAAGCCTGTTCGTTTTGTGCCGGCAGTTTTCCCCCCATTGTCCGCTCCAGGGGCACTAACAGCCATTCATTCATACAAGTTGTATTGTCCACTTCTTCTGGAAAACATACAGTTCCACCTACCACCCCTCTACGCTTTTGTATATAATGAGCAAAACTCCTCGTGACAGACACAGCGTGCTGGGATTGTAAAACAAACAATTCCAACCATGCTGGTTGTTAGCAGTTTTTTGGAAAATGTTTGAAATTCTGAAGGGTAGGAAGTTAAATGCGTTTGTCCAAGGCTACCTCTGAGATGGGAAAAGCAATGCCCATCCACTTTCAAGCAGAGATGGTCTTGTGCCATGTAGCCTGCACACAGAAACTATTCATTTACAACAGTGCAAAAGTGGGTTTCCAACATTTCTGCCAGGGATGAGGGGTTTTATTTCCACTTTCCACTTGGAGAAATGTGTTTGTTTATTCACAGCATTTGCAACCTGCCTTTCACCAATTGGTCCCAGGACAGGAATACAAGAATAAAGAAAAACCGCCCCACAATGCAAATAAAACAATAACCATATGTATTATAGCCATATACAGCATCAAAACATTCTTAAATACACAAGATCAACTAGCAGCAGGCAACAAATAACTTCCTAGAGTCACTGCATTTCTCATTCCCTCCCAAAGCACAGCTTTGTGAAAATAATGTTTTGGCATATCTAAAATAGCCATGGTGGATATTTTGCAACACACAAATATCTGCAAGTGAGTATCCCCCTCCCCATTATCTTCCTAACATGGAGGGGGAAACATGTCACATTTCCTGCCTTAAGAAATGCACACATCCATATGCATTAGTACAGCAACGGGTAGACTTCAAGCCTGAGAGACCTACTTTGTTTTTTCCTAGGATGCCAAGGGCTACCATCTGGGGCCAAAGAATTAAGGAACAAGTCACCTCTGACTGCACCTTAGTCCAGGAATTCGTTTTCAGCATCAGAACTGAGGTCACATTCCTTTCATACAAAAATCTATTCCTAGTTTCCTCTCACACTCCTTTGTTTCAGCAGCCTAATTTGGAAACAAAGTTTCTGCTGTTGTTAAAACAATTGATGATCAACCCTATCTTTGAGATCTACCAGTAGACCGTAATCTACCTTTTGGCCATTGCTGCAATTTTTTTGTATTCAAATCTAATGTGAGAGAATAGAGTAAATTCTGGATTGCCAAACACAGACAGAGGATTTTAATATGGGCCAGCGTCTACCACAGGGGTAGAATCCTTTGGCCCTCCATATGTTGTTGAACTACAACTTCCATCAGCCCCAGCAAGTACAGTGGTACCTCGGGTTAAGAACTTAATTCGTTCCGGAGGTCCATTCTTAACCTGAAACTGTTCTTAACCTGAAGCACCACTTTAACCAATGGGACCTTCTGCTCAGTGGCGTAGCGTGGGGGGTGCCAGGGGTGCCGGCCGCACCGGGCGCAACATCTGGGGGGGGCGCGAGTCCAGAGGGCCCAGCCGCGTTGTGCCCTCGGCCCGCCCCTATTGTCAGAGCGGCCGGCCAGCCTCCGCCTGCTCCTACCTTGCCCACCCAAGGACTGCGGCAGCGCCCGCCCCCGTGGCCACCTACCCCGCCCCGCCTCGCCCATTGGCTCGCCTCCCTCGGCTCCGCCTCTCTCCGATGGCCGCGGGGGGTGTCCTGCTCGGCGCCGGCGCCTTTTTTCAGGAGGTAGGGAGGCTGGATGGGGAGGTGGGGTCAGAAGCGGGCAGAGAAGGAGGGGAGCTTGTAGCCAAAAGGGCTGCGCCGGCCGTCAAATGGCCGGGGAAAGTTTGGAGAGGAGAAACGCACCGTCATGATTCCCCGGTGGAAGCGGCAGGATTAGGGATGGCGAAGCGTAATTACGCACGAATTTCGCTGGGTGAGAGCTTCGGGGATCGATCAGCGGAAATGGGAATCAATTGGAATATGAGAAAGAGAGAGAGGGGGGGACCATCATTCATAGGCATAGATTTGTAGGGTTAGGGGGCGCAAATCCACGGGTTAGGGGGCGCAAATTACTTGCCTTGCCCCGGGTGCTGACAACCCACGCTACGCCACTGCTTCTGCTGCCGCTGCACCATCAGAGCACGATTTCTGTTCTCATCCTGAAGCAAAGTTCTTAACCCAAGGTAATATTTCTGGGTTAGCGGAGTCTGTAACCTGAAGCGTATGTAACCTGAGGTACCACTGTATGGCCAATGGCTAGGATGGTGGGAGAAGAAGGGTAACATGTGGAGGGCTGAGGGTTCTCTATCCATCACCTATCCGAGAAATTTCCAATATGCTGAACATTCAGGTATAATGTTCATTGTTCATATGTTGCATTGATACCTAAAGAAAATCTAAAAGTTTAGGTGGTAAACCATAGAACATACCTTGGCTAGAGGCCCATGGCTTGTCCAGAGCAAGATAAGCCATGAACCCAGGTTTAGACCTAATACTATACCAGACAATGCCTTTGGTATATACTGTACCAAACAATTCTGTATTATGTTCTAACCAGGCCATCTTGCTATCCCTACAGAGTAAATGGGGGTGGGGGAGTGTATGCCCTGGATAGAGAATCAGAGATTATCAACCCTTTGCTTGATCTGTAGCAGCTGATATTTCAGTAGTGTTGGAAATAATATTTGACTCGAGTTTCATCCAAACTGCACCCAATGGTTTGTGGCTTCTTTCCACAGAAACTTTCTTCATGGGTGAATTGGTGGAATCTTGTGCCACCAAACTCTGTTGCCAACATATACTTGGATCCCAAGATAAGTGAATGAAAAGAAGTTCGCAGATGGAAAGTTTCCCATCCCCTCCTCCTCCATTGTAGCTGCCTGCACCCCCTGCAAAGTCTTTTCAGAATCCCTACTGAATACTATAGGATGAGGTACACAGGATTGTGCAGAGGGCAGGAAACTTTCCTTTTGCAAACTCCTTTTGCAAAGTTATTATTAATCATAGCCCTTAGGCAAAGTATACTGCTATCTGAAATTTCAACTGAGCTGTCTTGACTTTATATATGAAATTTAGATGAAAATTAAATACCTGCATTTCGTTCCCCACCCCCAGGAGTATGAGAGTAATCTGCTATTTGAATCTTGAATTTTGAAGTGGCTCCCATTGCAATGTTTTACTTACAATTGCATGAGCTTTGTTTCCTTGTGCCAGTTTTGAAATTCATTGTTTTGTGAACATTTATGACAAGATCCATATTTCATACATCTTCCAAAGCTGAAGAATTCAGTACACCCATGGGTTTTCACCTGTTTCTGTCAGAGTAAACATGGCTTTGCCGTTGAACTTTTTCTCCCTTGCTGTACACATTTCTCAACTGCATTGTGGTTGCTATTTCTTCTACGCTTACATCCAGTGCATGCTGTGGAGTTAAATCGCTCTTACAGTAATCTGGATCTTACATCTGTCTGACCTTATGCTATGTGCTGTGATTTCAAATAAATAATTCGGACAGCTCCCAAAAGTTGTGCCAACAGTTTTAAAATCCATCATACTTCGGTCTATGTTTTGCCCTCCATTCAGAGTGTAGTGTATATCCAACATTAAATCAAAGCAAATATGTTGTCGCAAAACCTAAAGCATTTCATTTTCTTTTGCATGACTGCAGCTACAATTCTTTCAGCCCTGCTAAAACTATTGAACCAGTCCTTGAGGTGCTGTATTGAAACAAGCCTTATTTTCTTTTGAGGAGCTTGCCGTGCATGAATGTTTCAACTTTAACATTTAGCAGAAAAAAAAACATTTTTGTGTGTGTGCTTCCCTGCAGTTATTATTTTTTACTATAGATTTCCGTCCTCCAGCATTAATGTGCCTTAAATTTTCCAGACTTCGTACAGCACCCAAGGATTAGAACCCTGAAGCTGGATATTGTGCAGGTTTTGGAAGCTCAGTTCACACTGCAAGCCTTGCTCTCTTCTTGTACTGTTTCCAGCACTTTAATAGGACAGTATATGCCTAATTAGTCACCTCTACAATTATCCACTAAACAAGTAGTTATTAGAGCTGTGTTAGGGGATGACATCCTCTCTCACATTCAGACACACTGCTCTAACATGAAGGAAACCTTCTACCAGTGCTAAACTGACAACCACTCTGCTACTCAGTTGAAGGTCACAGCCCTCGGAAAGCCATTGGCTTCTGGCACAAAGGAAGCTATTTAGAAAGAACCTTTACATATGTTTTTGGACCCAGTTTAGCTCTTATTAGTAATACCTCAGTATGTCAGTCAATGTGAAGGTATCTATTGATGTGTAATTGTTTGGAAAACTTGTTTTAAAGCTTGATCACAAAAATATGAGTCAGCAGAGAAAGCCCTTGTTTCCGTCTGTTGTGGTAATGAATTATTTACAATTCCTTGCATACTGTAGCTATCTTGGTTGGATGCTTCTTCACCTATTGCACTACAGTCGTACCTCGGCTCCCAAATGCCTTGGGAGTCAAACATTCTGGCTCCCAAACAATCAAAAACTGGAAGTGAGTGTGCCAAATGTCTGACAGTGCTTCAGCGGCTTCCGATTGGCTGCAGGAGCTTCCTGCAGCCAATCCGAAGCCATGTTTTGGTTCTTGAACATTTCAGAAGTCGAATGGACTTCCAGAACGGATTCTGTTCGACTTCCGAGGTACGACTGTATATTCTTATTGAAGAATGGTCTGAATACACCTGAAAGTCAGACCAGTTCATACTTACTGGTTTATTGTGAACACATTTTCAGGGCTGTGTCCCTCTTGCAAACCAGCACACAGAGAGTAGCAGACCTGGGGTGTCAAATTTCAGTGGCACCTCTGCAACGCTGAAATTCACCACCACCACTCCCACCTCCCATTCTACATAATAGTTGTGGAGCCCTCTATGGCACCCCCAAGGCTCCACATCCAGGGCAACCAAACCAGTCATGCTCCCCTAAATCCGCCTCTGCACACAGAGAAAATAAACCATGACCTCTGCCTTCATGTTTGTCTGATACAGAGATTGCAGCTTTATTTGCTCTAACAAACCATGATTAGTAAGCCAAGAACAAACCTTGGTGGCAGGTCCTGGAGTGTTAGAGGCAAAACAAACCATGATCCCAGTGATTTCAGTTCCACTGTAATTATCTGTACCACCTGACAAGTTTGCCTGATGCTAAATATAAATTTAAAAAAATAATGTTGCAAATTCTATTCAAGTTAATTGACTAAAGCTTCACTAGATTAGCTAATTGGTCCCAAGTTTAATTACTGAGGCTGCAAAGTTAAGGCAATCTTGTTTGTATTTGGGATTGTTTTAATAAGTTTAATATTGAATGAAAAAGAAATATAAAATACTATGTTTCATTTTAATAATGAGTGGTAGTTTTTTTTATTAACTCGTGATTCCTTCAATAACTCATAAAGACAACCAATACTGAGGGTCTAGAAATATGTCAATATATTCACATTTAATTTAACTGAATGATAGACTGATTAAAGATAGTTGATTAAGCAACTACAATATTTAATCAGATTAAATCCAATTTTTGTCAAATATTTTGGTTTCCTTTTTTTAGATGTGCAGATGCTGGGTTGCCCTTGACTTATGACTATCCAAATGCCAACATTTCAGAAATGTGGCAAGGAACAACTGTGACTTACGATTTCACAGCCTAAGATTTTGATGCATCAAGATTTGGGGGTGGGAGTTAGGGAGAGAATAGGGGTGGCATTTACCCAACACTGAGCCTTCTCATGTTTCACTCAAATTAATTCTGAAGGGAACTCCTCACATTCCTGACCAGAACAATTGCTGAAATATTAGCTAAGCTACAAAAACAAACAAACAAAACCCCATTCGGGTCTATTTTATTTGTCCTCTTTTGTTCAGCTTGCTCCAGCGTGAAAGTTGCTATTTAAATTTCAGCAAGGGGCTGGGTATCTGTTCCAAAGCATCACCCTGAGAGCTTTTCAGCAGAATGTTTGCACAGTTCAATTCATTTCAAAATGCTCAGCAGAGCCTTCCCCACCACCACCTCACCACCCGCCCCACTCTAGCCAAACTCACACCAGCAAACCTCTGCTCTCAGATCCAATGATGTAAAGTATAGGGCCTGGGATACTGATCCACAAAGCTCTTATGTGCAAACACAAGCCACTGTTTGTATTTGACTTCACACAGTCAGGACTCGATTGTGCAAAGTGCAAAGCCTGCTGCCAACCCGCTTTCAATATCTACACATCCATCCTCAAGCTTGCCAGAAATGCTTCTAAACTCCTCCCCACTTTTCCTTTGAAGCGAAGCAATTTTTTCCCCGTGATGCAATCTCAAACATTAGCCAGAACTGACTCTACTATCCTTAAGGAGGAAAGGGAGAGTAAACAACCTGATGGCTGTAACCGCAAACAAAGGAGGGAGGCAAAAGCTCTGCAGCTGTTCTGTGGGTTCTAAATGTCTAAGGATGCTATTTGGGGTGGACCTGAAGCCACTGCTCTTCCCAAGGGTCTGGGATTCTAGTATTGGGAGGCCCCAGGCGTGATACACAACAAGTTTTAAGGAAACGGCACAACTTATTGTGGGAAACTCACACTATTTTAAAGGCAGCTTCTTTTCATGTGCACAGGCACCATAGAATAGCCCCACTATTGTGTAAGCACAGCATTCACTTAGAATTCAGCAGCAGTTACAAGAGACTGCCAGATACAAAGTCAGTGCAAACCCCATGAAATAGCACCATGCAGATTTGGGATGTAGTTAAATGCAACATAAATATGCAAATGAATTCTGATAGATAGTACTTTTGCACTCCAATGGCATTTACTCTACACTTCAAAGGTAAAAGTAAAGGGACCCCTAACCATTAGGTCCAGTTGTGGACGACTCTGGGGTTGCGGTGCTCATCTCGCTTTACTGGCCGAGGGAGCCGGCGTACAGCTTCCGGGACATGTGGCCAGCATGACTAAGCCGCGTCTGGCAAACTAAAGCAGCGCACGGAAACGCCGCTTACCTTCCCACCAGGGTGATACCTATTTATCTACTTGCACTTTGACGTGCTTTCGAACTGCTAGGTTGGCAGGAGCAGGGACCAAGCAATGGGAGCTCACCTTGTCGTGGGGATTCGAACCACCAACCTTCTGATCGGCACCACCGGTGTCCCACTCTACCCTTTATACACTTTCCCTATTTTACACCCACTGGGAGGGAGGGAGAGAGTATGAGAATGAATGCATTGGATGAACTGGATGATACTAATCCATAAGAGTTTATACTATAATAAAATGTATGACAGTATTTAAAATAACACAAGACTCTGTGTTGCTTTTGCAGCAATACAACTACTCCTCTGGAAATTCTCAGTGATAACTTTTGATTTGTCCTCAATGTTCATATAAAAATTAACTCGAGACTGCCAGTAATTTAGGGCAGGAAACTTGCTCTGTGTTCAAAGAACTAGGCGGATGCTCAGCAGAATAATCATGATAGCTACAGTAATAATTTTTCCTTTCATCTTAGAAAAAGTTCTTATAATATTTCCTGTCTTGATCATCATCTCTGATTAAACACTAAGCGCTCACTGCAGAATGTGCTGGCTTTGGCTCCTAGGAATTCCTCCTTCTTCTGGAGCTCACTCACTGTGGACCAAACCACATATGACGTTAATAACATGGTTTGTCTTTGAGTGCAAGCTTTTTCTTTCATAAACTTCCAGTGTAGTGAGCCTGATCTGGATTGGAACCATGGCGCTGTCACTGTCTGTCTGTCTGTCTCTCCCTCTCTCTCTCTCTCTCTCTCTCTCTCTCTCTTTAACCTTCTGTTCCTTCCTGAAGTCCCAGCTTGGATCAGGGTCCTCATGCCTGCAATTTTCCTTGGGGGAGAAGCTTCTACTGTACATGAAAGAAGGCTGTTCTGACAATCTGCAAAAGGAAAAGCTTGCACCAGAAAGGGCAAAGGGCATTCTAAAATTTAGCAAAGCAATAACTGCCACAAGACTGGTATGGCAGTGACTGGTTTACTGGATTTTGGAATGCCCCTTGCCCTTCCAGGCAGTGTTTCAAGCTTATTTCTGCAATGTCCTTTGAAGCAAAACAATTTTTATTTCATGATGTCATCTCAAACATTATACAGAACTGACACTACTATCTATTATCCTACAGTGGGAAACTGAGAGGAAACAACCGATGGATATAACAAAAAACAGAAGAGGCCAAAAGCTGTTTGGCAGGGGTAGTCAATGTGGTGCTCTCCAGATGTTGTTGGACTACAACTCTCATCACCCCTGGTCATTGGTCATCCTGGCTAGGCATGTTGGGAGTCGGAGTCCACAATGACCACCTCTGCTCTTTGGATAGGGTGAGAAGCAACTGTGCTCTTAGCAAGGGACTGCTGCTAGGCCTGGCAAGCCCCAAGAATGATGCACAAGGTTGACCAAACTACCCATATATTTTATAGGAAAATTATCCCATGAGTAAAAAAGCAGTTGGAGGGGTATGTAGGGAAGATTTAAAGTGGGACAGGGAACTTGCAGGCCTCCAGATGCTATTGGACTTTGACTTCCATCAACTGCAACCAGCATGGCCAATGATTAGGGATCCCGAATCCCCGCGGCGGGGTGCGCTCCCGTTGTTCGGTCCCAGCGCCTGCCAACCTAGCAGTTCGAAAGCACCCCCGGGTGCAAGTAGATAAATAGGGACCGCTTACTAGCGGGAAGGTAAACGGCATTTCCGTGTGCGGCTCTGGCTCACCAGAGCAGCGATGTCACGCTGGCCACGTGACCCGGAAGTGTCTCCGGACAGCGCTGGCCCCCGGCCTCTTGAGTGAGATGGGCGCACAACCCTAGAGTCTGTCAAGACTGGCCCGTACGGGCAGGGGTACCTTTACCTTTACCTTTATCCATGCATTAAAAGGTTTTGTTCTTGGCCATCTGCTGACATAAAACTTCTGGGGATTTAACCTGGGAACATATGCATGCAAAGCAGAAGCTCTACCACTTACCGGTAGTCACTGACCTTTCCCCAGAATAAACGTGCATAAGACTGAGTTGCAAGCCTTCATTCAATCCCCAGTGCAACGGAAATGCTTTTGACTGAATAAAATAATGCCATGATCCATACAGTCATTAGCTATACCTGAAATAGCAAAGGTTGTTTTCCCCTGTAGATGAGGGTATGGCTTTTCATTGGAAGCAATAAATGGAATGATACCTAATTGGAATAAAGTTTGTTTCATGCAGAAGGAAAGGGCGAGTGTTGTTTGCTATATGACCAAGGGAAACAAAAGCTTATGTTCTAACTGTGTATGCTTTCTGTTGAACTATGGCAACCAAAGGTATAATGCTGAATACACTTATTTATAAAGACATTTCCATTGAAATCAATAGAGCTTGTTCTCTAGAGCTTGACAGAATCAAAGCATAAAAGAGCTCGTCTTGACAACATTGTTTTGTGTTTTGTTTATATTTTGTTTTCCCTCATGGCCACAAATGCAATTCATTGGAAACAAGTGCAAAGTGTTGGGGCAAAACATGTTAATTTCATGAATACACTCATGGGGCCTGAAATGGAGGTGACTGTCCAGGAATGAGAACTTGGGGGTCAGAGTAGATAGTTCAATGAAGATGTCCACCCAGTGCATGGTAGCCAAGAAAAAGGCAAATTGCATGCTAGGGATCATTAGGAAAGGAACTGAAAATAAAAGTTCCAGTATCATAATACCATTATACAAATCTTTTGTGTGACCACATTTGGAATACTCTGTTCTGGTCACCTCACCTCAAAAAAGACATTATACATCTGGAAAACAGAAAGGGGGGGCAACCCAAATGCTCAAGTGGATGGTGCAACTCCCCTGTGAAAAAAGGTTACAACATTTGGGACTTTTTAGTTTAGAGAAAAGGAGAGTGAAAGGTGATATGATAGAAGTTTATAACATTATGCAGGGCATGGAGAAAGGGGATTGAGAAGTTTTCTCCCTCTCTCACAAGACTAGAACTCATGGACATGCAATGAAGCTGAGTGTTGGATCATTCAAGATGGATAAAGAAAGTATTCCTTAACACGATGCACTATTAAACTATGGAACTCACTCCCACAGGAGTGGGATGGCTTTAGAGAGGGTTAGATAATTACTTCCGGAGGCGGCGCCACTGACAATGGCGGATTCCCTCTAATCTAGAGGGAGAAAGCCCCGCAGAAATCGGGTCCTACCGCTGCAGCGAAGCGGGGACCCTCTCGAAAACCACAGGCGGTGAAGCCTGCGACCGTGGGACTCGGCGGGCACCTTTTGCGCCCCCCCCCATCGGCAAAGGAACCCTGCAAAGGGCTCCAGAGTGAGTCAATCGCTACTTCTGCGGAGCGAAGCTGCACAGCTGATGTCGGAGAGCGCTGTCCTCTTTCCTGTGACAATTCAGCTCTTAAACAACAACCCGTGAGTAGGTCAATTGAAAGATCGGGAGATCAAAGGAATTCCCCCTTTGATCAAAGGAACAACCTTGAATTTGGCACCGAAGCGGGAAGGTGTAAACAGGAAGTCCGCCTCCCGTTTTTTGTAAATAGACCGAAGCAAAGATCTTATAAGCTAAAAAGCCGGAAAAATTGATTTTAAGATTGAAATTTCCTGCATCTATAACTATAAAAACCCCCCTTGACTGCAGGAGAAAAGGGGGGAAGAAATTTTGACCTTTTAATCCTGCAAAGAGAGTGAAAGAATACAAGCTCCCATCGTCCCAAACCTGGGGACGGAACGTCAGGACAGAAATTGTCGGTGATGATTACTAATTGAAAACGGGGAAACTACTGACAGACAGAACTAAAAGAGAAATAAAATAATTCTAATGCTGCTTTCTGCTTGTTTGCATTATATTGAAAGGAAACAAAGAATCTGAAAATCGAAAGTAAATTTCCCTTTGTTGGATACACTTTAAAGATGGATGTTAAATAGTAATTGTATCCCCTAGAGGGAGCTAGCCAGTGTGTTTGTTGCAATTTACAGGGAAGATATAACATCTGTGAAAATTAGACCGTGGGACCAGCTATTTGACCTTGACAGAAAATGAATAGGGAGGAAGCCTTACTTGCTGCCCTTGGCAAAATAAATGCTGTGCTGCAGCAGTTGGATGAGAAAGTGATTTTGATGAACCAAAAGTTGGATCTTATATCTGCTCCAGCTAGTAAAGATGAACTAACAGGAAACGAAGTCAAAGAAACCTCACAACAGCCAATACAGGAAACTGGTTCAACAAGGCAAGTCCAAGGGCAGAGGAAGATGGAAGAGGTTGCGATTGCACCTCAAAAGATACAGAGACTCAAAATCCCGCATGACCAAAAACTGCAACATTGGAAGATTGAACTTGGAGAACATCTGTTAAACTTTGGAGTTAAGGAAGTCATTAGCTCTGGTGGGACTGTGAAACAAGTTGATGATCATTTTTGGAACAACTACTTTTTGGATTACAAATCAAATATTGGGGAGTGGATTATCGGGGAATGGGACAATCTGATAAAAGAAAATGGAGAATATTTCTGTATGGAGCTCCCCGGAGATTCACTCCCCAAGGAGAAAGGGAAGAAAATATGCAAGAATCCAACAAGGGACAGGGATGCGTGCAAGTATAAACAGGAACAAGAAAACCTGCAGAGGGGGCACAGAAGGGACTTGAGAGCCTCTGATATTAGAACACCCGATTGATGGATAGAACACAATGGTGTAAGGACTGACATTATCCGAAACCAGGAAGAAGGGACGTTGGATAAATCCAGAATGAGAATCTCTTTTTTATAAACTATTTTACTTTTGGAATTAGTGTAATACTAATGAAATACTAAAATGTGCTGGAAAGGAATTAATGGGCTTTAGCAGAAAGGTTTGAAGGAGTTAAGTTTAAATATGGTTTAAATTCTAAAACTTTAATGTTTAGAAGGTAAGATAAGGTTAAAGAAATTAATGGTAAACTGAACTGTAAAATTTTTAAATGGTAATGATGTTGAAATGAAACGAAGCAGTTCTAGTAATAAGGTAAAATAAGAACTTGTAAGAATGGATTGATATTAGATGAAAATCTGAAGTGACAACATATGAGGATAAATAATTAAGGGTAAAATAAGAAGGTATGAATTTGCTGAACCAACTTCTAAATGGAATACAAAAAAGGGAGGTGAGAGGAAGTCAGGAAAATAAGTAAATGAATGGTAAGAAACTGAAAAGAGGGATTTTTATTTTTTTTCTTTCTCTTTTTACTTTTTTATGTTAAATTTTGGTTTTTGTATCTTTTTTGTGCCTTTTTACTTTTCTGTCTATTGTTCTGTAACCTTTTTCTGTTAAAATCTAATAAAATATCATTTAAAAAAAAATAAAGAGGGTTAGACAAATTCATGGTGGAGAGGGCTACGGAAGCTGAAACTCCAGCGGATGCAGAATGCCGCGGCAAGGCTCCTTATGGGGTCCTTGCTGTGGGATCACATTCATTCAGTGCTTTACCAGCAGCACTGGCTCCCGGTGGAGTACAGGGTCATGTTTAAGGTGCTGGTTTTGACCTTTAAAGCCCTATGCTGCCTAGGACCCTCGTACCTATGGGACCGCCTCTCCTGGTATACCCCGTGGAGGACCTTAAGGTCCATAAATAACAACACTTTGGAAGTCCCAAGCCCCAAGGAGATTAGATTGGCTTCAACCAGGCCCAGGGAACCCCTTATATGGGATTTGTATATAAATTTTCCCTTGGCTCTTTTTGCTGGCCCATGTAGGACCAGCATGGATAGTTGGCCCGGGTGAATATTTGACGTTTTCTCCCCTTAAGGCTTTGATCTATAGGCTACCACTAAAACGAGGCTGCATTTTAAGTGCTTTGGTTGCATTTTCATGGACTCTGGCAAATCCAATTAACAAAATCAAACATCAAAAAAAATTCAAATAATAAAAATGGTTGCTGATCTCACATCAGCATCAGGTTCTCTTGCTATGGAGTTTAGCAAACACCATTACTTGCCTAGAGACAGTAATACCCCCACACAATATTTATTAATATAGAATACTTTTAAAGCATCAAATAGCACTTCAACAAGTTTGTTCTGAATCCTAGGAGGATACAGATAATCATGAAAACCAGTATACTTGTTACAGGGACTAACGACAGATATTAAAGCCAAAGGGGGGAAATGGCTTTGGCCTTCTTCGGTCACTGAGATGTGAATAATCCCAAATGTAAACATGAATTACCGTAGTTTTTAAATGCCACCCTGATCTAAGTCAAATCTGGATGTGAGATAAGTGTGTTAGTTCAGTTATCAGCTCCTAGATCTGCACCATGCTCATTGCAAAAAAAAATGCAGATGTTTTCATGAAGTTTAAAACTAATGAAATGAGAGAATGGCATTGTTTACATTTAAAAACTAATAATGTGGTGGGCATATTAGGAAATAACCCCTCTACATTGTCTCACTGCAAGGATGCCAAGGCTGACTGAGCTGGAAGGCAGTGCTATTGCTTGCATCTCCCACTTTCCCAAAAGTGTTAATGAGAATCCCAGCAGTGCCCCTCCTGCAGCTGCTACAGGCTAAAGGAGATAAATTACAGCGCTAGAGTGTTTGCACATTTTAAGGGTACTTAAGGACTTCCCACAAGGGACTGAAAATGCCCTTTCCCACCAAGACCATATCACTAATAACGTGACCCTGTTAGCCCCTCAGATGCTGGTACTCTAAGCACTGGGGGAAGCAAAACCTTTGAGATGTCACAGGATAAGCAGAGTACAAAATTAAAGTAACTTAAACAAAAGCTGTATCTCTCCCCCCCCCAAAAAAAATAGGGTTCTCAAATGTGAAAACAAACTGCAGTCTTCACAAGGCAGTAAAGGCGATAAAGTCTGTACACAACCTGCATGCTGAAAATTATTATTAGATCTCTCTGTAGCAACCAGTTCCCAAGATTCTGTCATATCCCAGTATTGACAAACTGGAGGATGTCCCAAGAACTCCCTTGCCAGACAGATTTGCCTGGCACCATTTTTATTAGCTTTTCAGCATCAGTTGAAAACTTTTTTATTTGCCCAGGATTTTTAAATTGGTGTTGTATATTTTTTATGCTAAACTTTTAACTGCTGCTGCAGTTCATTATTCTCAGTAGTTTAGGGCATTTACTGTGTTTTCTGTTCAACTCTCTGAGCTCCAGTGCCAAAGAGTTGCAAAGATATGTTCAGACAGATCATTGTGAGTTATTCCAAATCATAATGAATTAAAGTTAAATGATTTTTTTAAAAGAGCCAGAACAAATTGTCTTCATAAATCCCTTCTGTGATCAATCAGATGACTATCCCGAAAAAAAATCTTTTATTTTGTACAGTACTTGCACACTCAGGAGCATTAAACCTTAAATAACCTTGTGTTGCATGTATCTTCTGGGCCTCAAAGCTCTGATAGCTCAGGGAAATGCTCAATATGTGTGTTTTGTTTCATTACCATCAAGTGATCTCATAGGTAGAACTAATACAACGTAGTACCAAGGGGCTGGTTTTCACAACCCTGACTTGCTGTGGTTTTAAATTACAGATGCTTATTGCCTCTGGCTGTGACCGCTGAATTAGTTTTCCTAAACTTGAGCCCAACCACAGACTTGAGAAGCACTGCAAGCATTTGCCTTGCAAGTAAGTATTTTAAGTGTTTTCAGCAATAAAACACCCAAGTAGGACATTCTTCATCAGGAGTGGATTAAAACATCAGCAAACTTTGCATCTCATTCTGGAAAACAAGTTTCTCCGCCCCTTGGAAATATTCTTCAAGAGACCTCCCCAGCCTGAACTCTGTAGGAACAATTTTTTGTTTGCATGCATGAGACACAGATGGGAAGTTTATAAAGATTGCATGGAGCTCCATGTGTGTTGCTTTAGATTATGTAGATAGTGCTACTATATAATCCCATTTATGGGTTTTTTGCAATGGAGAACGAAATTAGTAAATTTTCATTGACCTACACACATATATGCCAGATGATACCTTTTAAGTATACAGTGGTACCTCGGGTTAAGTACTTAATTCATTCCAGAGGTCCGTTCTTAACCTGAAACTGTTCTTAACCTGAAGCACCACTTTCGCTAATGGGGCCTCCTGCTGCTGCCATGCCGCCGGAGCACGATTTCTGTTCTCATCCTGAAGCAAAGTTCTTAACCCAAGGTAATATTTCTGGGTTAGCGTATGTAACCCGAGGTACCACTGTACATCATTTGTACCTCAAAGCTGCAGCTGAATTTAAAATCTTGTTATTTCACCAAGGGACATAATAACTTCACAGCTATGCCCTTCTCTTTTAGACTTTTTCTAGAGCAAATTTGTACTTGAGAACACTGAACAGAAAAACCAAGTTTTCCACTCCAGAATTTTAGTAATAGCTGGAAATAGTATACTGCTGTGCATTCATTCTCTTTACACACACATACACACACCCCAAACAGTAATAGTAAGATGGAGTGTAATGTCTGCAGCAGGGGTGGGGAATCTCAGATCAGGGGGCCCAAATGTCCATGATGGAATGTAATCTTGGGCTGAAAAAGGCTCCCTACCCCTTCAGGTTCTGAACCCAAGCGGGTTGTGAAACATCTCAGTAGAAAGAACGCAATGTGTCTGTCGTTTAATTCAATAAATCATTAAGTTTGTTGTACTAGCCAAAGGCATTACAATTTGCCAGGCTGCAAACCATAATAGAAAACATTCACCAATAATATAAACAAACATCAATAATATGAAGGAAGAGAAATTGGTAATACTATCAGCTAGCTCAGACCTGGCTCAGCTTCAGATTCAACTTCCAAGTCTCCAGAACAATTTATAGCAATGCTGAATCGTTTAATTTGATTCACAACACAAACCAAAGCCTATGTAATATTAGCAAAACAAGACAAGTATGTTCTCAAAGGCAAATTGAACCATAATCCACTACAAGAACTCAACCAAAATGTGGGAGCTGATGTCTCTCAACAGGAACAAAAAATCCAAGAAATAATCTTTCAAGAGCCCATGCATGTCTGTATTTAACATTGTTGTGACATATTCAGCTGTATCCGTTTTCTAAAGGAATAAATCTCAATGAGCCAAACAACAGCCATATGGTGACAATATTTTGTTTTGTTAACAATCCTGGTGTTCAACAGCAAGACAAAGACATGAGGAATATCTTTAAAGTCACATCTGAGTACCATTTAATAGAATGGAACTGCACTTGTGCAGCAATATTATTCTGCAATATTATTCAATTGCAAATCTTTCAAAGGCCAAAGAAAACAGCACTCACTGCCCATTAAACAACATGATCCAGAATCTTGCTATAGTGTGACTAAAACCTAGAGGAGCGAACAGAGTAATCGGAAATATTCCGCAATAACACCCACAATCCCTTGGAGTCATCCTTGTGGTTTAAGAAACTCAAAGGGGTGAATGACAAGTGGACAAGAGTAAAAAAAAATGTTTCAAAGTGGCCTGTATGAAACACAGTACGATTCCAAAATAGAAACATTGAACGTACTCTTGTTACTTACGGAAAATCATTTAATAAAAACATTTTTTAAAAAAATGATAGAAACTTGTTTGGTCCTTCCACAGCATGACAAATTGGGAAGGGAAGTGTTTGAGCAGGGCACAAAGCAATGACAAATCAAAAAGAAAGGGACTGTATGAGTTGGGGTCATGGCTGATGCACGGGCAATGACTGAACTGTTCCATCTGTGAACTTTTTATAATTGCTTAAGGCTCCTTTGTAGGTTGAGTTTTTTTTGGGGGGGGTTAAGGATACAATCACACATTTAACAAAGAAATGATTCCTTTACCATTCTCTTAAGTTATGTGAGAGCCTGCGGAAAACAAAATCCAGAAACAAGAAAAAGCTTCTCCAACACAATTTTTTTAAAATCAAAAACCCTCAGAAAATTTAAAATGCTCTCTATCCAAATTACAGTTTCTCCCTTTTTGAATAAATAGTGGCTCTCCTTTTAAAGATAGCTGACACACATACACATATTAGGAGGGGTTCTAGCTCTGTATTTATGCATAAACAGCAGTTTGTGCTAGATGGCCTATAACCTGCCCCCCAACTCTAATGTTTCTCGTGTTTCCCAGGAATAAATGATAGTTGTTTTACAGGTACGGTAATTGCAGCTCAAATACTGGATAATTCTGTCATCAATATGTGAATGAAAAGTGTTGAAATATAGTTACTAGTTCCAAATAGATACTAGTTCCAAATAGTTACTAGTTCCAGATAGTTATAAATCTTCTTAATGGTACTCTGTTTATATAGTTATTGTTACTAAAACTGATACAGTATTCCTTAGAGCAGGTCCCTAACTTTGCTTTCTCAGAAGGTGTCACTTTCTCAGAGAAGCTTGTTACCAGGTTAGTGTGTTTCAGCTCTAACTCCTATGCATGGGGAAAGCAGGGTACAAGTTTTAAAGCTTCAACCTGAAGTTTAGTTACATGTAAACTTATTGAAGATTTTGGAAGCAAGTTTTATTTCCGGGGAGAGAGCTTCCATGCAACCTTTCTTGGCAACCTGAGTTGCTTCTCTTTTCCAACAGTAATCCTAAACAAAATGCATTAAAACCAGTCAAAGTTTGCTTTCAAATTCACCTGCTTAGCAATGAGACTGAGAAAGAAATAAAGTTGAGTTTTAAAAAGTGTTTCATTTCCCCAAAAACATTTTGACCATTTTTAAGTGATGTTTTATCACCTTATCAATTTTCCCCAGCAACAGCACACACCTGACACAACAAGTAAGATAATCCGATACACCCCAATCATCTCTCTATCCAGGGATCGCTTGAGGCCAGTCAACCTTCCTCTCAGTCTCTCCGGCTGCACCCCTCCCTCTGTGCTTTTCTGACTACAGCAAAAGAGGACCGAATATTGTGCCTGCCTAGGCCCGCCCATCACAGATCAAAGAAATCGGACTGGAAGAGGAAGATAGTATCTCTTTTTTGAATTAGCAGAGTCCCGCAGCAACACCTGGCCCCTGTGACCAGGCAGCGGCACAGAAGGAGGAAAGGCTCAGCCCAAAATCTAGGCAGTACAAGAGTTAACCAGGCTGCACAAACTCGACCTTGGGTTGGATTCCGAAGCACTGCACCACTGCTGGGACTTCCACCAAACAATCTTTTACTCTCCCTAAACTCTAACTCTGTCCCCCTTCTCAAAGTCGCTTTGGGGAGACAGTGCGAGAGAGTCCCTCCTGCCACTTTGCTCTGTGCTTCCTATACTGGCCCCGACCCACAGGAATCTGGTGGAAACAAGCTTGCAAGCACATCTTTCCTAAGGGAAAGACCCACTCTGGTCTGACCTGGCCTGCTTCTTTAGGGGAGACATCGTGGCTGGGTGAGGTGAGGGGGCCAGCCAGGGTCACGCAAGATAAACCTACCGTTTGCCCTGCCTTTCTTCCACCAGTTTGTTCCTCGGCATACCAAGACTATGTTGAAGAAGGGGACCCATTAACTTTGGAAATTAATTTCCTGCCAGGCTTATTTTAACTAGCCGAAATACTTGGACTGATGCCGAGTGAGCTGAGGAAACCAAGTACACGGGATGAACTGCGTTGTGAGAAAGATTGCCTTCTCGCAGCTTTGCCAGAATCACCTTATATCCCTGACCTCATCCCCACATGCTCCTCCATGGATCACAGGAATAGCAAAGCAAAGAGCATCACTGGGCAACTGCCGAGGTGCCTTCTCTTCAATCCATTCGTCCCTAAAAAAAACCCCTGGGATTAAGGGTGGGGGAGAAAGCGAAACACCCCAAGGGTTCAGGACTTCAGCTTGTTTTTGCACAAGACTGCTGCACCACTAACAACTGTCTTAAGGGTTAGAAATTCAGCAGGTCAAGTTTTCCTCCACACTGGGAAAAGGTGTGTCAATGTATTTTTTGTCTCTTGTGCCCAATGTCTCTTGTGCACAATGTCTTTTTGTCTCTTGTGCACACGTGCACAGGACATTGGGGGAAAGAGTGGGAAGGAGAGGAGCCTTAAAATGGTGTGTGGCTTTACTTGAACCAGGGTTTAGCCACCTATTAAGAAATACAGGAGAAAGCCTTTCTGCACATGCTGAGCATGTTTGACTTCCCAGCCAGGTCACAAATCGCTCACCCATTTAGCATTATACTAAGGGTATTAAATCTGCCTGCAAGGACAGCAGAAGGTTCAGTCCCGGAATCTGGTTTTAATACTAAGGCTCAGAATCAGGCCAGAGACTTGCAACTCATTGCTAAAACAAACTGTTCTGTTTGCAGACAACATGTAAGCGATATCGCCAATAAACAAACTAACATAGCAGAGTGCCTCTGAGCATGTACGAAGCCTCCAGTGCATAAACCCAGATATATCCCACCTATCTGAGATGGGTCAGGCAATTATTGCAGTGTGGGTGGGAGGGAATCAACTGCATTTATTGCAAGACACACCACTGTATATTTTGGCGACTAGCACCCCCCCCCCATGTGAACAGACTCCACTGAACAGGCTTGCAGCATTTGGCCTCCCACAGCCCCTCATATGGAAGGTACCCCAAGGGCCATCTAGTCCAACCCCCTGCACTGCAGGAATCTCAACTTGGTGTAGCCTCCATTCATGGCCATAGCCAGCTGCTCTCACCTAAATCAAGTAAATAAATAAAAAATACTTAACTAAAATTACAAAACTGTAGAAAGATTGTGACAGATTTTTCTAACACCTGGGGTAATTTAAAACAACTTTAAACTCTGAATCTGCTAGACAGAGTTAGGCAGATCAAGACAGATGAGGAGGAGGACAGGTGCGTGTCCTGCCTCGCCCCCCCCCCATATAAATCCATGCCCCCATCCAATATGAAACCCTACCAGTTCCTGCTTAGCTTTTGCAAACGTTCTCGCAGTTTTTTCGCTGCGCCACTCCGAGGAGCCCCTTTCACACCTGGCTCTCTGCGTGCGCACCTGTGAAGAAGCTGCAATTACCAGAACCCTCCAAGTGTCCCTATTTTCCCAAGGACAGCCCCAGATTTACAGAAGCCATTCCGGTTTCTGATTTGATCCCGGAAGGCCCTGCTTTTCCCCTTAGGACGTCTCTACATCAGAGAAATTTGGAGGGTACTATTACCCTATTCTCATAAGGAGAAACCCTTGGAAGGTTATAGCAGGAGTCCCTCCTCCTCACTCACCGACGCATTCGTTGGCTTCTCGGGCGGTGGCCCTCTGCCAGGGCCGGTCGTAGTGGAAGGGCTTGCAGCGGTCGCACTCGGGCCCGGCCGTGTTGTGCTTGCAGTCGCACACGAGGTTGTCGTCGCGGTCGCGCACGCAGCGGGAGGCGTGCCCGTTGCACTTGCAGCGCCCTCCCACCTGCAGGTCGGAGACGGCGTAGTAGTAGGAGTCTCGGGCCAGCTCGGAGTCGTCCTCGTTCTCGTCGCCGAAGGTGTGCAGGCGGCTGAAGACCACCTTGATGTCGGTGGCCGTGACCCAGTCCTGCAGCACGGGCGAGTTGTCGAAGTCGTGCGCCGAGGGCCGCCCGTCGAGGGTGCTGAAGGCGATGAGGCCTCCGGCCAGAGGCCTCATGTCGGTGTGCGAGTCGGTGCAGATGGCCTCCTGCTCGTTCTGCTTGGTGATGGCGGCGCGGCTGGGCCGGTTGTACATCTTGCGGCACTGCGTGGAGTAGAACTGGAAGGGCACCCACGTCTTGCCGAAGTCCATCGACTTGGCGATGGCCATGGACTCCGGGCGAGGCGAGCAGAACTGGAGGCTCACGTACGTCACCTCGAACTTCTTGCCCAGCGCCAGCGTCAGCGTCACGTTGAGCGGGTGCTGCACGTAGCTCTCCGACTGCCAGCACGTCAGGTTGTGAGGGTTGTTGAGGTCCGTGAGGTAAGCGGCCGGGCGCGCGCGCTTGGGGTCGGCCGCGTCGCACAAGTGGCAAGTGCGGCTGCGCTCGTCGCCCTTCTCGGCCAGGACGCAGTAGCGCGCCTGGGGGCGGCCGCACGTGCTCGACACCTTCACCTCCTTGCCGAAGGCGGCGTTGACGAAGTCCGGGATGCAGCGACGCGGGTGCCCGTTCTCGTCGTAGCAAGGGTCCGGCTGAGGAGCCGTCTGCACGGCGAACATGCTCAGGCCGCCGCCACCTCCGCCGTAGCCGCCGCGCACGCCCTCCGCCAGGCAAGCGGCGACGGCGGCCAGAGCCACCAGCGCCTCCCAGCCCGCCGGAGACATGCCGGGTCGCCGCGGGAGGGCGCGCGGAGGGGGAAGAAAGGGCGGGAAAGCGAACCTGCAGCGGGGAAAGTGGAGAGAGAGAGAGAGACAGAGAGAGCGCGTCAGCGTTACAGGTGCTGCCACTGAGGCTGAATTAAGTCTGGCGCTTGCTTGGGCTGGCCAATGAACAAGTTTGGGCGGAAGAGCAGGAGCGGTCAGTGGGCGCCTTCCAAGCTGACCCAGCGCCTGCCGGAGGATTAAGTGACGGTCGGAGTGGGAAGCGGTGGGTGTGGCAGGGCGCGCGCGCGGGGAGGAACCTGCGAGGCAGAGCGCGCGAGCCGCTGACCCACTTTTGACGGACAAGCAGCACCGCCCGCCTCTTAACGCGGAGGGAGATTCCCGCTCAGGTTAAGCGGGGCTGAGTCAGCCGGGTTTTAAGTTGAGGCCGTTTCTCTCGCTCTCCTATCAAGTCCCAACTTTCATCCTTGGAACCTGCGAAGTATTCATAAAGGCGCTCAAAAGAGCCTTCAGCGTTTTTCCTGTGTTTTTCTAGGCGCTAGACCAGCGTTTCCCAAAGGTGAGTTCTCCAGCCGTTTTTGGACTACAACTCCCATCATCCCTAGCTAACAGGCCCAGTGGTCAGGGATGATGGGAATTGTAGTCCGAAAAAAACAGCTGGCGCTAGAGAAAAGTGGCACATGGCACACTATCTAAAGTGTCGACTCGAGAGTAAGGCCCGTTGAGCTGTGCTTAAGCGGGAGAGAAGGTGAAGGAGTCTCTGCTGCATGAGCCAAGTGTCACTGAAGACACATCGCTACAGATAAAGCTGTATTATACCACTTTAAATAGCCATGGCTTCCCTGCAAGAGTCCTGGGAACTGTAGGTTGTTAAGGGTGTGGAAAGCTGTTAGGAGAACCCTGTTCTCCTCGCAGGGATACAATTTCCGGAGTTGCCGATTGATCGTTAAACCACTCGGGAAATTGTAGTTCTGGGTGGTGAACTGGGGTCTCCCAATATCTCTCAGCACCTTTAAACTACGGTTCGCAGGTAAATGGCGTTGCTGCTGCTGCTACTTTAAATATATACTGTACCGCGAATGGGGCCTGAGAGCGAGGATTTGATTCAAGATAAAATGCTACAGTTTTTATCTTGCCAGCAACATCCTCTGTCCTAAACGGTGGAGGAGGAGATGAAAAGGCGTTCCGCTGAAGCCATGAGGATGAGGATCCATCGACTCCGAGCAAGCAAACCTCCTTGCAATCCGGGAGATGGGCGTCCGCGCAACGGGCTTGGATGGTGCGCGGATTTCCACGGCAAACTGTCCAGTGGCTTGAGGGGTGTGTGGCGGTTTCGGCAAGCGAGAAAGCAGATGAGAGAGAACCCCAAGCTACCTTCAACTGAAGACCCACTGACTGGCAAGAAGTTCTGCGGAACCAGTAGGACTCCGTTTTAAATGGACGACGGGGCGCCTTCAGACTGAGTTTTCCTAAGGCATGCCAGTACTTCGACCACCTCACAGACACCTGCTATTAGCCTTTCTGAATATGGGTCCCCATCCCACGCGCTTCTTCCACAGAGAGCGCCTTCCTTCACTCTTGGGAGGGCCTTGCCCCGAAAGATCCAGAGCCATTTAAAGCAAACATACGCACCTCATTTAGATGCAGGCAGAATATTTAACAGCCATTAAACTGTTCTGCAATTAGGGGAAATTGGGCGGGAGAATTTCAGCCGGCAGACCCAATTTATTTAGGTCTTCGAAACCCATGCACGTGGGCAGTCCCATAATGTCTGGAACTTTTTACTGCGTAAAGAAGACCCAGTGATTTCTGGTGCATCTGAACCAGTAGGTTCTCTCTTAGGTAAATCTAGCGCAACAGTAATGAAGTTCAGGACACAGGAGCCTTGGTGGTGCCTTCTATGCGAGGAACTAACAGCAGAAAATCGCTTGTGGGACTTCCTTCCATTGCAAGTGGCGTTCTGGGCAATCCTAAACAGGTCTACTCAGAAGCAAGCCCCACTACGTTCAGTGGTGCTTATTCCCGGGAAAGTTTTAGAGGATATCCGCCTTGGAATCACAACCCTGCAGCCTGAACCTGTGCGTGGTTCAGCCCTTGCTGTGGGAATCGCCCAAGCGAGCGTGCCTAGGATTGCCTTCGCTTCTATGCGACACTAAACCAAGCGATGTGGCTTACCACCAGGCTTGTGGTTCTGGTTGTCAGAGGATGAACGAGGGAAAGTAGAAGGTGAGGAGAGAGAGGGCTCATCTCAGCTCCATCCACAACCCAGTTCATCCAACCTACCAGGGTTTAAACGGAGCCATTCAGCGAATGCTACTGCTACTAGTGAGTAAGCCCCATTGAAGACACTGGATCTGACTTTTGAGTAAACATGCATAGGATCGTACTGCACATATCTCCTAACGAGAGGGAAACGAAAAGCGGCAGATGGGACTCCAAAACGGCTCGGGGCGGGGGGGGGGAAGGCTTTTTTTCAGTTATTCCAACTGAATGGCCAAGAGAGCAAACTGCTCTTTCCTTCGCTCCAGAAAATTCGCTGCTCTCGCCTGCTTAGGAGAAGGCGACTGAGCTTGGGGCTGCTTTGAAAATGCCGCCTAAGTTTCGCCTCAGCGTCACACCCACCCACCCTAGCAAGAAGGAATCTGGGCACACTGGTGGCCGAGAGAGAGAGATCGACGTCCGGCCCACAAAAGTTGGAACAAGGCATGCGGGAGGTTCCCCAGCTCCGGGAAGCATCCTGCAGCCTCCGGCGGGGATGTCCCTGATCGGTTCGAGCCAGATAACTTCTCCGGAAGCGCCACCCAGGACTCCGTCTCTCGCACCCGGGGATCGTAAAAAGGCAGACCGACCAACAGTTCATCTGCCAAAAATGCCGCGCCGCACAGTGACTCTCTGGAGTTTCAAGGAAGAGTCTTTCCGGGCCCTACCTGGCGACGCGAAAGAAGGAACTTTTTGCGCACAAAGACGTGGGCTATGCCCCGGAGAGCTGAGGCAGCCGCGACTCTCTTAAGGAGACCTCCACCCCCCCCCTTCCTTCCCGCCTCGAAGCTCCCCTCCGCCGCCCTCCTAGGGTCCCTCCGAGCTACCTTGCTTGGTTTGGCAGCAGCAGCCGCAGCTGCTGGGGGGCGGGCAGTCGTTTCGCGGACGGCGGACTTGGTTCCTCGGCGGCAGCTGCAGCCAGCGGGCTTCGGTGGCTCAGGGGTCGCGCTCGCTGCCCATCGTCCGGCCCCAGCGAGCGGCCAGGCTCCGTGGATGCCCGGAGCTAGTGACGCGCCCGGCTCGGGCCGGGGCTGAGGTCATCCCGGAGGAGTGACACCCCGTGGGCTCGCGCGGGGGAAGAAGCGACGACATCCACTGGGGGGCTGGCAGGGCGCGCGGCGGGAGGGAAAAGGGGCGGCGCCGGAGGGGGAGGAGCCGGGGGAGGGGGAGTTGGCCAGCCACTGCAGGATCGGGCCCTCCTAGGTGGCTGCTTCCCCGCGAGCTCAGAGGGTCGAGCCTCGGCAATCAGAAGCCGTTGCGCAGGGGAAACCGGGTGAGCGAGCGCGGGCCGCCGAGCTTTGCGGCCGGGAAGGAGGGCGACACGTGAAGCTCCTCTCCCGCGGCCAAACCCGGGCTTGGCTGCCCTAAGGGAGACCGAAGTGCCTCGCGCTCCGGCTTGCGTGGAGGAGCCCAGGAGAAGGAAATCCCGCGAAGGGAAAAGCCTGAGCTTCGTCCCGACGAACTGCTGTTGGGGCTCAGCTCCTGCTGGTGGAGCTTCTAAGGAAGGACTGGGTGCACTCGGAGCCGGTTAGCTGCCTGGGGCAGGGGGAGGGGGGCAAATCTTCTCGCTTAGTAAATCATACACCCCCAAATTCCCGTGTCCAAAAAGATACCACGCACAGGGGCCTCTTTAGCTACCTCCGGTCGCGCTGGGCTGCCAAACTTCCCACCAGCCTAAAATACTTAGTCGAAAATACTGCGCCAGACAAAACACGCAGCCATCCAGCCGTCAGCCGCCCTCCTCTTCCCTCCTCCGAGTGAACTAAGCGTATCTGTTGCTCACCTCCCGGGGCAAACTCGTGCGAGTTGTTAAAATACCCAGCGCCTTCTTCCTTGCTGGAGGCAAAACGACGGTGTTTTGGCAGCGAGGATCCTCAGAGTTACTTTCTCTTCCCACCACCCGGTGTTTTTTTCTTGCCTTCCTTTATTCCTCCGATGTTTAAAGCCGACTTGGAGCGACACACCCACACCCCTGGTTGTTCCAGGGTGTCGAATCCTGTCAACCTGTCTAAAGAACATCTATTACCAGCTCTTCCTGCTGTTCGTCTATTACTTGCATAATAAATCCAACTGCCTTTTATTGTGCACCCAATTATGTGCTCATTACAATTCCTTGGGGAGGAATTCCGCTGTTATCTCTGTTCTTTGGGCAGACCTGTGTGGCGAAATCCCGTCGTTTCCTAACAAGTCCTAGCTTCCCACAAGCACCTCGCTCACTCTTATGGAGCGTTTGTCGGACTCGTTGGATACAGAGGGTGAAGCCTTGGCTCCATCGCCAATTTCTCGTACTGTATGCGTATGTGTGATTGTAGAGAAGTACTTTTGTATATTGGGTTGTGTTTGGCGGTGGCTAGCCAGCCTGGTTTCGCCCAGACTGCGTGTTATGAAGTGTTAAAACTGAATACACGCACTGCGCACACCACGATCCGTTTGTTTGGGATCCCATTCAAAGGCCGCAAGCGACTCGCCAAGAAAAAGGATGAAGAGGCATCACACGCACGCAAATTCCCAGAGCCCACGTAGAAAGTCCATTCGCTCTCCAGACTCTTCCGAGAAAGCTGGACACCACCACCTCACCTCCGCTTCCAGAGAGATTACTTCTCTGGCGCTGCTGGCCGGGAAATAAGTTTTATTGCAAAATCTGAAAGTGACGACTCCTAGCACCGATTCCTCTGTTAGAAGCCGCCCTGCCTAGATCCCTCGCTACAGCCCAGGGCCTAGAAGTGACCCACTCCCAGTACTGACCCGTTGCTTTCTCAGTTCTGTCACCCGCAGCACACCTGCCAAGGGCTGCAAGACAACCGGCCCTCCCTGAAATTCCCTCTTCCACGCAACCAGGCGCGAGAGCCCTGGTCTCTTTTCCGCCTATGCAGTAGAAATGCGGAGGGATGGCAGCTCAGAAGAGGAACTGAGTCTCCCAGGGGAGGAAAGGTTCAAACCCGGCACGAGATTTAAAACGGAGTTTTCCAAGGGCTGGCAAGGGCTGCCTTGTTGGAGCCCAAACATGCATTGAGATCCTCAAGCTCCGGCCTAGAAGGAAAACCTGGTCCTTCATTTTAAGTGGGTGGGGAACAGTGGCGAGGGGAAGGCACTCTGTACATGCTCAGAGGTACTTTTCTTTATAGGTTGTCACGTCTGTTTCATTCGAAAGGGGGGGATGATATGGCCAACAGGTGGGAGAAGATTCTAAATGGGCGTGGCGAAAGGATGAAGGTGGAGCCACGAGGCCCATAACGTCTGCAAAAAATAAAAAATGGAAATCCTCTTCTGACACAACGGATGATCGCTCTCACAAGCGCACATACACTGGCGCACATACACTGATGCACTGTTTGTGTACGTACACAGAGCACGAAGTTGACTAGGCACTGTGTGAAGGAAGAAAAGCCTGTAGGCAGGAATGCACAAGTACCAAGAAAAAAGGAGAATGCTTTCCTCTTGAGATGCAGCTACCTTAGTCTGCAGAAGAGGTCCACGCGCACCTGCCCTTTTACAGTCCTAGTCAGTCTATCCTCCTCAGGCCCTTGTCCTTTCTCTTCAAGCCAGCCTGTCGGTCAGCTAACCAACTGAAATTGCCTGGGAGCAGAGTTATCTTCCACATTTTTTTTAGCGAGGGTCTGTCCACCGCCTCTGGAATATTGGATTGGGACACCCTAGTGCCTGTGCTCTAGCCACACATCCGTATCCTGCACGGCGGATCCTTTACAACGGGAGATGCGCCTACGCTCTCCAGAAAGACACACACACACAAATCATAAACACAGAGTAAGCTGAGATCCGCCAGCTGATCGAAGCTTTGCTTCCGGGTGAAAAGTGCTAAGGATAGCGATGGACGGGTGTTTTTAACTGGCAGAAAACAAACTACAAGATCAGACTTCTGGAAGAACAACAAGCCAGAATGGTAGCCTTGTTCGTCTGCTATAGTAATAATAATTAAAAACAAAAACCTACGCCTCCCCCGCTGCCACCACCAAACTAAATTAGAGGCATTGTGACACAAAGGTTGGTGTACTGCAATCCACTGCTGCACCTGAGGCATCAAGGGTTATGCACAGTTGGCAGAGCAGGGCATGTTTTCTACAGGGCTATGGGGACCGGGGGAAAGGTATAAACAGTGAAGCCGAAGCGACATTTCTATGCAAAAGCTCAAATGTATACAAGATCAGCCACTGACCGAGCGTTCACTGCAAGCTGCAGTAACTGGCAATAATACAATAATGCAATATTGCAAGGTTCGCCATGTGCTAATTTGGTGCTTGTAACGTATGTATAAGCGTGGAGGGAGGGGCGTGTTGGGAGACCCTGAGATCTCCGCTGGGATTAAACTCCCGAGTAAACTCCGGAGAGAAGTTAAAAGGTTCCCATCCATTTGAGGCGCTGGATGCTGTGGCTGACAAGCGGAACGCGCTCGGCAAACTATTTGTAGGAGCTGACTCAGTTAGTATGTGGGTTCTAGGAGGGGACCAGGGCAGTTGGGGATTCCTAAATCGCAGGGCGGATTGCCTTGTGGTTAAACACCGCAGGAAAACGAGCTCCAGCCGCCTGCCAAGGACTAGCGCGTCCCTTAGCACCCTGTTACATTATTCCAAATCACCCCAAGCAGCACATTTCCTTGTAGCTTCTTTAATTCTAAATAGGCCCGAGTTCCAACTTTCATACAAACGTCCTTCTGCCACAGCGATCTATGAATTAATTCGTTGATTACAGATGCAGAATATGGGGCCAAGCTCCTCTCTTTTCAGTCTGGCCTTTGGCCGGTTCCTATCCAGGGTGACTTCTGCAATAATAGCTGCTGTTTTGTAATTAAACTGTGAGTTGGATGATGTTGTTTTTGTTTGTTATTCATTCATTAATATATAAATTAACTTGCAGCAACGAATCTCAAAACGCATTACAAACAAGTTCAAAAGTATCACACACACATAATGAGATCCAGCCAAAATTAATTGCTTTGAAATCCATTTGCTTTTAAAAGGGCGACATGAAGCGGGAAACTATAAACATGTTCACCAGGAAGCAGGACCTGCTGAGCGCACTAGGGTCTAGGCTACGGTACATACTACGACAGGTCTGTGATTCCCTTCCAGGAGCTTTTAAAACTTTAGCCTTACACCGGCAGCTAACTTCCTCACATTGAAGTCGATGGGGCTAAAAGGTACTTAACGTCGATGGGCTCCAGCTCCGAGTTTTTCCACAACGCGAGCCTAGTTTTTTTGTTTTTTTACGTGCTGATGATAGTCTTGCGAGCAATGGAAGTGCGTTTCTTGATTTAGAGAAAGCCGCTATTTCCACAACAACAAACAAATTGTAATATTTAGTGGAAAGCCATTGTTAACATTTCTCTCCTCAGGCACTGTAGAATTAATTTCGTTTCCCATGAGATGTACGGATAAAGGGCGGTATACAAATTCAATTGGTGATGATGATGACGATGATGATGATGATAATGGGCCCCTCTAGATACTCGTTTCTTCCCCATCCCTCCTATGAGGCTGCTATGAAAAACACAAAAGATTTTCACTCTCAGATTTTCAGGACTGATTCTTAGTTTTAAAGGTAAACTATTCGTTTATTCTAATGATATTCCGATCGTTAAGGTGTGCATCGCTGCGCTGGTGGAGCCAGTGTCCCGTTTGGATTAATAAAATATAACTACCTCTAGAATCTGAGCTGCTATCCGGATGTTTTCAGAACTGTGAAGCCTGCCGTTAAGAGTTGCTTTTGCAGTTCGATTTAAATCTGTAGGAGTTCTGTCAAAGCCTGCTCATTTAGCACTGAAGTGCAAATATGCTGGCTATCAGGAATATCCGCATTTTACAAAAAAAAACCCCAAACAACAACAACAACCACCAGGCAACAATAATAGAGAAACTAAACGACTTCTGATCGAGACTCCGTTTTTCAACGAAGCATGCAGACTACTAAGAGATTGCACTCGCATCTACCCCTTCCTCGGGTCTTTGCAAATTCCCCATCCCCTCTCGGTCCGCAATAAAGTCTTGAAAGGAAAACATCCAACAACTAGAACCGATCCAACGGAGAGGGGAGCATTTCTTCAAATATTATTCCTGCACATACAGTATATTGGCCTTATAGAAAGGGTACCATCCATAATGTTAAAAGAAGAGGCTCTCCACCTCACCCCAAACCCTGTGGGTGGATGGAAGGGGCGCGCGGAATTTTTCTGCTTTAGCCACAATTTATATTGTGCTGAGCGCTGTTCAGCAATCAGAAAATAGGGTGAAGGAAGGCACATATGTACGTAGCAGAACTTTTTTTTTTTACTTTTGTCCCCTCTTTGAACCTGCACTCGGGTGGGCAACACCCCCCCCTTTCCCCTCCTCTCTTTGCAGGGTCTTTTGCCTGCTTTCGCTATAGCGAAGACTTCCAATCAGAGACTTTCTCCCCTTATTCTTCTCTCTCGCTCCAAGCAGGCATTGCTGTCCCTTGTCTAAGTAAGGAAGTTGGTGCAATTTGTTAGAGAGCTTAAGACGCTAATCGCGTCCAACCCTGCACAATACTGAATAGTTTCTGCCGCATGGCGCACAGGATCGGGTTGCGCATCGCAGGCTAAGAAGCAGAATAAGGAAATCTGGCGCAGCTCTTATTGCACATCCAGAAGGCCTTCTCTGGTGTGATTTCAAATTTATTCCCCATTCTCCTCCTCCCACTTTGCCTCCAGAGTTCAGGTAACAGCTTGGAGATCCCAATAATCCTCTTCCTTGTGGGAAAAATAACTCACCCCCTAAGCATCTCCCCCGTCACACCTCTTTGACCCCCTTCCCCCTGCAACCCCTAATCACTCAGTAAGGGTCAAACTCCAATAGTATAATTTTTAGATTATTTAATTTTCCAAAAAGCTGGGACGCCCACTGGAATTTAAATATTATTATGAATAATAACAAAATTGGTCCCTTGTAAGCAGACATGGCGTTCCTTTCTAAGGCTACAGTCCCCATCCCCATGCACTTACCAGGAAGTAAGTCCTACATATTGAATTCTATGGGGTTTATTTCAGAGTAGACATGGTTAGGATTGCAGCCTAAGGCTTCTCAGACACCATGAAGGGCTCTGGGTTCAGGTCAGGCACTTTGCAATGCAAGAGTAACTTGCAAGTGGAGCCCCAGATCAGCTGGGGTCTACACCTATAGCAAAACAAGTGGACACTTATATATGCCAATTTGGGAACTATTGGGGGGGTCACCTGGAATCAGATGCTAAAGGACTGTATGAGAGGTATACATTTCAATTTAGTTCAACATGTAGGCGGTTATAAGCTGCTTTTAATGAAAAGATATGTCGCAAAGCAGTGTACAATAGCAAACTGCCCTCCACATCAATACAAGTGTTATTTAAAAACATCAAAATGCAGCCACGCTTCACGGTAGTCAAAAAACCAGCATAAAAACAACCAGCTAGCCTAGCATCAACTTGACACACTATCCACAATTTATTAAAACATCATATCTGCCGCCCAATTTGCATCAGCCACTGAAAGCTACAGAGGGTGGCAATGGGGGAGCAGTGTGAGTCTTCCATGTAAAAATACCAGTTCTACAAAACCTCTAGCATGCAACTAATTTGATGGAAATGTCACTTTGAGGAAGGAAGTGGTAATGATGGCCTTTGAGCAAGTACCCCTGCTATAGATGAGCCATCAGCACCTTCTAGATAATAGTCCTCTCTCTTTTGCAATTGTGCAACCAGTTCATATTATTCAGATTTATCCCCGGGGACCCTAACCCTTCAAAGTCCTCCCATATCCCAAAACCCCTTCCTTACACCCACCCCCCCTGCCCACAATCCCTATCAATCCTTTCTCACCCCTCCCACTTCTCTTCTCACAAAACCCAGACATTTAAAGAAATCTCATACCCAGGCCTTTCTAAAGAGATGCCCTCTGATATTTGTATTGCACTCCAGCCAGATCCCTCCGTCTCTGGGGTTTTTATTCTGCAGCATACTTTAGCCCAGTTTAGCCTCGTCTCTGGGGCCAACACAGCCATCGCTTTGTTGCCAGGGCTGAATTAAGACACACTGAGGTCCTAAGCTGTGTCGCATTGAAGAGGCCCCCAGAGCATTACCCAAAAGATGTGTATTAGTCTAACAGAAAGGGCAATAAAAATAGAAGTAATGACATTTTACATTTGCATAAATACTAGTGCATAGTTGAGGATGCAGCCAAAAACTAGCAAGCTAGCTAAAGCATGTAGCTTGCCACAAGCCTGTTTGCATATGAAATAACTTCAAATGGATATACCTTATGATTTCTTACTTATCAAATATGGAAACCATATTATAGTTAAATCTGTACAAGTTTAAACGCAATATATCAACTAATGGTGTAGGCATGAAATATATATTTGTGATGCAGTAATGATGTCTGTTTTTCCTGTTTCCATTATTATTATTATTATTATTATTATTATTATTATTATTATTTAAATCTTGACAAATATTGTTGTTGTTTGTATTTAGAGGCTCATCATAATTTGTGGCCTTAACTGTAGTTAACTTTTCTTATGCACAAATCCAGCTCTGTGTACTGCAGACCCTTGCTACAGCCCAGGTCAGCCCCACTACTCCCCAAAGCGGGATCTGCTTCCACTGGTTGCCTAGGTACCTCCATACAGCCAGTTTTCAGAAGCTGGCTAGCTTGCCACAGCTCTTCGCTTAATGACCATGCAGCATTCCGCTACCAAATTATACCAAAAAATATCTATTAAGGTTAAGGGGGGGGACAACAACTGGATAGTATATTGGAATGGAAAACAGTCTAACTGCAAAATTAAATTTAACAATATATATATTTGACCTAAGGGATGCAGGTGGCACTGTGGGTTAAACCACAGAGACTAGGACTTGCCGATCAGAAGGTCGGTGGTTCGAATCCCCGCAACGGGGTGAGCTCCCGTTGCTCTGTTCCAGCTCCTGCCAACCTAGCAGTTCGAAAGTATGCTCCGGCAGGAAGGTAAACGGTGTTTCCATGTGCTGCTCTGGTTCGCCGGAAGCGGCTTAGTCATGCTGGCCACATGACCCAGAAGCTGTACGCCGGCTCCCTCGGCCAATAAAGCGAGATGAGTGCCACAACCCCAGAGTCAGCCACGACTGGACCTAATGGTCAGGGGTCGTTATATTTGACCTACATTTCTCTTCTAGTACCAGTTAGTGCACAGAGAGCAGGATTCTCTATTAAGTATCTTTTACAGGTAAGTGACAGTGGGTTTCTCTGCAACCTCTGCCTCCATCTTAAAACATCCAGGGTTGGTAATCTCTGAAAAAGCTCACCATCAACCCCTTTGCAATCAGGTGGTGTGGCAGCTACTCCTCTATTGCACCAAATACTGTATGAAATGCAGCCAGTTTTGCTATTTCCTTCTTATTCTGACCTGTGCCTGGCTCAGAAGTATTTCAGAGTGAAAGGACTTAGTGAGAGTATGGCTAAATAGCTGAGCAATGCACTGGGAGGCCTCTAGCTCAAATCTCACCTCTGTTATGAATTCACTAGGGAAACCCTCTCTCAGCCTTTGTCCCTCTTTTACAGTGTGGGGGAAATGTTAAGACTGTACGGACCCACCTTACAAGTTTTCATTTTGCTGGTTTTGCTTTCATTACCTATGTCCTCCAAGCAAGAATTTATTTTGATAGGAAAGTGTTTACCTTCAGGAGTGTCTGCATTGGCAGCTTGCTCTTAAACAAGAGTGGTTTACTAATGGTTTCGTTACATTCTCTGCATTGCCAGCCTGAAGGAGGAATAACCTAAAACTGCAGTTTGGAATGATGTGATTTACTGCTGAAGTTACTTGCTAAACCCTATCCTGTTTGAGAGTGCAGATGTCAATATACTTGTGTGTAAACTAGCTTATTGTATAAACATGATTTTAATCTGTGTCTCTGCCCACTTTTATTCAATAAGCTAGTTTACACACACACACACACACACACACACACACACACACACACACACACACACCCCTCAATCTTCCATTCAGAGAAACAAGAAGAATTATCATAGTACAGATGTCCACACTTGTCCCCCAGGCCTGAGATTCCCTACCCTTGTTCTCACTGCATAAGGGGCTGATAGGAGGAAAGCCCAGTTTAATGTTGCCATTGGTAAACTAGGCTGGACTGGATTATGTTGAGGTGATAGATGTATAAATGAGGAGTCAGCAGAACATTGTAGTGCATCACCTGGACCTCTTGCACAGGATTTTTAAAAAACGAGTGGGGTTCGTTTCTTAATATATGTCCTTAGATCAGTTGTCAGCTCCTCTCTGCATGAGTCAGGCAATGGGAATCAGGCACCAGGAACTGGACAGAGGCCTTTTCTTGCTTTCCTGTCTGCCTGTCTACTTGCAGAGGGGTTGGGTTTTATTTTATCCCCACCCTCCCCCTCCACAACTGAAAAGGTCTGATTTTCACATCATCTGGATGCCCCTTTGCTTCTTGGCTGCAGCAATGGAATGAACCAAGCTGACCTCCAGGGAGGTTTGTTTAGGGATGAAACAATGTTTGTCTTGTCCAAACACCATGAATTTCCCCGTGCTTCCTCAACAGCAGTGCAGCCAGCAGATACAATATAACAAATGCTTTGCCATATTTTACCCTTTCAAAGGGAGAGAGAAAAATAACCCTCTAAAAATTCTAGCAATGGCAGAGTTCACAGGGTTGAACGGCAGGGGGTGAGGGGGGACAAGGAGCAACTATAAAGGCTTGGTCCATCAGCCAGAGGCTGGATGCTTTAAAATGTGGAGCAGATGCTGCATTTCAACACAGAAGTTAGCTTTGGTGTGATGAACAGTAAATTTAATGGAGCTTACTCCCAGGTAAATGGGTCTAGGATTGCAGCCTAGCACCCTGATCCTAAATGCCTTGCATGGAAATGGACTCCACCGAAAGTTGTGCAGGCTACTTTTAATAAATGGCCGTGATTTAGAAAAGAAAAGTCAATCACATGAGTACAAAAGACAGGAACAGGACTGAAATTCAAAATGTCCCGGATAGCCAGCAATATGACAAAACTGAATAAATACCAATGTGTCACACTCACATTGGAAAAAAGATCCAAATTATGTATGAATGCAAAATTGAACAGTTGTATCCTCACTTAATGCTGCTAACTTTTTGACCTAATTTTTCCTAATTTTTGAAAGGGCAGAACTGTGCAAAGCAGCAACAACAGTTTTATATATTGTGCCTGATGGTGGCAACTTTCTCACAGAGCAGCTGCTCTAGGTAATGAGCCTTGTTTATTTGCTGCAACATTCCAAGAGTCAAAGCCCTCTGCAATCAAATGCACAAATGAAAGGAAGAATGAAGGAAGTTCTTTCTTTATACATCTGAATTTTGGGCAGGTGGGTTATCTGGGATGGCATGCAATTCTCCCTGGTTTTCTGAACTAAGCACCATAGAGGAGGGAATGGGTCCTGGGCCTTGACAGCCAGTGTGATTTAGCAGTGGGCAAAACATTGGTGTAAGATAGAGACAGGCAGATACAAATCCTTGCTCCCTTTGGCAAGTTACTTTCTCTCAGCCTAAGTAGCCTCCCTAGGTTACCATCATGAAACAAAGCTGTGGTTCTGAGAGCCAAAGAGGGAAGGGCAGGCAGGCTGCTGGTGTAATTAATATTCATTTCCCATTTCTACCAAACTGGTTCTCCCATCAAGAAGGAACATAAAGCTGGTCTGGCACGACCTGTTCAAGTGACCATCCCATTTCCAGTTTTCATCTAGATGTTTGGAAATGGCAATGGATGAAGGAGGGCTGAGGAAGGAAATAGCAGTGGACAGCAAAAGCAGCAGAGTCATGAATCCCACTGAAAACTCAAATGGCAATATACCCAAAATGGCTACTAACCATTACTACTATTTGAATCTAGGTCATGCACTACTGATAGTTGTTGCAAAATACAGGGTGCCCTAGATTGTCTTTATTATTCATGCATTTATTTCCTTCCCCTTTGAAAACTCATAGCAACTTATCTGTGTCTCCCAGGAGCCTCCTCTCCAGGCCCCATCCACACCTGCTTAGCTTCAATAACACTGTAGCATCGGTTGCTCCTAGACCAAGCATAGCCAAACTTGGCCCTCCAGCTCTTTTAGGACTACAACTCCCATCATCCCTAGCTAACAGGACCAGTGGTCAGGGGTGATGGGAATTGTAGTCCCAAAACAGCTGGAGGGCCAAGTTTAACCATGCCTGTGACCTAGACCATTCTTTGCGTCTCATCATATAACAAAGTAGCTGGAAATAACCACAAGAGTGATCAGGATCAGCCTTCCCAAACCTGGTGCTCATCAGATATTTTGGACTTCAACTCCCATCAGCCCCAACCAGCATACCCAACAACCATTTCTATTTTATCTAACAACAGAAGACTTGAGCCCCTAATTGCATCAGGGGCTTCAGTCTTTCAAATTTCAGTGGCTCCCTGTGTGAGGCCAAAATTCAGTGTCCCCCTTCCTCTCACCTTCCACTCTGCACATGCACAATGTCATAGTTGTGGTGCCCTGCGGTGCCCCCCTTGACTCAGTGTCCAGTGGGGTATGTGTGTGACTGCTTGTGCTTCCCTAAACCCACCTCCGATTGCATTAAAGCATAGCGTGGCCCAAACTAGCTGGACATGGTTTTTTAAGTTCCTAAACACATTTATTTGGGAGTAAGCACCGTGGAACACAGCAGAACTTACTTCTGAGTAAACATGCCAAGGATTACATGGCACAAATGTGGGAGAGTCTCCTTGACCTGCAGATTTTAATCCTAAAAAAAACCCCCAAAAAACCAACGGGCATTTCTACTCACCTGCCAGCAAATATATAATAGTAGAGGTACCAGAGCAGTGAGGTCTCCTATTTCCAGGGCTTTTTTTCAACAGAATGATCTGTACTAACATTCCAAAGACAAGGGGATTATAAGTAAACCATAATGACATAGAAAGTGGGGGAAATGATCAAGTTAGCTTTTTATTATGCTCCTCTACATAATTGATAATTGATAATATTAATGAGTGGGCATTTCTATGCTGTAATCCGTCCTAGTTTCAGGACACATTTTGGGCAACTAACTTCTTTTGTCATAAGGAGACAGAGACACCTTATGCAAAGCTCTCATATTTGTAAGTGGATTTTTCTTTGTTTTTAACAAAGACTCAGGAAGTGCTGCAAATTATTTTTTATTGCTGGTCTCATCTTACCCTATACTGTTAGCCTTTTAAGAGGGCTAATGAGTGCCCCCCACCCCCGATTTGTGCTTTAATCATTGGTTTTGTTTGTTTGTTTTGGCAGCCCATCTGGAGATGGCCCCTAGGTGGAATGAGGGTTTTCTTTTCTTTTCTCAAATTTCAAATTCATGGGGTATAGATCTTCCAAATTCACGGGGAAGTCTGAGAGCATTAATGAATAGTGGGAATGGAACTTCCAGGCACAGAGACCTCTGAACTGGAGAGCTATGGACAAACACTATGTGAGGACCTTCATGTGGACTTCCAGAAGCGACCACTTTAGGAAAAAAATACCAGGGATTCCCAAACTGTCGTCTGCAGACCACCAGCGGTCCACAAGTTTCATTCAGGTGGACTTTGTGGCATGCCTCTAAACAACACTTACAATTTGATTTCCTTAGAATCCAGATTGCCAGACAATGAAATACTACATAAGAAATAAAAGAAGCAATACGAATGCAATTAAAAACCACACATCTACCACAGCACATTACAACTGCTGCAATGGGCAGAAGAATGATTAAGTGGACTGCCAAGAGCCTCAACAATTTTCAAGTGGTCCATGGAGGGGAATGTTTGGGAACCACCAGAAGGAAATATTGGATTGGATGGTGTAATGGTTTCACTGCGGAAACCTTACTGGGAGAGAGGAGACATACTCAAACCCACAAAGTGTGAATTCTTTGACTGAGACAGACAAAGCTTAACCACTTTACAGAGTTGTGGGTGAAAGCTAATTTTAGTCAGAGCAACCCCATTGAAATCAAAGTAAGTTCATTAATTTTAGTGGTTCTACTTCAAGTATGATTTAACTGGATCCCCTATTCTTATTCCTAACCCCTTACAAGATAGTGAGGAAAACAAATAAATAGCACCTTAGGTGGTGTGAACACAATATTTCACTCTTGATTCAATGGAGACTGAATATTTGTTTTTTCTACCTAGTCTGTACATAACCTAGATCTATCACATATTTTTTGCAAATGAAAACCCCTTTTGGGGAACTGGCTTCATTCTGAAAATATTCTGCATTACCCAATGGGGTGTCCGACAATGCGGTGTGTGTGTGTTTGTTTGTTTGTTTGTTTGTTTGTGTGTCTCCCTAGCTGCCCAATGACCTTGTGGTGTGTGTAGAGTAGACCAAGAGGCAATCATCATTTCCTTCTTCATTCAACTGAGGCCTGCACAGAGAGGAAAAGACATAGATAACCTAATCAAGGGTTCAGGAGGGCAGGATCAATGACAACCAGCACAAACATTTATGGATTGCAAAAAGCTACATTTTTATGCTACAAACAGGTTAGTGCCTATGCAGCAAAAACATAGGTACATTTGTGTATGCACTTAATTCTCTATAGTAATCTTCAACAATGAATCCCGGATATCTCCTAGACCTATTCTGCACATGACTGCAATTCTATGCACAGATACCTGGGAGTAAGCTCCACAGAATACTGTAAGGGATACTTCTCAGTAAACATGCATAGGATCACGATGCACAATGCTTAGTCAACCTGCCAGACCTTAAGGCCAATTGCTGCTGGGTTTGCTAAAATCCTTATGCTGCAGAATCAAGGAAGCCCAAACTAACTTTCATTCCAAGAAAACAGTTCAAGGGCAGCATTAAGATGATTTCCACAAGGCAACCCTATTACGGTGGTACCTCAGGTTACATACGCTTCAGGTTATATACGCTTCAGGTTACAGACTCTGCTAACTCAGAAATAGTACCCCAGGTTAAGAACTTTGCTTCAGGATAAGAACAGAAATCATGCTCTGGTGGCGCAGCAGGAGACCCCATTAGCTAAAGTGGTGCTTCAGGTTAAGAACAGTTTCAGGTTAAGAACGGACCTCCGGAAATGTATTAAGTACTTAACCTGAGGTACCACTGTATATTCCTTTTTTTAAAAAAATCAAAAATCTAGTCAATTCCATGGCAACGGAGCTACCACCACATTCTCAAGAAAATGTTACACCAGAGGTGGGGAAGTTGTGCCTCTCCAGGTGTGACTGGACTCCCAACCCCCATCAACCTTCAGCCAGCGTGACCAATGCTCAGGGGTGATGGGTGTTGCAGTCCAGCAACATGGGGGGGGGGAGGGTGTTCCCTGTGCTAGACGGAGTCACCACCACGTGTATGTTTTGCATTGGATGATGACCGTCAGGTCAAGCCGCGTCTTGGATACATAGAATAGACACCCAAGACCAAGCGCCATCACGGACGGCGAAGCACAGTGACAACACGCCTCTGTTGTCGCCAGGCCAGTGTCTCCTAAGATCAGTGACGCATGAGGCGCCAGGTGGGATACCTGCTTGTGCGAAGGCATCTTTATCTGCATGGATGTACCCCATTGCCAATATTTCAGAATTTCCCGACCCGTCTCTCAGCCGGCCCCCCGCCACCGCTCTTTCCTCCCCAATCCTTTCCCAATAAGGTCTGTTCACATATTATGGACACCTCTCCCCTCCTATCTTTACGCGATGGCGGGTCCCCGCGAAGCGCAGCTCAGTGGCTCACAAGCTCGACCTCCGTTTTGCTCTGTCCCAGAGGCTTCAGGGCAAAGTTGGCCGGCGGGATTTCTCGGTTTGGAGAGTTCCCTTGGTGGGGAACGACGCAACGGCGAAGGAATAAGGGCGCGGCGGGGAGGAAGAGGAGGAAATGATTGTATTGTTCTCTTTGGAGGGTTTTAGTATTTTAGAAGGAAGGACTTTCTGCATGGTATTACTTCTTGCGGGAAAAGCGGAAAGCAAACTTTCTGGTTTGATCCCGCATTAATCAGATTTCCCACGCCCCCCTCCCCCCCAAAAAAAATTTCACCCGCGTTCCCCAAGCTTTCCTCTCTCCTCTGGGTGTTTTTATCCCTCCTCACTCGTGCCCATTTCCCCCTCGTCCAGACCCGGGTTCCCCGAGTTTTGATCAAGGGCGACTGAAACCAGCGCCTCGTCGGCTGCTGCCGCGGGGCCCAGGGGTGACGGGGTCAGCCTTGCCGTCCGATGAGCGCTTTCTGCTTAGGGCCCCTTTTGCTTCGGGTTAGAGACCCTCCATTCCGCGCAGCGATTGGACAGGGGTGGGGGAGCTGCCAACCCATCACTCTCTTCCCTGGGGGCGGGGCGCGGTGTTCTCGCAATCGGTGTAATTTCTTGCGCCGCAGCCTCGCCATTAAAGAGGGGGAAGCGCGGAGCACGCAGCCCAAACGAAGCCCCTTTGACCTATCCTTTCCAGGGGGTGGAAGGATGAGCTTAATTTTGCCTGGGGGGGTACTTTCCCCGCAATATGGGGAAGAGGAGGCCCTGTCCTTAACTCCCCCCACCTCTCCGAGGGCCTTCACCTTTCAGAGTAAAGTGAAACTTGGCTCGCTTTTGGACCTCGGAGACTTGATAAAACAATGGAACGAAAACGGAATACTTAACCCCTATAAATATGTTGTTGTATTTGTGCGGGGGGAGACCACGAAGAAAACTATGCTAAACACAATATGCACTACATTGCCTTATATTGATTGCAACGGAATCACAGCCTTCAAGTGGTGCGCACGTCTAAACTGAACTGTTTTGAAAGACAGCGCATTTTGAATTGAATTCCGGATTTCGGACGTGATCTCTCTCCCCCCTCCCGCTTTGCACATGTCCTTCTTTTCATCTCTGAAACAACACGCTTATTTTCAACTCCCTCTGCCGAGGATTGTTGTTTTGGCCCTCTCTTTCTGGTCCAGAGGCGGCGCAAAAAAAGAGAGAGAAAGGAGTTAGGGAAAGAAGACATTTTTCCTTTTCTGTAAAAGAAAAAACGCACTGCAGCCTAAATATATATTCTAAAAACTATTAGTGCAAAGTTATTTTTTAAATGGGGTGGTGGCTTTTTTGGGGGTCGGGTTAGAAAAGAAATAATTATTGGCTAAGGGACGAGAGAGAAAAAAGTTCGTGGCGCAAAGGCGAGGCAGGAGCCCCGGTTCGAAATAATCAGGAGCGATTTATTCCGACGGAGTGACAGCTCTTTTGAACGCGAAGCGAAAGGCGTTTTCTGTCTCTCTGAAAGCTTTTCTTCCAGATTGTGTTCAGATTAGGCTGGGGGGATGAATGGCGGCTTTATCCAGACCAGGGGCTTTTCTGAAATGCCAAATTAATTACCAAGGCCTGAATCAACGCACTGGGGACAGGGAGGAGGAGGAGGAGGAAGAAGAAGAAGAACTGGCGGAGGGTGGGGGTGAGGGGAAGAAAAGAGAAATCTAGGGCACTTTGGCCCGGGTTAAAATTGTCTCTTGGGGTCGTTTCAGTGCGAATCGGCTGGGGAAGAGAGCAGGGGTAGGGGAAGGAAGAACACCTGCCCCATCCTGTTGGGTTGGTGTTGGGTTTTTTTAAGCTTAACTTATTTGAGCTAAGTATTTTTAAGGACCAGCGAAGCAGCTTCCACATTTCGGCTGAAGAAGCCAATGCGAGGCGTGCGCCGAAGGATGGGCTGGTAGATGGGAAAGAGATCCGCCTTAGGGAAACAGAAACCACGCAGTTGGGACCAACGAGGTCTTAATGAAGGAAGCGAGGCGGGGTAGTGGGAATAGCTGGCGCTTCCTCAACCCGGACACGGTCATTTGCCCCGACGGAGCCTCGCGTGGTGGGCCTCCAGATCATCCTGCTTCCTGGGGTGGATCACCTTTTGCCGTCTCTTTTCCCCCAAAGAACCGCCCTGCCCCCGATCAGCAGCCCCCGGGGTTAAGGTAAGCGGGGTAAGCGGGATTCCCACGCCGCCCGTGCGCCTTTTGGCTGCCGACGATTCACCGCCATGGACTTACCTTTACAGGAAAAGGGACTCAGCACCCTTCCAGCCCTCAGTCCGAGAGAGGAGAGGGGAGATGGCGCGCCTTCGTTCCCAGTCAGCCCACCACGACCCTCGTAGACGCTGGGGAAGGGGGTATCCCTCTTCGGATCGCGCCCCCACCCCCCACCGGGGTCTCCACCCGAATAGCCCCGACGTCCTTCGTGTCTGGCGTCCTATCGCGTTTGCGATGATCTAGGGCCTCCCTCCTTTGGGGATTTCTCGGGGGGGGGCGCTTAGGGGGTTCGCCGATCTAGACGCGCCCCCAAAAGGGGGATTCGGGTCAGGAGAGGGTCCACTTCTTATTTTGCGTTCCTAGAACCGCTGAGGAAATCCCTGCAAATGTCCCCACTCCCGATGTCGAGCAAAGAGGGGAGGGGTGAACACTCTGGGGCTCATCCGCGCTGTGGACCCACCGGGACGCGAAGGGAATCGAGGGAGTTGGGAAGGGAGCCTGCCTTCAGACCTCCCCACGATTTCCTCTTGCAGAAATTGCTGGCGGGTGGGGAGAGAGACAGAGACAGAGAGAGGGGGCTCGGAAAGCTGGATCAATAGACGAATCACTAGAACCTGGGGAATCCTGAGTTCGAATCCTCGCCTGTCCTCGTGGCTCGCTGGGTGGTCTGGCAACAAGCCACTCTCAGCCGGGGCCTCTACGTCGGGGTCATTTTCTCACCTCTTTCAAATCGTGGGGGGAGTCTGGATTCTTGAGAATTGCGGGGGAGGGGAGGCGCAGGTAGTCGGGGCTGCGGCGAGATCAAGCAAGCCTTTCCGGTCTCGTGCTGATTCTCTCCTTCACCCCCCACCCCCCAAAACCCGGTGGCCTAGAAAGCCTGGAAAACAATCGCAAGGGCAGAGGGAAGCCCGACGTTGCTTTTCCTGAAAGAAAGCCACCTGGGGCTAGACCAGCAGGGGATTAGCAGGATGCAATCCAAAGATGCATCCGAGATCTAAAGATGCTCCCGAAGATCAGGGCGTGAGGCCGTAGTGCCAAGGATCGATAACAACGCGCCTACGTTTTCAGGTGCTGTGCATCAGAAAAAAGCAAAAGCAGAGCAGTGGCACCGTTTCGACTCCCAGATTACCTTCGTTTTAAGCGTGACCCTAAGCTGGTTTATCAGCCTCATCAGCGGGAAGGATCCGCATCACATTATCAGGCGCATCATCAGTTAATGGTAGGTCTATCAAACCACCTGTGAACAGGGAAGAAACTAAGCTCGACAGTCCCATCAGCACGGCAGGAAGAGGACAGCGACTAATAAAGACACTCTCCCAGAGGCGATTTTTCATTTTTGTTTTGGGCTCGGTCCAGGTGGAAATGAAATCCAGGAGTGAATGTGTTGATCCAGGAAGTGTATGCCAGCTCGGCCACGCAGCCACTGCATTACTTCGAGTGATTCCTCAGCCTCAGTTTTTCATCTTCCTGAAGATAAAAGAGGGAAGGAGATACTGTGCTTGAGCTTTGGGATGTAGACGTCGACATCAGAGACGTGTAGCCCAAGATCTGGCTCTAATGATGTTAAACCAATGTATATTGAATGGGTTTTTGATATTATGGAGGTGAGATGCCCTCCAGATGTCTTTGGACTGAAAAAAGGGATGGAATGCTTTAATAAATAAAATAATGCAACATGCTTGAAGTTTTGCCCTTCTTGCCCTTCCAGAAACTGGACATGTGTGTTCTTTTTTTCTGAGCTCATTTTCTCCCCCACTCTCCTCCCTGTTCACTTGCCTCCCATGATACCAGGGTTACCTTCATCTCATCTGCTGCCACTGACTACACCTCATTTTGTCTGACTCAGCTTCCTATCTTACTCAAGACACACACTCTCTCTCTCTCAACTCTGTTCTTTCCGTTTCCTACCACTCCCCTCCCCTCTTCCTACTGTGGCTGTTTCTCTTTCCACCCCTCTTCCTCTTTCACCACTCCTTCCCTTGCCTTACTGCTTCTTCAGCTCTCTGCTGCTTCCTGCCCTGATGTCACTCCCTCTGCTGACATCAGGGCAGCTCATCCAATAGCAGCCAGGGTGGAGGTTTCGCACTACTGGTGGAACATATACAAATATTTGATTGGCGTGGTGGCTTTTCATAGGGGAAAACCAGGATTTTAATCTTTATAACTTTGGTATGGAAATGAAAATTCATTTCTGAAACATCCTGAGATGTCACAGAACACAAAAGGTTGGTGTAAATTACCTTTTTCACTCTATAAGACGCACCAGACCACAAGACGCACCTAGTTTTTGGAGGAGGAAAACAAGAAAAAAAATATTCTGAATCTCAGAAGCCAGAACAGCAACAGGGAATGCTGTGCAGTGAAAGCAGCAATCCCTCTTGTTGTTCTGGCTTCTGTGATAGCTGTGCAGCCTGCATTTGCTCCATAAGACGCACACACATTTCCCCTTACGTTTTAGGAGGAAAAAAGTGAGTCTTATAGAGCAAAAAATACGGTATATAACTCGGCTTAATTGGCTATGATAAATCTTTCAATATAAAGGATCCAAATGGTGCATAGCTTGTGATATCAAGAAGTTTTGGAGGTCCCCTCATATTTGAAATATTGCACCAGAGTTTCTTGAAATGAAAATGGCAGAGCTGGAGCAAACTCCACTTTCGCTCCATCCCGCAGCCACCAATCACATTCTCCCTTCTTCCAACACCTGCATTGTCAGAGCACACTCTTGACTCCGGGATTTGTTTTCAGTGTCAGAACTGAACTCCCAGTTCTTTCATACAGAAATCCATTCCAGGTTTTCCCCTTCCCAAGCTTTCGTTATTTTAGCAGTCTAATTCTTTTTGTTATCTTTGGCTTATTTATTATTTCTTTATTTGGGTTTTCAAAACAACAGCAACAACATACATATAAATGACCACATGCATTTCCACAGGATAGTTATCACTTTTCATAATATAATTTTTTTTTAACCTTCCAGATGGATTTGTCAGAGAAGAGTATTGAACAGCGTCGGGTTCTGAAAGAACGGTCCTAGAGTTCTCAGACAGTCCAAATCCTTCTATATGCTTCCCAAATCTTCCTGCTATTGCTTGATGTGTTGGTGTATACAATAAAGTTGTACCAGTCCACAGTGAATGTATCTATGTATCCATGTATTCAGTAATGCTAACTGTTAAGTTTCTCCAATGGTTTGCCTATTATTTTGCTCAATTCCTGAAACAGATAGTTCCAAATTCTTATTGTCTTAGTGCATGTCCATCACATATGTTGGTATGACCTCTCTTCTTTGCGTCTCTCCAGCATAATGCTGGGTATGTTTTTTAAAATATATGATAATTTTAGGAAGTGAGGTTTTAAATATCACCTGTGCATAATTTTTAACATAAGCAGCTTATTTATTTATTTTTAGGTAGTGAGAGGAGGAGCATTTTTGTTGCTGCTGTGTTAAACCTTCGGGAATCAGACACCCTGGCAAATCTATTGCAAATCAATAGAATTTACTTATATGTTTAATATGCCAGCCTCAGTGTGTTGCTTGATCCTGAATGGCTGGTTTTGACCATGATAATTTAACGATGGGGATGGGTGGGATTATCTGAGTCAGTTTCTTCATTTAAAAAACAACTGCATGGAAAGAACAATTGTAGAAAGTGCAACTTCTACGATACTGTCATAGTGGTAGCAGAAGCTGCATTTGCTGAAATTCCCCTTTCTATGCCATTATTAAAAGCATCGGAACTTGGTCCACCATGAATTCATCAAGCCAAGATACACCAATGTCAAGTTTTTTTGTTTATGTATTTGAAATTTGTCAGGCAACATTATTTGCTATTTTCCATTATTCCACTAAAGAATGCTACTGAACTCTCAACTTGAACCCAACATGCAGCTCTGGTTTACGAAGGGGATCATATTCTGCAGGCACTGACCTGCCTGATACCTATGCCACTCTTTGTTCTTCCTGGAGTCTCTCAGGCAGTCAAACATCTGCTTATCTCTGCATCCAAAAATTGCTGCCAAGTTGTAAGCAGTGTTTAATTTCTCATACAATCAGAAAAAATGGCCACTGATGCTGCAGTAGCTTAGCCGGTACAGCACGAGACTGTTAATCTCAGGGTTCACGGGTTCAGGCCCCACATTAGGCAAAAAGATTCCTGCATTGCAGAGGGTTGGACTACAGAAGATGACCCTCATGGTCCCTCCCAACTCTGCAATTCTATGATGTCCTGAAGGAACAGCCACCCTATATTATTTGTTTTAAACAGAGCATTTGTACCCCACTCTGAAGAGCCAAAAGGGCTCCCAGAATGGTTCTCATACAATCAACTAAAATAAGACAGGCCCTGCCTGCAGGCTTGCAATCTAAAAAAAGTGAGAAGCAAGGGGGAAGAACAGGGAGGGAAGAGACGCATAAAGCAAACTAAGACACTAATGGTTAAAGAGCATTTTTTATCATGAGCAGCAGGTGTAGAAATAGTTCAGGGGTAGGAGGTGCCTGATGCAGCTGGTCTTTCCGCAAAGCTGATGCGAGAAGCCTTGTTTCCCATCCCTCCCACTAAGGCAGCCTGATGGGATGGCCGTTCTGAGCTGTGGGAAACTTTAAAAGATGCCAGCAGTGGGAGTGGGATAAACTTGTTAATTCACATGAAAGTACTTTTTTATTTTAAACAACCATCCTATTGCAACGGGTCCCAGGTTGTCTGGAATGACAGCATAATGGTTAATGCAGCCCTGATCAAAGCACCAGGAACTACAAAAAAATGAAAAAGAAAAAAAAGGGGGGGAGTTTTTGCCAAAGCTCTAGCCTTGACCCAGGATACACCAAATACTTATCTATACTTTGCAACATTAACCATCAAGCATGTTTAACTTTGCCTCAGCAATAATTGTGGCTTTAGCTTGAAGAGGTGTATTTGCACTTTCTGAATAATGAAATGTGTGAAAGCTGTAGGTGACAACTTGCCAGGACATTTTAGCTGCCAAACACTCCCCAAGCCCTTGATCCTGCCATCCACTTCCTATGAATGATACCTTATCTAGGAGCTGCTTTTTAGCTTCCTTCTTTTACCACTTTTCCTAATTCTCACTGTTATTGCAGACTTTGCTAATCATTGCTGTCAAGTACTTTGGGTAATAGCAAATTAGCCCAATACGACGCGGGCAAGCAGAATGAACACAAGCTTCATATTTGTCCTGGCAGTATGCTGCTGTTTCCTTTGCTAAGGGCCAGCTCCATTCCTGGCTCTGCTTGATAACCCTTATTCACCTCTCTCTTGCCCAAACACAGCAGCTTGCCCACCCCCCCACCCCCACTTCTTGGGGGACCACCGTCCTACCTGATCCATCTTCCTTAAAACAACAAAGTCACCTGAAAGAGGCCTTGTTTGCCCACTCAAACTCCAAGGAGCTTGACAAAGTTATTTTGAAGGGGTTCAATCGCTTTAAACTCAAACACTTCCTGTATGAATCAATTGCTTGAGGTATATGTCCATGCAAGGAATAGATGCACGGATGCTTCATTTGAGATTCCTGCATTGCTGGGGTTTGGAGTAGATGACCCTTGGGGTCCCGTCCACCTCTATGATTCTATGAATGTACCTGGTTCAACCCAACTCAAGGCAAGTGACCCGCAGAGAGCTATGTCAATGTCCCAGATTGCCTTGAGATGGAGAGAGAGACCTGCTTCCTGCTCTGGTAACCCTCAGCAATGGAAACACACACACACGCACCAATCTTGCTATGTGAACAACATTAAAAAGAGCCTTGAGGCATGTGGTTAGAAAACAATGGCAAGCATTGTTATCAAATAGCAGTAGCTGCATCAGTGTTATAGGAATGGGGTTGTGGAACTACAGAGTAGATAGAGACCTGTGCATTTCTCTTAAGAAGTTACCGTATTTTTCTGTGTATTGGATGCCCCCATGTGTAGGACGACCCCTGTTTTTGGGAACTCCAAATTTAGAAAATGGGGGGGAGATTGCTCTGGCTTGTTGAGGAGCTGGCCGCTGCCGCTTGTGAGGAGCAGGCTACCAAAGCTTGTGCAGAGCCAGCCGCCGACAATCCTCTATGTGTCCATTTGGAAGATAGTTGAATTGAGTTCAGTCGGGCTTATGTGGTCTAAACCACTGAGCCCCTCTTGGGCTTGTTGATCAGAAGGTTGGCGGTTCAAATCCCCGTGACGGGGTGAGCTTCCATTGCTCTTTCCCAGCTCCTGCCAACCTAGCAGTTTGAAAGCACGCCAGTGCAAGTAGATAAATAGGTACTGCTGCGGTAGGAAGGTAAATGGCGTTTCCATGCGCTCTGGCATTTGTCACAGTCCTCTGTGAGCCAGCAGCAGTATAGTTATGCTGGCCACATGACCCTGAAAACTGTCTGTGGGCAAACGCCGGCACCCTCGGCCTGAAAGCGAGATGAGCACCGCAACCCCAAAGTGGCCTTTGACTGGACTTAACTGTCCAGGGGTCTTTTTCCTTTACCTTTTTACTCCCAGGTAAGTATAGGATTGTGGCCTCAGAGTTTTAGCTAGGATTAGGGAACATCACCTTTGCTCCATGTAGGAACCCATGCACCCACTTCCTTGATGGCCTTTCCAGATAACAATGAGATTTTATCTGTAGCATTACCCTTGACATATAGCTCCACTCAATGCCAGTAGCATGACTGCAAAATGCTTCTCTACCCGTTTCAATCTGATTTCCAGCCTGGTTAGAGACTGAAATGAGCAAAGGTGGTGGTGGGAAGCACTGAAGTCAGCAGAAAGAAGAGGAGCTCTGGAATGGTCTGAAAATCAGGAGAACATGAAAGAACCATAAGTTTTACCACGACACTTTTATAATAAAGGTTACCCATCTAGGGTTGTAGAATCAGCCTTAAATAGGGCCAACAACTGTAGATGTGTTATCATGTCTCCTCAAAGAAGAATAGCAAACAACAGAATTTCATGTATTTTATTCCATTCAGCCAGGTCACAAAAAGATTTACAAATGCACATATGTTCCAAATGGCATGTAGTACAAGACCTGCCATGTTTGACATCAAAAAACACTTGGTGGTTTTAAAAGAACCAACAATCTTAAAGATTGGTTGATACATAGTGAATATAGAAGTCTCAAGTATACTTATCTTCAGTCCACTCTATTCCACACAACCAGGCTCACAAGGACACCATCCATGAAAATATGTCCATGGTCCATTCTGACTTGCAGGAGTCATTTTTGTGGTTGCATGTTCCCACAATAAGATTGTGTGTGTGTATCTGGATGCCAAAACCCAAGTTTGGAGCAGGTACTCTTGGGTGAGAGAGCCCCAGCAGATATTTAAAGTCACAAAATATGCAGCAAAGAAGCATGTGGAAAATCTAGGCTGTCAGACCTTTGAAATACGCCCTTCTAAGTGAATTCCATAATTCCCCTCTGCCACCAGCATAGGAAAAGACCACACATTTGGTTAGTCAAAATTTTGTTTACTTACAAACTCTTCAAAGTCCTGGTTCATGGTTTTAATTAGACTTCATGCATTAATTAGACATAAGCATGTTGGTTCTATGAGGTTGGTTATCCCACAGATCTATGGAGGAAAGACATCTAGGCCACTTGCAGCATCAAGGAAGGGGGCCTCAATTAGTAAAACGTTTTCTGGAAGAGCAATGTAAATGCAATAACATTATGTTGTGATCCATTGAAAAGGTCAGTGGTGATGAAAGACCGTTAAGTAAAAAGGAATTGTTTTGGACTGTATCCTATGAAAGTCTGGCTCCTAGGGAACTCAGTGAAGATTTTCTGTACAAATATAAACAAGATTTGGTGTATGAGATTTAATGGACCTGTTATGCTAGAACAATTGGGATGTGGATAGGGATGATGGGATAATTGGAGTCCATCAATATTTGGAGGGCCACAGGTTATTTGATTTACATCCCTGATTCACATGGTTACAGAAAACAAGAAACAGAATATAACAGGAAGAGGGGTCATTGGACCCCAAACAATGATCCACAATATTAATCCAAGTAAAAGAGGCCCAACATCACATAAAAGTCTCAGCAACCTCTCTTTTAGGGTATATAGGCAACATTATTTTCCCGTGTGACCAAAACAGCAGTGACAGAGCTTTATTCCACATCTGTTAGGTAATGGGGAACTGTCTCTTTGCTTCTCCTTATCCTAAGGTTACACTGACATCTAGTGGAACTTTGCAACATAGCAGTATAGTGAATGCCTTGAGTGCAACAATTTGAGCAATGAAACAAAATGTGTATGGTGCCATTAGTAGAAGAGTTCTGCACTGGTTTAGGTTTTAATTTACTGCTGTTTTTTTTAAAAGAAAGACATTGCTGTGTTGCATTGTATTGATGTGTTTTCTGGCTGTATTGCTGATTTCCACCCTGAGTATAGATGGGCCAGAAAAGTTGCTTACAAAAGGAAAAGGAGAGGAACCTACAGGTAAACTGCAAGTTGCTTCACACTTTCCTTTGCAGAGGAAAGAGGGTGGATGGTTACTTTTTCTTCCTTTGCTTTTCTTTGCTCCAACAGCCAGGTAAGTCCACTACAGTTGGTCATTTATACTTCCCATTTACCCATTTGCCTTGCAAATCCTTCTTGGGTTCAAGAAGTACTATGATTCAGATAGCGCACCTTAAAGCTGGGGTGAGAACACAGAGCATCCCAAACAAAGGCAGGTCAAGCAGACTGTAGACTGAAAAGCAGAGTCCATGTCCCTACCTGACCTGGAATTGTATCATGCTGCAGCAGGTCTGACCTGGTTAAGGGAGTGGATTAAATTAAAGGATACTGATGTGTTAGATCTGGAGGGAGTAGGCACTCGATTTGGATGGCATGCATACCTAACAAATGAAAAGGTGAGAGTCCACAAGGGTTTTATGGACCATATTATAAGGAAATCACAGTATAAAATATGGATGAAATATAAAGGGATCCTAGAATCCAAAACACCTTGGTGGACCTCACCCTTAGAAATCCTGACCGTAAAGAGAAAGAATATGGATAACAATTAGGCAACATATAAGGTATTATTGGAAGAGGAAAATAGCAAACTTAAATTGAAAGAATACAAGGAAGTTAAAAAATATTTGAATGATTGGCTGCAATATTTTCAAATTAATCAGATTGGCAAAAGATAAACAAAAAGCATCTGAGAAAGAAATTTCAAGTACTTAATCCAATCTAAAAGTAAACCTATTTCCAAATTATATGATTTGTTCCTAGAATGGGAGGTAAAGGAGGAGCAAGTGAAGACAGTGATGGTAAAGTGGGCCCAGGATTCAGGGGAAAATGTTACGATGAGCCAATGGGAACGGCTCTGGAAAAGAGATATCAAATTTACAGCATGCTATAATTTAAGAGACAATGTAATGAAAATGCAATACAGATGGTACCTGACCCCAGTCAGACTGGCAAAAATGTATAAAAACTGTAGTGATGTCTGTTAGAGATGCAACAATGGGGCAGGAACCTTTCTGCACATGTGGTGGGAGTGCGAAGAGATAGTGGGATTCTGGGAAAATATCTATAACGAATTGAAAAAGATGTTTAGATTTTCATTTGGAATAAACCCAGAATCCTTTCTCCTAGGTATCATGTCAGAGGAAATAAAAATAATGGTCAGACCAATATTTATGTATGCAACTACGGCGGCAAGGTTATTGACTGCCAAAAACTGGAAAAGAGCAGTGTCCCAACTACAACAGACTAGCTATCCAAAATGATGGAATACTTCCATACTGCCGAACTAACAGGGAGGATAAGAGGAGATATGGTACAAAAAGTGAATAAGGAGTGGGCTATCTTTAAGGAATACATCAAAATTTATGTGGAAAAAGTAGAATTTCTGACAGATATTGAGTGAATCCGGAAAATGATTAGAGTGAAAGGAGAGTAAAGTCAAGACAGAAGAAGAGATTAAAGAAATAATGAAATGTGTTTAAGCTAGTTGGAAAAATAAAGTAGCAAAACAAGAATGGCTGGAAGTCAAGTCACTTGGTGGGTGTCTGTGGGTGGTAGGTGTGTAGGTATTATATAGAGTAATGTAGGTATGTTTTATGTTATGAAAATAAGGTAGTGTGTTGTGTATGTGTATTGTGTAAATGTAAATGTATGTGTTTTATATGTTTAAAAAATCAAAAAGGGAAAAAAGAAAAAAAGAAAAGGAGAATCCATATCAAGGAGAGCCTATGAAAAGCTGTGTTTCATTATTGAGAAGGGAGACTAAGAGCCACACAGATTGAATTTTTTTTTTTTTGCAAGTCACTGCCTCTAGTGTCACTCCATCACCCTGCAAAAGACAAAAAGCAGCACTTGGCCAAATTCTCCCTTCTTACAGCTACTAAGGGTCTAAAGGCCTGAATCTGGCAGCTGTCACATGCCCCAAAATTGGTATAAAAAAGGACTGGACAGATTTCAAGCTTTTGAGATCTGTTTTCTTTCTCCAAGAGCCCCGTGGTTTATCTGCTGATGTTAAGTGTAATATAGTGGCTTAGAAAGAGGGGCAGGCACACACTTATCATTAAGGAACAGAGCACCTGTGAGTGTTTCTCAATCCAAGAGTTTATTTTCAGTACCGGAAAGATGCTCTCAGTCATTTCACACAAAAACTCAATCCTCGTTTCCCCCAAGTTTCCTTTGTGTCAGCAGTCTCATTGGGAAAATTAGAGTTGGTAATTGTTGGTGATCTATTGAAAAATAGGCCAGAGATTCCAATCTACCTTCTACCTACCCCTGGTATAAAATCAGTGTGTGAAATTCAAATGCAAAAGTCAAGAACCACTTGGTGTGTGTGTGTCTATGACTGACACTGACACACACACACACAATGTCAGGTGTTGATTTGAACTAATTAGTCAAATGTTTGAGAAATGTAGTCATTCAGCATGTCATAAAGAGACTGAGGGAAAGAGAACCAGGGCTACCTCTTGGGGGTCATTAGGGTTTCAGTGGCAGCTTGAAATTGCACTGTGCATTGACTTCTTTTGTTAACAATCTTTAGTTTATTCATAGCAACAAGCTCTGCTTATTAGAAGAAGTGAATGGGCTGTAGCCAGCCATGCTGCATCCTGATCAGGGCCTGATCAGGAATATAAAAGAGGATTCATACCCTGAAAACAATACAGTGTGGAGGAAAGAGTTGTGTCACATGCTTGGTGATGCCTTAGGTACCACTTATTAGAAGAGGTGAGTGGCTGCCTGCCTCATTGCCAGGGAAGGATGTTCCTTTGATGGTCTTCCAGCCAGCTGGCTAAAGCACGTGTCCCCCACTTACCCCACCTCGATCCAGGCCTGTATAGACCTGGCTGTAGAACATTTTTCTCTCTCCCAAGGGCCATCTGACCACCTCAGCCTTTTTGCTCTCTGGACAGGAGAAGTACTGAATCTCTAGCACTCTGGACAGCACCTTTGAGGCTGCTTTGCTACTTGAGTGGTAGAAATACCAGAGACTGTTAATAACGTTACCTTTGATTTCAGTAGCTCCAAATTTGCTTCCCCATATATTACAAATAAGTGATGCACAGGCGTCTTATACTCACAAATTTGTTTTGATGTTGTGTAGGTGACTGCATACAAGACTCAACATCTGTGCATGTATTTGTCTTCGAAGACAACACTTTATGTTTACTGATTTTTTTTAAAAAACGCAACCATCAAAGTTTGCAAAGAAAAGAAAAGAAATTTTTTGGGGAAAATAAATGTCTTCTAAGAACATTGTGGCTCAACTCTGCTTTAAGCCCATTATTTGCAGTTACCTATGGATGAGTGAAGGGAGCGTCTCAAACAGGGAGCTGCTATGATGATACCCTGTCATCAAACAAAGTGTGGAAAGGAAGGGAAGGCAAGGGCAAGATAAATCTGTGGAAAGCAAAGCATGCAGCCCAGAAGGAGCCTGATTTCTCTTGTACATGAGCAGCTGATAGCGGCTTCCTGGGCTTCTGAAAATGCATTGTGAGTGCTTTAGTACCAGCAGATGGCGACCTTTATCATGTAATCTCTGCTTCCTATTCTGCTTTGGCATCTCTGCAAGCACATTTCCTATATAGAGCAGAACTGTAAAGCTGGAAGGGTTATTGATATAGATGGGACTGGCCATAACTCCATGAGTACCACTGTTAGCAAGCTCTGTTCCCTTTGTAAAACTACTTTTTTTTATTAAACACATGAAACAGATTAGAAATACAAAGCAAAGCAAATTCCCGCATATTTGCCGATGCATGCTGAGCAAATAGAACAACCCAAAGTGTTCTATACAAATAGAACAACCCAAATGCAAAACTTCTATGTCTCTAGCAGGCAGGTTCAATTCATACAAGAAATGGCCAGCAATGTGGTCGCTACGGCCAGCCTAAACAAATGTGGGGAATATGTTCCCTCTTGATCACAGGACTAGGGAACCTTTTTCAGTCTGAGGGCTGCATTCCCTTCAAGGCAATGGCAATGGTGGGCAGCGCCAGAGGCAAAAGTGGGTGGAGCAACAGATAGGAATTTTACCTTTGTACTGTAGGCTATTTTCTGTGAACACACTCTAGCCTCCATCCAGACAAGCAAAAGGCATCATTTGAGTTCAAGGACACATTCCAGCCAGACAAAATGAGTTGTGGGTACAAAGCAGGGCCAGTGAAGGGTGTGATCAAAGAATGGGGTGGTCTGGAAGATTTCTGAGGGCAAGAAAGAGAGGGCTGGAAGGCCACATCTGGTCCCTAAGCCTGAGATCCACCACTCCCACCCACAACTATCATGCTTACATTTGTTGCTACTAGTTTCCAGGAGAGCATCTGGCTAGGATCCAGCTAATAACCTCCATTAGTAGAAGTCTACACAAGAGCTTCCACTAACACAATGAGGGACTTTCCTTCCCTCTATTCCCACCCCACCCCCCAAAGTGGTTCTGTGGGTCAAGAGAACTCCCATAGCAGCATGTAGGAGGAGGAGATTGTCCCACCTAGCAAGCTGAATAGCTTGTGCTGGTGAAACGATTCCTGTAGCACTACGCTAAACTCCCCCTCCCCCAGTGCTTATACATAGCAGCAAAGCAAACGAAGAGCTCCGTGGTACTGAAATGGCTGAACATTCCCCTATGAGACAATAACAATGTAAACTTATGCATGTATGCTCAGGGGCATCCTAATTATATTCAATGGGGCTTACTCCCCAGTGCAGAGGTGGGAACCCAGATGTGGTTATCCAGATGTTGCTGGCCTCCTGGTTGGAGCTGATGAGTGTCAGAGCCCAACAACATCTGGATGGTCACAGACTCCCACCCCTAGGATGCTACTTTGTACTGAGTCAGACCATAGTAGGCCCGTTTAGCTCAGCATTGTCTTTGCTGGCTGGCAGTGGTTCTCCAAGGTTTCAGGCAGGGGTCTCTACCATTTCTTACCAGGAGATGCCAGGGATTGACATTCTGCACGCAAGTCACATGGTCTACCCACTGCGCTAAGGCCCTGCTTCAGTTTATTTTAAGATTGCAGCCTAACAGCACTTTTTGAGACTCTGTCATACAGGATGGGTGAGTGGTAATAACGTGAGAAAATGGAAGAGAAAGCAAATGCACAATTACTTTACAGATGGATTTAAAGCAAGAGTCAGTGTAAGCCCTGATGTGTGAAAAACGCCCTCACTTAGTTATTTGTTGTTTGAGTGAATCGTGACGGCATGATGGATAAATGTGCAGTCCAATTTTACAAGGAGGGGTCTAAAAGGTGAAGAGTCACCTGATAGCAGAGAAATAAGTACGATCCAATTACTTAAAGAAAATAAGCATATTTTGCATGTACCTCAAGGTTATGTACAAACATACCATGAAAACAGCTAAAAGTATATTTAAAATTGTATTTATGTTTATGTCCTCTCAGGCATTCCCAGACTATACATGAAGTAATTACTATTTTTCATGAAATATCCACCAGTTTAGGCTGCAGTCCAATATGTACCTATCTGGAAGTACGTCCGATTGAACTCACTGGGATTTCTGAATAGTACAGGACTGCGCTGTTCGTTTTCCTTCAAAGGGGAAGAAGTATCCATTGTGGATGCATTAGAATTCAGCCTTATCACATTCCACCCACTACCTCAAACTTTTTCTTTCACTTAAGCACTTTCCTTCCTAAAACTCCATACACTTAAGGCCAAATGCTGTGCTACATGCATTCGTGACTGGATGTCCCAACTATTCTAGGACTTCAACACAGCTATGAGGAGCATAGCTAAGATGCAAATGAAGCCACCCTGAATTGTTCTGTAGAAAAGGGGAATTTCAGCAGGTGTATCTTGTCAATGCAAATAGTTTGTAAATTAAAATTTTTAAAAATGCTTGTTGTTGTTGTTGTTTTTAAAAATGACATTGTAAGTTTCCAAGACTACGAAATAGTGAGGGAATAGATGTAAGAAAAATCGGAGTGACTCATTCCATTCCCTAGAGGGGGAACTTCTGGGTTTACAGAATGTGGAAGACAGAAACTCCAGTGTTTGCTGCTCCCTTTGGCTAAATGAGGGGACCTAGTCACAGCTATTCTAACAGAATGGACTTCTCCATTGTTTTTCATGGGCAGCTTTCACTTCCGCCTCAGGGGACAACAACAACTCATGCTCAGTGCAGTCAGTAGATTATCTCATTAGACCTGACTCAGGCAAACGTTGGCTTCTTTCCACTGTTGCAGGGCTGGCCTTACCATGAGGCAAAGAGAGGCAATTGCAGCATCTTGTTCCTTCTAAGACCTCTGGCCATTCCTCTCTGTTAGAGAAAAGAGTTTTGTAAGCTACATGACATGTCTTTGCTCCTCGCCAAACTAGCATGTTTCCTCAGGTGTTCATCAGATTCATGCATCAGTCCAGTTGGCTTCCATACATAGAACAGGGAGGGAAGGGTCACCATCTGGTCCTTCAACTCAGGCAGCAAAATATATTGGATTGTCCCCAGTTGTTGCATAGTACAGGGAAGAGACTAATGCTGAAAGAGCAGGCTCTTATGCAAATATACATCATGCCACATTGTGAAACCAGCTTCCTCCTTTTAGTGTACACATTGTTGATGACAAAGGCCCTGTAGGAGAGAGAAGCTGCTTACTAGATCTGATCCATCTACCAAAGGAAGAGGAGACTGATTTCAGGCTCGCTTTATTATTAGAACGCCAAGATCTACCAATGGGAGCCTAGTGCAAAAGAACAACAGGGTATCCCTGAGCACATTCTGAACCTAGGGATCTATTTTCTGAACTGAGCTCTCGGTCCTTTTTGACAGAACAACACTCCTGTTTAGCTTTCTTCATCTTAGCACCCTGCTGGCAAAGGTGATTTTATTGCTGCTATTGTTAAAAGGATTTGGAATGAGAAAGCTTTGCCAACCTATTGCAAACCACCCAGAGAGCTAGCAGTAGATCCTGATCTCTCTTCTGCCTGCCCCTCCACCAAAGTAATGGGGGGGGGGAATGACAGTCAGCTCTCAAAACATAAAACCCCATGAATTACATACCTAGAAAGTCCCACATCATATAGTGCTTAACAACATTATATTAAAAGGGCATGTCCCAGAGATTTTATCAAATGACTGTCTTCTTGATTGTTTTGAGACCCTTACATTGATTCTGAATTCCCCTTATTTGGCATTTTGGTTCGACCTGTTTTCATCAATGTGTTTGAATTTTAACCTGCCCTGTCTCAGGAAGCTTGGCCTGGGCTGACAACATTTTAACTAAGTTGTAAAAACCCTGCTGTTACCATAATCCCCTTCCCAATCCTTGGCCACAACATGCTTTGCTTGCATTCTGGGATATTGCATTGCTGCTGCTGGGAAATGCTCAAGCTGGACTTTGTGAGGAATGCTGTTCCACAACAGAGCGGCAATCACCGAGAAGCAGTCTTTGCTGCTTGACCTGCTTGCCACATGGGAGATGGAGCAGCTGCCATAAGCAAGCACAGGCAAAGGGACCATCTTTGAGGCATATACAACTCAGGCAGTACACATACTCCCATACTGTATAGGGATTGGGGGAGGATTGCCATGTTGTTGTTTAGTCGTGTCCGACTCTTCGTGATCCCATGGACCAGAGCACTCCAGGCACTCCTGTCTTCCACTCAATGTCTTCCTTGTGCCCTCAATCTTTCCCAACATTAGGGTCTTTTCCTGGGAATCTCTTCTCATGAGGTGGCCAAAGTATTGGAGCCTCAGCTTCAGGATCTGTCCTTCCAGTGAGCACTCAGGGCTGATTTCCTTAAGAATGGAGAGGTTTGATCTTCTTGCAGTCCATGGGACTCTCAAGTGTCTCCTCCAGCACCATAATTCAAAAGCATCAATTCTTCGGCAATCAGTCTTCTTTATGGTCCAGCTCTCACTTCCATACACCACTACTGGGGAAACCATAGCTTTAACTATACGGACCTTTGTCGGCAAGGTGATGTCTCTGCTTTTTAAGATGCTGTCTAGGGATTGGGGGAGGATTGCCATGTGGCCCTCCATACTGGATCCCAACTTGCATCATTCTTGGCCATTGGCTTTGCTGGCTGCAGTTTATGCAAGTTGGGAGTCCAACACGGGGGGTGGGTGCGGGTGGCATGGGTTCCTCACCCCACTGCTGTCTTTCACAGGCTAATAGTTTGAGCCAAAGCATCTAGCCTAGCCTCCTCTATGTTATATTTCCTTTCCATGGCAGGAAGATTTTCATGTTGGCCACTTTCAAGCAAGCCCACCCCTACGTGCATTCTTTCAGTGTGGCTCAGTCACATGGAGAAACTATAACAGGTGCCCTCCTGGATTCTAGAATCACCTGAGGCTATTCCCATAACATTTAAAATACACCCACTGCATAAAATTCTGGGAACTGTAGGTTTTTTTTACAGATGCTGGGAAGTGTAGCTTTGTGAAGTGTAAACTATAGATCTCAGGATTCTTGTGATTTGTGTGTGTGCTTTAAATGTACGGTGTATGCTCAGCCTCCCTCTTTGAAAAACAGTGCACTCTCTTAATTAATATGACTAAAGGGGAAATATTTGCTGCTTCTTTGTTCTCCCTATCGCTTGGATGCCGACTTTGCATATTTCTAAGGATAGGTTTGCTTAGAGAAGGGCTATGTTTTATGCAAATCTATTTCTGCAGAAAAATGCCATTCGTGGTTCTGGGGATATTGTGGGGCCAAGGAAGCCAATGGGAAAAGAAGAAGCCAGGAGAGCCAATAGTCATGCCACGTGAGTACCAAGAACAAATGATGAATTTGTATGTCTAGAGTTACTTATACTGGTCTCAGATGCGGCTGGGGTGGTCATGTGACAAAACGGGATGGGACTGCTGCACCTGCCATGGTTGTGCAGAAGAAGGGTGTTTAAGAAGTATAGCTTGTCCTGAGAGACACAACAGCTGAAATTCTCTCTTCTGCACCACTATTGAAAGGTCTGCAAGGCTTATTCCCCCCCATCCACTCTCCTTTTAAGCCCTTCTGAAAGAAGTGGGGCAAATTAGTCATGAGTAACTGCTTTCGTTAATTTCAGTGGGACCTTGTCATTACTAGCTTTAGCTGGATCGGTGCCATTTGATCATTATCTTAAAAACAGTCTTGTTAACTTTGTAAGCTTTGCTTACATTTGCAAATAAAAGTGTTAGTAGGAAATGAAAACTCAAAACCAGCTTTAGTATTCAGGTGGAATTTGTATGTATATATGTGTGTGCATGTGTGTGTGTATATATACTGTATATATCTCCTTAAGAAAGAGTCTGCTTAAGAAGGAATCTCCTTAATGAATGAAGGAATTGTTTAAAAGAAATTGATTTTAGATTTCTTATGGGAGTGCATATTGCTTTGAACAATTCTTTGTAGAGGTGTGGAAGCTAATTCTGTTGCTGAGTTGTTTTTTCCTGGGGGATTACAGACACAGCCCAGATCATACCATGCCAATTCTATAGCTCAGCTTAAGGATAGATGCCACCTTGTTTACATCTTTTGTCGCTGACAATTGCAGCAAGCTCCCAGCCAGTGCACATGGCCCGGAAAACCACCTTCCTCCTTGTTCTGCACTTCCTTCCTCCCAGCATGAAGCCCCCAGAGCCTACGGCCATGTTCGGTAATCCCCTTCGGCTGGCAACCTGCCAAGGAGTAATTCCCTTGAGCCGACTTGTGGGTTATGGTGAGCAGACCATGCAAAGCTCTGCAGCTAGCAGTGCTGTACATTCAGGACATGACTTCACAACTCACAGAACTGCATGCTTTCTAGAAGCTACACGTTGCACAGGTTGAAGAATTAAGGGAAGTTCCTCTGCTGCTGCAGCACACCACACAAGAGAAACACATGCAGACTGAATCAGATATTTTGGGACCTGGCACCAGTGATAATGTTAGGGAGTGGCCCTGAAAGCCCAAAAGCTGACCCCAGATCTCCAGCCTGCTCCCCCCCCCATTTTAAAACTCCCCTTCTTTCTTTACAACTCTGCACCCTATACATTTGTGCAAATCTGCCATGGTCTGTGCCCGGAGTCCTTTAAGCACCTAGCAACACTCATCCTCAATGTGGCTCAAATGCAAGCAATGCAGATCAGAAGCATGGTATGCAGTGGTGCAGTGGAGTAGAGATGAAACACTACTACTTATTTCACAGTAGGGACTATGACACCATCTCCTGTGGTGCTATTTGCCAATCCTCCACATGCCATGCTGAATAAACAAACTTTGCTCAGAGAGAGTGAGCAAGCCACTAAATAAGCTAAGCAGAGGAAGAGGTAGGTTACATTGAACAAGCATGGCTAAGAGTTAGTCTGCCATTTTTATTTTGAAAAATTCCAAAAGCTTCAGGCTGGATGTTGAACAGGGTGGGAGGGGGAGGGAGAAAAAAAGTAATGATATCTGCATTGTTCACAGGAACATAAAAAGAGTTCCCCTTGATCAGATCAAAGGCCCATCAAGCCCAGCATCCTTCAATTGTTTTTTAAATGCATATTTAACAAGGAAAAGAAGAAAGAAAATTAAAGAACAGAGTGAGCGAACAGAAAATAATAATAATAATGAAACAATACTAACAATGACAGTAGACCACATCAGTACACAGTTCTTAAATGAAACATAAGCTAATATAAGCCTTGCAGATATCTGCACAAGATTGATGCCCATATGAAATATGTTTGAATGTTGCCAGAGCAGTGAGGTCCTCAGACTATTGCGTAGTAAGACAGTGGGTAGTCATCCTTCCAGGGTCAACGTATCTTAGTCACCATAAGGGCTTACACAATCCAAGTAAGAAGAGCCCTCATTGCTCAAATCAAAGGCCCTTGTAGTCCAGCACTCTGCTCTCACAGCAGCAAACAAGCTGTAAGTGAGCACAACAGCACCCTCTCCTCCTCCTCATGATTCCCACCTACTGGTCTTCAGAAGCATACTGTCTCCGCTGCTGGGGGCTGTAGATAGCCACCCTCACTAGAAGCCATTGCCTTATTCTCCACTCCACATATTTGTCTTACCCTCTTTTAAAGCTGTCCAAGGTGGTGACCACATCCATAGCACAAGAGCATCTTTGCGTTGGAATGGCATGCGTCTTCCCTCGTTCTCTGACTTGGGGGCATGACCCTTCAATTTGAGGCAGGGGACACACACAGACACGGACACACACACACACACACACACACACACACTGTATCCTTTCCCCTCGAAGAATTCCAGGCCCTGTAGTCGGACCCCCTTGCAGGGTAAGTGTTCCCAGCAACACTTCACCATAGAATCACAGAACTGTAGAGCTGGAAGGAACCCCCAGCAGGGTCAACTAGTCCAACCCCCTGGCATGCAAACTACAGTACCCAGAATCCTTTGAGGGGGAAAGGTAGAGTGTGTAGCCATGGCTGAGAGAGCATCACGCACTCTTATGGCACCAAACCAAAAACTCAAATGCTTTCCGGTGTCGTCAAGGGACATTTGTTTTCAGGCTGCAGCAGTGCCGGATTTACGCATAAGCTAAACAAGCTATAGCTTAGGGCCACACTCTCTTGTGGGCCCCCCAAAAAAAATTAAGGGGAAAAAACTGGATGTACATTTCCAAAATACAAGATAAAAAACAAATTAAATAAAACCTATATACAGCAACAGCAGGGACGCGGGTGGCGCTGTGGCTAAAACCTCAGCGCCTAGGACTTGCCGATCGCATGGTCGGCGGTTCGAATCCCCGCGGCGGGGTGCACTCCCGTCGTTCGGTCCCAGCGCCTGCCAACCTAGCAGTTCGAAAGCACCCCCGGGTGCAAGTAGATAAATAGGGACCGCTTACCAGCGGGAAGGTAAACGGCGTTCCGTGTGCTGTGCTGGCTCGCCAGATGCAGCTTGTCACGCTGGCCACGTGACCCGGAAGTGTCTGCGGACAGCGCTGGCTCCCGGCCTATAGAGTGAGATGAGCGCACAACCCTAGAGTCTGGCAAGACTGGCCCATACGGGCAGGGGTACCTTTACCTTTTTATATACAGCAACAGTGTTTTGTGTTGTGTAGGTTGCTATGATGTAAGTAATGGGCCTCGCCTGCTCTCCTGCTTGCTAAAATATCACTGGTTTCCTCAGAGCCTAGGGCTTGCCAATCAGAAGGTCGGCGGTTCAAATCCCTGCGATGGGGTGAGCTCCCATTGCTTGGTCCCTGCTCCTGCCAACCTAGCAGTTCAAAAGCACATCAAAATGCAAGTAGATAAATAGGTACTGCTCTGGCGGGAAGGTAAACGGCGTTTCCGTGTGCTGCTCTGGTTCGCCAGAAGCGGCTTAGTCATGCTGGCCACATGACCCGGAAGCTCCCTTGGCCAATAAAGTGAGATGAGCACCGCAACCCCAGAGTCGGCCACGACTGGACCTAATGGTCAGGGGTCCCTTTACCTTTACCTTTATATCCCTCACAGTAAAGGAAGAATTCAGTTCAGGGCTGTTATTTTGGGTGGGAAACTCCTGTTTGTGGTCCCTTTACCTTCCTCATGGACTGGTTGCATGGCAACATGTGCAAATGGCTTCAGATACCGATTAGGTCCATAAATTACCACATAGCATATATTCAACACAAAAACCAGCGACAATTTGTTGTTGACAAAGGACCTCTGGACATATAAAGGGCGCCATTACCTTCAGTAGCTTAGGGCCTCATCAAATCTATGGGCTGCAGCGCTACCGACCAAGGAGAGAGGGCGACCCCAGCGGACTCAGCTGGGCTGACTTCCGAGTCAAGCGCGCCTCAGGCTGTGGCGACCAGCAGCCTTCTTCAGAAGAAGGCCGGGCTCTACATCACTTCACCCTCTGACATTTTGAAACCAGCGGCGGGGAAGGAGGAAGTAAAGGGCGGGTTTACTTGGTTGGGGGAAGGCGACGGAGATAGCGACCGAGTCGGTCAACAAACAACGCCTCGCGCCTCAGACCCCCGGCCGCTCTGAGGGCGCCCGGCTTGCTTCCTCCGCCCGCCACCTGGCCGCCCGGGGAAGGGGCGGGGCCAGCCCGGGGCGGCCGCTTCGCGCCTCTTCTTCCCTCAGCTGAGCTCGACGCCTGCAGAGTGTTGCTCGCGGCGGGACAGCGATGGCAAGGACTTGAAGCGCCGCTGCTGCTGCTGCTGGGCTGCCGCCGAGGATGGGCGAGACGCAGGGAGGAGGCGCCCAGAGCAGGTCGGTCGTCGCGCCAGCACTGAGCTGGGGCTTGGAGACCTCGCGGCTGCTCCAAAGTGGCGGGAGGGCGCGTCCAGGCTTGGTTGGGAGGGGGCCGGGGTGGGGGGCGCGCGTTTGGCTGTCTCCGAGGCGGACTGAGAAGCCCGGCGGCTGTCAGTGGAGCTTCATCCTGACTGAGGTCGCCTGGGCACGGCGTCTCCGTTTCAGAAACGCGTCCTGTTGGTTCGGGGCCACACGGATGCCGCCTCTGCCTTGGGAAGGGAGCGCAGAGGCCATCGAGTCGAGCCCCGGTTCGGTGAGGAAATCTTGCAACATCCTTGGTCCTCCTCCAGACTTCTACTCTCTCTGTGTGTGATTTTTTTTTTTTTTTTTTAGGGTGGGTGGGAATATAAAATGGATAATTTCACCGGTGAGCGTTGCCTCGTACCATTTCTTGGAAGTGAATAACGGGGAATGGATGGGGGGGCGGCGGCGATGATCTGCTTGCCCGCTTCGTCGTGCTTCCCTGCGAACCCAATAGAGGACTTGCTTCTCACGGGTTGGGGAGGGGGAACGGGTCAGGGTGTGAATCCTGCACCAGTTCAATCCAGTTTCTGGGTCAAGGAACGCGGACACGGATAAATCTTGCGCATTGAGCCCACGGGAACAACTTTTTAATTTTTTTAATATACATTTCGCACCATTTTGCTGTGTTTACTGTTTTGCATCGTTTTATTCCGGTTAGGGAGGAAGGAGCTATTCAAGGCACGGAGGGCGTCCTCGCCACAACTACCGGAACTCTTTTTCAGCCCCTCCCCTCTGGCTGAAATGTCCCCTTCTGAGATTTCTGAAGGTAGTTTGCTGCAACTTTTGTGAGCTTAGAGAAATTGAATCTTGTTCCCAAAACCAGAATCCAAGTTTCCCCCTTCTGTACTCTGCAAAATTACAGCCCTGATGAGAGCCCAGCAAACTATATTCAGCACTTCCTTCAATTTCCTCTTATAGCTCTCAGCCTCCCCTCCCCTTATGTGTTGCAAAATCAACTTGGGGCATATGTTGTGGGAGGGGGGGAATCCTAAATACATTGCTTCCCTAAAATGTAACCAAATGTGTATTTATTTGTCAGTAGAGGTGCAAGGAAAAATATGGAAGGTTCAGGCTACTTCATACTCTGCATTTTGTACACACTAGACTTTTAAAGCACACCTACCCCTGAAGAATCCTGGGAACTGTAGTTTAAGGGTGTTGGGAATTATAGCTCTGTGAGTGGCAAACTACAATTGCCAAGATTATTTTCTGCTGGGAAGGGAAGTACTTTGAATGTGCTTTAAAGGTATAGTATGTATACACAGCTTCTAGAATTGTGATTGGTGCGGATGTGTACTTTCTCATCTGGAGTGAAGGACCACCTGGTTATTTCCTCTTTCCATTATACCAGGAACTGATGTCCCACCAAATGCCACTGGGCTACAACTCAGGGGATCCCTGACCATTGGCTGTGCTGGCTGGGACGGATTGGAATTGGAGTCCAACAGTATCTGAATAGCCATACAGGTTCTCCACACACCTGTGTTGTATGCCTCAGGAAGTTGGTGCAGGTGGTGACTTCCAGTGTGGACACTAACAGTGCAATCCTATGCATGTCTACTCAGGTGCGAGACTCATTGTGTGTCACTTGGGCTTACTCCAGGTGTGTGTATCTGTTGGTTCCTAACAGTGTAGTTGGGTTTACTTCCAGATAAGTGGGTTAAGGATTGCACTCTTAAGTCCTCACTTTGGCAATTATTTATTACTGAGGGAGTATATGATCACATTGCTTATTCCCAGGCTGAAAAAAATAACATGATGTGGCCTTTGAAGAATCAGATGGTATTCAAAGTTAACGCGTACTTGTTAATGTATCTGCATGGTAAAAAGATAATGACTTCTTTACTTTGTAGAGATGTTGATTATGTTTCTTATATTTGTCCCCCCTCCGCCCCCACTTCACCATAAGGTGCTGTATGTGTGTGTGTGTGTGTGTGTGTGTGTGTTTGCAGTGTGATAATAATTATTAATATGGGAAGTGGCCTTGCCAATTTAGTCAATTGGTTGGTGTAAAAATACAGAAGCACTCTTGAATGTGTATTGCATTAGCCAGTCTGTTCCTGGGTGCCCAGAGCTTGGTTTGCTCTTGCAGCTTGCTTAAGAGGTTGTGAAATGCAGTGTTGTTTTCTGGTCACAAGTGCTTTGTCTAAATTCCACATTCATTGTCTTCCACTGTTAGCCTGTCCATTCCCCTCAGCTCCTTATCTTGTTTTATCAATCCTCCTCCACAGCTCAGTTGTTTGACTAATTTGAAACATAATCAAATGATCATTGGTGGGTTGTAAACCACATAGATACCTGACCTTAAATTCCAGGAGGGGTGCAATTCCCCCCCCCCAAGACTTTGCTTCTAATTTTTACTGCCTAACTCTTGAGGAGTTCACATTCTTATCCTGAGATACAGCTTGCTTTGCTCATTTAAATACTGTATTTTATTGTTCATTTGAAATATCAGTCAGGGTCATGCCTTCAAACTTCTTTTCATGTAGCCATGGCAAGGATACTTTATTATTATTACTGTTATTCTAGATCATCTTGTATCCACTGATCTGTCCAGTTTTGGAATGTGACACCAACAAAGGATCTATTTGCAACATTGAGGCTACAAAGCTATGCATTCTTTCTCTGGATGTAAGTCCCACTGAACACAGTAGGACTTACTTCCAAGTAAACATGGACAGGCTTGTGCTGCATATGTGTGAACTAGAAGTGAAATGCATTTAAGAAACAAACACTTAACAACAGTTTTAGATGCTACAGTTTGAAGGTTCCTCCTCACTGAGGCTCACTTGGCCCAAGCATTACTTTCCCTACTCCTAGGCATTTGGTGGTATGTGACGGGCTACATTTAGTGTGAATTGGTTAATGCTGGTGATGTCTTGCAGGTATCTCTTTATTTTTGGGGTTGCATATTTTATTGTTATGGTTATCAATTTCTTTTTGTGAGTTGACCTAGAACTAATTTTGTGTAAGGGGCCTATGCAATCAAAATCATGTTAAATAAACAATACAGCCAAGCATTGAATTTGGGCTCCCTTGTTTAAGGCGTTTGCCATTTCAAACGCTTATGGACTGATGCTACTATCCTTTTTTATATAAAAAAACCAATACTAGTTTCAATTACAGTGTGGCTTTATATGAAGCTTTGGTATCACAGAGGAGGCTGTGAGTTTCTGTAGTAGCTAAAAGTGGAGCTTTCATTAAGAAACGAGAACTCGGGAGGGTACGCTGCTTTCATAATGAGATAGTTTTCTACACTGCCATTATGGTGCTGAAGAACCCAGCTGCCAACTGCTACTTTGGTAGCACAATTCTCCCCTCCACCCCCACTTCACCCCTTCTAGTGTCCTCTATGAAGCTTTGTTGGTAAAACACATGTTTTGCTCCCCCCTCCATCCCCCCTCCCCGTTTAGCAAATAGAAAATGTACAGAATACCCTTGGAAGTCAATGAATGAAATCAATTTTCTAAATGCTTTTTAGAGCCTTAATTTTGTTTGCTTTTTGCAATACATATGTTCCCCCTGCAAGTAAAGAAGAATGTGGACGAGGGGGTGGGGGTGGGGTGGGGAACGGGACGAACATCCACTATCTCTAAATGAAAATAGTTTTGAAGTCCAAAGAAAGGCTTAAGTCTCAAGGGAGTCAAAGCCGTACATACCCTTCTGAGAACAGTCATGGGAACAAAAGCTTCATTCATTTTAGAGTTGAGTTGGATGAACATATGAGGTGTGTTGATTTATGTCCTACTCTTGACTACCTTGAGCTCTAGTGAGTGTTGGAAAACCTCTTAGAATTTTTACCTAAATGAGTGCACAGCCTAAACGATTACCCATATGAAGCAGAAAAAGTGGTCTTAAAGCAAGAGAATCTTAACATGAGGCTGACACTCCACACCAAGTTGTCTCCTCCTGGTTTCCAGTGCCTCATCTGCCATTTATCTTTCTCTCTCCTCCCCCAGCCATACATGAAACTGTACGTTCATGTTGGATCCCTCCTCCCCAAATGCTCCATGCTGCAGTCACTTTGTGTGTCAAGTGTCTGCAGACTTTGTGTTGCAGGGGGAATTGATCTAATTGGCTGCTCACCCACAGCGCGGTTTTCTCTTTGGCTGTTTATTTCTCCTTCCTTACCTCTTTATCACAGAATCATAGAGTTGGAAGGGGCCATGAGGATAATGTAGTCCAACCCCCTCCAATGCAGGAATCTTTTGTCCAAGGTGGGGCTTGAACTCACAATCCTGAGATTAAAAGTCTCATGCTCTGCAAGCTGAGCTATCTCCCATCACTCCTGAACCATCTAGTCTCTGCCCTTGAATTGAATCTGGCTGCCTGAATACAGCAGGCATCTTATGCATGCAACTTGGGAGCAGGTCCATCACTATGGGACTTAACTGTGGGGAAACCTCGTGGGAAGGAGCAGTGAAACTCACTGGACATCGGGAATGTCTTCTACTCACCTGCTTGTCCTATATATTTAAGAACAAAAACCAATGGAGCAAAAAATTCCAGAGCACTGCTACAGATGTTTGTGTACATTGTCTCTATCACATCTTCATTTTGCAAACTGTCAATTATGACTTTCAAGTTACGGTGTTATAAATCTTTCAAAATGCCTCCCATTGTTTTTGCTTGATGTTGGCTGTTCCCTTGAGGAGTTATTCCAAGTCACCAGCATAGTATATCTATTTAGATTGTATCCTGGATCTGGAACTTTGTGTAAACAAAACAAGCATCCTTCCAGGTGCCACTTCCTTCTATTTCCTCCATTGTTTTTAGCCATCTGCATTCATGAAACATATTGGCTGTTTTTTTAAAAAAACAGTTCACATGTATTGATGCAATAGTTTGCCTTGTACTCCTGGTGTTTGTCGATTCATAGGAGAGCAGATCTGGGATTTACACTGGCCAGGCTCCAGACCCTGGCCCAAGCCATTTTCCTACCTGAGGTGGAGCAACAAATGTTCTCACATCCTAAAATCAAGGTGCAGAGTCTCCAAAACTGGTCAAGGTATTTTGGTACCTGAGACAGAATATCCCACAATTGGCTCCCTCTTTCCCTGAAAGCAGAAATGAAAAAAATTACCTCATCTGTACTATAGGTTTAAAGCAGAAGCATACCATTTTAAATAGTCATGGCTTTCACCAAATAATCCTGGGAAGTGCAGTTTGTTAATAACAACAACAACAATAATTTTATTATATATACCCTGCCTATATGGCCGGGTTTCCCCAGCCACTCTGGGTGGTTTACAGCATATATAAAAACATAATAAAAACATTAAGGGTGCTGAAAGTTCTTAGGGAACCCCCTAATAAACCACAGTTCCCAGGAATTTGCAGGGAAACCTTGACTGATTAAAGTGGTACGATACTGCTTTAAATGTATAGTGCAGATGGGGCCAATAGCAATTCACTGGGTTTATTATTATTATTATTATTATTATTATTATTATTATTATTATGTACTTCAAATAAGTTGCCTTGCTCTGTCTAATGGTAGAGTTGTCCTTGCCAGGGTCTACAAAATGATAAAATGCAGTAGTTCACTATATAAATCACATCTTGAGGCAAGAAACATTTTTTGTCTTTTTTGTGCCACTAAACAAGGGCACATGCTCATGTCCTGCCACCTTCAAAAGAGCCAACAGTGAACAACATACTGTAGAGGAAAATTATTTGCAAGACATCTGCTGCCTGATACTGTTGTACAGCTTTTATTCTCCTATTTTTTCCACAGTCAGTGATGAAAAGCAATCTTGTGGGGCTACTAAATTGGGGCCTCATTGCAAAGAGAAAAGACTAGATCACCTTCTTCCTCCGGACATTATGCAGGGTGTAGAGAAAGTGGATAGGGAAACGGTTTCCCCCCCACCTCTGATAAGGCTAGAACTTGGCAGTGGCAGACTTCAGACTTAAAAATTTCAGTAGTGTTCTGTGCAATGGTGCCAAAATTTGGTGCTCCCCTTCCTTTTGCTTTCAATTGTTAGTCATTGTTGCAGTGCCCCCTATGGTGCCCTCTCAGCTCGGTGACCACCAGAACTGGTTGTGTTTCCCTCAATCTGCCTCTAAACTCAGGTCCATCCAATGTTGGAAGGTTTAGCTACAGCTGGGTGAAAAAACTTTGCCTGAAACCCCAAATAGCTTCTGCAAACCAGCACTGAGCTAGACAGACCAGTGATCTGGCTGCTTATAATACAGCTTCCTATGACCAGGAATAGCTGTGGCTCTTCAGATGTTGTTGGACTATAACTCTCCATCATCTGAGTCCAATAGCACATGGAGAGCTGGTGGTTAGCCAGCCCCATCTAGTTCTTTAGCTAATCCCCATTGCCACACTTCTCTTCTCACAGTATCTGCTAATACATGGGGGCATGAGATGCAGGCTGTGTAATAAAACACTGCAATGTTTTTGCCCATGTTTGATAATTGTGTTGCTCACACAGGGTTGAGAATGGTGAACTGGACCAGACTCATTCCTTTGCATTGGTAGAAATGTTTAAATCTTTAAGTAGCTGGACTTTCATCTTCTTTTGCAGAGCTGTGGAAATGACCTGCCAGCCAATAGGTTTGAGGTAGAATAGTAGTTAATAGTTGAGCTATATAGGTCAAACTTTAGGCTACCTAGAGGTTCATGCAAAGTTCAAGAACCAAGAGGAGTGGATGCTGATTAGAAGAGGCAAGACAACAGTTGTAAAGCCAGTGAGGGTATAATGGTAGGGTTGCTACTGTAACCAACAGAGAAGAATGGAGGTGAAGAAATGCAATGGAAGAGAGCAGGAGGGGAGGCAACCTTGAACTTAATCCTAAGTGATGCTCAGGACTTAAGTGATGTGCAAGTGTTCTTTGGCTGATTGGGAACAGTGACCACAGTGCTGTCAAATTCAACACATTATATGCAGGTGAGCAATTGCCAAGAAAGTCCAACACAGTCACATTTGACTTCTAAAGAGGAAACTTCCCCCAAATGAGGGAATTGATAAAAAGAAAGTTGGAAGGGTAAGTGATTTGGCTCTCCAGTTAATACATCGTTCTGATCTAAATATTTTTTTAATGTGAACTTTTCCATACAAGTGTCACACCCACACCGTACGTTTAAAGCATTCTTATACCACTTTCACAGTCAGGAGAACTGTAGGAATTATTAAGGGTGCTTGGATTTGTAGGTCTGCAAGGTCAGATTGTAAGTATGCAAGGTCAGTATGCAGGATTCTTGTGGAAGCCTGACAGTTAAAGAGGCATAAGAGTGCTTTAAATGTATGGTGTAGCTATAACAAAGAACAATTATATGTTGTTATTTGATTATTCATATTGACAGCTAATATCCCTTAGCCGAGTATTGCTCAGGGACGCAGTACCTCAAGGACTGCCTTTTCCTATATGAACCTACCCAGACTCTGAGATCATTTTCTGAGGCCCTCCTTCGTGTGCCTCCTCCTTGAGAGGTCTGGAGGGTGGCAACACAAGAACAGGCCTTCTCTGCAGTGGCTCCCCATTTGTGGAATGCTCTCCCCAGGGAAGTTCGCCTGGCGCCTTCATCTTTAGGCGCCAGGCAAAAATGTTCTTTTTTAACTAGGCCTTTGGTTGATCTGATGGACATCCTATACCCTTTTAAAATTTGGCTCTTTTTTGGGGGGGGGGTTATTGGGTTGTTGTTTTTATTTTGATTTTATATGTTGTGGTGATCTTTTCTGTGAACCGCCCTGCAACAACAACAACAACAACAACAACAACAACAACAACTCACTCTATAAAGCTGGGAGAAGTTGTTGTAAACTACCATAATAGAAGCTCTGCTACCAGAATGCAGACTGCAATTGAGGCAAGGTAGCACTAGGAATGAGAGAATGCCAGTGTGGTTAATGAACGAATTCCACATTAGGGAACATTAGGAAATGATTTTTTAAAATAAAAAACTTATAATATCTTAAAGACTTAGTATAAATATATAAATATAAGTGCAATATATGCACTTGGAATACTGTCTTAAGTTACGATCACTGGTGTTTGTGCATTGGGATATACTTAATTTTTTTTAGGGCGGGCATCAGTGGCTATGTAAGCTGGACATTTTATGTGAGGCAGGAGGTGAAGGGGATTTTTGCATATATGATGCAGTTTGGGGAAAGATTTGAGAAACGCTTTCAGCATACTGAGAAATTACTTCATTCTGCCAGTGGTCTGGGGGTGGGGAAGTTCCCTATTTTTTTTCCTGCATCAAAACATGAAATCCTGTGACATTATGGTCATGAAGAAAGGGTTTATAAATAAAAGTCTGGAGGAAGCATGGGTTTGCAAAATAAAATATAGGGACGTTTGCTAAAGACCTCTCTAAAAGTTCATTTAGGCCAGAGATGTGAAACTTGTGCCCCCCATCCCTGATGCTGTTGCACTCCAAGTTCCATGAGCACAACCAGCATTACACATTGGATAGCTGATGCTGCTTTATAGAATGAGCACTGTCCAATTTGTTTTGCTGGGAACACAAATGCAAGAAAACTGTCCAGGGAGCAGTGCACTGAGGCTTTTAGCAATTGTCTGGGTGCTAGTGGCCCCCAGCAAGACAAAGAAAGTCATGCTATCGGCTTATAAACACAAGATCTTAATCTAACCTCAAAGACATAGCAACCCACCACAAACAAAAATACACACTTTGCTGGCTTATAACTGCTCATGGTGATAGTACATATTTCTATGTGCAGAAATTAAGGTTTCGCCTGCTGATACCCACACATCTGCTTCCGTCATCCTTATCTATGCACACATGCTTACTTTCTTACTTTATGCTGCTTCTTCCATTAAGAGACATATTTCCATACCCACCACCCTAACCTGCCTGGGATGAAAGGGTTTGAAGTCAATCAGTGTTTTAATAGAACTTATTGACTGCTTTTCGCCAAAAGGTCCCAAAGTAGTTTCCCAACATAATAAAAAAGTGCAAACCTTAAAGCAAAATAACCCGACAACAACAATTAAAATTCTGCTTCCTCCTTTCAGTTCTCCTGGGAAGGTCTTGATCTATACTTGGGGAGAGATGTGAGCTCTTGCCATTCAATGTGGGTTGCTTCTACTCCAGGGTAGAATAGTTTTGCTTCATTCACTTATATCCACACAATGCCATTCTCCTATGATGCCATCCTACATTTTCTCTGTGGCTCCTCCCCATTTTGTCAAACTACAAAAAGTCTGACTTTCCCCACCCAGAAAAATGGAAGAGAAGTACAATCTCTGACGGTGTAGGTGCCTTCCATCTTTGGCTATAACTTTTATTATTACAGTTATATCTAGGGTTGAAGATGCTTCAAGTTGCGCTCCGTAGCGCGTTACTTCCAGGTTTTGCCGCTTGCGCATGCGCAGATGCAGCGAAAAGTGATGCGTGTGTGTGCAGACGTGCCGTCGCTACTTATGTTTACCTCTAGATGCGAACGGGGCTCCGGAACAGATCCCGTTCGTATCTAGAGGTACCACTGTATTATTATTATTAAGAGAGGCATAGCACTATAACACCATCATACTATACATAGCGCAGGGCAAGGCAGCCCATGAGACAGTTGATCTGGCTGCCTCATCCTCTCCCACCCATTTCCTTCACTTCAGCCCACCTCCTCTACAGGTGTCCATGCCCTCTGCCCTGCTACAGCATTATCATAGTATGTGTCATTAGACTGTAGCATCATAGCGGTATGGTTATAGCAACCCTAAACCTCTTTGATTTTAAAAAAGCCAGAAAAGTGTGTTAGTGATCATTATTAAAATATTTATTTACAAGAAAAACAAGCTCATAAAATGACAGCCACCACCACCAGGGTTATAGTGAGTGTTCTCTAAACTGCAAATGGCCTTGCCCACTGGTATGGGAATTATACATAGAAAAAGTTTGACACTCCTGAGAGCGTGGAGAGTCAACTGCAATTCCACTTGCAGATCACAGCAGAGGAGCGGGTGTCTGGGTAGCATTAGAAGTCCCCTGTCTGGAAGCAGGCTTAGTCTGTTAATAGCAAGACGTAAGAAACCATTCACAAGACATCAAACCCTTAACCTTGAGTAACCCTACATTATGGGGAACTGTCTTCATGGTAACCCTCGTGGTACTCTCTGTTATGGCTGCTTTAAAGAATGTTGGAGAAGCGAGAGACTCCTTTCGTTTATGACAACAGCCTCACTTCCTTTCTCCTACACACGCTCCTAAATGTTGGGTGTCCAGATGCTTCTATTGGCAATAAAGCCACCAGTGTATCCGATCGTGGAACCTATGGTAGTGTGGTTGCTCCTGGAATTAAGAACAGGCCTTTGTGATGACGACTAAATGTCTCCACAGGCAGGTGCAGGGAATGGGGCTGTGGCATAACAATGACTGTGCTTCATAGGTTCTATGGATTAGCTGCACTTAAGCCTCCAGCATATTTGTCGTGCTCCCCGCAGGGTCATGTGTGTGCCTGTGTGTGTATTAGCTTTACAGCCTTTACAGCTGAAAAGCATTTTTAGCAACATTGAAAAATAAGAAGCAACCTGGAAATTCCATGTTGGAGATGAATATATCTAAAAGCTCAATCTGTGTAATATTCTCACTCTTTCTGGTCCCCTCCTTTTGACTACTTCTGCTTCTACTCTTTCTGCAAACCAGTTTCCACTTCTGCCTTGGGGTGCAGGCCTCTGAAGTCTCTCTAGTGGCTGCTGTTAAGGATGTGGCCACACACATCTCCTGTATCCTAGAATAGTGCCAGATAATCCTCAAAGGTAGGTGATTGTGGCTTTGGAGCATCTAGGGTGGGAGCTTGTGCCCCTCTAGAAACATTTCCAAGGCTGCTGAAGCTGGGGGGTGTTCATGGCATCTTATCACCACTGCGATGTGGAGGTGGGAAGAGTTGGGTCCGCATTTTCCTTATGTTCATGCCATTTGCACAACTGCAACATTTGGCGATAGTGATATCGAAAAGGAAGGGAAATTGTGTTTTCCTGTAACAAAGCACTGAGGGTTTTTTTCCTGCAGTGATGGTGTGATCTCCCACAGCAATAGAATGACAGGTGTGCTTTTTGGAGGGAGAATGTCTGGATCATCTCCAGTAACAGATTAATTGCTAAGCTCTGCTTCTTTACACTATGATATTGAAGTCAGTAAAATCTTTGCACTTCAACACCATGATGCTGAATGTGCTCTGTGATGCAGAAGTGCAGCATGTAGAATTTGGTGCATGCAGTCTTGGCTGGTTCATAAGGAGTGAGACTGGTAATATCTGGGGTGTGGGTGTGTGTTTGTTTGTGTGTGTGTGTATTTTACATACACTCAGTTCTTAAAAGTTTTGAGCCAAGAGTTCAGCAGAACATTAACAGAAACAAAATGACATGTTTATTTATATACCACCCTTCAGTAAAGGATTGCATTACTTAAACAAGTTGTAGAATCTAGCTAAAATCTGGGCTGTCCAGGTGCAAAAATGATTAAAAGCACTGTGTACAGAATCTCTCAGAGTTTGTGAGCTGCTTCTGTACGTCTGTGCTTTCCTCTATCTGACTGAAGATGAACATGTACTACACAAGAAAGAGTCATTTCCACATAGTTCATGTATGTGTCAGCTTTGCATGCCTTGTGCAATTGTGGATTTCTGAGATGCCATACCTTCCAACACTTCATGGATCTAAAATGGGGAACTCTTGTAGCACTTACCCTACTTCCACCTATAGGTTGTATTAATTTATTCTGCAATAATTTGTGCAGTAGAGTCAAACACTTGACAAGGTGAGAAAGGTCAACCGACTGGTGACATGTTGGTCAAATGTTGGTCAAGTATTCTTACTGAAACACATCTGCATTACTTTCGTGCCAGCTCTTAGCATATAAGCATAAATGAAACAAATTGCAATTGGGAATACAGTGAAAGCATAGATAACGGAATACCTCAGAAGATTTTGTTTCAGGAATAGCCAACATGGGGTTGTAAATACCTAACCTTTACTCAGAGTAGACCCATTGAAATTAATGGATTGAATACAACCCAGGATCCCCTCCAGATGTTATGACCAGTAGCCAGAGATGGGAATGTCAAAGGAGTCGATCACTCTGTTTGAGTCTTCTGTGTTGAGTTAATGGGTAATGGTGATTTTGTGATTGCTGGTGTGTTGCCTTTCCACCCAACAACTTTCAGATTATGACAGTAAATTATTAAACACATTTCTTCATGCTTTCCTGTTCCCCCAAATCCAGCTATAGGTTTTGGAACTTGTATTGGCGCTTAATCAACCAGCCTCTTTTCCATATATTGAGACTGGGCACTCATAATTCACAGTTTCTTCTTAGGTTCCCTTCACTTGAAGTGCTGCAGAATGAAAAGAAGTCAAATCTGCCACAGAACACATGATGCTTGTACAGCAGAACTTAATCTGGGACTTGGGCTGCACATAGTTATGAATGGAGAATGTTTATTTGAAACCAATTGAGAAAGTGAACTTTGCTGTCAGCAGAGTTGGTGCACTGGAAATGAAAAGCAGAAGTGGGGAGAAAAAGAGGAACTGAATGGGCAAAATGTTAAATTATCATTTGGTTGATGCTGTTGGATTCCCCCAGCCCACCCTTCTTCCATTCCATACACAAACAAACAAACACACTTCCCTCCTGTCTATTTGTACAGAGAATAATGCTGACTGTTCTAGGAGCTGCCTGAGTCTAGCAGAAGATAGCATCCAGAAAAGATAGAACCTGGACCAGAGCTGAATCTCTAGATACACATGCTTGATGGAAAGTATTATAGGAGAAGATGCTTAGATAATGTGGACCTAGACCATTTAAAGCATTGTAATGTTAAAACCGGGTGGCGCTTGGAGGCGGGTGGCGCTGTTGGACGCAGGTGACGCTGTGGGTAAAACCTCAGTGCCTAGGACTTGCCGATTGTATGGTCAGCGGTTCGAATCCCCATGGCGGGGTGAGCTCCCATCTTCAGTTCCAGCTCCTGCCCACCTAGCAGTTCGAAAGCACCCCTAAAGTGCAAGTAGATAAATAGGTACCGCTTTATAGCGGGAAGGTAAACGGCGTTTCCATGTGCTGCGCTGGTGCTGGCTCGCCAGAGCAGCTTCGTCACGCTGGCCACGTGACCCGGAAGTGTCTCCGGACAGCGCTGGCCCCCGCCTTCTTAAGTGAGATGGGCGCACAACCCTAGAGTCGGACACGACTGGCCCGTACGGGCAGGGGTACCTTTACATTTACCTAATGTTAAAACCAAGTACCTTGCATTGGACATGGGGAAAGAAACCTTTTAATACCTGTATATGTCTTCAAATAGGAGTTATGTGATCACACAACAAGCATCCAACAGTGGTTAGGTAATGGCGTTCAGTACTAAATGGAATTGCTGAACCATCATAAAAGGCATTCCCATGTACAGCACATTACAGTAATCTACATGGGAAGTCACTAAGGCATGGATACCAGTGTCCAGGTCTCTGTCTTCCAGAAGGAACCTCTTCTAGTGAGTCAACAAACTGTGGATTGCCACTGACTGCAGGCACTGCTTTCTGCAGAGGTTGGCTGCTCTGGTGGATAAGATTGCTCTAATGAGTATGCACTTTGATGCATTAATCCCAAACTGGCCATTTTGACATTCCATAGACTAGTCTTAACAGTCTTGGCTTCTTAATAAATACATGGGTCCTCACCTGCCTGGTGCAGTGGAGTTTGTTATTGGAAGAGGCTGGAGCCAAAGGGGGATGTGAAGTCATAGTCCAGATCGGGAAACTGCAACAGACACTTCCCAGCACAGAATTTGGTGCTTCCCCTTGAAGGTGGTTTATGTGGGAGCAATTGCTGTATTTAAAAAATACAGAAGTATGGAAAGCTGGTAGGATCACTTTTGATGAAGCAACCATTTGATGGGCCTCCATGGAAGCACAATAAACAGTTTATGAGCATGAGAGAACTAATGTCCCATAACCTTGCAGCTTGTGGAAGAGTTAGTCAAATCCACAGAACTAAGACAGTCAAAGATTTCTTCACCATTGCTGTCACCAAGGAAACCTGACTTGTATGGCAGTATTTCCTCCTGGGGTTTTCTCTGATTGTTGAGTACGGTTTCTCTCTCCCCCCCCCCTTCCCACTATGAACACTATAGTCACATCATAGGAAAGTGAGTCACAAAAATATACAGCTGGTGCCTGTGTGTTTCCTGGTGACTGGCCAGTGTTGCACCAAAATGGTAGCATGAGGGTTGCAATTGTGACAGTGCTGGTGCAAGAGATTTTTCTGTCTGAGTAAGAGTAGTAAACGTAGTTTCCCACCATCAACACATAAGTCAAGGTGCATATTAGCCAATGCTGCAATAAATGTTAATCCCTTCAAATTCATTCTAGTACCCAATGTCACTCAAGTTATTTGGATGAAAAACCTACCAGTGCTTCTTCCCTATTCTAGCAGTAAAAATACAACAATAATGAATAACCCAACAATTTGCTGCTTTTTCATGACATCTGCCTGACAGGTGCCATCTTACTATGGCAAATTATAGGGTGGGTCCTGTTGAGCTACCATCTCTTGTTTTCTGCCAATGGGATGTGCCCAGATGATCTAGTCTCGAGTTAATTGCTTAATGGCATCTGATGTTGCCTTGAGGTGGACCTCCTTTGTGACGTTTCAGATCCTTCTGTGATTAACTAGAGATGCTTTTGCTCATCTGTAAGGGAACAGATAACCTTTTAAAATCTTCTGTCTACAGCTTCTCAGGTCTGTGTTTTGTGTGAGAGAGGAAGGAATTATTTACTTCCCATGCAAAAGGTTCTTCCAGTCCATGTAGACAGCACTGAGCTGAATGGGTCAATGGTCTGACTCAGGCAATTCCACATGACTTCAACATGTTTTGGACTTTTCTCTAAACTACAGGGTTTATTCCATAGTTCTCCAAATAACCTTGTGTGATAATCATCTATTGCTGCTATAGATTGCTGTCATTTTTGGTGCTGTCATCAATTCTCTGCCCACAACCAAATGTCACCTGGGCGGTGGTTATGACATTATTCCATTGATACAATTTTAACCTACTTTCCAGTCAACCTTTATATAAGAAATAACCAGATAAAACCTCTAAGCCACAGCAACCCTGTTCTGTCCTTTATGTTGCATTTCTGCCAGAAATTGAAGCAATTTTTGTGTGTGACAAAAATGGAGGGGCAGCTGCCAGAAGAACCCTTTAAATAAAGCATTAGGCAGAAAAGTTTCAAATCTGACAAAGTAGGTTTCCACCCCCTTCTTATAGGTCAATTTTCATTTCACACAGAAGTTCTAGCAACCTATATGCACAGATGTTTCTGAGATACCTCTTCCCACTTCCATGTATCCACCCCTGCACTTACATTGTTTGTTTAACCCAATTAGCTCTTCAATAACTTCATGGGTTGATGATTTGGCCATATTTTGCTTCTGAGGTATCCATGGCAGGATGCTCTGGTTACGACAAGTGGTTCTTGTGGGTTAAATGCAACCTCTTTAAAATTGTTTGTGCTTGTTTTCTTTTAAAAAAAGTTTAATCCACATTTGTCAGCTTCACAAACAATTTCATGAAGAATTTTTTGCACGGTAATGAGGTCAGCTTCTAGTTCCTTTTGAAAACGTTCATGGCTACACAGTTCTGAAACACATTTCCAGACCCAGACCCCAACAGTAAGACCATCTCCCATCCTGGTTGTTCACAGACGAAGTAAGCTATTGCAAGACACCCTTATTCAAATGACCCATAACATTTTAATCAAGCTTTTTAAAAACAAAACAAACAAAACAAAACAAAATGAGCTCCCTAATAACCTTGAATTCTGGATTCCAGTATTGTTCCTTTCCCTTTACACCTGTGTTTATTAATGATCAGTTAAACTGGTGTTTTAATAGCGCATTAAGAATACAAAGCCATTGGCAAACATTAATTCCTTCAGTTCTGTGAAAGAGGTCAATACTGGTACCTGTTGGTTTCAGGCATGACACACAGAATGATAAATAGAGGGTGAGTGGCTAAGTTAGATTTATGTCCAGACATAATTCAACACATTTTTTGGTGATGTATTTTTCACCTTTTTTGGCAATGCATAAATAACCATGCTATCTGGCTCTGGTGCCACTAAATCAAATAGCTAGCGTTCCATGTTAGAACTCAGTTTTTGAAGGAGCACATGGATATAGGAGGCAAACTTTCCTTTGTAGCCAAGGGGTTACGCCTAAGAATGAGACTCCCTGTTGACTAGCAGTGTCCATTCCTTAATTCTTGCAATTCTTTCCTTGGGATAAATTGCACTCATTTTTTTCTCTTGCATAAGGACTGCTCTGTTTTTGCTTTGTGGCAATATGTGCAATGCATTGGATATGTCTTCCCCGATCCAGCTCAAGGAGGATGGGGGAGAAAGTGCACACAGCTCCTCCCAGTATGCCAGCCCTTCCTTTTCCATCCCCATATGCACAAACGAATCTGCCTTGAGTCAGAGCACTGGTCCATCTTGCTCATTATTGTCTTCTACACTGATGGGTAGCAGCTCTCCAGGGCTCTAGATGGGAGACATTTGCCATCTACCTGAAGATGCCAGGGCATGCTCATAGCACTGAGCTACACATGGAAACAGAACATACAAATATTGACATCTGTGCATACAGTTCAACACACACAGCTGCAAATCATGTGGCTGAGTTCCTCCTTTCACGTAGCAAATGGTCCATATGACTTTTCACCCAAGTTTGTTGGCTGAAAGATGGTTAGGTGGCATTCACACAATCCATATGGAGGAGGCAGCGCTAGCACACTCAGCGCATGTGGAGCAGCTGCGCATGCTTTCTCCCTTCCATGTTCTGGGCTGGACCAGGGGAGATGTATCATCTGATTTGGGCTTGTGTTAATTTAGAGGACCTACACATATATGTATTTTGACATTGGTAACGATACTGCCAGGATAGTGGTTATCGGTCCATCTGTGAAAGAGTAAATCCACTTGCATGTTAGTAAACAAACTTCCAACAGGCCCTTTTGATTGCTTTGTTTTGGTCTCTGTGCATTTAAAGGAGCATTTTAAGAATATGAGTGCAGAGGAACAACGGCAGAGCATTTAGGCCTCTGTGGATACTCTGTTTCTGATCTTAAGGTCTCTGGGCAGCTTGAGATGTGGAATAATGCAAGAGGTTGCAAAGCTGGAATTCATCCATACGTTAGACTTTCTCAAAGCTTGAGCAAAGATAATTGATGGTGCTTGCACTGCAAATAATGTACTGGATGTGGACTGGATTTTCTCAGGGGATCCTCGGTAAGGTGCCTCCTGGCCTGCCTGCATATGTGTGCGTGCAGGTGTGTGTGCGCGCACACGGTAACTTTACCAGATGATGATGGCCTTTCACCCTTCCATTGGGGTGGTGAACCAGCCATGCTCAACCTGGTTCTGGTGACGGAGGCTGCAGCTGCCTGCAGACTATATTTTCCCCAAATGTCTCTGAGCCTTGCAATTCAACTCCCAGAACAAAAAGGACTGCAGTGATCTACTTCATAATTCACTTTCTGTAATCTTTTCCTGTCTTTTATGCCCACACTGATAAGTAGGTCATTATTGTTACTGCAAATGGAGCGAGCTATATTTTTTCTGTCTTGTATAAGATTTGTTTAGTTTTCAACCATTTCCTCTTTCTTCTTCAAGTGAGAGAAAAGGAAACATGAGGATAAAACTGATCGTGAGTGCAGAAGTATGTGGCTCACAGTGCACTGCATTTCTAAGAAATTCTTGTAAGCCTCATCCTTCCTATATTGGCCACAACTATGTTTGCACCACCCCGCATGGTTTCAGATGTGCTTATGGCGTGTGCTGGTGAAGTAAATACTGTTCAAAGGTTTTATGTTTTTCAAAATCTTGATAGCATGGTACCTGAGTGCTGGAAGAAAGACCTGCTCCCTGCTGAAAGGCCCATTTCCACCTGGCCTAGGGGGCGGGGCCCACTACTTACCCTGAACAGCTAAAAGAGGCCACTGGGACATTGTTGGAACAACTCTTGGGTTGGGGCAACTGGCTAAAATGTTTTAAAAGGTTCTAAACGGTTCTAATTTTGGTCCCTCTGTTTCATTTTTCTTGGGTTGGTGTTGTGTAACATCTAGTTGGGGTTGGCAGTTACTTTAATTGGGGTATAACTGTAAACTGCTTGTTATTATTGTTATTGATTTTATTGTTTTATTGGTTTGTTTGTTGCTTGTATAGGATATATTGTTTTTTTAATGTTGAATGTTTTGTTGTGTTTTATATGTTGTAAGTTGCCCAGAGTGGCTGGGGAAACCCAGCCAGATGGGTGGGATATAAATTAAAAATTATTATTATTATTATTATTATTACTATTACTATTATTATTATTATTTATTATTACATGGTGACAAATGTGAATGAGGCCGTACAGAAAGAATGTTGCTGTATGAGGAATTTTCAGTGCAGGTTTGGGGAGAGACAGCAACCTTGTAGGGTAGGTCTTTAGATTAAGGTTTTGAATAGTCTTGCTGAAAATCTCTTAGATCAGCTGCCTGGTGGCCTCTGGGTGTCTTGGACCTGAACTTCCATCAGCTCCAGCCAGCCCAGTCAAGCTGGCCATGGCTAATGGGAGTTGTAGTCCAGACCATCTGGAGGGCACCAGCTTGGAGAAGGCTGCTTTAGATATTCCCTCCCTGTTAATTTCTTCTAGTGGCCTTCAAGCCAATTAAATTGCCTGGGTCAAGTATCCTGATCCATGGAGAGTTGGGAGGCAAGGGTTGAATGCCTGCATGGGAAAGCAAGAAGGAGGTTCTTTCCATGAAGAGAACAATGCAACCTGAACTTGGAAGTGTCTTCCTTGCAGACTATTGACATTGCCTATTCTGCCAAAGCCAACAGAGGATGATCCACGAGGCACAGCTGTATTTGCTCAACATTGTGCATATGCTGCGAAGTCTGAATGGTGGGGTCTGGCACCCATCCTCACCCTTCACTTATTTATTTGTTTGAATCATAGAAGGGCCATCTAGTCTGACCCCCTGCAATGCAGGAATCAAAGCTAAAATACTTCCACTCCATGATTCAGAAAGAAAGCTCCCAGAGCAGCTTAACATCTATCAGTAGCATCATAATCCTTACTCTCTCAGACTTACAATCTAAAAGGTGAAGCACAAAAGGAAATGGCATTGGAAGGGAGAAGGAAAAGTGGGGACCTGTCCCACCGATCATACTTGTTATTGTGCTAGTTGGAAGGTGGCATCGCAGGTGAAGGCACATGAATAAAACAAATTGTGTCACTGGAAATAGATCTCGTAGCTGCTCTTCTTTGCCAAAGCTGCTACAGTGTCCACTAATGTTCATTGTAGCTTTCAAAAAGTCTCTTTTCAGGTTGGATTCTGGAACAGGTTTGCATATGGTATTTGTAATATGTGTATGCGCTGTTCAGATCAATAGATTTGTGCAATAGCATTGAGAAGGTGGTGGTTCCACTGTTGCCAGTTCTTTCCTGATTTTATTTAACACTATTTGCATGCTGCTTAATCACCAAAACCTCTCAGCAGTCCCTGAAGCCAAACGATACGCATTTTGTACGTTGTGTCCTTGTTCCTAATAAATGCAGGCCAGTGAGAGGTGAAGGGATCTCACCAGCGTGCTTATATTCTCATTACCATGTGTCTTTAGAGCCACATTAAATCCTAGTAATAAACCATTGATGTGAATGGAGTCTATGCCAGAGATGAACGCGTTTCTTTGTATTTAAGAACAGAAGAGTGATTGCACTGAAAGCCTGCCTCTCAGGGCAATAAACAAAGCCTTGTTTGTATCGAGATATTCGGTTTAATTGGTTTGCTTTGAGGCAAAAAAATAAAGCAAAACCCAGGCTCTCCTTAATGTGTCCGTAGTAGCAGTAACCTAGTAGAGACTGAAGACGGACTGCCAGCAGGTAAGGGGAAGAAGGGGGGGTGAGTGTGTGTTGTGGTCAAAAGCCTAACATCTTAGTTCCACATTTGTCAGTTTCTTTGGAACTACCATCTTCAGTTCAGCAGCTTGTTACAGAGAATCTAGAAAGAATGTTTTTCTCAAAAGGCTACAGTTCAGGGTTCCTCTTTTGGCCTCCTATGGTTTTTCAATCTTGACTGATGGCTATTTGGTGGCGGGTGGGAATAAAAGGCAATTGTAGCACTGCTCTGTCTAGTTTGAGCAGGCAAAAGCATATTGAGATGTTTCAAGGATCCTGTCCCTTTTTAATTTAAAGTCTCCTGCTTGCAGGATGGGGCCTATCCATTCCCTCAACCCCCATGGACCATGCTGTGGATTAGCGATGAACAGACTCTTATTTGCACCTTGACTAGTCTTTCTCGGTTGGCCCAGTGCCTTCCTTTTGTTCTGGGCTAGGAAAAGGGGGGCAAAACAGCTTTCTGTGCATTTCCCTCACTTCACTTTTAAATCAAAAGAGCTCAAAATTAGTCCAGGAATTATGAACCAAAAGATTTGTGTTCTGGATGCTTCTTTAAAAGTTGTGCGTTGAACTCTCTGATTAACACATGCATTTGCAAAGGTTGTTCATGTAGTCTCATGCGTTTGGGTTATAATTTAAAATAGCTTCTCAGCACCCCCCTGCCCCAAATATAGTGTTATATTAATAATACTTTCCTGAGTAGGTGCTATTTTAGCCCTTGTTAACAATGGAGACTTTCGTTGTGTTTTCTCTAGGCACAATCCAGTGTTAGGGCCCCTCCAAATTGCTGTTCATTTTGTTTTTTCAACATGTCATTGATACAATAATACTGCATTAGTGAAGTATTTATATTGGACCATCCGCCTATCACTCCACTATTAGTTGGTCTGTGATGGTTGCCCAGTGTTTCTGCATTATTGCCATTGGGAGGGGCACTCTTGCACTGTAGTGCATTCAAAGCAACACACACCTGAAACATTTGTGGTACGACAAGTTTCAAGATTTCAGCAGGAAGCTGCAGGACATGCATCAACTGGAAACAAAGTAGTATGTCTGCCCCCAAAACATGCAGGTTGGGAGTTGTAGTCTAGCTACATCTGGAAAGCACCACATTGACTATCCCTGCTATATAGAAGCCATTGAGTGTTGTGTAGCTGGAATGTAGCCTACTGTACAAATGTAAGAGTGGCTGTGTTGCTCCGCCCACTTCTGCCTCTGGCCTGAACCACCACTGGCAGGTGGCCCCTGGAAGGGAATGTGTGGTCTGTGGTCTGAAAAAAGTTTCTCACCCTGGCATTAGAGACCATACAGTTTGCCCTCATAGAGAAGGATCAACAGTATCTCTAACTTAGTGAGTTTGGCCTTTGCTAATTGTAAGAAGGTAGCACACACTCTTCACACATGTGCACTATTTGCCTGGTTTGTCAAGACTGAAGTTTCCAAATACTTGGTTCTGAACCTTGAGCTAATACTGTTAATTGCCAGTATGGAGTTTTGAAGCCTTGCTGTTCTGTTCTGCTTTACCTTCAGCAGGAATAATTTATGCAGTGGTGATATTTTCCCTAGCCATGTTCTCCTTCCTGTTGTGTTTCCTCCTTCAATTCACTTAATGACAGTGAACTTTATATGCACACAAAAACATACTCTAGGTAATTAGGAAATAGATTGCATTCATCATGTGCAAGTCTGATGCTGTGGCGTCTAGACTTGGAAAATACTGTTTCCCGACTGCTAAATTTCCAAGAGCAAGGCTTTGACTGTGGTTAATATGGCTTCTTCCAAGTAAATCTCTGACCAGAAGATGGGTTTCCAGTGCTGCAATTTAGAAATAAGCTCAGTCCCTCTACTTTCTTTTCTTTCTTTCTTTACTTAAAAATTATATTTTGTGAGTGAAGTATGTTTATTTAATCATCATGGTTTATATTGGGATAACTGACCTTTGGCCTACCAGATATTGTTGCACTACAATGCCCATCATCCCTGATTATTGACCACGCTGTTTGGGATTAATGGAAACTGGAGTCCAACAACTTTTGAAGGGCCACAGGTTAGTCACAGCTAGTTTATACGGAGTGCATAGTTCAAAGATGAGAGGAGAATTAAGACTTCTGTTGTCAGTTTTTTTATAGGAGGCCTATCCCTTTAAGAATCCCTGTATTGTCCAACAGACTCACTATTCCATTTCAGAATGGCAGGCCTATCATGTCATAATAATGTTACTTACTGAAAAATCAGCATCAATGCAGTGGCCCCCAGGATTCTTCTTTGTGTAGGCCAATGGCCTATTCACCATAAGCAATGGTGATGCTTTCTTGGGTTGAATGCCAAAGCTGCTCATTTCTGCCCCCCATCCTCCAGTGCATGCTTTGGCTGTACTTTGAGTGCAGTTCATAAAACATGGTTGTCCGTGAGCCAGTTCTGCTTTAGGGAAGAATGTTAATCGGTTGACGCATTTACTAGTGGTTAATGTGACTTTAGACTTGTGAGCTTACTTCATCAAAAACCTCTTGAGCGTGCATACACTGCAAAAAAATGGAAATATTAAAAGAACAGCTAGTTTAGGGGACTTCTGTATTCGTGTGACTGTGGTAAGCAAATGTCAATCCACATACAAAGGTGTGTTTATGTTGCCCCTGGAAAAGGCTTAGATTTTTTTGGGGTCAAATCTCCTAGGGAAAAGAAAATCATCAATTGTTGAACAGTAGCCAAGAATACTTGCTGGCCCTCATTATTCAGGAGTTTCTGCATGAGTGGGATTACAAAGAGCTAAACCTTGGGTAATCTCTTTCTTTAGCTCTTCAGGCTAGTCATGTTTAGCGTCTTACATTTTTGGGATTGAGCATAATCTCCCACCGACTCAACGACTGTGGGAATGAGTCCACCGCAGTTACTTGACAACCTACCCACACCTAGATCATTGCGCATCAGTGGCTGAAAAAGAGGTGGGTTTGAGTAGAGAGGGAACCTGGATGCCTCTAGAATGTCAGTATTGAGTTGTGGGAGCAATTCAAGCACATATCAGGAAATTAGAGTTTATGCATTAAAAAAACACAGTTCAATAATAAAAAGTAAATAGTAGCAAGGAAAATGGTTTTTTTTAGAACAGGTAGAAGTGATTTCAGTGTGGAAGAAAATTAAAATTGTTGCTGGCATCCAACTACCTTGAGAGAGACTGGAATGTGCCTCCCGGGATGGAGAATCACAGCGCCTGCTGTGGCTGAAGAGACTGGTAACTCATAACTGTGACCTCCTGCATTGTTTTGCTGTGTTAGCAGCTCTGAAGTGAACTCTCCAGGGCACAAGCCTGGATAGTGTGTATGGAGGCCCTGGGCTGTGTGAACAAATTATAAAGAGGTGTTTCATTTGTGATTCCAAAATTCAATGAACAGGACCCATCTTTCAATAAATTTGCTTGGTAATGGCATTATATTGCATATAATTGCAATATAGTGGGTTTATGCAATTTGAAGAGGATTAAAGCATTCTGTTGCCCCAGCACAAAGAAAGAAACAGATATTTTGCTGCTGGGAAAGTGATAGGGAAATGCATTGGAAAATATGGAATGAACAAATGGTTAACATGAAGACACAAGCAAATAACGATGAATGCAGCTGGAATGCTCATTGTCGTATAATATCCCTACAAACTAATGGGAAAGAATGTTTAAAAAGACTGGATACAATCTAACGTCTGTGCAAGCAGATCAGGATGACTTTATTATTATCATTAATCATCTTCCACACACGTGTCTTAGAGCGATGCACAGGATAAAATAAAAAGAGCTTTTAAAAGCAGCACAAAAATATAGTAAATGTGTTTTAAAAACAATGCAAAGTAGACTCCTGCAGCAGAGACTTATTAATATAGCTGACAAAGCAGTAAAGATCATCTGGAGGAACCCTTGCTTATCTTTTGGTTTAGGAAAGCTTGCTTGTCTGGACATTGTCAGAACCAAGCAACTGTTTAAAAACTTGAATCAGGCATAACATTCCCTTGGGTTTCTAGGGACACTTGTATGATAGCAGATACCACTGTAATATAAGGCTTCGTTCTGTTCTCTACCAGCCTTTTGGTGACTTTTGAACCCTTTTGATTTAGCTGATTTCAGAAAGTTGAAACCCGCCCTATGTTGTACCGTTTTGGTTTCCTTGTTTTGTTTTTTATCATCAGTGTGTATAAGTGAATTGTAGATAGGGCCTTTATCAGCAAGATTCTGCTCTGCAACAGTTCTGCAGGAGTACCCATTTTTCACTTGTCCTGCTGCCAATGTTCCTTCTTCTCACCATCCATTAGACATTCAATGTAAGAACTACTTGCAAATATAAATGCAAAAAAATTAAATCGAAACTGAAAACCAACAAAACACAATCTTTTCTAAATATAAGTAATTTATAACATAAAATATAACTCATTTCTATTATTATAATAGATAATATTCCTCACACATGTGGTTTGTTTTCTTAAAAAAAACCAAAACCAAAAGAAATAAATAAAGAAAATCAAATATTAACTCAGGTGAGTGGTTGAAAGCAGCAAATCCTTTCATATTCAGGAAACAAGATCCCTTTGTTATGAATCATTGACATCTTTCTTTCTTTCTTTCTTTCTTTCTTTCTTTCTTTCTTTCTTTCTGATATAATGCATTAATTCCATTGTAAGCACATACTCCCATGTCTTTTGTGTCACTTTTTGAAGGCATAACTTGTAATTGCCATATTTTGGTATATAAGGTTCTTGTTGTTTTAACTATGTACAAGGCTATATTCCTGATGAATTAAGCTACCCATGTAGTTTAACCCAGGCAGACATGTGGGCCAGGATAGATCTTGTCTAATAACAACTATTATAGGATAACTATTTTATTGTTTATTGTAATTATCATTATTTATTTAATTTATATACCACCCTTCATCCAAAGATCTTGGGACAGTAGCACAAAATAATTTAAACAAAAGCAACCCCCCCCCCCCGACACACACTTAAAAGGATGTAGAATATTAATTAGCCAAAGGCCTGGTTGAAGAGGAACATTTGCCTGGCAGCTAAAGACGTATAGTGAAAGTGCCAGACAAACCTCCCTGGGGAGAGCATTCCACAAACAGGGAGTCACTGCCAAAAAGGCCCATTCTCAGTGTTGCCACCTTCTGGACCTCTCTACTACCAATTTATGCCTTTCCCCTCTACATAAATCTCCCTTCGGTTTGAACAACCTGCAGTAAAAAAAAAACCCTAGTTAGTTCTTTTTACTCCAGCAGCTTTTTCAAAAGCTTTAAAAAGATTTTCTTGATATAATACAGAGGTGAGAAATATCTAAGGGGTTCCATCGCTGGATCTATTTAACTAAGGGATGCATAAGCTTGCCTTGGTTTTGCTTGTGACTCTTCCTATCTCTATAGGGCTATAAAGAAAGGGACTGAGTGGTGACAGTTGCTTTCAACTTAGCAACAACATGAACTCTGGCCAATTGCCCTTGATGAATAATTAGTAACCCCTGAATGGTGCTGGGAGTAACTAGCTGGGAATGTATATGCTGCCAAATTCTGCATTGGCTGGAATTTGGCAGCAGAATTGAGTTCCTGCCAATTTTGAGTCCTAGAATGAACCAGGCACTTGCTGGAGTCTATAGCACTTTACACCCCAGCTCTAAATGGCTTCTTTGATGTTGCAGGTTGTACCTGGAGATGTGATGACACTTTGGCTGAGTAGGTTTCAGTGCTATGTAGTATGGATCGCATTAGTGAAGTGGGGTGTTTGTAGATTTTTGACAATGTCCCATGCTGCTCCAGTACTCTTTGAAATGAGGAGACTACAGAGTGGTTATTTCTCAAGCCACAACTATCTACTTCAGGCCTTTCTGAGTCTTCTCTGGATAGATATGAGAGGTGGGTGGGTGGAAATGGAAACCACTGCACTTAGGTGATATATGAACTATACTCAGAGGTGGAGCTAGCTGCTCCGGCACCCGGAGCGGCGCACAGGCTGTGCACCCGGGGACGGGGCTAGCGTCCCAGGGGGGTGCTGCCTGCGGCGAGCAACCCAGGGGACAGGACAGCAATGTCACCCCCCTCAGGGATGACACCTGGGGTGGACCGCACCCACCGCACCCCCTTCTCCGCCAGTGACTATACTTAGTCAGCCACTGATAATTGTCACATTTCTATTTTTTGGCCTGAAATGATGGCGATGACAAGTATGACTAATGCTAGTTGGTGTGGTGCAAAATGCCTCCCCCCCCCCCCAGGAAGCCACATGCCAAATGCTTCTATACTTGCTCAACACGATACCCAAGCCAGGCATGTTTGTAGTGGAAGATGACACAGAGGTTCAGTCCAGATCTTGCAGGTTCATTGTGCACCAAACCTTCAGATATGGCGTTAACAGCCTTTGGCAATCTGTGTGTAGTGCGTATATTATTGATTCAATTAAAAGCAAAGAGTAACATAAGATCTGAAGGGGGAAAGAACAATGCAGCACCTTTCCTTTTTCTTTTACAAAAATCTGTAGAACAGAGCCGTAAAATAGCAGAAGTGGGATTGGGAGGAGGGAATTGGCAGCAAAAAAGCTACATGCAGACTAATTATAAGTAAGGCATAGCCTTGTGAGCATGGCCATGACTTTAATATAATTATATAGTTTTATATAGAAATCTAAGCCGTTTCCTGATGTGTAAAGGCAGGAGTCTCTGGTGGCATCGTGTTAGGAAACGATGACAGGAACAGAATCTGTATCCTGTGGTTTTTGCACATTACGGGAATGTCCTGTCCTATCTCTGCTGTCAGTTCTCGATTGCACAACCCAGGGTTTTGAGAGAGACCAAATTTGCTGTGAGGACTGGTCAGACTTCCTGCCAGTGCGTGACCAATTGGGGAAGGAAAGCCTTCTGCTGATCACACTTTGTGGTGTCCCATAAGGAACTGACATAAGAGAAGACTATTTCCAGGCCACTTTCAGGGTGTGAATCATGCCCCTTGTTCAATCACCACTTTCCTTGACATTTGCATGAAAATGTGATTAAGATGTTGAGAGAACGTGGGGATGCATATATCCTTTTCTATTTATTCTGTCCTGAGCTCCTTTGGGTACACATAATCTCTTCTGTACTGTTGCTATCTTAGAGTGGTAAACTTGCCCATAGAAGGATGGTCTTGTGTTGAGTGTGTATGGAGACCTTTAAGCCACCTGGGCATGTTGGCTGCTTGTCCTAGATGCACCTCTCCTGTGGAAGTACTCTTTGTCTAACTTGCACAAGTTATTGGTAACACTTTGATGCAGTGACTCCTGTCAAAATGCAAGGAAATGCTCTTCAAAGGTCACTTCAAAGATTCTTGTAGCCCTGAAATTCTGATTGCATGAGTTCTAGCTGGTCAATTGGCCATCCTGTTTGGTGCTGATGGGAGTTGTAGTCCAACAACATATGGAGGAACACAGGTTCCCCAATCCTGGTATAAAAAATGGATGTGTATGAACAGGAGCAACAACATGGTAGAACACAGCTCAGCTGTGGATCCTTTCCTCTCTTTTATCTTGATGTCTTTTGAACGTATAGGAAGTGCAGAGTTGTGGATTTTCATTTACCTTCTTGTTGTTGCAAAGCTTTACTGTTGGGTTATGTGAGGAGTCAAAACAAAGGCAACTGTTTCCCTTTTTCTGACATCTCTGAATCCTACATGATCATGAGCAGAAGAGGATTGGGAAGCAGACTAGACACCAACTGGAAAAATTGGAGTAAACTAAAAACTGGGTTTGATTTATGTTTACCACTTGTGTGTGGCTAACTCTGACTTACTTCTTTTTATATCTACAGGAGATGAATTAAAATGCAGCACACGACGTGCACAGAGGACAGGATCCACCATGCACTGGAGAGGTGCCTTCATGGCCTCAGCAGAAGCACTTTCTCTGCTAGCACTTGGACTGGTAAGTGACTAACCCCATCACCATACCAGGATGATTTTTCTTTCCTCTTCAGTTTGTTATTGAAATATATTTGGATGCTTTCCCCCACTCTTTTGTGATTCTTATTGCAATAGCAATGTTTGTTCATGTGTAGTCAAACTATTAACCAATGAAAAGGGAAGCAATTCAACATTTAAACAACGAACTGACGTTAATCCTCCTTCTTACCCAAACTCTCTTGATTTTTCCTCCTTCTAGTGAAAGCGCTTGAAAGCCTAACCAACCCCCTGCTAGTAAAAAATGTCTCATTGATAGTTTGGGGAATAAGATGAACATCACAGATGTTCCCAAATATTCTAGTATCAGTAGAACACTGGCCACATTAGCACACTACACTAAGGCAAGCCATGGTTTAGTGCAAATGCACTAGCTCCCAAGGAAGAATTTGCAGCTGCTCTGCTCCTCCCTGGGCTTTTTAGGTCAGCACAGTGCAGGAGCTAAGTCAAGGTTTGACTTTGAATGCTGTGTGTCTCCTCCTTAACCATGGCCTTAAACTATAGGAGATTGTGGTTGAGGAGGAGAGACCTTAACTACAATGCTGGGCTTGGAAGACGTGCTAAGCCTAACCTTGGTTTTGTTGCTTTCCTCCATTGACCTAAAAAGCATGGGAAGAGGAGCCAAATGAGCGCATGTCAATCTCCGGAAGCCAGTATTCTCATGTGGCCTTGCTAAGCTATGCTCTGACTTACTGTGGTGTGGAAACCAGGCCATTGCGCTGAGCTCTCATCCCACATGATGGGACATGTTTTCAGAAAGAAATCTGAAGCTAACTGGGGCTATGCAGCCATGTTGCCAGTTTACTGATTTGAAATCCTCATCCTACAACCTCAATTTTTAGTTTTCAACACGGCTTTTATGGATTGTGGGGTGGGTTTTTTGGAGCCTCAAAATTCTTGATTTTTGCTCCAACCTCTTTCTTACACCAGAGTGGGGGGCAGGAAGATATTTGGCAACATTTACACCATGCAGCACTTAAAGTGCTGTGATACCACTTGATGCAATGGAAGGCATCTTTATAGGTTCACATTTTTATATTGGCCTGCTCCAGGGTTTGGTGGGCATGGAGTGGGGCATGTGCAGCTCACACGTGGAGCCATGGTGGTTACAGCATCTCAGTAATGTTTCACAGCAATTGCTGGTTGCAAGCCATGAGAACTGCCTTTCAGAGAACTGAGAGAGGAAATGCTAACCATCAGTGCCACCCTACGCAGGCAGCACTTGCTGGAGAAGGCAAGCAGTCCTCAGAAGAGAACTCACTGTTTCTGTTCCAAGAAAAACATTTCTTGAAGCTCATCTTAAGCTGCCAGCCGCAATGGTGGGTGCTGCTGCCACCCAACTTTTTTTTTAGCTGTCCTGCTGCAGTGTGTTGCCATCTGGATACAGCCTTGCAGTGTCAATTTCCTCTGTTGCTGATCTAGCACTATTTTGCTAAACTTGAGGGGGAGGACCAAGGTACCAGAAGTTAAGGAAGAGACAACAAGGAGCGTAGCCAGCTGCTCTGGAATTTGCCTTCCATGCTGACCCTGCTATGATGATGATGATGATGATGATGAATTACAATAATAATTGAATTAATAATAATAATATAATAATTTTTTATTTGTACCCCACCCATCTGGCTGGGTTTCCCCAGCCACTCTGGGCAGCTTCCACAAAAACAAAAAATACACTAAGATGTCACACATTAAAAACTTCCCTGAACAGGGCTGCCTTAAGATGTCTTCTGAATGTCAGGTAGTTGTTTATCTCTTTGACATCTGATGGGAGGGAGTTCCACAGGGCGGGCGCCACTACTGAGAAGGCCCTCTGCCTGGTTCCCTGTAGCTTTGCTTCTCGCAGTGAGGGAACCACCAGAAGGCCCTCGGCGCTGGATCTCAGCGTCCGGGCAGAATGATGGGGGTGGAGATGCTCCTTCAGGTATACTGGGCCGAGGCCATTTAGGGCTTTAAAGGTCAACACCAACACTTTGAATTGTGCTTGGAAACATAATACCCTGCCCTTCCCCCCTAAGGAGCAAACAGAGCAGCAAACAGATAAACAATTTACAAGCAAAAACAAAGCAAAAATAGATTGAAACATTCTAAAAAATAAAAATAAAAAACATCTAAACACAAGTACAATTTACAACTTTCTAAGAGCAATTACAAGTAACAGCTGTGTCCTTCCAATTATCTTGAGGTTGCCTAGTTGCTAGGCCCTTACCTACCATTTAGATTCTTATTCTCGAATACTTAAATCCCCCCCAATAGCTCAAGGTGGGACATAAGCTTCTCTCTCCACCCCCTCCATTTTATCCCTACAACAACCCTGTAAGGTTGATTTAAACTGAGAGACAGTGACTAGTCCAAGGCTACCCAGCTAGCTTCATGTTTGAGTGGGGATTTGAACCTGGGTCTTCACAGTCCTAACCACATTAACCAGTATGCCACAGTGGTGCCCATCCCTGTGTGGTTTGCACACACTGCATCAGTGCACGTGTCTCTTTCTCTCTTTTAATCCTTCCATGCAGGACCAGCAATTTAACCACAAAGATTCAAAAGAGATGCAAAACTTTGCCACAGATCCTGTAGCAGGAAGAAGATGGGGAGTAGTATTGTCTATGGGCTGCAATGGCTCTTTGCTTTTACTGCTTCACCTCAGGGACTCAATGAATTATGTATATTATGGATTGCTTATATTATTTGGACATGTTGCCATAGGAAACTTTGAGGCAGCTCTACCCTAACAGTTAATGCACATGATTTGTTGGAAATGTTGCAGGCTAATGAATTAACCCCAACTGGGAATAACTGGTGTAGGTCAAAAATACATCGTTTCCCTAATGCTGTATTCCAGGTTGTTCTTATCCCTAATAGGGTGGTAAATGCATTTTCTCTCTTGAAGAACTGGATCCACATAGTAGGTGACTACTGAGAAAGAAAGCTCATGCACTGTATCTTTTTTTAAAAATAACTCCACACACATCTCGTATCTTTCATTATGGTCCATGAATCTCTTTCATTTTGCCTATATCTCATCTAGCTCAAAATTGCAATGAACATCTGTCTTCTGCAATTAGGACACTGAGTGCTCTGGAATTCATTCCATTCTCAGAATGTGACCTGTTTCTTCATTTTTTGGCAGCTGGGCTTTGTCTGAATTGTTGGAGTCTCCAGGAGTTGGTCAGTCGTGATGCAGGGAACTACCTCATCCTTCTGGAGAAAATCTTGCAAAAGACCCAAGAGGTAAATCAAAGAGGGCAATAGGAAAGAATATTTGTATAAAGGGAGTTCTTGCTCAGTCTGGTGTGCGCGCTCTCTCTCTCTCTCTCTCTCTAAGACTCTGGAATACCTCTAGTACAAATAAGAATGAAAAGTGGCTGGTTGCTTTGTGCATCAGCCCAGCCTGCTGCTGATTTCAGTTTGCCTTTGACCAAGTTCTATGCTCTGCATGGTGTTTCAACATGTTAAAACAATTTAAAGCAAGAGAGTAGATGCACACAATACCTTGCAATGGGAGTACTTCTTTCCAAAATGGCATCAGCATGTCCTGGAGGAAGTCGCTAGTTTTTGAGGCCATGTGGAACTCATTGCTCTGTATGTTGGAAACAGAATCTGGTGTTTAGGTCAGTTTGTCACTCACAGAATTGCTCCCCCCCCTTTGCACCCTGGGAACCCACACATAAGAGGATATGTCCCACTTTTTAAATGTTTAGTATTTTACAGGTAAGAATAAACCAAGCAATAATCCCACCCCCATCCAACCAACCTGCCCCTTTACTTGATGTTGGTTGAATCCTGCTTGGAGTCAGCCATGTCTTTAGGGCAGCGACAAGGAACCTGTGACCCTCTAGATGTTGCTGGAGCAGAAATCCCAGCATCCCTGGCCATTGGTCATGTTGGGTGAGGCGGATGAAAGTTGGAGTCCCTGGAGGGCTTCAGATTCCTCACCCCCTTTTTTAGAGTGAGGTATCTGTATAGTTAAAGCCATTGTTTTCCCACTAGCGATGTATGGAAGTGAGAGCTGGACCATAAAGAAGGCTGATCGCCGAAGAATTGATGCTTTTGAATTATGGTGCTGGAGGAGACTCTTGAGAGTCCCATGGACTGCCAGAAGCTCAAACCTATCCATTCTTGAGGAAATCAGCCCTGAGTGCTCACGGGAAGGACAGATCCTGAAGCTGAGGCTCCAGTACTTTGGCCACCTCATGAGAAGAGAAGACTCCCTGGAAAAGACCCTGATGCTGGGAAAGATTCAGGGCACAAGGAGAAGGGGATGACAGAGGATGAGATGGTGGGACAGTGTTCTTGAAGCTACCAGCATGAGTTTGACCAAACTGTGGGAGGCAGTGGAAGATAGGAGTGCTTGGCGTGCTCTGGTTCATGGGGTCACAAAGAGTTGGACACAACTAAACGACTAAACAACAATCTGGCCTCAGCAGCAGTCTCTGGGAACTTTTAAAGGACAGCAGTTTGCCAGTTACTTTGTTTTGCACATTGCTGCAAGGAGTGAGCACAAGACACCATGTGTATTGCTTCTCCCCACTGCCTTCCCACCCTGCAGCAGAATGTCTTGAGCCGGTGTTGACCTTGCTGTTTATGTGGCAATGCAGATACTGTGCATGGGATTCTATGGGATTCAGAGTCCTTGAGGATCATGGGTTGACTTAAGCCCAGCTCTGCTCTCTGTTATGCTGGATCTAGAGGTTTGAATTTCATTGCTGGGAAAAAGAGGACAATGAATGAGTTAGAACACCTGGGTCAGCAACTGTCAGAGTCAAGTGGAGATTTCCTACTTCCTGCTTTGTCCAACACCTCCCCATTAGGGAGCAATTGTCTCTCACATGGCAGAATGTTGGGAGCTGCTTGGCAGGCTGAGCTCCCTGCCTCCATTGTTCCCCAGCTATTGTGATGGCAGGCCAGTGGGGAATTGAGGAAGGGAGACCCCAGCTTGTGGCATGCAAAAGGCTTTCCAGGACTCTTGTTTGCAACAGGGTCACAGCAAGGTTGCTGCCCAGGGAATGAATGTAGCAGGTTTTCCTGTGAACCCGTTCGTTAGAAGCTGTTTCCCCCCGCCCTTTCTTTTTAAATTGTTGTCAGACAGTATAACTTCCTGGTGGGTTTAATGGAGGCCCTGCCCTGGCTATTCTGAGGAATTTTTGGCCTAAAAATAGTCTTGTGGCTCAACATGCAAAAATCTGCAGCAGGTGAGAGCCTGCAAGAAGAAAATGTACTGCACTTAGGGGTACTATGTGCCACAGCATCATTATAGGGCCTTGCAAGAGCAGAAAGGGCCGTAGATGGGTTGTTCCCCTCTTCAGGGAGCTAATCACCTCTCTTCCTTCTCTAGGAGATACTTCAGTTATATAAAAAAAATTAGTAATAATAAATAAAATGATAGTGATAGAAATAATAATAGTAATGAGGAGGATGCACCTAAGTTGTTTTGTTCACAGACCAAGGTCCCCTTGTGCAATCGGACTTTCCCTCTCCACCCCCACCCGCCGGTGCCCCTCTGCACCCACTAAATCTGCTCTGGAGGGTTGGGGGAACCCCAGAACAAATTTAGGAGGCACATGTGAGGAGGAGTGCGGGAAAGTCTTCTTGAGCAAGTGGACTCATGCAATGCCCCACTTAGCCCTACGCTGAGTTCCACGTAATAAAAAAACCCCAAACAAATTAGTATGATTAGTAGTAGCAGCAGTATTCAGAGTCCTACATTTTAAAGCGGATGATTCTCTCTACTGGCTGAGCAGTCTAACTATTGCTTTCCAGTGGCTTACGTAAGAAAACCACAGCATAAGAAATTTGACCTGGAGATCTTGATATCAATTTACCTGTGCTAGGGTGATACTGAGACCCTGTCACACAGCTTCTGTTGTATTTTGTTGTGCAACTTGCAGCCTTTGCAGCTGTTCTGACTAAAGATGCAAATATACCATGTTTGGTTGCTGAAATGCTGCTTGGTTTCTCTTCTTGACAAAGAGGAACTGTGTAAGAACTTCCCCCTGTTCTCTCTCTCTCTCAGCTTACCCAGTGATATTCTACCACTGGATCAAAAATACCACATTGTTAGGAATGTTTACTAAGGTGTGCCAGGCACACCTTCTATATACAAAAAGGGAAATACAGGAAAAAAATTGTTTAGAATGGCTAGGAAATAGTGACACTCTTCTGAAATGTGAGGGCCATTTGGAGAAGGTGATTGAAGAACCCATGAATGATGTGACTGGGCTCAAAGTCACCATGGAGGAGCGACTTGCCACTGCAACAAATAACACCTGGAGAGTAGACTTTACCTAGAGAGAAACAAATAGCAATCTTGTCAAGTCACACATCAATTCTCCTCCAAAGCTTCCAGGTGATCGGTTTGGGCAGCTTTTCTTTGAGTAGTTTTACCAGAATCTCACTTCCCTCTTGTGCTTTCTTTTCTTCCTCTGCAGGTCCAAGAGAAATGCAACTATGATCTCTTTGCTCCGCTGGCTCTGCTCTTCAGCTCAGCTGTCATGTGTGTAAGTTGTCCCAGCATTGCTGGAACGAATAGCTGAAGGCATTGGCTCTGTGGCTGTTAAAGTTGATGAGAAAACCTTTTCTTTTTGTTTAAAAAATTGTATCCAGCTTTTCACCATGTAGGACTCAACAGAGCTCACAGCTATTCATACATACAAAATTAAAACATAATTAAACTTTGAGTTTCCCTACTGACTCAGGTCAACCTCTGTATTCCTGATTTTTAGGAGAACCATTGGTAGTTGGGATATTTTTATCTAGCTAGATACTGACTGCTGGTTTACACATGCATGCTCATTGTGTGCTGACTTGTAACACTACCAAAGAGCTTCTGTCTCACCTGATGTCAATTATTGGTACTCTTCAACAGAGGAAGTTCTAACTGTTGACTGCAAATTGAGTGCTGCAATGATCCATTGATGAATTCTATATGTGTGTGAACTCCCCCCCAAAAAACCCCTATTTATTTGTTCTGTTTCTTTATATGACTAACAGCAAAGTCAAATTACACTTTGGATTTCACCTTGATGCTTTGCTTTCCTCTGTGTTTGATGGTGGTGTGTGCACATCTTTTGGGGCTATCACTCAAAGCATTCAGCACTGTTGCTCAGCAGGGGAAACTTGAACTTGAGCCCATGTAGCATCAGCCTGTCTTCTTTTTCTCCAATGGCTTCCTTGGCGGGAGGGGGGGGGTTTGCTGAATGAACTTGATCACAGCGCTGGCAGCTGAAGCTGGTGGTGGGAAATGTGCATGGTTAAAGTTGCTGAATTCCTATATCTGGAAGAAGATAAGGAGATGCTGGCCTCCATTTCTTGGTCTATTTATGCCACTGCTATTTTCTCTATAGACACCACACTTTCCTTCAGAGTCAGATTTCCTTCTGAGAGCCATGAGGACTTACCGTGACTTCCTTACCTGGCCTGTGCCATACTGCAATATCTGCCAGGAGCTCCTGACCTTCATCAGCAATGAACTCAAAGCCCCAGGTAGGGATCCAGATTGTCTGCTCCCAGCAGGGTTCCTTCAGCCCTCTGTGGTGCTGACTCTTCCTTCTTGGGGAGGGGGGGGGTGCGCTTGATGTTGATGAATGACTGAGAAAGCTAAAGTTGTACCAGTACATTTATGGGCCATATAGGCATTGAAGCTAACACTGTGCTATGAACTGGAGTGGGCTGCATACATCGTGGCAAGGGTTATTGCCAACAATGCAATTATAGTCAAGACAGTGATCCTGATAGTTGATTTTTAAAACACTCGTAGCCATATGTGTTCATGTAGAGGCACTCTCTACAGCAAGCACAACATTTTTGGAGGGTGTTTCATGCACATGCCTATAAGAGTGTGGTGGCTTCATCCCACACCATAATCCTGCTGGCATGCTGCATGGTGTGCAAATGGTGCCAGCACATAGGGTAAAAGCATTAAGGCTGTATCTTGATGAAAGAAGCTTACTCAGTGCTTGCATATCAACAGTATTGGTTCTGAAACAAGATGCATTATAGACCATATTGGATGGGTTATTTACAAAAGGCCCATCAAATAAAGGTTATTAGAATCATAGAATTGTAGAGCTGGAAGGGACCCCAGGGTTCAACTCCCTGCAATGCAGGAATTTCAGCTAAAGCATCCAAGGCAGATTTGTTTAGTCATTTATATTACTTTCAGTGAAGAAAGCACTTTAACCCACCGAGGGAAATTCAGGTAGGCTGATGGACTGTCCACATCTGAAATAAAGCCCCAGCACACAAAAGTGTATGCTACTATAAATCTCTTAATCTGGAAGGTGCCACTCTTGTTTTAGCATTTTATATCGGGGTGGGGAATGTTTTTCTGCCCAAGGGCAAAATTCCCTAGATGGCAGCCTTCCAAGGGCCACATACCAGTGCTGGTAAAAGTAGGCAGGGCCAGAGGCAAAAATAAAGAAGAAACGAAGTGTGGAACAAGGGATGCAGCATCAACCTTTGGACAGGAGGCTACATTTCAGCCATGCAGTATCTCAGTTCGAGGACACATTCCAGCGAGGGTAGTATCTTCCTGTAGGGATTAAGAATGGGAGTACAGTGGCTTGTCTAAGGTTCCCCCTTCTGAAGTAGGATTTGAACCAGAGGCTGGAGAGCTCCTTTCAGTACTCTGACCTTTTATAAGCCCATGGTTTCCACCCAAGGATAGAACGTTTCTTGTGCAAAGTCATTTGCCTGGCACAATGGATGTGGTTGCACTCCATTGCTCTCCTACCCTCCAGCTTCACTTGAAAGGGGATGAATAGCTCATCGAAATGCTCCAGTAACAACAGAGAATCCATTCAGGTAGACTTGGACTTTGAATGGGTAACTGTGTCAGATAATTTCCATATGATACACTGGGACTTCTGGTTTCTGCTAGTGAACTATGGTGCAGCCTCTGCTTAATGAGCTTAGACTCTGCTCCTGTTGATTATCAGCACTCATAAGGGTTCTTAAAGTTTATGCAGTGGAAGCTTCTTAATTAGGCCATGCTGGCAGCCAGCCTTCTGTTACTCCTCATTAAGCAGTTTCCCCAATTAAATGGAGAGGCTTTCTTAGAAAGTGCCTGGGTGCCCAGCATTGTGTTTCAACCTGCAACAGATTCAGTGTCAGATCTACCTTGGAAGAGCCTATTAATGCCATTAGAGGTGAAATACAGGGTGTCTCTTTTTCATTTCCTCATTAAGGCTGCCGATTCCTTGCTTCTGCTATAAGACCTTTCAGTAAATCATCACAATTTAAATTGAACTATTGGAGTTCTTAGGGAAGCTGAAGTTTGAGAGAGTTCAGTAAGCTTTTTCATTATGCAGTGCCTGCAATCATTAATCTGATTTATCTTGTCAAATGTCCAAGGGTGCAAATATCCAGGGCCCCAGTAGCTACTGGTGCCTTAGAAAACAGGTGCCTCATCCACACCATGCATTTAAAGCACATGGTTTCCTTCCAAAGAAACCCTGGGAACTGTACTTTGTGAAGGGTGCTGGGAATTGTAGCTCTGTGAGGCGTAAACCTTGGAGACACCATGCACTTCAAATGTATGTTGCCAATGTGAAATGGGCCTAGTTACTACCTTATTGCTTCCTTGCAAACCATGTGACCACATGCAATAGAGAGTTTTTGAGTGGGTAAGTAAGAATTGCTCTGTGGGGTGCATGTCCTTCAGCTGGACTGTTTCAAAAGCGGAGAAGCTGCACTGGAAATGGGTTGAATATTTGTGGAACATGGAAGAACTGTTGGAGTAGTGGATGTCACGTAGGTAGCACTTTCTCAATGTGCAATGGCTAGAGACAGAATTGCGCAGTGGTGAATTATTGAAAGCAAGCAGTAGCTAAGCACTCCTAAACAGGGGAATGCAAAACTTTCCAATTCCATTGGTGGACTGACTTGAAGCTATCTTTCTCCAAGGCTGAGAGATTTGGAAAGCTGCTTTATGCTTTTTGCTCACCTTGCATGGTGGATCCTTCAGTCCAACAGATTTGCTGAGAGGCAATTGGTCTGATGGGTTGTTTCACTGCTGCAAGCAAATTGTATATGCTTTCTTTCTTTCTTTCTTCTGCATAGCTCTACACATTTGGGGAAATCAATGTTGGTAAAAAAAAACCACTGTGTGTCAAACTGTTTGGGAGTTAGACCCTATCCAAGAAGATAATGGTGAAGAGTGGTATTCAAGCTGAATTCCTTCTTTCATTCACCCCCATCCCCATGGGGTTCACCTGTCTCTTCCACCTGAGCCCACCAGTTCTGTGAGGTCTCAGTGAGAAGTGGATGCCACCACTGTGTTTTAACAACCTTCTCTTTCTTTTAACAGGGATTTCATTTCAAAGGCTGGTTAGCGCAGAGCAGGGTCTGTCTGCAAAGAGCTGTGAGAGTTCCATTGTGTAAGTATCATGCAGGAATCATGACTGCTTTCTGGGGGTTAGGAAAAGGAAGGAGCTTTTTGGGATATTGTCCTCCTTTAAATTTCCCAGGGCCTCCTGTTGCTCAGGGCTTGGCTTATACCAGGGCTCAGCCCCAGCATTTATTTTAGGTAACAGAGGAAATTCCTGGACTATATGAAGGAAGGATAAATGAAATAGTCCCCTGAGTATGCAGAGTGACTTTCCATCACTACTGAGTAGCTGTGAAACCCCCCAGACAAAAGATATGGCTCCCAGACCAGTGGTGGTAGGGTGACTGTAGGCAGGCTTGAGACCTGACAGATCGTAGGTCCCAACTGCACTAGCAGAATCCTGCCACTTAAACAGCCATGGCTTCCCCTAAAGAATCATGGGAATTTTGGTTTGTTGATAGCAGGTCTCTGTTCCCCTCAAATAGGTACAGTTTGGGAAAGGAATGTGGATGGTGGGATCATAATGGATATGTACAGGATCAGCCCAGACTCTGAAGTGACCTGTGTCTGACCCTAAATTGATGTGTGTCTGCTGAGGTGCAGACAAGTCTATAACTCCCCCTTTTCAGTCCACCACCCCATCAGAGATGATATAGTTATGGTTATCAGTTGTTCATGGATAGGGCGGGCTAGTTGTAGATTATGATTATTTCTCTGCAGCCTTATAACTGCTAGCTATCTCAACAATGCCAGGCTATGTTTTCTAAGCATGCTGGTTCATAGAAGGGGAGTGGGTGTAGAAAAACAGAAAAACTGTGCCATCTGCTGGTGCTTTGATGTGAATTAATTGAAGTATGGAGCCACTGCATTTTTTTCTCCTGCCCTCCAATAGCTCATAGATTATGGAAGTGATCTGTGGCCCCAGGCACAGATAAACGTTGAGTCTCTCCATTTCTGAATTGGGCTGTTAACAGCTTGCCGTCCTATTGCCTCTTCTCTCTTACCTATTCCCCACCCCCCACCCCCACAGAACAGTCCTGTTGCTGAACCCTTCAGAGGTTGATGGGGAGTTTCTCTCAGTCGCTGAAAAGTTGAGCACGGCAGAGCACTCCCAGCACACGGTACTGGTGACACTCCTGGAGCACATCTACCAAGCTAACTTTGGGACCAAATGTGACCTGACAAGACTACGTGAAGTTCTCAAGGTAGAGAAAGCTGTGTGGCCTGGGGCCTTGGATGTGCCAGGCAGGCAGCGGGTGTCAGTCTTAAGATACATAGCTCTGTGGAATGATTACTGAGCGATCCTTAAGTTCCAGGAGTTTTCATACTTGAAGAAGCAGACGTTTTGATGGCAAATGAATCAAAACTGGCATAGCTAAGAAAGTGGCTTGGGTCAAAGGGTGAGAGAAGGAAGGATACTGAATAACTTGCCTCGCATTGTTTGCAGGTTGACTATTTAGTTCAGGAAGTAGATTGGTTTTACCCCAAAAACCACAGCAATTTTTTTTCTGTGTGTGTGTCCTTGCAGCACTGCAGGATATTTACTTAAACCTAAATCCTCCTGCCTAAACTGTGTGATCCTGTTCCTTGCTCAGAACAGGGCAGCACAGCCCATGCATCATGGTTAAACCCTGTCCTCCCGTCCTCCCACCTGTTGTATATTGTGTAGTGTGTGAAATGGATGCTAAGATACCAGATGGATCTTCTGCTGACTGTTCTCTCTCTCTCTCCAGCTGAAACCTTTAGAAAAGCTCATGGAGATATTTGCCAGCACCACAGAAGCTCAGGAGCTGGCAGCTGCCACCAGCAATGACCTTTCCATGGCTAAGGAGCAGCTAGAATCTGCTTTGCTGGAGATTGCAAAGGCAGCTGGGCTGCCTGAAATCACAGGTGGGAAATTATATGGGCAGTTTCTTCCTTGGGGTGTGGGTGGTCATGTTTGGATGTGGTCAGTTCCATACCATCCTGAAGGAGCTTGTTGCACTCCTAACCTCTGGTTGCTTGTCTCTTTAGGGGAAGTCCAGCCTTGTAAGCTCCACCTGATCCCCATCCCAGTTGCCCGGTGTTACACCTACAGATGGGATAAGGATAACTTTGGTAAGCTTGGAAACATGTAAGCAAGTTTGGCTTGATTCCAGGAGATGTTCCTTGGCCCCAACATGGCTTCCCATGCACAGCTGTGTATGTTTCTTTTCCCCAGGGGGTGATAATCCTGGCAACATCAGCTGTGATCTAGTGGGGCCCTTGTGCCCTACTACATCTCCAAATCTAAAGTGGGTGCTATTAGAGCAGAGCGTATAAAAGCAATCTCAAATTTAAAACTCTATACATTTTCTCCTTTTCTATTCCTAATTTTGCACCTCTGTCCCTTTTGCAGACATCTTAAATGAGGTACTAGACAAAGAGGGGCACTTCCCAAAGCCTGTGGTTTTGGAAGATGAGGAGGAGGAGGAAGAAGAAGCTGATGGCTACTGTCCAGAAAGAACTTCTCTGTTGACTTCCCTGGCTGCTGTCTCCAAGGAATCTGTGTATTCCGTATTGTCGGAGGTCAATCCCCGTGACTCGCAGGAACCAGTCCTCTCCGCCCTTTCCAAAGACTCTGAGCTCTTGTTGGCCTCTAAAAACTCCTTGAAGACTTTTGTCTCCAGCCTGAAGGACTACACAGACAGTGGTTATGTGGAGGACAGTGATGAGAGCTCCCTTGAGCTAATGGGCCGCCTGGATCCAAAGGAGGAGAAGGCATCTCCCAGGCACCGGTATCGCCTGAGCAACAGGATAATCAAGCTGTTCAAGAGCAAGAGCCAGCTCATCCTGGGCAGGGAATTGCGGGACGTTTCTGAGGTGGCGTCGCTCTCACTGCCGCTGCGCCGAGCCGAGAGCCTCTACAACCCCGTGGTCAAAGAGCGCATCCCCACACGCTCACGGCGTGCACACTCTCTGCCGCAGCATGCACTGAGCGCCACACTTTTCCAGACCCGTGTGCCGCAGAATGCCTGTGTCCAGCGCAGGCCCTTCCTGAGCTGCGACGAGGACACCAAGGTCTCAACGCTGCGGGTGGTCGTGTTTGGCTCTGACCGCATCTCTGGGAAAGTGGCCCGGGCTTACAGCAATCTTAAGTAAGTGGCAGAACAGCCTGCTGGCTGCTGGTGATCTCCTCTACTTGCTGAGTCCCTGTTAAGGGATCAGCTGGCAGACACAGGAGGGATTTCCTCTTAACATCCTGCTTACCTACCATTGGCCCAAGGGAGTGGGTGATAAGGTCCCCTCACACCATCAATTCATATCCTATCTTACCCTTTCATGCCACCAATATGTCATGAAAATGGTCTCCGACATGGGTTCTGAGTTCTGCAGTATGCCTAACTACTACAGTACTGTACCCTTCTTTTTATACCTCTTGATGGATGCTAGCAGACTGTAGCACAGGGGTGGGGAACTGGGTCTGTCTGGATCCCCTCCCCACGGGCTGAGTTTGATAGGTAGTCATGACCACCCATGTGTCAATCAGCTGAAATTGCAATGTTGTCAGGTGATCCAGTTTTGCCTGCTGGGTTTCAAATCAAACCATGTGATCAATGGCACAGCATTCTGTGAGCCCTGGTGACCAGGTGTAGGGCAGGTGGGTGCGACTTGGACAAATAGGGAGGCTTGTTGGGCTTAGTTAGGACTGTGGACTGAAAGCTGTAGCAGGGTGGTCTCCATCTCACTGTTTCCCATGTGTCCATTCCTATTCATTCGCTGCAGATCTCAGGAAAGCAGCTGCCCCTGGCTAACTCGGTACTTCAAACTGCAGTTTTACTATGTCCCCGTGAAGAGGAGTGGCCCTACCTCATCTGCACTGACCTACCCTCCTCCTTCTCCAGGAGATCCACATTCCCGTGCCTGTGGATCAATGGTATGCATTTGGGGAATGGCAGGCTTCCAGGGGGCATGTTCCATTATGCCAGGAGGCACAATATCTTCACTTTTAGCTTTTACTGGTGCTTGTTGGGTGCCTTCTTTTGGAAAGAACCTACTTGCATTATCTGAGATAGTGAGGATAGCCTGGCTTGTGTGCCTCCACCCTAAGAATCAAGAACCTTTCACAGCTTGATCTCTTTCGATGTTGGGAGCAATTCTGGTGAGACCTGGCCATCGATAGCAGCAAGCTAGCTAATGAGCTATGCTTCTTTCTTTGATTTTCAGGATCCTAGTTTGGCAGGGGTGGAGAGCAGCACAAACGATATCTCGGTCTACATTGGTATGCTGGATCCATGGTACGAGCGCAATGTTCTTGGGCTGATGAACCTTCCCACAAATGTTCTATGCCAGGTAGGTCCTAAACTCTATACTTATTATGCTCTAAAACAGCAGTGCTCTCTCTTTTTGTAAGATCCAGGCCTCATGGTGTAGCAGTGTCCTATGAGCTCACACTCAGTCATCTCCCCCATGCTTTGAGCTTAGGTGCTGGGTTAGTGTGGGTTTAGGGCCATGCTCAAGGCTACAGATTGCCATCACCACTGCCATCTCCTCAGCTAGCCCAACTAGCTGCCTACTCACTGATGTTGCCATCACCACCCACCAACTCACCAGCTATTGCTGTTGGTGCTGGGTTCCTATGGGGGCTGTATGGAGCACTCTCCCCATCTACATGTATCTGCCTGAAGAAGGGGTTCTTCAAAGTAAAGCACTGAAGATAAGACAGCTGCTGAGAATACTTATGCTGTTCTCATTTTTTTCTGCAGTGGTTGGCGATTCTGTTTTTAAACAGAATTGTTGTGACCAAGCGGTGCACATTTTCAGGCAAATAGCCACAGGGTGCTCAAATGTTGACTCCTCTCTTGCTCTTGGAGGATGCCAGAGCTCAGTGGTAGAACACCTGCTATGCATGCAGAAAGTCATGGGTTCAGTCCTCAGCAAGTCCCAGGGAGAGATGCCTGTCTGAAACCCTGGAAAACCAGTGAGTTTAGACAATGCTGAGCTAGAGAGACCAATGGTCTGACTTGGGATAAGGAAGTTGCTTATGTTGCTTAAGAAAGAGTTACTAGAGTAGGTGCTGCAATTGAATCACCAGGGCATCCACCAGGGCATCCTTGACCTAGACCTGTGTGTGTGTGAATGAGGGGTTTGTTCACTTTTTGCTCTTTCCATAGCAATCTGCCAAACCTGAGGGTGAGCCCCTAGAAGATACAGCAGAGCAGCTCCCCATCCTTGCTGACATGATCCTTTATTACTGTCGTTTTGCTACCCGCCCAGTGTTGCTGCAGGTCTATCAGGTAGAGGTGAGTTTGGTCCTAAAGCCCCATGGGATTGGCCAAGCAGCTAAAGACTCACTTCATATTTGCTGGAGAGATGAGAAGCAACTGCGTGTCCCCTGCCTTGTGTTTGGCCAGGCTGGGCCTCCATGATATGAGCCACTACTTTCACTCTGTAACAGTCACATTTGTCAAATATAGATAACTTGCAATGTGGTGGCCACAATCAGTTGTCTGTCTCTCTCTCACTCACTCACACACACACACACACACACACACACACACACTCCCCTGTCTACTAAAAATGTTGTCTGTGCCTTAATGACAGGAAAATTGGAAGCCCCTCCATAGGAAATTGATATGGGTCCCATCAGAGAACAATTGTCTGCTCTTGGAGAGGACCCAGATGTATGGTTGTCAGGCTCATGTGATCTTTAGGCAAATCACAGCTCATCTCCAATCCAGGACTGGAAACCCAGTTCAAACTGAGGCTTCCAGTTCTAGTTTAAGGCAAGCAATGGTTTGTCATAATCTTATTTTACTCAGTTCAGACAAGATAACAAACTCTGGTTTACCCTGAAATGAGAAATGAAAAAGTGTGTGAACATAAGTGTCTGATACTCGTTGTAAGTGTCTGATGACTGAACCACAATCTGAATGAAGTCACTGTGTAAATACGAAGCAACTGCCAGACACAATCTTCTGCTTGTGGCTGCTCTTGAAGCCAACTCTGTGCGCCCTCCACACACACTGATGCTGGCTTCCTTCCTCCAAGCCTATTTGTTATACTGCATAGAGTGACTTCCTCAGCAGCATATAACTCTGGGTCCTTGTGTTTTTCTTTTCAGCGATGCCTTTGAAAGGACCTGCTCTGTGTTTAAAAAGTTGTGTATTGGAACTCTGTTAATTAGAATCCCATTTTTGCCCCTCAGCTACTGGGTTGTTTTTAGAAAATGTTTGACCTAAAGAAGGGCTGAGCTGAATAGGGTGTCTCAGAAATGCTGGATTGACCTCTTCCTTCCTCAATTCCGCAGCTCACCTTCATTGGAGGACAGACGAGGACAGAGATCTTCATCCACTCCCTAGAGCTGGGCCACTCAGCAGCCACACGGGCCATCAGAGCCTCAGGTATGCTTCTGATAGATGTCTGCAACAAACTAACATAGCTATTCCCCTGAAGGGGAGAACAGAGGTGGGCAGGAGGAAACCAAATTCCTAACCCATAGAAAAAGCAGCAAATTGAGAATTTGGACAGCATGATGATCTGCTGGGATGGGTATTCTCCTATTAATACACTGCTAGGATTAGGCACCTTTGAAACTCTTGGTGAATACAGACATAACACTGTAGAAGAGGAGGAGGAGGAGGAGGAGTTTGGACTTGATATCCCGTCTTTCACTCCCCTTAAGGAGTCTCAAAGCGGCTAACAATCTCCTTTCCCTTCCTCCCCCACAATAAACACTCTGTGAGGTGAGTGAGGCTGAGAGACTTCAGAGAAGTGTGACTAGCCCAAGGTCACCCAGCAGCTGCATGTGGAGGAGCGGGGAAGCAAACCTGGTTCAGCAGATTATGAGTCCACCATTCTTAACCACTACACAAGAGGACCTTTTGCAGTTGTACTGACAGACATGCATGCTACTGGAAACTCCAACGCTGGACTTGCCTCTCCTCCTCTTCTTGAGGCCTGTTGCCTGTACTGGACTCATCTGTCTATCTGGTATCCTCTGCTGCCATCTCCTCCTGCTGGGGAAAGTTAACACAGCTGTGGACAGCAGCAGAAACAAGAGGATCACCCGCTCCTTCTCCTCTCCCTCTGCAACATGCAACAGAATAGAAAGGGGGGCGTGGAGAGCCTGGTTTTCTTTCTACCTTCACAGGATGGGATGTGTTCTTTTCCTCTCTCAGACACCTATGTAGAGTAGGTTGATCAATTCTGCGAAGTTACTTCCAGTTGAACTGGGGAATGTGGCAGCAGAGTATGGGATGGTGAGCCTGGGACATGCAGAGGCAATGCTGATGACTGGGGCAGCTTTTCAGTTTTTTGATTTGCGCATCTGTTTGTTCTGTTGCGAAGCCTTCCATGTTCTGCTGCTGAAGAACTTGCCCTTACGTTGCACCTGCCTTTCCCTTTGCTCTTGAGTATAATGTCCTGGGATACATTACAAGAGACTCTGCACTACATAGGCCTTGATGTAACAAGATACTACCTCCTCTCTTTCCCCCTTTTTTTGGTGCAGGTCCAGGCTGCAAGCGACTGGGCATAGATGGAGACAGAGAAGCAATCCCACTAACACTACAGATCGCCTACAGCAAGGTAATTCAGAGGAACAGCTGCTGCTTGCTCCTATTGCTGATGTTTGCCTCTAATGTTCAAGCCTGGTCCTTTAGCTGGGCTGGAAAGGAGAGGACCAGCTGCAGAGAGGTGAAATACAGGGAATGAAGAGGCCACATGTGAGCGAAAGACTTGCACTCTGGAAGCACTTTTGGAGAATGTTTTAATTAGATGGGGCTGGGGTTGTGAGCAGTGGTTGCCCCCCCTTTCTTGCATGCTTCCACAGACTAGAGAATAACTGGGGTGCTGTGTGATCCCTCCAGAGAGCAGTCAGTGGACGGAGCCGCTGGAATGACATTCAGAAAGTCTGCACGACCATCAATCTCAGCAAGACCTGTAAGAAACAAGAAGAGCTTGGTGAGTCTTTATGCTAAGGTGAACATGACTTTTTGCTACCTTCTCCCAGCACTTAGGTGGAGAATGGGCCAGGTGATTTGGAGAAGCCCTTTGCAACAAAGGCAGCTCCTGATGTAGATGAGCATGCTCTTCTCAGTGTCTGTGTGTGTGAGAGAGTTGTGAGCAAGCTGTTTTGTCACGTGTGTGTATTTCTATATAAATATATACGCTGTTGTCTTGTTCTGATGGTTCCTTGTTTTGCTGAAGCATATTGAAGGGAAGCTGCTGACATGCACATTTGGAATGGAGTTATGCCAGTTCTGCCAGGCAAGGAAAAGGCTGCTGCACACAAAATCCACACAATCTGGCTCTGTTGCATGTGTAGTTAGCCCCTTGGGGATTTCAAAACCTCTTACAGATAGTGGGACAGTTGGCATAGGAATGTAGGCCAGACCCCAAACCACCACCCACCTGGATTACTACTTCTGCCTGTTGCATTTCTGTTGACCAAATGCTGCAACTTCCTTTTTCATCCCTCCCCTTTTGCTTTTTAAAAACAGCTTGACAGCTAGTTTCAGAACTAATCTGCCAGAGTCATGCAGTAATACACTTGGCCACAAGGTGTCACAAACTTTCTGGCCAACACTACAAGGACTCTGGCTCACCTGCACGAAACTCAGGGTTGACTCTGGTCCAGCTCTTTTAAAGAAATTCTGTTTTTAGCCCACTAAAGCAACTGGCTTTCGATTTGAAATAATTTTAATTGCTTGCATCGAATGAGTGGGGTTTTCTCGCTGAAATACATTTTTAGGAAGCATCTAGCACAACATCACAGATTGGTTCTTGGATTTTGTAAGGTGTGAAATGGGGAGGCACTGCAGAAAAGTGCAGGCAAGTATCTGCTGCATGCAGCCTTGCCCCCAAATTATGTGCCAGGGAAAGGGATTGAGGTTAAGATAACTAACACATTGGTATTTGATACTATGGTGGTGAAGGAGGAGGAAGAGGAGGAGGGATGGGAGATGAAAGTGTGATGAGTTTTGGAGTCAAGGGTGTATTGAGGTGCTGCAGAAACTGTAGCCGCTGGACTAGACCTTTCATAGACTTCTTCCTGAAGCTTACAGAACTTTTGCAGAGCAGACCTGCTGTCTATAAAATGTAACTGTGTGTGGCTTCTTCTATAATGGGCCTGTCTATAAAATGTAACTGTGTGTGGCTTCTTCTATAAGGGTCCCTCCAGACTGGTGCTTTTTTGAGGGTGCATTCTGCAACGTGTCACTAGTGCAGTAATAGTGCATTAGTGGCAGGTTGATGCTAAACCATCCACACATCATTCAACTCTACTAGTTGTTATTTCCTAGTGTTACTGCATCACAGTGTTCGAAACTCCCATTGTTCTAGGCACATTTTGTGACAAGAAATTTCATTAGCGCAAGCCATTTCTGAGCTCTGGGTGCAGTAACATGCCTGAGATTTCAGATTAAAACTGCAGAGTGGAAGGAAAGGAGGACCTTGTTCTCCCTCCCCATTTCCAGCTACTCTCTGAAGACTGGAGAAGAGACCCTGTTAAGAATATTAGGGGGGGGCAGGGGAAGGACTAGACCATGTGAAAAATGAACATAATATTTTAGCTGCAGTTCATTCATTTTCAGCTTTGTATTCTTGTTATACAAAAGCATGCCTAGACATTCCATTGTTGTGTCCATAACCTAGGTTTAGTGTGCCATTTAGCTTTTAGCTTTCATATCTCAGTTTCTCACACTGCTGCATTATTGACATCTGGAGGGGCACTCTTGCACAAAGTGCAACAAAAGTGAGACATCACCCACCTCCGGGACATGTGTGGTATGAAAAGTGACAGGCTTTCAGTAGGTAGCTATGGAACATGCACAGATTGGAAACATGTCTGCCCTAAAACCTCTGCAGGCACAGAGTATTGAAAGCAGGATCATGTATAACCATCCTGATACAATCAGAACACAAATAATCATGAATGCACAATAAAAAGGATGTCTGGAGGGACCATAATTGACTTTACCGTGAGGAAGGTGTTGTTCTCAAAGTTCCATATACTAGTATAGCTCCTTTCCTGTTTCTTCCAGATTCAAAAACCGAATGCTTAACTCTCACTGCAACAGAGGTAATCAAGAGGCAGAGTTCCAAGTCCAAGAAGAGTTTCAATCAGGTAGCCTGACCTGTGGGTCTTGACCCTTTGTGGATTTATTTTCATCTCATGGTGTTGTTGGGTGGGCAAGAATGCTTTTAGCCTTGGTGAATTTCCCTGCTGCTGCTGCTGCAACCACCACCAATAATTTGACTGATTTTTCTTCTGCAGCAAATCAGTGTGTCTCAGATGAAAGTGGACAAGGTCCAGATTATTGGGGTGAACTGTTCCTTTGCTGTGTGCCTGGACCAGGATGAGAAGAAAATTCTGCAGAGTGTCACCAGGTAGGGAAAACATGGGGTTGCACGCTCATCTCCCTCTATAGGCCGAGGGAGCCGATGTTTGTCCGCAGACAGCTTCCGGGTCATGTGGGCAGCATGACTAAGCCGCTTCTGGTGAAACCAGAGCAGCACACAGAAATGCCGGTTACCTTCCTGCCGGAGCAGTACCTATTTATCTACTTGCACTTTGACGTGCTTTCGAACTGCTAGATGGGCAGGAGCTGAAACTGAAAAACAGGAGCTCACTCCGTGGTGGGGATTCAAACCGCCGACCTTCTGATTGGCAAGCCCTAGGCTCTGTGGTTTAGACCACAGCGCCACCCACATCCCTGGGGTGAAGCAAATTCTTCATTCCCACCAAGCTCCAGCAGATCATGTAAGAAGTTAGTTTTGGGGACATATTCTCTAATCCTCAGCTGCTTTGATTGTTCAGGGTGACCAAAGTATCCCTTTACGGTAATTTGGTTTGGGGGCAGCCTGTCAGTTGTCTCCCTCTAGATTAAGTCCATTAAAAAGTATATAGTGTTGAATATTCTTTGTGGATAGCCTTAAGCTTAGTCTACTTTATCCAACAGTAACCCTTCACTCCTGATTATGCAGCTTAGTTCACAATTGAAAACTTTCTCATAGGAGACCTCTGCAGTGATCTTCAGGATCCAAGCTGGGTGCCATTCACTTTGTGTACATCTGGGTTGCAATGGGGATCAGGACTTCTGATCTAGGATAAAATCCATCCAGATATACTCCTTGTGTATGGTGAAGCTGTGGCTTCTGAGTCTAAGTTTTCCAAGTAGAGTCCCCTTCACTGCATAGTCAATCTACAGGTACAGGGGCCAAGGAAAACCTGCCCTATGTATTGCTGGTAGGTGGCTGCACCAGTACGCCCACCTATTGACTGAACAATATGCTGCAACTTTGCTCAGAGTTAATAATGCACTTAAATGTGTCTGTGTCTCCTCAATAAATCAACTTCTGCTTCAATCTCAATGTCCTGCTGTATTCACAGGTGTGAAGTCTCTGCATGCTACAAGCCCAAGACCAGTGAGCCCTGCATTGAGGAGAACCCCTGTTCACTTCTCCCTACCCAGAATTCCTCTGACTTCTGCTCTCTTCTCTGCTTACCCATTGCCACCTTCAGTGGGGCACTGCCCTAGGGAGTCGGAAAGGATGGAGTGAGTGAACTGCTTCCAACTCCCAGTGCTGATCAAAGGTGCTACCAGGCACCCAATGGAGATGAACCTCCACTGAAAGAGGAAAACCCATGGCATGCGTCTTCCTGCCCATGCTGGATAGCTTGGCTTCAGCAGAAGCAGAGCATGGTAGTCCTCCCAGAACTGGGAAACAAGCACTTGACACCCCTGGAATATGAAAGGGTTTGGTGTTTTTAGGGGAAAGAATATCTACTATCTGTGGTTCCCCCATGAGTGCTGGAGAGAGAGAGAGAGAGAGAGAGAGAGAGAGAGAGAGAGAGAGAGAGATTGCAGATGACATGGCATGAATGTGATGGGGGCACATCTGAAATGCAGAGAAGTTGGAGGGTTTGACTGGCCAGTTTCTGCTAAACCACTGAAAAACTTCATTGAGAGTGAGAGAATGGCAGCTGTCTGCTCCCCCCTTTAAACAGGGCATTGCTGATGTGACTGGCCCAGGGTGGGGCCTGACAGGCCTATAAGAACTGCTGCTGCGGCTACCACCCAGGAGGACCCCCCTGCTCAGTGTCTGAGGGCCCCAGTCCTGCCACTCACCTCCTGGCCCAGGGCAGGGCCTGATGGGCTACATAAAGGACTGCCGCTGCTGCTGCTGGGCAGAGAGGGCTCTGTTTGTTTTTGTTTTTTACCTATGCCATTTTAAACTCTGATATGAATGGTGTATTCTTAGTTTTAGATTTTGATTTATGTGGAAATTGTTTCCCATTTGGTTGTGTATTTTTTTTGGTGTGGTTTATTTATTGTTTATGACTTTTGTAATTATGTAAATCTTGTTATGCTGTAAGCCGCCTTGAGCATTGTTGTTTTAACTGTGGAAAGGCGGCATACAAATAAAAAATGATGATGATGATGGTACTTACTGCCCTACAAATGAGTCCATAACAACAGAGGTGGGGTATTTTTTTACAGCTGGAGCTGAATGCAGCTTTTGTGCTTATGCTTTGCTGCCATTCACAAATTGCAGGGATTGCAGTATGTTGCACCTTGGGTTTTTCTTTGTTAAAATTGCCCGACGCTCAGTCTGTTAAGAGTCACCAGGAACTGGAATTTGGAATTTGGTGGCCAGCAGGGGGTGGGCAGTGGCAGGAAGCGAGCAAAATGAATGAACATGCACTGAATGAAACTGAAGGGCAGATTGGAGCAGGGTGTGCTCTCAAATGGAACAGAACGGTTTGATGACAAATGTTAGATGAACCAGAGTGCTTCTCTGTAAAAATAAGATCGGAGAAGAAAACACTAATAGCCATCTATGGTTGTCAGTGGATGCCCTACGTCTCTGCAGGAGAGCCTTTGAAGCAAAACTGTTCTATTTGCCTAACTTCCTACAGAATTGGATGGCTTTGAGGTGTTCTTGGCCACCAATGCGTTTATTCCAGGCACAGGAAGCCCATGTTCCTCCAGGTGGCGCTGGACTCTACCTGCCACCATCTTCAGCTGGGTATGGCCAATAGTCAAGGATGATGGGAGTTGGGAGTTCAACAACATGCAGATGGGTACTTTTTCCCCATTCCTGGTATCGTGGAATGCAGGGCGTTATATGCTCTTGTGTTGCTCCAGATTTGCGACACCCAGGTGGAATCGTTTCAGGAGGCACAATTGCAGAATTTATGAATGGGTGGTTGCTGTAGCAAAGAGGCAAAGAAGCCTCATAACAGAACTGGAAAACAGCTATTGTGGTTTCTCTTGTTCTGTAGCAGGGATGGTCCTCTAGATGATGATGAACTCCCACCTTCCCTCGTCATTGCCCATGCTGGCTGGGGCTTGATGGGTGCTGGAGTCCAACAATATATGGAGGGCCTCAAGTTCTCCATCCTTGGTATAGAGCGGGACTCCTTTCCCCCCTGAAGATGGAAACAAAATGTTAACCTGAGAAATGTAGGTAGCACTGAGGTCCATTTTAATCACCTTCTTACTTGAATTAAGCCATTTTTACATGAAAGTTATAATAATAATAATACATGCTGTTTACTTGCTTGCTTTTGAGAGGAGAATGCAAATGGGTGAAACTGATTGTTGATAGTGGGAGGTGGTGACTAAAGGGGCATTTTGATCTCCCAGTTGCAGGGAGTGTCTCTCTGTGTGTGTGTATTAGTGTCAGCAGGATGTGGAAAGGAAAAATCCAAGTGAACAGGGTCCTCCTACCTTCCCATTCCACTTTTTATTCTTATTGAACACATACACACACACATTTTGCATGGGTAATAGTTGCATATTCTTTTCTCAGGGAGAGGAACAACCTGGGGTTAGGTGCAATGCAGATTTCTCAAAGTATCAGCTAGTAGTTCAATGATCAAGAAATTGCTGGGTGAAGAATTGAGGACAAGGATGTCAAGTCTCAAATTCTTCCCTAGAAAGCTTCCAGAAAGGTGCACACAAAGAAGCCATGGGATGCCACAAAGTGGTGCTTTTAACAGCTTTTGTATGTCCTGTTTTTTGTTTTTAAAGCACTGATTTTGTTCCTTAAAATGAGCTGTTTGCCCTTGGTTTCAAGATGCAATCTTAACACCTTACCCTCTCAAGACCACTGCTACATACTTGCCTGTAAAAGCAATTTGTGGCAATAAAGGCAGAGTGAGGCACTGTGGTTTTCAGTAGCTGTTTGTAAGAAGCTTTTGGGAGGGAGGGAGGGAGGGAGGGAGGGAGGAAGGAAGGAAGGAAGGAAGGAAGGAAGGAAGTGTGCATTATAAATGCAAACTTTTCTACTGAAATTGAGTACCTTATGTCTGTTGGAGCATTTCCTTAATAGATGCAAGAGTTGCTTGCTTTTGTACATAAACCCACTGTGTAAATTTTATATTGTGACCTAATTTTATAAAATATTGTTGAGATATTTTATTGTAAATTTATTTGAAATAAAGCCACATTTTCATACATCAAGACTCTACATGTTTTAAAAACAGCTGCATTGTTTTTAATATGTTTTCTCATTTGCTTCATTCTAATATTCAGGCTGCTTTTTAGCCAAGGGAAAGCTGTTGCATAGTTGAACCACTGGATGGCACCAAAGAATCCTACACAATTAGCATCAATAAAGACTTGTCCATAAGCAAAAAAGTGATTATTTGATCCTCCTGCACCTGCTCTGTGTGTCCTCTACAAAGTTCAATACAAAACTAAGGAGTGACACAGGTTCAATTTCCCACTCGAGACATGAATTTCACTGGCTAACCTACCTCACAGGGTTGTTGTGTGAATGAAATGGAAGGGGGACATCATATAGCAGGAGGATGGGGTATGTCAGGTCTGCCGCTAATTGTTTGACTCCAGCTTCTGTTATTTCTGACCATTGGCCACAGTGGCTGGGGCTGAAGGGAGGCAGAGTCGAACAACATTCCTGCTATACACACTGCCTTGATCTGTCTGGAAGAAAGTTGGGAAATAAATACAATATATAAATATTTATCGGAACAGTACAACGCACATTTCAAAGCAGAAAAGGGCATATGATTGATAACCTATTACCCGCAAAGAACAGACTGTGTTTCTTTGTACAAAACTATGATGAATTTTGATCACAACTGCAGAATTGTACAATGTATATTTGCTTCATTCAGTAATTATAAGAGAGAATTCATGAATTAAAGGGCTTTCATCAGGTAAGTTTTAAGACTTAATGAAACTAACAGACTGAATTTAGCCATGTTCTTTCTTTTTAGTGAATCTATTCTGAGCAAAACCTCATTGAATATCACCCATCCCATCATGCCACAGTTTCTCCAATAATTGGACAGTGCTATTTGACTTTGTCATGTGAGTTCACTTCCAACCTGAAAATAATAATAGTAGTAGTAGTAGGAAATCGTGCAGAAAGGAGATTGCTCAAAGGTTCAGGGTGAGTAGCATTATCTTACACCAGTTGCAAAGTTATCTCCTACCTTATTTCGACAACTCTAGATGGCTAAAATGCAATTTCAAAAAGCAATGAAGTAGACTGTTCAATAAAACCTGATGTTAAAAGAACTCCTTTGTATCTCTTGAGCCTAGTCAGCGTACAGTACACTAAAACTAAAATATAATACAAAACCACAAATTTGCAGACTTGGGCACCAAATTGCCTTAGAACCCAGCCTGGACCATCTTGCAGTTACCTGCAGTAACCAGCTGCACTTATTTCCAATAGCTTCACTTCATGTGTTTAAGGCTGTTTTTTCCAAACATATGAAAAAACAATCTGTAGTAATCTAAATTGCTTCTGGCACTCATGTTTTCCTGTGCCCGAGCTATCATTATACGTCCCTCTTTTCTCCCCCGGCATGCAAAAAAAGTTGCTTGTTTAATGCTTAAAAAATCCTCCCTGCTCTTAGCATTCTCAAATGAAGAGTGAAAATTAAAATCCAGAGTCCTTTTGTGTGTTTGTGGGCATGCAAACATCATCCAAACTATCCCCTGCTTGGGCACATAGTGAATTCCTTTTGAAAGACTCCATCTTTCACCCAGGATACCCTTTAAGTCTGAAGCTGTTGCCTCGTGAGGAACCTTGCAGCTATTGAGAAGAAATGTTCACGTATTATTTGGTCTTTGGGGGAAGCTTTGGCCTTATATGGGGGGTCAAAAGTTTCATTTGTGAACTGTTGGCTGTCAACAGGAATTCAGATGAGAAACTTCTGAGATGGGTGTTGACAATTCAGGATTTTCACTTTCTTACATTAAGGGAAGCGATAATGTCATTGTGTTTGTCACATTTATCACATCCCTATCCAGCAAATGAGTAAAATTAGCTTGTTTTGATCTGTTTGTACCCTCATCTGACCACTGGTATGTTGTACAGATTGTGCTGATTTTTGTACTTGCTTTTATGATTTGCATCACTGGGTGCCTTATTGTACTCTTTTAACTGTATCACTTAAGTGTTTCAGCCTTTTAATCACTGCTAAACCTTAGGATGGTGGTTAAAGTAAAAGGCTATAGCCTATACTCCTCCAGAGCATACAGTATATATTTGCTGCCCCTGCTGCTTTTTAAACTCACATGAGTTTAAAAATAAAGTTTGTCGTGAGATCTACTTTAAGAGAAATTAAGGCAATTATTTGGATCAGCAAAATAGTGAGGGAGTGGTTAAGACGCTGTTAAAGGTAAAGGTAAAGGGACCCCTGACCATTAGGTCCAGTCGTGACCGACTCTGAGGTTGCGGCGCTCATCTCGCTTTATTGGCCAAGGGAGCTGGCATGACTAAACTGCTTCTGGCGAACCAGAGCAGTGCACGGAAATGCCGTTTACCTTCCCGCTGGAACGGTACCTATTTATCTACTTGCACTTTGACGTGCTTTCGAACTGCTAGGTTGGCAGGAGCAGGGAGGGTGGGTTAAGGGTGGGTTGTGTGCAGTATGGAGGCAACAGATGGGAGACAGCCAGCAAGCAGTTGGTCTCCTTGCCTTCTGCCCTACCAGCTCCATGGACACCTGCCACCACTGGATGATAATTTCCTGCAGAAATGAGAGTGAGATTGTGTAGTGTGTGTGCCCACCCTTTTAAACCAGTCTTCAATGATCTGCTGGATATTTGTTTCTTTAAAGCATTTCCCCCCCCCATACCCTTCAGCCAAAGCAGAAACACTGAGGTCCAGCGGTGAGGGCCTTCTGGTGGTTCCCTCACTGCGAGAAGCCAAGTTACAGGGAACCAGGCAGAGGGCCTTCTTGGTAGTGGCACCCGCCCTTTGGAATGCCCTCCCACCAGATGTCAAAGAGAACAACAACTATCAGACTTTTAGAAGACATCTGAAGGCAGCCCTGTTTAGGGAAGCTTTTAATGTTTGATGCATTACTGTATTTTAATATTTTGTTGGAAGCTGCCCAGAGTGGCTGGGGAAGCCCAGCCAGATGGGTGGGGTATAAATTATTATTATTATTATTATTATTATTATTATTATTATTATTATTATTATTCCCTCTCCCAGATCAGCTTATAAATGTCAGGTGATCTGCCCTGAGGTTTACAGCGCAAAAGGTACAGCACAAAAGGAAAAGGAGGAGGGGGAATAAATCAAGCTCCATGCATGAGTTCTTAGTTACAGTTTGTTTAACTTTTAGAAATCAGATACTGCAAGTACTCTCTTGAAAGGCTTCCTGCTTTGCATCTGCAGGAAAGTGCCTCTGGTAAACATTTAAACCCATGGGGGTTCAGATCTTCCCATATAAGGATCCTGTTGCCCCTGCACTTTTGCCATGTGCTTGCAACATACTCTGCTAAATCAGGATGATTCTGTGACAGACCCCTGAACATATGATCTGGAATAAAGCTGCACATCTAAGAAGAGATGACCCTGAAGCCTCACTTGGACCTGAGCCTGGAGTGAACTGAGCCTCTGAGGAGCTGAGCAGCAGCTGTGCACAAAGGTCCTTGAGAGGGAGATTGGATCACTAAACCCAGGCTTCATACACACTATACTTTCAAAGCCTATTCAAAGGACATTCTTTCTCAAAGAATTGTGGACACTGTCATTTACCCCTCAATTCCCAAAAACCCTTAACACACTAATTATTGGGAAGAGGGGGGTGTTTTCTAATGTGCTTTAAAGGTACTGTGTGTTCACAGCCTCAAAGATGGTGGAATTTGGAAACTGGAGCAGCTTCAGAGGTTGGGGAATCCATGATCATGACCAGTCGTCTTTGTTGAATGTTATTACATTTTTTAAAAATCCCACTCCTCTTCAAAACAGCTCAGATGCCCCTCTTCAGAATAGAGTACTCTGTTCCCCTTTTAGATTCACAACAACCTTGCGAGGTAGGTGAGGCTGAGAGGTGCCCACTGGCACAGGGTCCCCCAATAAACTTCATGGCTGAGTGGAAATTTGAAACCAGATCTGCCCAGGATACGTCCCTACTACACCCTTCGCCTACTACACTTGTGTTCTTCAACCTTGAGTCGCCAAGTGTTGTTGGACTACAACTCCCATCATGCCCAGCCAGCGTAGCCAATGGGAATTGTAGTCCCACACTATCTGGTAAGGTGCCAACTTGAATAAAATATTGGGGGGGGAGGTAAGCCCTGTTCCACATAATCGATCACAAGACGTGGCACGCACACACACACACACCATTTGAATGACAAGGCCGATTAACTTGGGGAGCAGCCCCCTCAAATATTTTATTGGGGACCAAAGGGATCTAGGTCCCTAGGAGTTGATTCTCCTATGCTCTGGGAACCTGAGTTGAAAGAACACTGCAACTCGCCTGCCCACGTTTATTGTATGAATTGTCCATTGAGTGATGGGCTTTTGGAATGAAGATTTGTTAGCACACTGCCCATCTTTGGTTTCTAGCTTGAGGACTTGCTCGGAAGTGGTGTCAAAACAGAACTTTGGGGTTCAGTTGTGCGCCCCACAAAACAAGGATGTGCGTCTGTGGTTGTTGGTTAGTACATACAACTTCTTCTTTCTTTCTGTTTTAAAAAGTTTTTTTTTTTAAGTTTACCATTTCAGAAGGAGGAAACTGATGAACAGGAAACACGCAGAAATGCTGAAAGGGGGCCTGGGAACGAGTGATTGAGTGGGGCCGCCATGCGCTGTGCCCACGAGATCGAGATCTTTTTCTGCTGCCAAGAGATCTTGAGAGGCCGGTTCAGCTGCTCCCGCTGCCGGGAAGCCCTCGGAGCGGGGCAGCACCTGCCCGCTTTTCTCGTAGCAACCTTGTTTGTGTCCGTCTCTTTATTTAGCCTAGGCCTCTTCCTGTTGGAGGTGCCAGGGCAGAGGTGCCCAGCGCAGCCACCTCTCTCCTCGGACAGAGGCACCCACGCGCACATCTCCCGGACTGGGCAGGGCGCAGCGCGCTGGGCGAGTGAGTCAGGCGCTCCTTAGTGTAGCTGTTGGCAGCGGCTGCATCCGCCGCCGCCGTCCCCACTTGACTTCTGGAGCTGGAGAGGCGGCGGCGAAGGCCAGCGAAAGGTTGCAGCTCTGCGATTCCTCGGCGCCGAGAAAAAAACCAAGCAGCAGACGCCGCGGAGGCGATCGGCGCGGTCGCCTTGCGGTTGGGCGAGAAAAGGAAGCTTCTTTTTCGTCCTATAGTAGGACGCGCCGTCGAGTTTTGCTGCGCGCTCTGCTGAGCGAGCGAGCGCCCGGCGACTTCCTGAGCAGCCCGAGCCAAGGCGGCGAGCGGCTAGGAACCAGACGGCGCTAGACCTCCGGAAAGGAGCGAGCGAGCTCCCGGAGGTAAGCTGAGCTTGTCTTGAGACGGCGGTTGCCGCCGCCACCACCGGCACCGTTGCGCTTCGGCTTTCGATACCTGTCTCTTTTCCGGTTTGTTTTCTTTTGATGTGCCTTAAGTAGATCTTTGAGCAATACGAGCCGAAAAGGAAAGAGGTCCCGGGAGTTAAAAAGCGTTCTTTGGAGGTTTGCTAGGAGATGTTGGCGGAACGTTTTGGGAAACGTGGCTTTCAAATTGCGCCCTCCAAGAAGCCCTGCTGTAGAGTCCGGGATCTGGGCAACCCTTTCCAAAATCTTTCCGGAGAGGGCCCTTGTGAAATTGCAGGAAAAGACCTTGGTGGTATATGAGGCTAGCAAGGGATAAATTAGTAAATACTGTATTATGGTGAGCAAGGAGAGGGGTGTGTGTGTGTGTGAGAGAGAGAGACAGACAGACAGAGAGAGAGAGTTCTATTTCTGCCAAGAAACAACTTAGGAAGGAAGCTACTCCAACAGGATATCGATGCTTCCTTTTCCTAAGTCAATTTCATGCGCAAGGGAGCTGGTGATTATTCTGGGAAGGGTGGGCCCATCAAAACAACTGCAGAGGAAGCGTTTAAGCCCAGATGCTATTCAACAGGTGTTCCCAAAAAGTTTCAGTGTGTCGACGCAGAGAGTCGTCTGGCCCCCTTCTGGCTCCCAAGGGCAAGGAAGAGCGGTTTATTCTCTTGATCTGCCCTCTTATATTGCTGGTAAAGACTTTACAGGCTTCGTCGTGGGAGAGGCACAATCTGGAAGAGAGGCGTGGGGAAGTTCGCAGATGCCTTTTGGGAACAAGCACTCCTCAAATACTTGCGCAAACCCTGTCTTGTGTTACAAGGAGGTCCCCCCCCCCTCTAAGCACATTTTGTTGGAATGTTGCCCTCTTGCAGCCATGCCCAGATTGGCAGCTGCTTGTCCTCCTGGCTCAGTGCTATTTATAATATATTATGGGCCTGTTTGCAAATGCACATCCATCACTTGAATGGGCAGCCCTTGATTCTTTGCAGGTGAAAGTGTGAATAGAATCCTTCCAACAGCCTGGTGTTGGAAGCGGTATAACGAAAATCTGTCTCTGGTACTTGATCTGTGACGGCTGATTCACATGTGCATATTTAAGGCACACCCACACAATCCTGGGAACTGTAGTTTGTTAAGGGTGCTAGCAATTGTAGCTCTGTGAGGGGTAAGCTACAGTTCCCAGGGTTCTGTGGTAGGAAACCATGTGCATTAAATGTGCTTTATGTGCTTGACATGGTTGTGATTATGGTTGACTCCACAGCCTTCCACATGATCTAGAGCAGGGGTGCCCAAACTTTTTTCAAAGAGGGCCAGATTTGAAGAAGTGAACGTGCGTGTGGGCCAGTCAAAGTTGCTGAGCTTCTTTTACAATCTTACCCCAAACTTCTTGAGGTTTTTAGGATTGAAGCCTTTAGGCTTGAAGTTGCTGAGCTTTTTTTTAAGGATTTTACCTCAGGACATATACTGCCATGGGGGCCAGATTAAATCAACCGTTGGGCCGGATTAGGCCCCCAAAACAGACTTTGGACATGCCTGATCTAGAGGAAGGGCAGGAGTGCAAGATAAATGGGAGTATCCTAAAGCCCTTTCTGTTAGGATCCAGTTAGCAGCCAGCGTCAAAGATGTACTGATGTACAAGGCATGCCTTCCACATGGATAATTTCAGTGCAGAAAGGGCTCTGGGAGATCAACACATGATATCTAGCAACTGCAGGTTCCTTACACAGGACAACGGGACTGAAGGAGAGCTGTCTATAGCATGCGGTGAGAGATGGAGTGTGTGCCTTGGCTCCTTTATCATACTTTTTCATGTGCTGTCTCACTTAGTGTCTGCTTTTTCGATGAACAAATTTGGCAACAAGTGTAGGAATTTCCTGCCCCCACCCCACCTCACCCCCAGGTTGTTTTTCTGAAACCACCGGTGGAAATGGGAGGGGAGATGCTAAAGTTTAACAGGCTGTTGCTTCCTGAGGGCCATTTTCTTTTTCCAAAAAGTAATTAAATATGACGTGCTGGAGGAACTCTCCAAAGAATCATTAACATACAGGAACTGGTCTGCACATCCTCCTTCGGCTATAAGAAAGAGTCCTTGAAAAGCCTGTTTCGCAGACAGAGAGCTGGCCTTACATCTCTTTGAAAGTTCCACGAAGAAGGAAATTTCTTAAAACGCCAGTGCTCCTAGTATTAGAACTTGCTGCTCCCTTGCTGCCTCCTCACCCACCTGGCAATGGATCTGCTGCTTCCTGCCAGCTCCCAGTGGGACCTCTTTCATCTCTTATTTAAAGGTTCATAGCTTCCGGCTGTCAGTCAGTTGCAGACTGAGTAGCTTCAAGGCCCAATAGGCTGTTTACTGGTTCTGTTCAGATACTGCCTCACTCCCTGCCACCCCCCACCCCCGCACCCCACCCTAGCTTCACAGCATGTCTTATGTCACTCTAGTTTGCCTGCTCAGCTCGAGAGAGCGAGGGAGGAACCTGCAGCAGACTGACACTAGCTTTTGGCAGTCCTACAATGAACCATTGTGCTTCAAATGTGGCATGTGGTCCTAAGGCAGGGCCCTGCATTGGGGGAAAGATTCCTGCATTGCAGGGGGTTGGACTAAATGACCCTCGTGGTCCCTTCCAACTATATGATTCTATTATCTATGATGGTGTCCTCCATATGCTTTGGACTGCAGCTCTCTCGCCATCCCTGACCAAACTGGCTGATGGGAGTTGTAGTCCACAACCCCTGGAGGAGGAGACCTAGCGCAGGGTTTCCCAGACGTGGATCCAGTGCTGTCTTTAGCATATGTGCCACAGGGGTTCAAAGATCTGCCCAGCGCCCCCAAATTTAGCCCCCAAATTAATTTTTATTATGCTTATGTCAGCCACCACGCTTGTTTATCTCTTGTTTATGAAAGAAGGGAGGAAAAAGAAACAAACCTTTTTATTTGCTCATTTATTTACAATATACTTAAGTATGCAACGCAATATAATATTTTGATGTAAGAGTTAATTTTGAGTGCACGGTGCCGTTGTGAATGACAAGCGCTGTCATTGAGTCTGACAAGCGCGGCCATTGTGAATGACAATCACCACCGCTGGTGGACCAGGTTTGCGTCTCCGCTCCTCCACATGCAGCTGCTGGGTGACCTTGGGCTAGTCACACTTCACTGAAGTCTCTCAGCCCCACTCACATCACAGAGTGTTTGTTGTGGGGGAGGAAGGGAAAGAAGAATGTTAGCGGCTTTGAGACTCCTTTGGGTAGTGATAAAGTGGGATATCAAATCCAAACTCTTCTTCTTCTTCTCTTCTTCATTGGCTCCTGGCATGGAAATTGGCTTTGGGCTACAAGAAACAGATAGCACAAGCATGTAAGACTTGTCCTTATTAATGTAATCACAGGAAAGAGAAAGCGCAAGGCAGAATTAGTAGTGTACTGATTTTGCTTCTTTTCCTACAGCCAGGAATTATGCTCTGTTCTGGTTTCCTAATAAATCTTATGTCAGCCGTTATAACCTGTTCTGCCACTGGATTTTGAACCATATAAGGTTCACCTCCTCTGGTATTTTAGATTACTGTTACATGTACTATTGTTGCAGGGAACTGGGTCCTGGGAACAAGGGGAAATTACCTGAGAAACAAACTCCCTTACAGCCTGGAGGGTTTTAATGTTGCTAGTTGGGCGGCTTTCAACGTGATTAGAGTGAGCTTTTAGATAAAAGTATTTTTTTGTATCCAGTTACAGATGTACTTTGGAACTTTTGATCTTGTACAGCCAGAGTGTACCTTTTTAAAAGATTGGTTAAAGAACAACAACTCTCCTTTTGCCTCTTGTTTGTAACAGTTGTTGTGTTGGATATACTTTGATATTATAAAATATGTGTATGTCGCAACAGTGAAGCAGGGACTGGCGACACTTGTCTCCTGATGCATTTAGCACCATCTGCAAGAGTTCATCTAATTGCAGAGTCCCTTAGCTGAGCATTGTAAAATCAGTTAAGTTTAACCCAAATTTATTTTTAAAAATGCAGTCTTCAAAAATGAAATAAAAGCAACTCAATACATTACAATGGATATGGGGAGCACTATTTCTGACATTAAACACCTCTTGTGCACATAAATATGCACAGATCTAGTTTATGTGCACTGGGTAAGTTAGGTTTCCTAAACACGTGTTCCCAGACATATTAATGTCTAAAGATACACAAAAACCACAGTAACACTTGTGGCACATTGACAAATTCATTATCACACGAGCATTCACATAGTGCGATCCATTCAATCAGATGAAATGTCCTAGGTTACTGCTGTGTGTGTGCGTTACCCACTTGGGGTTGTAAACAGCGAGGTCAGAGAGAAATGAACTGCATAAAAGACAGAGACAGCGAGAATTACATAATTAACCGTGGTAATACACAAAACACATGTTGATAACGTAGACATTAGGCCATTGGTAAGCCAATTAACATATGTAGTATAATAAAAATCCAATTCAATCCACAAGTGATAGCACTGACCCTCTTGATGATTTCACATTACGGTCTTTCTTTAAAGTTCCTTTGTTCAAGTACAGCCACTTACAGACTGTCCTGAGAGTCTGAGGGGTCCCGCCCCCCCCGCACTGATTTTTTGAATATTACCATTTGTCAGTTGCTTATGATGTTCACACATTGCAAGAGTGCTGCCGGAAACTCAGTGCTTACTGTACGTTTCTTTCAGCAACTGTAATGGGTAGAGCTGTTCTAAGATGGTGAGTAAAGAGCCGATCCCCTCCTTAGTTCAGAGATGGGAAACCTGTGGCTCTCCAGATGTTGTAGGAGCACACTTCCCATCATCCCTGAGCATGGGCCATGCTGAATGAGGTTCAGCCACCCCTCAACATCATCCCTGCCACTGAAGTTCATTCTGGTTTGGCAATATAGCCATGCAACTATTGATTGATTGATTTTTTAAACCCCTCTAACCATCACAGTAAGTGGTAAGAAATATGAACTTGAAATGTACCTTTCATGAATTCCAAATGCACCAAAGAGCTCTATGGGCAGTGATGACTTGCATAGCTGTCGCTGAGCAGAGCCATCTGAATGTATTACCATAGAAATGTTAAGATGGCAATTAGAATGTATTAAAAGAAGGGTAGTTTAGATGGTTCCTATTGGTCTTTAGGCAGTCTACAGAGAGTGTCCTGAAGTGGCCAAACAGAAGAACATTGCACTTGCGAGGAGCAACTGAAATGCACTGGCATAAATTGCAAAATTGTACCATCCACATAAAAATCAGCTAAGTTTTACAAATGACCATTGAAATGAGCTAGAAATGAGCTGGGATCTGGCACCCTCATCCACAGGCCTCAGAATAAAGCTTTTTCAAGAGACTTGCCATTCCGAATGACAGTGAGGGGGTGCCTTGAGAAGATTGCAGTATTCCTGAGGAATTGCCTACAAAATTTGCTGCCTGCTGCATCAACTGAATTCCCAAGTGACCATCAAAATGCTGGGAGACTGCTTGGATCTTTCAAAATAGCCTGCAGGTTTTGCTGCCCGCCATGCCCATGAGCTGAGCTGCTGAATACACTGAAATGGCTGGGAGAGACTCAGCGACGCTTTGCATTGAATGTCAGGAACCCCAGTGGGTGTTGCAGATGCACATAGGCAGCCCCACCCATGCCCAAGACTTTCCTGTCACTGTTTTGGTACTACTTAGAATACCTTATTCAAACAGATCGTACAACAAGCCTGTGAGGCAGGCTGCATAGTTGCCTGTTAGAAATATCAGTAGCTCTCCAAGGAGTCACCTTCAGAATGAGAATAGGAACCCCACTGCCACCCAGTAAAGCATGGGTAGGCAAACTAAGGCCCAGGGTCCGGATCCAGCCCAATCACCTTCTAAATCTGGCCCGCGGACGGTCTGGGAATCAGCATGTTTTTAGATAAGAAGAATGTGTCCTTTTATTTAAAATGCAACTCTGGGTTATTTGTGGGGCCTGCCTGGTGTTTTTACATGAGAAGAATGTGTGCTTTTATTTAAAATGCATCTCTGGGTTATTTGTGGGGCATAGGAATTTGTTAATTCCCCCCCAAAAAAATATAGTCTGGCCCCACACAAGGTCTGAGGGACAGTGGACCGGCCCCCTGCTAAAAAAGTTTGCTGACCCATGCTAAAGGGATGCCTACTTTCATTTCTCTCTCTCAGTCAATCTTTAAGAATTAGTAGTTTGAACCTCCAGAATTTTGTGCTATTCTGGTCCAGACATAGATAAAAATGCTTCACCATGGAGTGTGAAGCCACATCTACTCATTGCATGTGCAAACTGCAATAATAATGAGTGAACATAAGAAACATGAGAATGCCCCCCCATGTATTTTCTGCATCTGTTTCTGGAGGCAGGATAACATAAAGGTCGGCGGTTCGAATCCCCGCGGCGGGGTGCGCTCCTGCTGCTCGGTCCCAGCGCCTGCCAACCTAGCAGTTCGAAAGCATGTCAAAGTGCAAGTAGATAAATAGGGACCGCTTACTGGCGGGAAGGTAAACGGCGTTCCGTGTGCTGCGCTGGCTCGCCAGATGCAGCTTGTCACGCTGGCCACGTGACCCGGAAGTGTCTGCGGACAGCGCTGGCTCCCGGCCTATAGAGTGAGATGAGCGCACAACCCTAGAGTCTGGCAAGACTGGCCTGTACGGGCAGGGGTCCCTTTACCTTTAGAACCTCATCTTTCCAACACACATTACATTAACATACACATTCTAATGGAAAATGCACATTTCTGCACTGAATATTGGAACAAACCATGAGCCGCTCCCTCAGGACAAAGGAAATTTTGCAAGTATACATCAGCACAGCAAAGGTTGCTAAAAGTTCCTGGCTGCACAGTGAAGGCCTACATGGTGCTGGTAATATAGTCATAGCAAGCCATTCTGTGGCCAGCCTGTCTTGGTTTCATGGATGATAGAGACCACATCCTCTTCCACACCGGGATATATGTCATGACAGGTTAGTTGACAAAGGCTAAGCTCCCACAATTATCTGTCAAAACAACTATCACTTTATTTGGGGGCAACTGTCGCAGAGTTTCCTACACTGTCTTCATGACTCTATATCATAATGCATTCCGTTGGGCACTTGGAAGGACATGTATTTGCCTGGATTTATTCTGAAGATGTAATTCCGGCCTTCCTCACAGGGTTGTTGTGAAGTCTATTCAAACAACGTATGCCAAGCAGCATCAAAATGGTGGTGTGGAGAGTGGAGTTGTATGCACCTTTGGGTTGGATATGTCTTTTGTGTGCACGGCGATGTTCCTGACATTTCATATCAGTCGCTGGCCAGCCTCCCATAGCCACCTCAATGCATTTCTACAATCAGCTCCAATCCAGATCATCAGCAGTAAAACCTGCTAGCGATGTAGCAGGATCCAACCTTTTGACAATAGCATCTCTATGGTCTTTTAAGAAAACCAGTTGATTAGCACAGCAAGACAGCAAAGCCTTCAGACAATTTAGCAGGGACAAAGGTATCTCAGTACAAAGATACAACAGTAACTTTCTGTCATTTGGAATGGCAGGGGGCTTTATTATGAGGGCTGCAGCTCTAGGTACAAGCATGAAATCCAGAGCAAATGTTGTTCTAGCAGAAGCTGGTTGTAGAACAGAAAGTATCAGGGCTACAGAGATCTGTTGAGCAACCAGCCATGAGAACCAGGCTGGATTCCTGCGCCTTTTCTTGCACAAGCCATTTCACTAGCGTAGCTAGTACAGTGCTAAGGGAGTTCAACTTAGCATTACATTGGATTCCTCCCTGTGTGTGTGTGCATGCACAGATGAGCAGACATATCCGTCTAAAGGATATTCCTTATTGGAGGCGATCAGCTATTAATATGGTCATAGGTAGAAGCAAATAGGGAATTGTTAAGTTTGCTTATTCATTTACACTCCCACCCCATTCATACGTTGATTATGGAACTACAGCCCCCTAGAGCTATCTTCCCTCACTCTAAATTAAAACACAATCCAGAGATTTCTGATTTCCCAATCCCTCCTATTCATTTTTAAACAACAAACTTTACAGGACCAAGTTTCTTTTTCTCGGAATGTTTGGAAGATAGTTTGAACTTAGGTATCTCTCATTTCTTTTTGCCCTCCCATAATCTATTTCTGTGAAATATGCTGAGCTTTAGGGAAAGAGCTGGGAATCAGTTCCTGTTGCCTTATGCTTTCATGAGCACACATCCTATTTTTGTTTTGTTGAAGTTCTTCATTCTTTTATTATTATTAGGAATAAATATGCCTAACTTAGGGGTTTGTTTAACTGTAGTGAAGCTCTACCTTTTCTTCCACTCCTTTGTTTTGTAATGGATGTGTATTGTAGCAGATAGGCTTGTCACCCGATCCTTATTTCAAGGAATGGTCCCTTGTTTGTTTGTGAGATGCACCTTAACTGCAAAAAGCAACTTCAGTCTCATGTTACAAAGACAGCATATTCCAATGAAGTTCCGTTCTGACCCACAAAATGGATCGCTTTCCTACGGTCTCACAATGCGTTCCTTATCTTTGAACTATTCAGGTGGCAACGTTCAGGTGCAGACTGTGGCAAATAGAAATGTCTGCTTTTCGGTGGGCTGTTCTTCCTTTAAAAGAATTGTGTGAGAGCTAATTGTGGCTGAAATTGTCTGCTAGCTGTGTGCTATGCTGATGTATTCATGCCACTAAAATGGCTTCTCTGTGCCTCCTGAAAAGAATGGCTTGAGCCCTTTTCTTCTTACTCTGACATTGGTGCATCACAGATGTTTGTCTCAAAAAAGCAGGTCAATTGTAGTAAGTAGTGTAATGGGCAGGGCTGGATTAAGACATGCTGAGGCCATAAGCAAAGTGGAGTTGAAGAAACCCCACAGCATTACCTCAAAATGTGTATTATTCTAAGCGAAAGAACAATGAAAACATAAATAAGAAGCTTTTATATTTGCATATATTCCCGTACGTAGGCAAGCATACAACTAACAATCTAATAGAAACATATATCTTGCAATAAGACAATTTGTATATGAAATACCTTTACATTAAAATACATTGTGATTTCTTAGCGTATATAAAAATTATATTGTAGTTCATGCTGCACAGATTTATAAACAAAGGGCAACAAATAATTGTGTGGCCGTTAAGTACATTTTTGTCATACCGGAATGATAAAATCTGCTTTAGAGTCTACATCCCATTTCATTTATTTTTGATCAGTTATGTAAAACTTTAAATTGGTGTCTTTAGAGGGCCCCCCCCCAGATCTGAGGCCCTAAACTGTAGTTTACTTAACTTGTGTAGAAATCTGGCACTGGGGATGAAGAACCTGATTATTGTTGGACTGCTGTTCCCATCAGCTCTAGCCAACCAAATGGTTGGGGAAGCTGGGTGTCGCAGTCCAACATCTAGAGGCCCACAGGGACTTCTATAACATTCTTCATTATCAGAGGTATATAGGTATGTGTGTATATACAGTGGTACCTCGCAAGACGAAATTAATTCGTTCTGCGAGTTTTTTTGTCTTGCGAATTTTTCGTCTTGCGAAGCACGGATTCCCTGGGTATTAACGGTTTTAAGAAAAAGGAAACAAACTCGCAAGACATTTTCATCTTGCAAAGCAAGCCCATAGGGAAATTCGTCTTGCGAAGCAACTCAAAAAACGAAAAACTCTTTCGTCTTGCGAGTTTTTCATCTTACGAGGCATTCGTCTTGCGAGGTACCACTGTGTGTGTGTGTGTGTGTATATATATATATATATATATATATATATATATATATATATATATAAAGGTAAAGGGACCCCTGACCATTAGGTCCAGTTGTGGCCGACTCTGGGGTTGTGGCGCTCATCTTGCTTTACTAGCCGAGGGAGCCGGCGTACAGTTTCCGGGTCATGTGGCCAGCATGACTAAGCTGCTTCTGGCGAACCAGAGCAGCGCACAGAAACGCCGTTTACCTTCCCGCCAGAGCAGTACCTATTTATCTACCTGCACTTTGGACGTCCTTCCGAACTGCTAGGTTGGCAGAAGCAGGGACCAAGCAGCGGGAGCTCACCCCATCGCGGGGATTCGAACCACTGACCTTCTGATCGGCAAGTCCTAGGCTCTGTGGTTTAACCCACAGTGCCACCCACGTCATTCATATATATATATATATCCCAAAATGTAGTATTTTCTATGAACTGAATGGCTTAGCTAAGAATAGGATCCAATATGGCTTCCCTCACAACACATATAGTTCCCAGTGAATGCTGGGAAATGCTCTCCTCGTTGCTTCATTGCTTGCTCTTTGACAGCACTATTCAGGCCTGATGGAGAATATGAAAAATCTGAGGCAGGTTAGCGTGACTCTTTGTTGTGACAGCATGAGAGCCTTGTGGGTTGGGGTTCTTGTAAGCTCAGCCGTCACTGTAGGGAAGGTGTGAAGAGGAAGCTAGGCTGTCTGTAATCACTTCTGCCTGAACGGGGTCTTAAAAATAGAACGGCGGAAATGGCAAAGTGGCATAGGCCCCTTGGGGCTGCTTCTATGAATGACTGTGTCACTCTACAGTAATGACTGATGCTGACCATCTATGATGAGAGACAAAGCTTCAGGCTAGTAGGTGTTGACAGTACAAATAGGGGAGAACTGCTTTGAACATACATCAATGGTCAAAAGTGATCAGCCCATTCTGCAAACAGGTTTTATTTTTCAAACCTATTCAGTATTATGCACAAGTAGTCCCGTAATAATTTTAATGAACTGAATTCCTAAATGGAATTGGATAATTGAATGGAAAATGGGGGTGGGCAGGCTGTGGATTAGTGGACATGAAATGATTAACGTGGAAAAAGTCCCAGGTTCAATCCCTTGTGTGGAAATACTCCTGTCTGAAACCGTGGAGGGCCACTTCCAGTCAGTATTGACCATACTGGGCTTGATGGATCCATGGTTTGTCTGATATAATTCCAAAAGAATACTATTTTCTATTGGTTCAGAAATTCCAATATAACAACAACTTGGAGTTGCTTGTATAATTGCAGGTGGGATTAAAGGGTTTAATTATCTGGTGAAGCACTTCAAAGAGCGGTTTTTCTAAATCTGGATAAGGAAAGTTTGGGTTTGTGAGTGAGTTGTGATGCCATTTTATCTCCTGGTGGGCAGCATTTTGGTGGCGTGTTACCCCAACAGCCTATCTATGTCTTCATACATCTGATGAAGATCCATCTAATGTCATCATATGTCACAATAAATCTGTTAGTCTTTAAGGTGACCCAAGACACTCTGTTAAAGGGACGCGGGTGGCGCTGTGGGTTAAATCACAGAGCCTAGGACTTGCTGATCAGAAGGTCGGCGGTTCAGATCCCTGCGACGGGGTGAGCTCCCGTTGCTTGGTCCCAGCTCCTGCCAACCTAGCAGTTCAAAAGCATGTCAAAGTGCAAGTAGATAAATAGGTACCGCTCTGGTGGGAAGGTAAACGGTGCTTCTGTGTGCTGCTCTGGTTTGCCTGAAGCGGCTTAGTCATGCTGGCCACATGACCTGGAAGCTGTACGCTGGCTCCCTCGGCCAATAAAGCAAGATGAGCGCCGCAACCCCAGAGTCGGCCACGACTGGACCTAATGGTCAGGGGTCCCTTTAAGACACTCTTTTGTTTTTGCTGCAGCAGATTAACATGAGCAACCACTCTAGAACAAGAGAAGCCAAAGTGGTGAGACCTCCAAATGTTGTTGGACTCCAGTTCCCATCAGCTCCAGACAGAGTGGCCATTAGTCAGGGATGATGGATGTGGGCTGTTGTCTATCATCATCTGGAGAGCATCACATTGACTATCCCCATGCTCTAGAAGTTGTTACTCCTATGCCTATTCCTGAAGTGAGTCATTCTTATGTGTACTTGGATGCAAGAGGGGGCAGGGGCTAGCATAACAACTACTGGTGTGACTCTACTCATGTTTCAAAGGCTGCAAAGATTACACTTCTGGTTCTGCTACTGAGGAGGAGAAACTAATGTCGTGTCTCTGGTTTTGCTCCTCAGGTTCCCTTTGAAGTGAGTCCTGGAGCACAACTGCTGGAATCTCTGCAGGGCAGCCTAGCCCATGTGCTCAGAGAAGGTGAACATCATTTACTGCAGGGATAGACAAACTTCCAGCTTTTTGGAGTTAGTCTGTTGTTGTTTTTTTACTAGACTCCCACAACGTACTAACTTGAGCCAGGAGCAAAAGACAAAAAAAAAAAAAAAGAATTTCAAAAAGCAGGGTGCCTCTGAGCACATTCTAGTTACTAGTTAGCTAGTTCCAGGACCAAAATGAGCTCACAGTTCTTTTGTGGGGGGTGGGGGAGCCCATTCCTGGTTTACTCAACCTTTCATAATTTCAGCAGTCTTAATTTAAGAGGGCAAAGAAGGCACCTTTTTGCTGCTGCCATTGTTAAATAATTGGGAGTCAGAAATCTTTGTCAGTCTACTGCAAATGACCAGACACCCCAGTCAACTGCCTGCCCACCCCAATATAGTGCTGTGCACGACCAAGCAATAAAGGCATTTTACTATCTCGGCTTTGCACTAAACAGCATGGGCCAGTGGTCCTGAGATATCACAAGAATCTCAGCAGAATATACAAGGGAGCTGGAACACAGAGGAAATGGAAGCCAGGTGAACCAAATAACATTGGGCCAGCCCACCTGAGCTGGTTGCCTGTGGCTGCTGCTGAAGAATGTGTTATAATTGGCAGGGAGTACAATCAGAGAAACGAGTTTCCTTTCAAGCCTTAGGAAATCACTTTGAAGAGAATAATGTTATCAGGGCAACTGTAAATACTAACAGAACTGTCCTTGTTCCCCTGGCTTTATCTGCAGCAAGTGAAACAAACGTGGTCATAGGCGATGGGGAACTATGGACAAAGAGGAGCCCACACATTCCCTTTTCTGATTTTCTTTCTCTCTCTCTCAAATATTTGCAGGTATTGGCTGGTACTGGTGAGGCAGGTAAAGCAAGTTTGTCTTGGGCGTGTTCTCACTTGACGGAGATTGGCAGCTTCCAAACAAATCCGACAGCATCCCAGCAGGAGAGCCTGGGTGTGGTTGTAGAGATTGCTGTCTTGCCGCTGCCTGATGCCAAGGACATTGTAGTATTCTGGGTAAGTGGACCTTTCTTTATTTCTAGCAGAGTTATTGACATTCTGACCAAGCCCTTGTCCTGGGCATAATTCCCGATGCTAGTCATCTAGAAATTGATTTCCTATGTTGCCTTGTGGGGGGGGGAGGTGAAGATGAGATATAAATGCTACAAATATGTTGATCTGAGGATATATCTCCTTCTGGAAAGAGTCTGGCCAACTTCCTTAACAACCACACACGCCCTTCATCCAGCATGCACAATACTAGTAATTTATGGCAGCGATTTCTCCAAGTTCTGTGCCAGTACTGGGGAACCTGTGACATGCCAGATGTTGTTGACTACAACTCCCATCAGCCCCAGCTAGGATAGGTAATGGTCAGGGCTTATGGGAGTTGTAGTCAAACAAAAAAATCTTGAGGGCCACAGCTTACCCACCTATTCTCTGTGCCATTGTGAATTATAACACTCATCTTCTAGATCCCTTTTCCTGAGAACACCATCCAGTGGTGCATGCTATAATGTAGCTTGTTGCTTCCTGAACAAGAGGTGCACACTGAATGTTGGAACTACAGTGTGAAAACCACACTGTCTCCTTCCCTCTGTTTTCATGGAGCCTGGTGCACCTTACACCAACAAATTTTGGGGTAAAATAAGCTTAGTGTGAAATAAGTGGGCCGTAATCCACAAAAGTGGATACAATAGCAAAACGCATTAAGGTGCCATAAGTCTCTTTTTTGTTTTTGCCGCAACACACTAACACCGCTACTTATCATTTCAGTGTCAGGTTCCTGGTATTAAACATGGAATTCAAGCACTCTCAACCGCCATCTTGTTTTTTTTGCAGAAGTGCTAGAGGATACTAGGTCATGCTCAGTGAAACTGGACCCTCTGGTCACCCAGTTCTCCCAGAAGTGCTGGAAAAGATAACTTCACGACCACCTGCTGCGACATCCGCCCAACCATGGATAACCCAGGTTACTGTTGTTATTGTTATGATCATTAGTCTCATCTTCACAGAAGCATCTCAAAGTGCCGTATCGGCTTCTGCTTGCTCTCTGAACATGAGGTGTTTAGGTGAGAAAAGTTGAGTGTCTCTAGTTCCCCCACTGCACAGTTGAGAGAAAGAAAGAAAGAAAATTCGGAGGGGCAGCTGTGTTAGTCTGATGCAGCAAACACACAGAAAGAGGCTCTTGACTGCTTCAAGTTGCACAGATTTATTGTAGCATAAGCCCATTTCATCAGATGGAATGTTAGACCTAGTGGGAACGTCAGCAGCTCATGGGTAAAGCAAGCTGTATTATTTATTATTCCAACAGGCAGACATAGACCTGATTAGCTTGTGCTACCCTACCAGTGCCAGGATCCCACCTTCAGTAGGAGTATAACAACAATTACACACACATCCTTCATCAGTTGTGTAAGCATTTACTGAGAGGTAGCGGATGGGAATTATATATTATGGGAGCAAGTTTTTCACTGGTAATAACCAAAGGCAATGCCTATCTACACTCTCTTGTTTGGGAGAGTTAACATCAAAGCTGTTATAACATCAGTGATAACTGGTTGTATACAAGGAGGCAGGGGTGCGTGTACCTTTTGATCCATGAACAGCTCATCCATTATCTGCTGGCCATTATTCCTGTGCTACTCTATCATGTATTTGCTCAAAAAGGAGCTTGCAGTGTTGATGGCAAACCACTAGCATTACCGGTTTGTTGGTAAGGATTTGGGTTGTTAAGTACAAATAACAAGAAGACGCTGAGTTATCTTGTTCCTCACACCCTGTTTCTCTCCTTTGTCAAGAGGTTGAGTCTGACTTCCTCCGAAGTGTGCATGCCCTCCTTCGTGAACTTGATGGCCACCACCCAGCCTTCCAGAGCGAGAGAGGTAAGAGCCAGTGACCTGTGTGCCCCAGCTCATCACTGAGCACTGAAGAGTTTTGCAGTGTGTCTGAGAACGCCTCTCCCATGGCTAGTGAGAGCAAAAGAAAATGACTTTGAAGGTTTGGCCAGCTGTGTTGGCATTTCCTGGGTTTTCTGGTCTTGTTGAGATACCTACCCATATGGATGCATATGACTGGGTGTGGGTACCTGGTTGATTCCAGACAAAATAAGGTCACCAGTAAAACTCTCCCTTACTGGCAACAGTTGTAGAGAGAAGGAGCCATAGCTTGGTGATAAAGAATATGTTTTCCAAGTACAAACTGCTGTAACCTGCCCTGGGACCTTAGGGCAAGTAAGAAATCAAATGAATGACCTAATAAATAATTAAATAAAATAATATGTGGAAACTTTGAGGGAAGAGCTGCTTTTGTTTATGGTTCAGTCCTGTCCGCTCCTCTTCTTCTATAAGTGCAACTCACTTTCCTTCTTTGCAATATTCTGCTCTTGTCTCTTTCTGATTCCTGACCCAGTGAAACATTGACAGCTGTTTTAACTTTGGTTCTCTTCCCACCTTCTTCCAGGGATGCTGAGATGGACTTTGCACAAGAAGATTGACAGGAATCCCAGCAATGGAGCCCTCTTGATCAAAATTCTGGTGAAAGAACTGGAAAGGGTAAGAATGTCCACAGAAGGAAACAAAGGGCTGGGAGTTGTCTCCACAGTCCACATGTAGCCTTTCTCATGAATATGAATCTATGGTTTATTGCTGTGGAAAAAAATGTGATTTAATTAATATGCTGCTCTTCAAATTGAAGGGTTTCAGACACTTCCAAATATTAGATGCTCTATCAAGGCTCATTGGCTCAGTCATAAATTCAGGGTAGCCGGAGCCTGGAACAAAACAGTTTCCTCTCCTATGTCTTGTCCTGATTCTATGTCACCCATCATCTTCTCAAGGGAGCGGGAACCAAGACCAGAGCTGCTTGCCATATCTGTCCAGCACTGAATATTCCACTGTGTTGCTGGTTCTCCAATACATAGGATCAAAACTCTAATGCAGTTGCAGGCTGAGTTGCATTCTGCTTAAAATATATATATACCATGCAGCCTGCTTCTGACATCATTCACAATCTCTGTAGTGTTTGTAGGGAACAAGTTGCCCCGGTGTTCCTTATTGTTTATCCTGCACCTTCCTGCCATTTCTGGTCCTCCTTATTCTCTCATCAGAGGCCATTCTTCCTGCAGAAAAACTGATCTTTAGGTTGGCTGGAGATAGTATACCTACAGAGCATTGGGAGATCCATGATGTGTATGCTCATTCTACTATTTTTCCCCCTAAGCAGATGTTGCAGGATTTTGTAGTGTTCTAAAAACCTGCAAAATGCACGTGACCAAAGATGTCACAGCTGCTTCAAGCTTTCCACCTAGGCTTTATATTCATAGATCTCTCCCCCCTCTCTCTCCTCCCCTCAAATCTCTCCTAAGCATGTCAAGGGTAAGTCTTTAACTGAACACACAGTCCAGCTGAGGTCTGGCTGGTACCATGGCAATGTTCCACCTAGAGTTGTCTCTGCTATCAAGTGCTCTGTTGTTCTAGCTGCCAGCCCTCCTCCCTCATGTGGTTTTGTGACAGCAGAGGATCCAAAATCAGCCTCACATTCTTGGAAAATCTTCAATGTAACCGTTTGCTTTCTCTAGGCAGAAAGATGCAACTATCGGCAGTACATCATCCCTTTGCTTCACACGCTGATGTACACATTGATAAAGGTGAGAACTATAAATTCATGTGGTTATGATAGCACAGGAATTCCATGCTGGGAGTTGATGTGAGGTGTCAGCCTGCACTATGGCCAACAGCTCTTAGGTTTCCATGGATACCACTCGAGATTCTATTTTGAATTCTAGGAATGTGTGAAATGTGCAAGAGAGGGTGCCTCTAAGCATGTGCAGCGTGTTTTTTCCTCCTTGCTGGGAAGACACCGCCACTTTGATACTTCTGGGGCTTAGAAGCAGAAAATGGTCTGACTTCTAGTTAGATTTGAGCCCTAGCACCTCTCCCCTGTAGGAATGGGTAAGCACTGGATATTGTCAGAGTGTCAGACAACAGTGTGAAATGCATTTATGGATGACCACGTTTTCTTGTGCTGCTCCAGTTTAAAAAGAACTGACTCATTAAAATCAATGGTAAGAGGGGGAGAACGCGACTCAACAACATCTCTGTGGTGGAATGCAGGTGATTAATGGTCCGTTTATAACCAGAGGTTCTCCAACTTTACCATATGTCTGCATGCATAAAAGATACATAATTCATGTATTAATCTCTTGTGAAGCACATACATTAACAGTGATGCTGTCCTTGCTTGCAGACACCTTGGGAGAATTGCATTTGCTCCCTGTGGAAAGATGGTGAAATACCAGCATAAAATGCAGCATAGTGAAAATTCTGGAGCGGAAAACACCCACAGTTTTATTGAAAATGGAAGTCTGCAATAAGGAAATAGCGACAGTGAAAGACATTTTTATTTGAAGAAATGTTTAGTAGCTGTGGGCGTCTCAGGATAGCTGCATTTTCATACCCTGGAGAGTAAAACGACAGGGAAACATATGGTTATCTTAGACTCAGACACTGCTTTCTCCCCCCCCGCCTCCTTGTAATCATTCAAGATTCCCTGAGGTCACCAAATAAAGCAAATAAAGTAACAGAAGCATTTATCCTTGTACAGCTACTCTGAAAAAGGAAACATATGGATCTTGATGAACCATCTTCTCAGTAGAGTTGGAGTGCTCAGTCCAGATTCCACCAAACAACAGATGCGAATAGGCCTTATTCCAAGGGGAATTACTCCACTGATACCAGGGGTGAATTGGGCTGGTGATTGTTGGCCAATGCTACAGGGTACTTCTCATATTCAAATAATTTCTACACCGAAGTTTGTTCTCCCATTGCTGCTCCAGGCACCTTGCATCCCTGATGATTTGTATGAGAGAGTGTACGATTTCTGCAAGAAGTTACTCACTCTGCCCAAACCGTACTGCACCATTGGCCTGGATTATGCTCGGCAGCTAAAACTGGAACGGACAATACCAGGTGTGCAATATTCCACACTCTTTTTGCTTTCTTTTGGTTTGTTTCTTGGACCTGAGGACCATTGGGGAGGTGGGGGGGGGGAATTGGTAAAGCAGAAGAGCACTCATAATTGGGATGGCAGGATGTGTTCATCCCTCTGTCAGTTGGGACCTGCTGGAAACCAACCAAAGTGGGATGCTCTTATCATGGTTCACACTTTCCTTGACACTGATAAGCCAACACAGGGCCAGAAACATTGCTTTCTGAAAGGCAACCTGCATTTCTTTTAACAAACATTGCTTGAAGGATGTGTAAAAATGCCCTTGCATGGCTTACGTTCAGATACTGCAACCAACTTATTAATGAACAACTTTAATTGCTCAATAATGGATGACTACAGCTCGCTTATCGTACCAAGTTCAAGTTATGAGATGTGGCATCTCATGTATTTGATTTACCTGACTTTCTCAGGTTATTGTACCAAATAAGCTTCATGAAGTAGAATGCTCCAAAGCTTTTTCGTAGCCAGGAGCCCATAGCAAAAAGCCACTTCAAATGTTCTGAATTTCTAGTTACTTTTGTAACACTTCCATGCAAGAAATTATATTATATGTGGACTATCGCAAATGATCCATTCATTGCATGTAAAAACTCTGGAAAAGAAGCATTTGCCTTTCCACCTTTCTCTTGGGACTTCCTTGAAGATTTCTTTTCCCGCCTATTCATGGAGTTTGTAGTCTCACTTTTGGACTTGATTCCATTTCAAACCAATGTTACGACATCATTATCAATGGTGTGGTTAGTTATACCAAAACCAAACCACTGACCTTTAAACTTTGACTGATATTTAGATGCTTATTTTATTCATTAGGAGCATTATACCAAAGAATGGTTTCTGCAGAGCAAAGTCTCAAGAACGACTCATTCCCCTATCAGGAAAAGTAAGTATAGGGCCTCTCACCTGTCTTAAAGTGACATATTTATCACACACACAAAAAATAAATCTGCACTAATGTGTGGCTGTCTCTATATATGTTAACTCTTCATTCCCCAGGGTTTTCATGTTTGTAGATCCAGAACTGCTGTCTGAAGCTGTATGCCGGGCACTCATTGATGAAATCAAGGCTGCTCAGATGTCCCAGTGTATGAAGTCCTGCATGCTCTGTGTGATAGAACGTGCCTTCCAAACAGTGCTGAAGGAACACGGTCACGTTAAGAACGTGCACAGCATTCTTCAGGTATTGTAAAGATTTCATTGAAATAAATGGAATTCCATAAGCAGAAATACCAGACATTCCCAGTCACTTGCCTCCCATCTGGAGGGCTGCCATTATACAGTTACTCCATAGACTATTATTCTCATACTGGGGGTGGATGTGTGAGCAAAAGTTACTCTGTGTTGCTTCAGATGAAAACTGCAGAAGGTAGAGATTTAAACAAAACAACTTGTGGGCTTAAGAACACCACTCCATCCAGTACACTCTGGCGTATATAGACAAAAAACAAACGGATCACCTTTTCCCCACTGTGTAAAAGGGTACATTAACTGATGGAAAGAAAGCAAATGAATCTTATGGTAAGTGGCTGATTCTTGGGGTTTTGCTAGTCTTCTTGCAAAGTTATACGTCCAGACAGAGACTTTGTTAATGCTGAGCCACAGACCTGATTAGTTCCACCACCACCAAGACAGCCATCTCTAGAATTTCTAAAGTTACCTAGGAGTATGGCCAATTGAACTCATGGAAACATATCTAAAAAATGGGTTCCAAATTGTATAGAATGTTGCAAGTTTTTAATGAATGTTTCAGGCTCTGCATAACTGCCATGTTCTTGGTGACTTTGTCCATTAATAAGTGTTCCCAAAGCCTCCGAATTTGAACCCTAGCCTTAACAAATACACCAGACTTGACAGATACAACAAACATTTTCACTGATTGTAATTATTGCTCTTGCTGCTGCTGAGGAATGTGAAAACGTTTTCTCATGTGTTGTAGACTATCAGTCCTTTGGAAAACAGTATTTCAAGTACTTGGAGACTTAAGGGTATTTTGTTTTAGTTATGTTATTAATTTTGTTTAAGATATTTTCCCAAATTTTCCTCCACTAGAGGATATGACCACCACATGCAGGCAGATGTACCAGTTCCTTGACATCCTCTCCAACATTTATTTGAAGCTGTTTGACTATCTTTTGCTCCTTGACTGGGACTTTGTGCCAATGAGAAAGTACTTAGAGGCTGCAGTCCATCCATTTATGTTGGAGAACTCATTGGGACTTATGTCTAAGTAGACACATAGAGGGATTGTTCTATGAAAGTCAGTTCTCTTGCCTTTGGCGCTTATTGCCCTCCTTGAGCCAGAAATAAAACACTTATCCCAAATTGAATTGTCTGTTGGCATTTTAACAAGATTTATTGGAGTACAGATTGGGGAGAAGGGAAGCTTAGGAAACAGAAGGAAGGAAATTACTCCCAAAGTCTTAAAAGGTCAACTTTTAATAAGAAATATTAGAAGCGAACAAAGTTTTAAGAATACTTTTAAGAAACCTGCTAGCAGTGCTGTCAGGTGCCGCATGTCTACCCATTTCCCCATGTGTTCATACATGTCAATGACAAAATTGTTTTTGAGTTAGGGAGAGCTGAGTATTGTGAGTTCCATACATGCGTAGCGTAATTTGCTATAAAGAAAAAAAGCTTGAATAGGTGTTTGCAGTCTGTGAACTTCATTCCAGCCAGGACTCCCCCCCCTCCCTAGAAAAATAGGTGACAGTACTCACCATGAAGTTGTTATAGTAAGTGCCCAACTTTTTAACAGCAACAAAAAGAGGTGTTGGTACTGCATACCCTTGAGTACCCCTTGAAAAAGAAACACTGATTCCAGCAATGATTCATTACTCCTTCCCCCTGTGACAGGCAAAGCCCTTAGATGTCACCGAGCACTATTTTCAGCAAGTGATGGCAGCCATTGAACATGCAGGAAGAGATATGAGTGCAGAATACAATCAATATGTTGAAGAATTGGGGAAAATCTACAGCACATTGTTGAGCACTTCAGAGAAAGGTAAGTGTGGCCCTTCGAGGCTGGGATGTGAAAAAGGACCCCAGCCCATGCGCTTCATCTGGGACTGAGTCCTGAGCCCTTATTGTAGTTGCTTTTGTGGGCTTAGCTTCCCACAGCACCCACAACAGTGTGAAAGGCAAAATCATTGGTTCAGGTGCTGAAAGGGTGGAAACTGATTTATGCACCCAAAGGCGATTGTGTCTTGTGGCTCTGTGCTTTGTTCAGGATCACCCCCTTGTATAGATATTTGCATGCAGTCCTCGGCACTAAAAAAGACCAACTTCAAAGTGATTTCTGAAGAGAAGGAAATTTGTGTGTCTGTTCAGTAAGTGTGACCCTGTACTGGTTAGAGACAAGAAGGCTAAATGGGCAAAAGTGCCAAGTATAATTTGGGGGTCTGCTCAATGGTAAGAGGTGATATTACTGGTCACCCCAAATCAACGAAGAGGGATATCACAAGCTTCCGACACAATGCTTTATTTATTTATTATTGCATTTCTATGCCCCCTTTCCTCCAAGGTGGTACATTGTTCTCCCCTCCCCATTTTTCCTCACAGCAACCCGGTGAGGTAGGTTAAGGTGAGAGAGAGCGACTGGCTGAAGGTCGCCCAGTGAGCCTCATGGCTGAAGAGGGGTTTGAACCCTGGTCTCTCAACTCCTAGTCTGACACTCTAACCATTACACATTGCATGTGAAACATCAACGTTCACCTACATTGATGTCATTTGACACTTTTAAATGTTAGTTATCACCCAGCAGGCAACTACACTAAATAAAACTTAATCTTTTCCCCACAACATGAAATATAATGGATAAATGTTTATTTCTAGCAATCGCAAGGCTTTTTCTGACTACAGTGGTACCTTGGGTTACATACGCTTCAGGTTACATACGCTTCAGGTTACAGACTCTGCTAACCCAGAAATAGTACCTCGGGTTAAGAACTTTGCTTCAGGATAAGAACAGAAATTGTGTTCTGGCGGTGCGGCAGCAGCTGGAGGCCCCATGAGCTAAAGTGATGCTTCAGGTTAAGAACAGTTTCAGGTTAAGAACGGACCTCCAGAACGAATTAAGTACTTAACCTGAGGTACCACTGTATCTGGAATTGGTGCTGTTCATTGCCCTGAAGAAACTGCTATTTTGCCATGTATCAGCCTCTGGCTAGCTGCTTCACATTTTTATACATTAGCTTAATTATAAGAAGGCTCTTCATCAGGCTACTGCAGGGCAAATGAGCCACAGTTTTGTTTTGTTTTTTAAAAAAGCCCATGGACTTCCACTTTCCCTTTACCGTATGTTTCCCTCGACCTCTAGTGTAGTTCCTAGTCTCTGCTTTTACTTGTCTGGCCTTCACTGTACTCCTTGAAATTGAAAGATTAACAAAAAAATTCTCTGTGTCCTACAGATGTGGAGAAGACAGCAGTAGAAAAAAGTTCAGGCATCCCTTTACCCAACCCTAACATCAGCTTCCACTTGTGGAGAGATGAAGACCAGCTTTGTGAGTGTCTGCTCTCATGGCCTGTATCTCACTTGGACGCAGCTGTTGTTATCCTTTTTCACTCTGTGAGAGGGCAAGCAGGGCGGAGTCACTCCAGGGATGCAGTGTCCCTGTGGTCACTGCAAGCAACGTGTCTTTGGCCCCTTCTGGTTTCCTTTTGGCTACCATACCAGGTGTAGTTTACTGCAGACAGTTCTTTTGGGGGGCAAATGGCAGTGAGAAGGGGACTGTTTCTCAGAAGAAAACCTGCATGAGGCTCTGATCCAGATTAGAAGCATATTCTACATTGGGGGGGGGGCCTGTGATTTCCCCCCTTTCTTTCAAAATAAAATTGACCAGTTTAAGCATGCCTCTTAAAAAGTGCACAGCTCATAACATGTGTTTATCCTTGCCATGCCTACTTTCTTTAAAATAAAGATAAGATAAATATAAGAGCTCTTATCTTTCAACATGGGGGAACTATTCACCTGTATTCTGAAGTTGTAGAATCCCAGGAGGGAGGTAACATGTTTTTCCTCCTGAACATTTTGATTGGCTCTGACCATCTCAGGGGAAAGGATGGGAACCAATAAGGTAGTGTTTTCGTGTCAGGAGGCAGCCTACATTATATTAAAACATGTTGTGTATGTGCACATAGACTGAAGTAGTCTGGCCTATGAATGTGGGCAAGAAACTATACTTTTGTAGTGTTGGGACAATGCCACACTGTGCCGTGTGAAGATTCAAGAACTATGATGGCCTTCTAGGTATTTCACAAACCATCTCTTCATTTTAGGGAAGGAGTTGGTGCTATTCCTCCGTTCGCCAAGTCAATCCTGTGAACAGGATTCCCTGAGTCCAGAACTGGATATTTTTGAGTTTCAGGATATGGGGCCAGACTTTGACTGCTGTGAGCAGACACGTTTCTCTGTGCTCTCCAATGACAGTGGGATTGAGCGAGACCTGCCCATTCTGGGTGATGAAAATCAGTCTTGCACTGCTGAGGCTGAGCACTCTCGGCTCCAGAGGAAAGGTTGCATGAAGAAGAAGGGGTCTCCTCTGGACAGCCTCGCTTTCCTACAGAGCGGCTCTAATGGGCAAGGAGCAAAGCCTGCTGGGAAGCTGCATCGGAAATCTGGGGGTAGCGTCATGGAGCCGGTGGCTCAGCTGAAACGGCTGCACACAGCTCGTGTCTTGGTACTGGGTGATGACAGAATTCTGGGGCGCCTAGCCCAGGCCTATTACTCCCTGAGGTAAGTGACTGTCATGATGACTTTGAGAAGAGGGAGAGTTTTGCTGTGTTTGGGACAGAGTTCCCATTTCTGTGTGGTGGAGTTGCAGTATCTCCTTCTAGGCCAAGGAGGTCCAACTTCTCATACCAAGTGGGCCACAAGAATACTTTGACATGGAACCCATGGGCCACACACTGCCCATACCCTCCAACATTTCTCTGAAGAAAATAGAGACATAATAATAATTTATACCCCACCCATCTGACTGGGTTTCCCCAGCCACTCTGGGTGGCTTCCAAAGTATATATATTGTGTGTGTGTACACACACACACACACACACACACACACACACAACAAAACATTAAATATTAAGAAAGCTTCCCTATACAAGGCTGCCTTCAGATGGCTCAGGGGTCAGATAAATCCATACCCTCCAATATTTTTCTGATTAAAATAGGGACATCCTAAGGAAACACTGGACATCCCAAGATCAAACCAGAAACTGGGGCAGCTACTGTAAAACCGGGACTGTCCCTGGAAAATAGGGACACTTGGAGGGTCTGACACTGCCTTGTGTGTGTGTGTAGGAAGCAAGCCCACAATTTGATGCTTCCCTCCCCCCAGCCCTCACACTGCCTTCCCAAAGTGAGGCACCAGGCTTTGGAAAGGAGGCATGAGACTCTGGCAGGGTACTAGAGCGCTCCCACCTCCTTCCCAAGCACTAACTAGGCTTTGGGGAGGAGGCTGGAGGAAGGGTGGTGCAAGGGCTGGGCCTGCGGGGGTGTCAAATATTGCCAAGGGCTTCCAAAAAGATATTGGGGGCCACATTATGCCCTGGGGCCATGTGTTGGACCACTCTGTTCTAGGCACTGCTGATGTGAAAGCATGGTCATGATTAGAACAAGGTGTTAGTACGAAAATGGCATGGGCACAGGCAGGTCTCTTTAGGGTGCTCAGCATGATTTAATGGGAAGTTTTATGCTGGCTAGGGACAGCGGGGGGAGGGGGAGGAACATACCAAGGAGTTCCATGGGAAATAGTGGCAACCATATTCTTCCTGGCTAGAGAATGACATGGATTCCTCCCCCTACATACCGTTATTTGTGGATATCAGAATACTATGTGCACAAGTCCACCTGTATCCTCTCCACCAGAAGAGATGAGATACTGGAATGACCTAAGAACAATTTTCCCTTCCTCATTTCCAGGAAGCGGGAGAGCAGACGTGCCTTTCTTACACCAAGGCTAAAAGTGCAATTTTACTATGTGCCTGTTGTGGAGGAACAACCCACATCTTCCCCCACCGAGGTGAGCAGCTCAGGGCCATGCAGAGGACGGCAGAGCTAGTTTGTGGTTATCCTCTTCCTACCACGGTCCTAAGCTCTTTGTGCTGGTGAGCTTACTCTACTTCTTCTCTTCCAGGAAGGTGCTCTGCCTGACCAGACAGAGCCTTGTGAGTTGGCTGCTTACCTTGGAAGAGCTGATCCATGGTACGAGAGCAACATTAACACCCTCTGTCACATGATTCCGAAGCTGGCCACCATGGTAGGAGAGGAGCCCTTCCTTCTGCTTGTATTCCTTAGAACAGGGATAGGAACCCAAGGACTCCAACTCCCATCAGCCCCAGCCAGCAGGAGCAAATGGTCAGGGACTGTGGGAGTTGTAGTCCAGCAACATTTGCAGGCCCACTGGTTCCCCACCTCTGCCTTAGAAACAACAATGGGAATTTTTGGAATGTTCTTCAGATGGCAGAAGGAATTGTCACTGAGGCTGGTGCTCAGTCAGAAGCAAGGGCCAAGTACTTCCAGATCTTATGTATACCTAGACCATGGGTAAACCTGAGGCTCCCATCAGGCTCAGCCAGCATGGTGAATCATCAGGAAATATATGCATTATAGTCCAACCGTTGGAGAACACCATGTGGGCAACCCCTGATCTAGACTTACATCCATTAGCATGCTTGCTGGTGAAAGGCTAGTTCTTCCTCTCCAACTCATAATAGAGGTAGAATAGAATGGCCCAATTTTTTTAAAAAAAATTAGTATTTCACTTTCTTGGCTATAGTGTTGTAGATACAACATGAGTTATGTGTACCATCCCTTGGCTGCCTAATTCACCAAGCAGGTGAAATATCAGGAATGATCAGGAAGCTAACAGAAATAGCAGGTAACTTGGCAGTTGGTTTGGACTGAAGCAGTCGTCTTTGATCCCACACAGCCCTCTTCTCCAAGCAAATCTACAGTCTCTGAGCTGTTCATCGTCGATGTGATTGCGTACTATGTGCGTCTGGGCTTGCAGCCAGTCTTCTTCCAGGTGTATGCAGTGAAGGTCAGTGCTCTCTTCCTGTTCTTTGAGCATTGTGAAGTTTACCACCAGGCTGCACAAAAATTATATTCATGACACTTGTAACAGTTCACCCACTTGGAAGGAACCATGCTTTGAGAGCCTCTTTCTGCCTTTCAGCTTTTCTTCAGTAATGCAGATTTGGAGCCTGTTGAGGACATTTTCTTGATTGAATTGAGTCTAATGCTTGAAGAATTCAACCCTTCCAGAGGTCTGTATCTCATTTCAGGGCTCCCTAGATATCGCAGAGCTCCTTTCAGAGCTCCCTGATCTCTCCAGCTGGGGAAGTGTTCGCTGGTCTTCAGCCAGGCTGTGTCTCAAGAAAATAAAAAGTTAAGAAAGGAGGCAGAAGGGTAACTGGTCATTGGGGGGAAAACACCAAGTTGTGTGTTCTTCTGTGATGCCATCAGTTGCAGAACTCATTGGCTCTTATTTTTCCTGTCACTTTTATTCACATACTATTCCCACTCCAGCTGTACTTATAGGTCCTTATAAGGAAAAGTATGCCCCAATATTCATCCTCTCCCCTCCCCCTGTAAACTTAAATGGGAAGATAGCTGTGTCAGTATCCCAGATAATTGAAATCTGTGGCTGTTTCTTTTGCAGACACTCTACCAACGAAAAAGAAGCTAGCAGTAGAAGTTCCTGGTGCAGATCTTACACTCATGTATAAGAAGGTGAGAACATTTATAAATAGTGGGCAGGAAGGGACAGGTACAGAGTCCTGGCAATTATCATGGCATGATGAGGCTACGAATGCTGGCAGAACCTGTAATTTGTTTTCATTGATGGTCCAGAAAATATGGATAAACTTCTAGAGAGACAATTAAGCTGTCCTGGCTTTTCTTCCTGCATATTTCATGCTTACCCAGAATGATCGGCTTCTTAGTTGCTGGATGGATGGGGGGAGTTCTCCACTGTTCTCTGTGCTGATTGCCTGACACATGAAAGGCATAGAACAATGGTCTGCTACAGTAAAAAGAAAAAAAGAGCACTGTTTCAAAATATAGAAACAGCAATGGTTATACTGTATGGTTGAAATAATAACCCATTGTTTCCAATAAGGATTGATGCATTTTTTTCACTGGGAAACAATGGTGATTTCTGTCTAGGTTTTGCTGAGTAACCGTGAGAAGGAGGAGACACTTTCACTGCGATCCACAGGCCTGGTTATTAAAGCCATTCCCTCAAATGAGACTGAAGGTAAAGGCATTGTATAGGTGGGGAAAGCACACACTAGTTTTCTAGGCTTCCACTTTTCTGGATTCCTAGCTGGATTCCTGGGCGAGAGCTGGAGTTCTGCAGATGACATGCACTCTTGTTCCAAAGTGAAGGAGCAGTCTAAACGTGCTTCATGGTAGGTATACATTCTTTTTGCCAACTTGCTGCTGTCACAAAAAAAATGGGGAGAGGTTAAGATGTCCACTTCATTTCTGAAGAGAGGGACAGCTCAGAGTTAATCTAATGTATATTTTAGACAGCTGTTTGTTCACTATGCATTTGGACTCTTCTTACAATATTGTAACCAAAGTATGCATGATGGATCCTGAGATCAAACAGCAGGTTTTTGTCTATGTTTTGAAACAGTTGGATACCATTTTGCACCAAGATGGTGGGCTGAAACTCTACTGATATTTTGATTTCTTAGAATTCCTTAGCAACTCTAGGTATGAGGCTGCTAGTAATCAAATAAGAGAAACAAACAAGACCCACAGAATGCCAGCAAATTGGTTTGGGAGAGACACATTTAAGCAATCACATGGTGTCTGTTCCCCCCCCCCAAAGAACCCAACAGTTGTTTTCTTATGCTAAAAAATGTTCTGTGAAATGAGTGCCTTAAGATGTTGCAGAGACCCTATCAGTCAGTGTTCTGCACAACTCCTTCTGCTTCAAACTGATGAAACTTGTTCCCCCCACCCCAGGCTCAGTCCTCAAAATGTTATGTAGGACAAACAATTAGTGAGGTTTCCAAAATTGTGTGACACCTACTTTTATGCATGTCTGTTTTTTCATAGACACCCTGTTCTTGTGAGGGAGCAATCAGCTGCTAAATTATGGTTTTAAAAAAGAAATGATAAATGAATGGTGGGACTTGTGTTGGTTATCATCTGTGATGCTACATGCACCACCCAATAGGTGCCAATGAAACTCATACAACCACCTTCCATGCAGCAATGGAGGAGCTAAGCTGGGGAACAAATACACACATTTTCCCCAGCAATTTTGAACCTCGGGGAAATGTTTGTATCCCTTCAATATATCCTTCAAAGTCTTTCTTTAAGAAACACTTGGATCTTCCACAACAGGCATAGGCAAACTTGGTCCTCCAGATGTTTTGAGACAACAATTCCCATCATCCCTGACCACTGGTCCTGTTAGCTAGGGATGATGGGAGTTGTAGTCCCAAAACATCTGGAGGGCTGAGTTTGCCTATGCCTGTTGCACAAAAACAGAGTATGTTCATTGTAGCTGTATGTTCATTGTGTAGCCCCCCCCCCCCACAGCCCCCCATATATCTTAAAAGGTCCTAGGAAGGGAGGACGAGGAGGAACTATAAAGTCTGAGTGAACTTCTCCATGCTGTTTCTCAGGGTAGGAGAAGCAGCGTTCTGACTGTGTTCTAGAGCTCTCTTCTACTGCTGCATAGAACGATGTTAGTCATGGAGGACATTTGGGCCAGTGCTAAACATGGCAGGGGATCATGCAAATGCTTCAGTCGAGGCAAAAAGAAGAGCGAAAGTCATGACTGATTCATCCATCTTTCTTCATTGTACTCTGCAGATCTGGTGTGCTTGAATGTGAATACTACTGAAGTTGTAAAAGTATCCAACCTCTCAGGACGATCATATTCTGTAAGTGACACTCTGATTCTTCAGAATTAGGAACTTAGTGGTGCTGCTTAGTATCTACAGGGAGGAAATGTAGGATTTTCCACCTATTTTACAATACAAAGTAGGAGAGAATCATAAAAAATGTTACCCTCAATGGAACTTTATGAACCCACCTAGTGTAGAAGTTAAGTTTGCTCCAAATTTTTTCTGAAGCAAAAATCAGCAACCCTAGACCCATTAATGAATAATCATAGTAGCTGAACATAAAAATTACAACCTCCTTTCCTCATTCTTCTGTTGACCATGTCTGCTGAGTCTCCATGGGCTTCTTTATTAACGACATCTTGCTAAAATCTCAAATTCCAACAAAAACGACCCTGTGTATTTTTTTGGGGACGGAAACTTTCACACATAGCAGTTCTATGTCACTATGTCAGGTGCTGAAGCCACTCTGATACTTGAATCAGGATCCCTTCAAGCTGTTTACTTAGGTTATTGAACCTTGTGCTTTCCCAATGAGGAATGCAAATCCTCCTTTCCCAGAAAAGAATGTTACATGAGTCCTTTGGGTTAGAAAGCAATCAGGTTTGCAAGGGTATGTGTGCACTTGGAATGGAAACTGTTAAGCTTCTTTGATGAGCCCCTTAGTAAATTGACTGCCTGATGCTGACCTACATCTCAGATCACAGGATATGTACAACACAAAGTGGCTTTGACACAGGACAAACAGCTCAACAAGCATTTCATAATTTCAATTGCATAGTCAGCCTTCGTGTGATGCTGTTGGACAGATATTTTCTTCCTCTTTTCATCATGGCACTATTCTTCCAATATGTAGCTATTTACAATTTCACATGGCTAAAATTGAAATGACAAAGAAATATCCATTTCCTTTCCAGAAGGATATATAAGTCACTAGGTTTGTAATCCAAAATGTTAGATTCTAAATTACATTTATTCCTCAAAGATTAATTTTATGCTGGAAGAAGTATTCTCCTGCACCTGTGAAAGAAAGGAAAAAGGGGTTCCATTTCAGGCTTATACATCACATACACTTGCTTTTCACTTCAGATTTCCCCCCCATTTCACCATCAATAATTCCTACTGAGCTGAAGATTTTTGAATAAAACAAACTTATATGCACAGTTGGAACAGCATTTCCATTGCAATTAGTTTCAGTATCTGAAGAGAGAAATGAATTATCAATGATTTCTCCATTGCATAATTTATCAAATAGGCTGATTACACCAGCAGTGAATATTTAAGTTTCCACTCTTGTCAATGTCAGAACCAAGCCACTATCTTGTAACCACTCACTTTGCAGGTTTCTAAATGTTTATTGGCAATACATAATTACCTTTTTCATTGGTGAACCTAAGAGCAACAGTAAAATGCCCAACAGTCATGATTATAAACAGATTTTACCAAAATAATCTGTCACAGTACAGAGCTTGTGTAGCGAATTGCTTTGTGGAACCTGACACGGAAAATAAATGGCATTGCATTTTGGTTTGTTGAACGTGGTAATTAATGTTTTGTAAAAAATGCTTCGCTAAACTTGTAGAAGGACTGATATCAGTAATGCAACCTGAGGACTTCAGAAGACTTATGGGTTGTATCTAACAAAGTTGCCCTGTTGTGCAAGGACTTGTGCAATAGAACTTCCTCTCCCTGTGCCCCCTGCCCAAAAATCTGCTCTGGAATGTTGGGGTAACCTCCAGAACAGATCTGGGTGGGGTGCAGGGGGCTTCAGGAGAGAAAAGAGAAAGTAGGATCCACTGTGCAGCCAGAGGTCCTTTCACTAATGCGATTACTTCATTGGATAGAACTGCATTTGTTTTCCTCCAAGTAGCAAATAGGAGCTTTGAGAGAGTGGGGGAAAGAGCACAGGGATAAGGGTTAACCCATCCTTCCCTTGTGCCACAGCCCCAGTCCAGTCTGTTCCCCTTGAGGCTGACATTGCTATTAAAGGCAGGAAATCCTATTCACAGATCTTCTGAATCATGTCTGGATGTGCCCTGAGAGACAGCTTTTTAGAGCAGGATTTGTTCTGTGCTTACCCACCCTTTGCACAATTCTATTGCCGGTTTTTGTTTTCTGTTGCTAAGGTAGAAACTTGAGATTCATGCCACAGAAAACAAAAAACTTGCTAATCCAGTAACACCATGTATTACATCACTTGTTTGCATTTGGCCTTGACTAAAAAAAGCACCCACCCCCTGTTAAGCAGAGCATTTTATTGCATTTTTGTTCCAGTTAGTGACAAACACTATTCGAACACGCAACATCAAAATCAGAAGCACAGAACAAAGGACCTTCACTGTGTGCCTAGACAAGGACTCTAGGAGACTCTACAAGAATGTGACCAGGTAGGGCTCTCCAATAAACTGTATATTATTAACTTTTCACCCAGGTGTCCCTTCCCCATTCCTCAAAGCCAGTTCTTGAACAAGGTGTGGGTGCTACTGATAACCACTGTCAACTCAAGAACTGCCTCCAGGGAAACTGAAATGGATCAGAAGCAGTGGAGGACTTTGGTCTTTCAGATTTCAGCAGTTTTATACTGCTTTATTTGTCATGGTTTGACATTGGGATATGCAACTTAAATCACTCTGAGGGCCACCTGTATCTTGTAACTAACTCATGTGGCTAGATGTAACCTACTCGGTGACAAATCAAGGCTTTACAGTATTTACAAGTAATTACAGAATTTTAAAACTCTGTTGGTTTTTGTGCATACATCACTGTAAAATTTAGATGTTTGGGGCAATTATTTTATCTCAGTAGTCAGGAAACTTTGGGGCCTGAGGACCAGAGCTTTATTTCCCTGCACCCCATGCATCAACTTTGACAGGTGAACGGGGCCACCCACCTGCCGATGGTCTGATGCCATGATGACATTAGGTGCCTGATAGATGGGCATGGTGATAGTCTTGCTCACTGTCAAAGTTGTCCTTCCTCAGCATGTTCCCTAGAGGGAAAGTAGTACCCAGCAGGATTGAACTTCACACTCACCAGCTGATGAGTGCAGGGAAAGCACTGGTGAAGCAGCAGTCAGCAGGATTGAACCCCACTGCTCACCCATCAGCTGACATCACCTAGTGATGTCAGCTGTCTAACAAGTGAGTGAGATTTGGAGAAAATGGCCTCATGGGCCAGAAGTCCCCTAACCCTTTTCTTTCTGGACTGCAGGATTCAGCACTGAAGTGTTCTCGTTTTAACATACACCACACTCCTTGGCAAAGCCTAAATTTGTCATACAAAGCTATTATAGCATTTTTAGCCCCCTTAAAGGTACTGGGTGATATTCAACTAACATATTCCATTAGAGCAAAGATTTACACTTGTGCAATTGAATGACTCCCCAACTACCTCCTGTGTGTGCCTTGCAGGTTGGGGGCGCCCCTAGAATAGATTTAGGGGGTGTGCAGGAAGGTGGGAGTTCCATTGTGCAAGCAGAAATGATTACGCTGGTGGGATGTGTTAGCTGCACACCACCCATGTTATTCTTCTCAGACTAATCAGCCTCAGTGATTGTCAATGATAATGTCAACTATTGGTGTGCATTCAAAATATATGCAAAGGTTTTGCAAATTATATGCACCTCATTGCCTGAGATTCAAATACCCACTAACAGGTTTTCCAGATAAAAGAACTTCATATCAGAATTGGGTGAACACCAGATCAGATTCTGACCAATAGCTTGTGTATTTAGCAAATGGAACAACATCTTTTGTTTTCTTGCAGTATTGAAGTTTTCCCATGCCTAGAACCCAGCTACTGCTTACAAAAGACAAGAACCAGACGGTCTAGCCTTGAGGAAGAGGAAGATGTGGGACTGGCCAAATACTTACCTAAATCTTTATTGCTACCTATCAACACTTTTGCAGGCATTGTTCAGTGAAAAAGCTGATAGCCACAGCTATTTCATCTTTTACTGCGTCTGATTAGGGAATATCTAGTGATTGTGTTCCTCCTGTGAAGCAGTTCGCGGAAGAAAGGAAAAAGCAAGGAGAACAACAAGGAGAACAAGCAAGGAGACCAGAACAACAGCTCAGGTCTGCAGCAGGAGATGAATCCCAGCCCAGTACAGAGAAGCTGTGTCCTTCTATAATAGTAGCAGATAAAACTGTGGCAGGGGGCGTGTACAAAACAAAACAGAGTATGAGAGTTTCAGACTTCAGTGCCATGCTTTCCTTATATTCATCTTCCACTGGGCAAGGAGAGAATAGTTTTGTTTCACCAGGACACAACAAATGAAATGGTGGTAATTAATGCTAAATATACTTTCCTTTGAACCCTAGTTGTGATCACAGCTCTGCTTAGTCAGGTGTTGCTGGACTGTGGTATAGATATGGTTATTCTGTAGAACTACCACAGACAGGTAAGCAACTGTTCTGAATTTAGGGATTTGGATTTAATGAAACAGTATGCAATTTTCGTTGCTGTTGTTAGCAGAATCTTGGGATAAAGGGTGTACATGCTACCCATCAAAGGAATTGGGAGGGGGAATCCAAGTGACTATAGAGACGTTTGAACAGGCACATATGTGGTGGTGACTGTGTGGAATAGCACACAATATGTACCATAGGCAGGGCAAAATGTTATGCAGACAGAGGTCAAGCGTTTTCCCATGAGAACTGGGCTCCTGCTATCTTGCAGAGTGCTTTAGCCATGAAGTGAAGCATAGGCAATAAACCTCCAGCACTGGTGGCATGAAGGAAGGACTTTGTGGTGGTGCTGTACAGGTGCACAAGAAGGTTAGTGGGCCTTGCTGTGGCAGAGTCAGGTCAACACTGTTTCCTGCCTTCAGTATTTTTATTTATTTATTAATTAAAATATTTATATTTTGTTATTTGGTCCCTCCCCAGTTCACAATAAAATTGCAGCTAAATACAATATAAATAGTAAAATGGAAATGGAGACCTAAAAGCCAGGTGTTAAAACATGCAAAAGAAGGGGGCACAAATTGATAAACTTGCTGTACTCCAAGGTGTCATGAAACTTGGCTTGCTGCTACAGTTTACTCTTTTACATCATGCTCTTCTAGATCTTACACAGCAAGGCATTTGGACTTTTCAGCAAGGGTGTTGCTAGGTTCTTTAAAAGTGTGGGGCAGAGGTCCATAGAAACAAATTTGCATAGCAGATTTATACGTATAAGCACAGATTTATGATATAAATATCACAGAAGGCAAGCCAATTCATTTCCCTTCCAAATCATCCAGATAAATTATTCAGTTAATTTGCACCCCCCCAGATCACCCCAAATTAGCTCCTCTTCCATTCATTTACCCCCAAATTAATCTCTCAACAGATCTTGTAGAAATCATGTCAAATCTGCTTCACTTACCCTCATTTATTACTCCCATGCCCTGGGCAAGATTAAGAGGTCCTAAACCTCTATTCAAAATAAAAGCTAAATGGTAAAATAAAATTTTATTTTCTGAAATGACACAAAGCATGTCATGTGCAGCACAAGACAGGACCTTTGCATTGTTTTGATTTACATTATTAGGACGCCCCCTGGTGTAGGTGGGGATAAGTAATAAAAAGAACACACAATGTACCATTTTGCTTGAATTCATTACCCACCCAGAAACTCAGAGCACACAGGACAAGATTTGGGGTCTATGCTCTGTGAGTTCACCTCTAGCAGCGCCCCTGATTCTCGGCCTAAACAACAGTATGTTTCTACTTCAGTTGCTTCATGTCTGAATGTAAGACTTTTAAAGTACCGTATTTTTTGCTCTATAAGACTCACTTTTTCCCTCCTAAAAAGTAAGGGGAAATGTGTGTACATCTTATGGAGCAAATGCAGGCTGCGCAGCTATCCCAGAAGCCAGAACAGCAAGAGGGATTGCTGATTTCACTGCACAGCGATCCCTCTTGCTGTTGTGGCTTCTGAGATTCAGAATTTTTTTTTTCTTGTTTTCCTCCTCCAAAAACTTGGTGCATCTTGTGGTCTGGTGCGTCTTATAGAGCGAAAAATATGGTAATTCATAAACAATGCCATAAGGTTTATTGCAAGGGGAGAAGGCACTAAGAGTAGACATATGCTAGAATGTGGAAAGGATAAATTTCCTAGAGGGAAAAATAATAAAAATGTAGGTCAAATAGCAGCTGATAGAACCACATGTAGCAGTGATACTCCCGTGAGTTGTTAAGGACAGTGGCTTTAAAAAAGCAAGAAAAGATTTCAAAATGTTTGCAGTCTTAAGCATTTTTTTAATTGGTTCTCTTAAGTATGGTGCTGTGGCTACATGTTTACAAACCAGAAGGTTATATGATGGATTGCTTTGAATTTTGTAATGGAGATATCTGTATTAACTAAGAATGTATATTATGTAAATTAATTATAAATTATTTGTACAGATGTAATACACTTTGTATATTCAAAAGTGGAATCCTTTAATTTCATTAAATAACTTCCAAGGATGTTTGATGTCATGTATTCATTTGACAGTTGGCAGCAGAAGTAAGATATCCTGTATCTTAGGTTAGTTATATCAACATGATTTTCGTGTCCCCTGTTGAATTGCACATTCTGATTCCATTGCAAGACTGTATAGTGTGGAGAACCTTTGGTCAGTGGCCAGGGATGATGGGAGTTTTAATCCAACAACATCTGGAGACCCAAAGGTCCCACAGATGCTGTTTTCTACAGTGGCACTTCATTTGTGTGATAAGCTGTACAATATGCACCTCTGTATTGTAAGTGCAACACAGTGGATATATGTGTGTTTGTAACTGCAGTTTTAACAGGTATTGTAGCCTCAGTTCCAATAAATCATCTAATGTTAGGAAAACCCATTGTTTCCAGTAGAAAGTTGGACAGGGATGTTGTAGTTCTGGAGACGATATTCCAAAAAAAAGGGGGGGACACCCCAACCCAAGTGGGACGTTATATATGATTGCTTCCGGAGTGTAGAAGAATGATTTCAATTGAAAGCTTTTAAGCATTCAGTCATAGCAACACTGCAAAGGTACAAAGGGGTTGGGTGGTTTCTTTATATCTTTTAATGATGCTTTATGCTCAACCCAAAGTCTTCTGTAATCCTGATACAGTGTTCCACTTTCCTTCTTACCTATTGGCAGGCTACAACAATATGGCTTTGCAAA